>NC_090266.1:830151109-830773943 GCF_040414725.1 Anabrus simplex | reverse complement strand
GAATTGAAATTGTTCGAATACCTTACCTTGTGGATAAATCATACTCCACCATTACCCTGTCTTCACCCAGAGAAAAGAGACGTAACTGATTTGGGTTGTGGGGCGGTGAAGCAAACATTATGTCAACTATGGGTTTGTGATGAGCACACTGCCGTCCTCTGAACATAATATCACTTCCAAGTGGTTTCAGACATTCATATAAAGCCACATATCTTGATGATTCCTGCAAATAAACAAAAGGGCGTTACGGAATTGGTGAAAAGAGAATGGCACACCAAAGTGGTATTTTCATGCCATTTCTGACTACCTTATGGTAAATTTTCATTAGTGTGGTATTTAATTACGAGTACATCCATAGTAAACTCTCCATTAAAACGAGTGAATTGCTCGACAGCGTCAGTACGTTTAGTGTTGTACATTGACTTGAATCTGAATATGCCTAGCCAACCCTGCCGTGTCCCCAGTTAAGTGTGCATGTCTATCAACACGCTGTAGCCAATTCATCTTGGTCCAAATGCTGTGACATCAGTACTTCTTTTCTCTATTAGATGGTTTGAACGTTTTCTCCAAAAGTGTGTTTTTAACTAATTCATGTTTGTGCTTTGTTTTCCTCGATGTCACTTACTCGCAAGTCTCTATACTCTTTATTATGTAAACTAATTACCACATTGTAAAAAATTATTATAAATTATAATAATACACTGGCAGAAAACATATCCAAACACCATGAAATTAAAATGTAGAATACGGAAACTTTGGCAACATATTTGTATAGGTAACATATTTAATTGATTAAAGGTGCAAGACTACAGGTTAATATCCACGCGAGAAAAGCCATCGCAAATGTGCCATGCTGGTCCATTAATAACTGGTGTAACCACCTGACTGTTGAAGGCAGGCATGCAAACGAGCATGCATCGTGTCATACAGGTGCCGGATGTAAACTTGTGAGATGGAGTTCCATGCCTGGTGCACTTGCTTGGTCAATACCAGGACGGCTAATGCCGGTTGTGGATGACGCTGGAGTTGTCCTCCAATGATGTCCCATACGTGCTCGACTGGGGCAGGTCGGGGGAATCGAGCAAGCCAAGGCAAGATGTCGACACTCTGTAGAGCACGTTGGGTTACACGTTGGTGGAGATCTATAAGTATCCTTTAAATTATGGAATCACGGAAAGAGACATTCAACTCCGAGCACCACTCAAATACAAACTTAGACAGGCTCATCAAAGAAAACTCCTAACTCGACTGAAGCATGTCCATTCTGATGTATGGAGGAAATCACATTCCGAAAGGATGAAACATGGCTGGCCCGCAAGAAGACAAACAGTTGAGATCTCGCGGTTCTTAATGCCCTAACGATTATTATTATTATTATTATTATTATTATTATTATTATTATTATTATTATTATTATTATTATTATTATTATTAGCGTATGGTAATGTACACAAAACAATACAAAGATTAAATATACCTGAACAGTAAGCACAAAATATTATATACATAATTACAAGATATACACACAAAAATATTGAAAACCGTCATGCCAGAGAAGGGTTCAAAGAGTTAGATCTAAATTCTCTAGCCATTGTATGGCCTCAGCAGAAGCCATCACAAAGTCCTGGATGGATCCAACAAATGCCCTTCCAATGCATTCGGTGACAATATGGTCGATAGTCTGCTTAACTGCACCACAGTCACAGGCTGGAGAAGATCTCATACCCCATTTAAACATCATTGATCCACATCTCCCATGGTTAGTATGGACTCTGTTGAGGGCTACCCATGTCTTGCGGGGCAAATCAAAACCAGCTGAAAGATTCTTACAATTGAACAATGTCTGCCATTGAGTAGGAGCTACGCTGTTCAACTCTTGTTGCCAATCAGCTTCTGAATTGAAATCCCTCCTAACAAGTCCCTGTGCTGTTTGAATAGGAGGAGATCTTGATTTGAGGCGGCTAAATATGACGTCTTCATGGATGGGGAGATCAGGACTGGTTAATATCTTGTTGTATTCTCTAACCTAGTTATTCAATCTTCTAATTCTAGGAGGTTCTATGTGGCTAAGCACCGGCAACCAGAAAAGAGGAGTAGATTTTACTGTGTCACTTATGACACGCATTGTTTCACTCAGGACCGTGTCCAGCTTTTTAGCATGAGAGCTGTTGATCCAAACTGAAGAACAGTACTCAGCTGTGGAAAGCACCAGCGCCATAGCTGAAGTACGCAAAGTAGATGCAGAAGCTCCCCATGTGGAGGCAGCAAGTTTGTGGATGATGTTGTTGCGTGTACTTAATTTGGCTGCTAGGTTGGTTAGATGTTTCCTGTACGATAGTATTCGGTCGAGAGCAACTCCAAGATATTTGGGGTTGGCATTGTGAGGGAGAAGACTTCCATTAAGTAACACTTTCAAGGTGATATTTGCTTGCCGGTTATTTAAATGAAAGAAGCATGTTTCCGTTTTACTAGGGCTTGGTTTCTAGCACCACGTTTTGAAGTATGTGAACAGAACATCCAAGTCTGCATTTAAAGCTCTCTATCACATTAGCATCCACATGCTGGGTAATTATTGCCAGATCGTTGGCATAAGCAAGTTGACTAGAGCTCGTGACAGGTATGTCTGATATATACAGGTTAAACAGTAATAGAAAGAGAACAGATCCTTGAGGTAGACCATTGTTAAGTACCTTTATTTTGCTCTGATTTATATGCATGACTACCTGGATAATTCTATTTGAGAGCATATTGATAATCAGACGCGACATTTGACTACACTTTGTCAGTTTAAAGAAATTATACACAATACCTTCTCTCCACACTGTATCGTATGCAGCTGTTAGATCAATAAACACTGCTCCACTCTTTAATTGCTTTTCAAAACCTGTCTCAATATGTGTTGTCAGAGCAAGCACCTGATCTTCACAATTACGCTGAGGTCTAAAACCAGCCTGTTCGATAGGAATTTTTAAACATTAGAGGACTTATTCTATTGTAGATAAGCCGTTCCAAGGGCTTAAAGCAGACACTCGTTAAGGAAATTGGTCTACAGCTTTCGACAGAATCCGTAGGTTTACCATGTTTTAAGATCGCTAGTACCTTAGTTCGTTTAAACTCTGAAGGGAGTTGACTTGTTCGGAGTATGTTTGAGAAAAACTGCACTAGCCAGTTTCTTACATTTCTTCCACAGTGATTCAAAAATTCTGGATGTATACCATCAAAACCCAGAGATTTTCCATTTTTCAATTCATTTAGGACAAGCAAATGCTCTTGCTCAGTAAAAGGAGCAGAAATGTTGGAAGAAGTAGTGTACTGCTTTCTCAAATGAAACAGTTCGTTTTTTATAAACCTTTTGTGATTTTCTGTGGCTTTGTTCTAAAAGGGCCAATGTAATTTTTATAGAAATTGAGATATTAACTGTTACAAACGCGTTTTATCCTGGCTTGCAACATGTTAAAAGGGCTAAGGACTCTGTTAAGTACTAAACGTTTAATTAAATAAGCCCTTGCCAATAATGTTAGATTACCAATAAAGATTTGAGAACCGGGCGAGTTGGCCGTGCGTGTAGAGGCGCGCGGCTGTGAGCTTGCATCCGGGAGATAGTAGGTTCGAATCCCACTATCGACAGCCCTGAAGATGGTTTTCCGTGGTTTCCCATTTTCACACCAGGCAAATGCTGGGGCTGTACCTTAATGAAGGCCACGGCCGCTTCCTTCCAACTCCTAGGCCTTTCCTATCCCATCGTCGCCATAAGACCTATCTGTGTCGGTGCGACGTAAAGCCCCTAGCAAAAAAAAAAAGATTTGAGACCTGGCAATTTTTAAAGCATACGATGGAAAAAATTAACGTTTAATAAGGTGACTTCCACAAAGAAAAGTATAATGTTATTTAAAGTTAGTTGTTGAAAAAGTAGTAGGCAAACTATAAGCAAAACTGCTCATAGCTCAAAAACAGTTTTTTTACATTGGCCCTTTTAGAACCAAGCCACAGATTTGTCTTGCTTAGATTTGGACAAACTGACAATGCGACTGGAAATATTAGGTGAAACCTCTGGTTTCAGCTGGGGACTGTGAGATATTCTTCCTAGCTTCTTTAGAAGGCTCCAAACTTTTCTACTTGATTGTCTGAAGTCCAGTGTATCCATGGTTTCCTTCCATCTGTTTCGTCTAGCTTCATCTAGTTTATGAAAGAGCTCGTCAGTTACATCTTTTTCACCACTCCTCTGCAAATCCTCCAATAATAATAATAATAATAATAATAATAATAATAATAATAATAATAAAAAGAAGAAGGAGGAAAGTTAAAATTGCCTACCGGTTTCAATGGTTGATGAGGCATGTGTAGGTTAAGGCCCTGCATATTCTCCATGTCCGGTACAGGAGACGGCGGAAGCATGGTCAGCATTCCGCCTTGACTAAACTTCGCCTTCAGCAGTATGAAATCGAGGGAGATCACAAAAGAATGGCCCAGCAACAGCAGTTTTGCCTGACTGTCAAAATCAAGATGTCAATGTTTACAGCCCGTGATTTCAAGTTTTTAACTTCTAGAGTAAAATTCACACTGGATTAAATTTGAGGAAAGACGAAACAAGCTGGAGACACACCATAGAGAGAATATACTATTCTTACATTGTTTATTACGTTTTATATGCAGAGATGCATTTCGTGGTGACATAATTTACTGTAGCATCAGACACATATTACCGCCTAACCACAAGGCAAGTTAAGTTTGGCATCGAGATGAATAGACATACGTTGCAAAACACCAGAACTATGTCATATAGTAAACATTTTAATAGGCCACTCCGAATTTATTTTGAGGTGTGTGTTACATCAGAAAAACTGAAAGCTCATATAAATAAAAGACCATCATTTATTTGCAGTACGTAAAGATATTCACCCTCACAGCAAAATATTTGCAGTTGCTAGAAAATACAATTTGGCTGATTGGAGACGTGCAGTTGTTTTGTGAAGGGCTATCTACGAAGGACAGGTTCCATGGATCAAGAATCAATAGGAATCCATTCTCCAGACCACAGGCTACGAACAGTCCTGAAATAAGAAAAAAATAGTAATTTTAAATACAAATACACTAACTAACATCAGAAAAGTTTTAAAGGTTTTTAAAGTTTGTAAAACTGCCAGTCCGAAGCTATTATTTATTACTATTATTATTTCATAGGGCAGTGAGAAACATTCACCTTGTCAACTTGTACACATCCTGATACAAGAAGTGATCGGCTGAGAAATCACGGAGCACGGCCGAAAGAAAGAAGCATTACTTTTTATAAAAAATGAAAAATACTTCGGAGCGTCGACCTATAGAGATCTTTTGCACCTACTTGCACCTGCGTGTAATTGGAATTGCGAAAATGTAGAGTGTTGAATGTGAGGAAAGGAACGCTAAGGACGACACAAACACCCAGTCCCCAGGCCAAGGATATTAATAATTTACAATTAAAAACCCCTGACCCGGCCGGGAATCGAACCCGGGGCCGCCGTGTGACAGGCGGACGCATTGCCCCCTACATCGCGGGGCCGAGCAAGAAGTATTACTACTTGGATAGTTAACAGAGGGTGGGTTATCTACACTTCAGCAATTCAAGACTGCTCCTCTTTTGAAGACAGTTAAAGTTATGACATTCGTTGTAAATTGCCCTACACACTGCTCGTCGCATTCTAACATAATTGGACTACACTAATTCATTGGCAAACTGCGTATTGGACAATCCGAGCGAGATGGGTACACGGTCCGAAACGTGTGGCTGTTAGCTTCCATTCGGGAGATAGTGGGTTCGAACTCCACTGTCGCCAACCCTGAAGATGGATTACAGTCATTTCCCATTTTCACCCCAGGAAAAGTCTGACTCTTTGTCTGAATGGTTGGCGTACTGGACTTCGGTTTAGAGGATCCCGGGGTCGATTCCCGGCCGGGTCGGGGATTTTAACCTTCATTGGTTAATTCCAATGGCCCGAGGACTGGGTGCTGTCCCCAACATCCCTGCAACTCACACACCACACATAACACTATCCTCCACCACAATAACACGCAGTTACCTACACATGGGAAAGGCCGCCCACCCTCGTCGGAGTGTCTGCCTTACAAAAGCTGCACTCGGCTACAAATAGCCACACGAAATTATTAATTATTACCCCAGGCAAGTATTGGGGCTGTACCCTAATGAAATCCACGGTCGCTTCCTTTCCATTCCTAGGCCTTTTCTATCACATCGTCACGATATGACCTATCTCTTTTGGTGTGACGAAAACAATAGTAAAAATATATATAGAGGAAGAGTGCCAAATATGGAATATGCTCCTAATATGGAATACCCCAATATTCGCTAAGTTAAACGTGGCAGAGCTGCAAGTAGCAGGTAGAAAGATGCACAAGGAAGGGCTCTGTGGGGGTGAGTTGAGGGAAGTCACTTGAGCTGTGTTCTCTGTCCGTGACAGTCGACCGAGTGATTTTCAGCCTCTAAGAAGTTTTGGGAAGGTAAGAATTGCAGTCCTTTACAAACCAGATCTTACCTAAATTTTAAAACTCTTGTTAGCTGTGCATAGAGGGTGAATTAACTATACAAACCACGTAGTGGTCAAATCTATTTGATGAACTGACATACGTAATTTGTAAGATGGAAATTAAATGTGGCTGTGTGCCTAATATGGAATACTGTGGTGTTCCAATTATGGAATAGTATTCCATATTTGGGACGAGATTTTTGCACTATCTATAGGCAGTTTTTCTTTCCTTCAGAACCATGGCCAGTCGGAAGGACAATTCGGAGGGGAAAGTACGGAAGAAGTGGAAGGAAGTAGACATGCAGCAAGCTATCAATGCAGTAAGGACAGGGAAAATGGGGTACAAAACCAAGTTCACTGCCAGTTTTACGGACTACAGTGCCATGAAATTTCATTTAAAATACGGTACCCACGTGTATTGATCGGGACTTAATCCAGGGTCACCGTGGGTGGAAGCCAATGACGACATCACTCATTCGTCACACTTCACCGAAGAAAATATGGATCTTTGAAATGTGGTGCTGCAGGAAAGATTATGTGATCAAATGAGTAGATACCGTAGATGAAAATATACTGCGTCGTACTAGGTCCCACTCATTGGCCTCCAAGAAAGCTAGACCTAGAACTGCGGCAAGAATAGCTCAAGAACTCAGTCAACCTTCGTGCAGTGGTTTGAGCAGAGCTAAGCCTACGCGAAAGGGAAGTAAGAGAACAAGAGATGACAGTTCCTCTTCGGATGAAGAATTAATATAGAGGAACATGGAAAAGTGGACCCGAGTGATGAAGATGCTACATGCATCTACTGTGACGGCAAATATTCCCGAGATAGAAGCGGTGAGAAATGGATTCAGTGTTTGGAGTGCATGTTATGGTGCCATACCGAGTGTTCAAGTGCAGAAGGTGACATATTCGTGTGTGAATATTGCAAATAATGATCTTGTATTTTAAATTCTGTTCATGAGTTTTTTATTTCAAACATGTAGTCCATAAACATTCATTAAAACAAGAGGCTTACAAGTAGAATTATAGTATTCCATATTAGGAATACTTTTTTAGAACAAGAAAAATGCAGTTTCTATTATATTTTGTAATTTGCAAATATATGAAGTGTTAAATCAGATTGAAAATAAGTTGCTCTAAAGTAGACATATCGTATCAATGTGACATGCATTTAGAATTTTAAAAAGTCGAAAATGAGTTCGTCATCTTTAATAAAATAAAAAGGTATTCCATATATGGCACTCTTCCTCTACATATACATTGTTGCTTAATCAGATCCTGTAAGTTATCTAACCGGAAAAAATCTTACTACCTCTTTGAAATGACCAAGGGCAAAATAACTAAAAATGATGTTTTACTCCTGGTCCCAAACAATCGTCTGTTCTTATACTGTACTCTAAGAGTTCCTTTTAAATGAATATCATCAACTTGAAAAATTCACCATTTTTTTCGCTCTCAGGAAGTTGAACAACGTGCTTAAAAAATGTGTATTCGCATTTTTTGAAGGGGATACTTCAATAGAAGTGAACCATCTTCTCAAACATCGAGGGCACGGAAATAATAGAATCTTATTAATCTTAATCTTATGACGTCATAGCACTTCACACCATGCATATAAAATAAATATTAACTCATAATTGTGGACAAACCACACTTCGGTATTTTCATAAATATGGGACGAAACTGATCACGTGAAATATCTAAATTCTTCAGGCTAGGCACCACAACTTCTAATCGTCTTCCAACAACATTTTTAACTTTTGTAAAGACACATCAATTTGGAATACAAGAGGGCTTCTGTTACTGATGTCATCCGGTGGAGCATGACTATCATAAACATCTAAGAGAGACGAAAGCTGACTCCATTCTATAACCAAAGAATTTCTAGAGACGTCCGGTTAGAAATTTTATCTCGTAAAATATTCATTCGGTAGACAGCCACAGTTCATACGCTCTTACATGCTAACATCACTGTTTATTATAACTCCAGAAGACGGGGTGAACGTGTTTACGGTAACGCATATTTCCAGCCTTATCGATAACTTTTTTTCAATAACACTCAAGTCACTGTCTTGAAAATCTTTCACACGCACCGGTGAGCTCAGTCTGTGCTGGAACTGAACGAATCTACTTACTACGAAGATCAGGATCCTTAGCCAATCGTAAATAACTTGCGTATCCTTCTATTTTTTCTGACATTACGCATCCCGGCACTGCATATCTACCTGGCATGATTATACAATTTTCACATCATCACATACACCGTATTAAGGCGACACTCCGGAGATAAAAAATTACCTAATGCATGGATTTTCACGAAACTTTGGGGGAATGTCACCTACATAAAAGTAGAGATATCACGAACATTTACTTCATATACAATTAATAGTTTTCCAAAATATTTTTTTGAAATTTTAATTCCATTTTTCCATGAAATTTAATTAACATGTTAATGCAAATTCGTAATTAGGTAGATACTAATTCTTTTGAAAGCACTACGTTTCAATTTTTCTGTACATAATTTATATAAGGAGATATATCGTACTAAAGTTTGTGAAATGTTTACGTTCTGAAATTTTGGACTTAAAAATTTCTACTATTTGAAAAAATTCTGCAATCAAACATTCCATACCAGACTAGTAAACATCACTATCAATAAAACACTTATTATTCTACAGTATATGAAGAAGTAAATGGTATATATAAGTTATATCTATTAACGATTACTATGAATTAATACAAAATTAGACATTATATAAACATGATTCGTGGTAATGGCAGAGACTGAATATCGTATCATTACAATATGCAACAGCAATTCGAAATATTTGTTGAATAACCTTTGTAATTACCTGTTGGTGCGTATTGCAATGAAGAGATTGCAGCAAAACCCTTTCCAACATTGAGTCTGTTACGGGCAATCAATTCTTTACTCTCGTAATTGTAGATCAGAATATGCCCTTGTGTATATCCAACGCAAAGATGAGGCCTAGAAGTGAAAATAACATTTTAGTGCTGTGCTCATTAACACAAGAAGAAGGAAGAGCGATTGATCTCAGTAATAACATTGTAAACCCTGTAACCCGTACAGTCCATCTAACAAACGGTAAGTTTTACGTTGAAATTCCCCTTCCAACTGCAAAGGAACAGACCGTTCTAAGAGGATATTCTTGGATTTAAATTACAAAACGAAATTTTAACACCAGTCTTTAATGCAGAATTACATTCTTGAACATTGAACCTCACTCTGCAGTGTTAATATAATTCACTAAGTTTTACACACTTCATCACAACTATTAAAGACATCCTGTTCAGAGAAAAATGTGCCTCACGATGCACTCGTTTGCGTTTTACAAGTGTAGTGAAGTCAGTGAAATTGTGTATATTCAGCAGGTTTAGAAATCATCCGGCAAAAGAACAGAATTTATTTTATTTTCCAAAAATATGTTCTTGTCTAATAAAACTGTAATTACTTCCCTCTCGGAAACACACATTCATAAACCTCAGCAAAGGAAGAGACGGGTACCCATTCTATAACTCCTTCTCTACATATAAATAAATTATTAATAGAAGTGTTTCATGTGATATAGTTATCATGCGCGTAGAAGACTGCTGTTACTTGATAAGCATACATGCTCTTACAAACACAGTGTGGTCAATTCTGAAATTAACTATATAGGATTTTAAAAATGATATTGTATATAGCGCTTTTTAAATCATCTCTTTGTCAATTATATGCAATTTACGAATTGCATTGTTGGTTCCGTATTGACATTAACAGTGTTGAAAATTAATTCTTGGAAATAATTTATTGTGAGGTTCCACCTATTCCGTGATTAATATCAACTATTCACAGCTAATTGTACATGTTTCGGCCTTCCTGTGGCCATCTTCTGCAAGGTTCAAATATTTTTAATCGCATGGCAGTAACACGTTAAGAACGGCTATGTATGTTGGGTATTCAGCCCGAAGGCTGGTTGGATCCTCAACAGGTTCACCGTTAGCTGTCATAGATGGCCTAGGTGTCACTGGAGAGGCGTACTAGGGAAATGAGGAGTGAGGTAGTTTCCCGTTGCTTTCCTCACCGAGCCAGAAAGAACGGGATATACTCTTTAAAACTTAAAACTTTAAAGTAAATGGGCATATTATTATATACAATTGTGTATTAAAGTTTGTTTATTTAAAAAGACGTTGGTTTGAAACTAAGTAAATGTCTTTGATGTCAGTATGGAACTTGTGATATTTAAATGTACGAGCTGAGTAAAGTAGCTCTTGTTAAAAAAAAAAACACCTTGTATTGTAGAAGAACGAGAGATTGCCGAGTTTGCCTCTTCCAGTACAACCAACTGTCATTCAGCCTACGGTAGCTAGAAGAGAGACGGTAGGTGTGACGAGACAGATGCGCAATAGACTGCCGTGGTCGTGACGTCACTGGACCGTCCCCCACACTACGCATTGTTAGGCGCGTTAATGAAAATGAAAAATGAAAACCTACAACCTGTTTTCTAGCCATTGACCGGGTCAGGGATGCAATGAATGAATCATATATAGGCTATTAGTACAATGGGGTCGCCACTCCCAAAGTGAGTTATATATTAATGACTGATAGATGCTATGAAATGAGAATGGAGATTGTTGCTGGAATGAAAGATGACAGGGAAAACCGGAGTAACCGGAGGAAAACCTGTCCCGCCTCTGCTTAGTCCAGCACAAATCTCATATGGAGTGACCGGGATTTGAGCCACGGTATCCAGCGGTGAGAGGCCGACGCGCTGCCGTCTAAGCCACGGAGGCTCCAGGCGCGTTAATATCAGTCTATAATACACTTTGGTGTCCGTGTTTTCATTCTACACGGTGAGGTTCGGTGCATTTCTGTTCGTCTGCGCTCTGCGCATTTTTTATTTAATTACTTTCGAGATTTGCGAACATTTTGAAAGCCGTGAACTTGTGCGTATCATTCGTGAATGAATTCCAGTGTATATGTCGTGTTTGTGCTGTTCAAATGCCGTGCTGTGCGGTTACAGGCTATATAAACCATCCCAACAACGCAAAGGATCGTAAGTTGTCCTTTTGTAGATTCTCAAAAGACCCAACTCTGCACGAACAATGGGTACATTTTTGTAAAAGAAAAGATGATTTTGACTCTAAAATCGTACGTATATGCTCCGAACATTTTCTGTCCTATGATTTTGAAAGAGATTTACAATCTGAACTGTTATTCTTTTCCCCTAAGTGCTTGTTGAAGAAAGGAACAGTGCATTCCCAAAACATTCACACGTTTTCTGCATCAATAGACAATTCAGAGAGAAGTACACGCACCGAAAGGCGAGACTGTTCCAGAATCGCTAATAAGCAAATCTGTAGAGAAATCAAGTGAGATTTATGACCTTTCTCGGGAAGGACAAATTAATGAACAGTTATGCCAAAATAGAAACAACTTGCCTTTGAAGTGTGAACTAGCTGGTGTGATGGTCAAAATGAAGAGTTAAAAGAAAGAAACAAATTAATTACTCAAGATCTAAAAAGAGCCCAAACCAAAATAACAAAATTGGAGGAAATTTTAAAAACTATGGGGATTTTTTCTAAATGTCAAAAACAATGTTTACTAAAGGGAAAGTGTACAAACTGGTTACTTGGAGATGTAGCCAAAGCAGTTACAATTCGGAATATCTCCAAGAAAGCTTTGTCATATGTCAGGGAATCTCTAAAATATCCCCTTCTAGTGAAACAACAATAACACGGCGGTTGTCACAATTTTCAACTCCACCTGGGTTTTTGGATATCAGTTTTAACATACGAAAGGGTCAAGCAAATTTGAATAATAATTTTAAAAGAAATATGTGATGAGCTTTGATGAGGTGAAAGTTTAATCTGATATATGCTACGATAGTGTCGAAGATGTATTTAGAGAGACCCATGTAAATGTGTAGGTTAATATAATAAGAAATCTAACTGGTAAATGGAAACAGCGTGTTTACTATCAGTTCGACCAGACCGTCACTACCGATTTATTTTATGAAGCGGTAAAACGTATTGAGTAAACGGGATTTCGCCTAATAGCTTTCGTGAGTGATATGGGTGGTTCCAGCCGAAAGTTAAGCATCGACCTGGGAATAAGTCCAGAGAAGTCTTCCATAAAATATATATGTACTGATGACTGTGTGATTTGGGCGTTTCGCGACGTTCCTCACATCCTTAAATTAATAAGAAACCATCTGTTAGACCAAGGATACACGCTTGCACCTGAAAAAAACTGTTGCAAAAGACATCTTTGTAGACTTAGTACAGCACCAGAAAATTGGGGACTTAAAATTCACTCACAAAATAACCGAACAGTACTTGCTAGGAACTGGTAGTGAACGACAAAACGTAAGAAAAGCTGCTGAACTTCTCTCTGGCACTGTGGCTAAAACTATATCGTATACTGTTTCCTGGGAATGAACATGTAGTAGAGTTTGTTGAAACTGTTAGTGATGGATTTGATGTTCATAATAACAGGATGCCTCAACATCCAACAAAGAAGTTCAAAAGTGCTTACGGAACAAGTTGAGAGGAACAGGATATTATCCTGAATAAAATGTTCGACCTGATTTCATCAGCAAGAATTCTTGGAAAATCTGACTTACTACGTTTCAAATAGGCTGTATGATTTCCATCCGTAGTATGCAGGGATTATTTTGAAACCTAAAATATGAAATCTACTAGCATCGAAATGTAATCAAGATGTTTTAAAGTCATATTTTTCTATGGTCAGGGGCCTGAGTTTTATGACCACCCCCTGCCCACAACAGTTATCCAGAGAATAAAGTCTCTATTACTGAGCAAAAGTGCATATGACATAATTAAAACTGGAAACTGCAACAGGGAAGAGTGTGAAACATTAACTGTGGATGTCCTCGACCGAGTAGACTGTGCTGTTACTAATATATTACATTATATTACAACGTAAACGTGTTTGTGATAAGGAAGATAAGCGGGGCGCTCGGCACACTGATTTGCAGTAAGTTACAGCGGCTGGCGGACTAGAGTCCGCTGACGTCACATGCTCTTGGCCGGCTGCGCGTGATACCTACCGTCCCTCTTTAGCTACCGTGCTTTAGCCTAACACCTGTTCAATTTAAGTGTTCGTCTCTTCAATGAATTTTTAGCAAAGTTTTATTCCAACAACTTATTTTTAAAACAAATTTTACTACACAATTTCTATAGAATAATGTGTCCATTTCTTTTACATTTACTCAATCTTTTACCGTGTGTATATACTGTTTTTAACGTGTCACTGCAATGTGATTAAAAACTATTTGAATCCAGATGAAGGCCGAAACATGTACTAGTTTAGGCATAACTATTTCATTGTGAATAGTTGATATTAAGTATTGAATAGGTGGAGACACGCAACAAATTCTTCCTAAGAAGTAATTTTCAATAATGATTTACTTGACACTCCCCTATTATTATTATTATTATTATTATTATTATTATTATTATTATTATTATTATTATTATTATTATTATTATTATTATTATTATTATTATTAGCATCATATCATTCATCGTTATTGTCAGAGCAGTAGCTGACGTCAATCCGGTCTTGAACTGGGCCCCGATTTTTTCCTCGAGTTTTCCAAACTGGGCTCCGATGTTTTTAGCCTGGGCCTGAATGAAGGAAGTTAACTGTTTAAGTATCACCACGGTCCTCTGGTAGGTCTTCATTTTCGAGGCCAATAGATTCAATAGTCCTGTCACATGGTCACCAGTTAACGTTTCCACAAAGACGCACATCAGATGCTGTCAGTTAGTACAATTATTTTATTCAAATTTATTTACAAATTAAACACACACATAGCCTCAATCACTATTGGCACAAACAAAACACTCACATCACAAATCGTCATTTAAAAAAACAACCGCCTGACATTTCAATATGGCGACTGCTTCCAATGCATGTCACGAGTATAATCTTGCTACACCATGACTCTCCCTTCCAACAACTCTTTTAACAGCAACTCGTCCAGCAACTAACATTTTCGTCAAGATCGTCTCCTATATTGCACCCATAAGGTGAATAGCCGAATGGATGAATCAATTAAATTATTAAACTCATATATGTGAATACTGCAGATAGCGAGCCAGAGCGTGTAATTTCACAAAGTTCCACACAGAGACCACACAGGCTGGAAATATATCCCCAGAAATTCTTTAAAATCACGTACCGGAAATAGGTTTGGCTAAAAGCATTGTGCAATAAACTTTATGATGCCGACTGCTACGAAACTTTCTAGTAAGCTTTCCCACGAGAGAGGAGACATCGGAATGTGCCACTCCTTATTGTGTAAAAGAGACAGAGAGAATACCTGTCACCCCTCTGCGAAAAGTGGTTGAGTCCGAGTGTAGACACGGCGGCAAATTTCAGCCAATCAGAAAATTCCAAAATTAATCCGCTCTGTTCCAGCGGGAATATTTATCTAGTTTTTCGTGATTTGGTGACGAAAGAAGTAGAAACATACTGTTTTCCAATCTGGGAATAAAATTTGAGGAATCGTTTGTGTGGATATGTGATTAATTATCTCATAAATAATAAGTTACCTGCGTTAAAGTATGTTGTTTGGAAAAATGGTTTCACCCAGAGGACTGAGTCTCATGGCAGGAAGATGTCATATCGTGATCACAAAATAATCCCAGTGACGCGGGGGAGCGTGTATAAAAATGAACGATCATTTTTGGTATTTGAATGCTACGTAAAAATCACACAAATTTTTAGACTCATCAGAGAATATGTAATGAATATTAAATCTACGGACAGTTGGAAAATTGATCCAAGGTGTCATATCACTACGCCACACCCCTCCAGTTGGAATACTTGGAAGGCGGAGCCTACTGAATTTACAAAACTGTTGGTGACACTTTGCCGAACACCCAGTCTTGGTTGAATTTTGAGAGCCTACAGTCTAGTCTTCAAGACGTGGAGCGCAGTGGGCAACTAGACCCACTATTGTTCAGTCATCGTTTAGTGTGTGATCGGTGAGTTGAATAAGGTGATAGACTTTTGGAGAACTCTTTATAATATTACGAGACCAGGTTATATAAAATGTTGTGGACACTTAGTACATTCTGAAACATTTTTCCTACCATGGTGTTTTATGAAATGGACATTTTAACGTGTTAAGCTCACGGAGGACGCAGTTGAATTATGGTATTTTTCAGAACATTTAGGCTCGCAGCACTTTCCTAGCTCACACGTAACCTATGCAGTAAGAAATTGAGTGGAAAAGTCATTACATTCTGAAGGAAAACATTTTTTAATAGTTTTCCTTTGTGCATAACCCAGTAAAACATCGCAATTAGATTTTGCATTGTATAAAAATTTACTGTTCATTTGGGACACTTGGAGCCAGTACTAGTCGTGCTAATTTGAGGGTGAGACTTGGTTACTTAGGAATGTAACGGGGAAAAGGACTGGACGTACACATTCTATTTCCGAACCAGGTGAATGACATTTAATCCCTAGAACAAACAGCGCAGGGAGCAAGCTTTTCAGGCCAGGTAGAAGGACACGGGCAGCGAGGTAGTTCTGTTTCTGGCATTGAAAATCCAACTCTATGTTTGCCAATTCTTTTATATTGTGTAAATCATATTTTTAATATAAGCTTTAAGAGTGCGTGTGTTTCAACTGATTTGCGAGTGCTACGTAATTAAAATGGATCCAACTTGTGTGTGTGAAATATTATGTAACCCCAGAAAGATGTACAAGATTGATTAAACACAATGTAATGGGGCTAATGAGGATGCAGCCCACCTGTCAGCACATAAAAGTTAAAGAGCATGTTGTATTTATGTAGTATGTAAATGACAATGACGTGAATAATTCGTGGTCCGTTTAGGTTAATAACTTCATGTATTTTTGTGTATAGGAAAAATGTCATGTACCGGGGGGAGCGTAGTTGCTTTCACTGTCATTTTTGTAGCGAGACCAGGGCAATTACATCTAACGATTCGGGATGTAAATGTCAGGGGCTCTATAAATCAATAATAATAATAATAATAATAATAATAATAATAATAATAATAATAATAATAATAATAATAAACTCTTTTGAAGTTCTTGTCAATCTTATTTTGAATCATTCAACGACATGAGTTATATGGTGATGATTTATGGATCATTTTTATTTTACATTAGGTATTTCATTGTTTCAGATTATTTTGAGGCCTTATCGTAAATAATAATAATAATAATAATAATAATAATAATAATAATAATAATAATAATTTTGTTTCGTTTTGTGGATTGTTGTCAAGTCATTTTAAGTTAGCCGAGGTGACTTCATTCGGAGAGCTGTCATGTATCGTGATGTGTAAATTGGAGCGTATCCGATTCATTTTACCTTATGTTATCACAGTTAGACGAGTTTTGGATTTCTTTTTGTTGTTCTGAATGTATGTTTTGAAATGCACGATTTTTCTTGTGGGTATGTTTGGCAGGCAATCTTGTTTTGTTATATTTCGGTTATCAAGTGAGGAATCAATGCCGTCCAGCTCTGAAATACATGGCAACTTGTGGAATAGAAATGAAAGATCAAAGTATGAGAATAGATAAGAAATATTATCCCTGATGGTAATAGTTATGAGATGGAAAATAGAGTCTTGATGACCATGTCGTACATTTGTCCTATTTGTGATTATGAGAACGACAGAATGAATTAGTAAAAATGTTGAGCCCGTGTGGAAAAGAACGAGGCTATGTTGATATATAATGCTACGTTGAAAAAAGGAAAATAATGAGATAAAATGGGAATTGAATGTTTATCAGTTCAAGAAATATTGAGTTTAAGTTTACGGCAGTATCCGTATGACAGTTATAGGCGGAAGGTTTAAGTACGCAAATATGACCAGGGATGACGTAACGCTCGTTGATATTCTTATATGAGGCCGAGGTCTGAGGCATGAAACAGAGCGGGCTAGCAATGAATAATTTTTGAAAGTTATATTGTGATCATTGTGATGTGTATTTCCTTTTAATTTTTCTTTAAATTCGAGAGTATCATTTTCAGACATTACGTCTTGAATTATGGGATTGCCGCCAGATACACCTCAGCGTTTAGGAAGTTTGTTCTTGTCAGCAAAGTTTTGCATTTTTGAAAATTGCGTATTTTTTTATTTTTTTGATGTAGGCGTTGATCACGTTATTTTTGAGATTTTGTTCCATTTCATTATTTTGGATAATTTTTTATGTTTTGATTTTTACCGTGCTTTTAAGCGTAGAGGCCGATGGTACGTGGATATTTGGTTGTATTTTTGTAAATTGAGTGTAGTTAGGTTATTTGGTATTTTGATTTTCTTCTTTTGTTTTGTGCACTATGCTTTACAGTGCCGTGTATATTTTGTAAATTAAATTTTCAAGGGTTGGGTTAATAGGACCACCTAGTATTCACAGTCAAAATCAATTACAGCAGGTTCTTTACGCAGACATGAAGGCACCGTAAATAAATAAAATTAGATGCCACTACAGGTTAAATTTATGCAAATGAACCGACCTTTAATAAAAAGTTATGTGAACAAAGCCGCATATTTGGTTCAATTAGATGGAATCTGCCTCCATCAAATATTAAAGTAGCACATTTTGGTTATTCTCAATAAAGTGTAGACAGCGGCAAGTAAGATTAAAGTGGTGTGAAAAGGCGAGTTCATTTGATTAATGTAAAGACTGAGGCACACAGCCCAACATTTTTATTTTTGTTTTGAATATCCAGAACTATCACAGTGAATTAATGTATGGTGTATGATGGCAGAATATTAACTGCATAGTTAATTTCGTTTTATTTTGAAGCACAGTTTTTATGTTAATTTTTGGCCAGCCACCAGTTATTTTATGGGGCAAGGTTTATATATTTTAAAATGATATTTTATTTTTATATAAAGAGATGTGTGTTCATGGGTTTTTCTATCTTTCTTTCTTATTTTTTTGACTCAATATTGGTTGTTAACAGTTGGGTAAACTGGTAGATTGATAAGTCTGGATTTGTGAATTTAAGACACCCATTAGTGATCTCAGATTGGTTGATTAATTAATTAATTAATTTATAATTTATATAAATTCCATTAGTTAAAATTTCAGTTTGATTGTAAAATCTGAGATATTTTCTTTGAGTGGTGAGTTTTGGTAGACCACTGGTTTCGTCGATAGTAGCGTCAATCGACGTACGAATTATATGTTTATTGGTGACGTTATTATTTAATTTGTGACCTACATCCACGCTTATTTGTAGTTTGTTTGGGAAGATTTTGAGTTTCGTTACTTCCTGTTATTTTTCTTAAAAATCCATTTTATTTTCACTTCGTTTAAAATTTACTTTTTCGTCTTTGGCAAATTATTATTTTTCTGTAAATAAAAATTTTGATCATTTAATTTCAATTCGGTCTTGGGTACCGTTATTTGTAGTTACCTTACCCACCGTTATTTTTACTTCCTCACCCCCATTTTGTGTGGCCCGACAACCTCGAGGAAAGCTGAAGGACGTTCCACGCCCAAGGAGAGAGAGTCTACGTGAGCGGCAGGTATTTTTGATGTTTTTGTTTGCAGGAGCAGCCGGAGCAACAGTTGATCAAGAGGAGCACCGCCGCACATGCCTTGAAAAGGGCACAATATATATCCTGGCCAGGCTTCCAGAAAGATACGTTACAAGAAAAAAATATCGTCTTGAAAATTCTAGAGTGTCTAATACGTAGATTATAATGTATAGAATATTCTCAATCGTTCTCGTGCCTATTACCATTCTGGAAGTTACAGTGTGTTTCACAATTATGGATTACAAACTATATACAGGTAAGAATAAATTGTAATATTAATTTACAGGTATTTACATTAACAGAACTGATATAAATGTCTACATACAACACATGTTTCATGACATAACCTCACACACAATACGATCATTCAACTACGTAAATAATAATAATAATAATAATAATAATAATAATAATAATAATAATAATAATAATAATAATAATAATAATAATAATAATAATAATAATAATAATAATAACGATCGTAAAATAATTTTAATAATTCGAGCTCGATATATGTGTTAGTTACCCATGGATGAGAGAATATTGTTTTCAAGTTATACCTGTTATCGCACTTGCGTCGACGGATAGTGGAAGCCCTTACATTCTATCCCTCCAAGGGCCTTCATGGCGTGCACAGAGATGACTTCGCTTTGCTTTTTATTATATAATTGTACTTTGGAAACAACCTGTTCATTCATTTTATAATGTGTAGTATAATAGATATTTTATGTACAGTAAAATAGCAAAGTAACATAGTAATTTGTTTTAGTCTATTTTTGATATATCTTTATATTCTTATTTTTGTTATTTATGTATTCACTGGTTAAGCTTAAGACAGGGACACGTATCCCTAACTTTGCCAGTTAAAGTAAACTATCTATCTATCTATCTATCTATCTATCTATCTATCTATCTATCTATCTATCTATCTATCTATCTATCTATCTATCTATCTATCTATCTATCTATCTATCTATCTATCTATCTATCTATCGATCTATCTATCTATCTATCTATCTATCTATGTACTCGTATCCAACTCCTTCACATACCTCTCGAAGTCGACGATAAATATATGTCGATTTACCATTGCTTGCTTTCAAGAAGCGGATAACAAAACACATTTACTGGGTAGCGAGCCATTTCATTGTCGTGAATAAATTAGACTGATAGCAACATGGGTTTGTACATAGCCTCAACATGGCGTCTGCCACTTGTCAGTTGCCACAGGAACTCCGCATGAGAGCACATCATGCCAATGATTGTGTTTGTGACGCATGAAAACATCTGGCTCGAAGAAAATATTTTTTCTTTTTTTTACGTTGCACCGACACAGATAGGTCTTATGGCGACGATGGGACAGAAAGGGCTAGGAGTGGGAAGGAAGCGACGTGACCTTAATTAAGGTACAGCCCCAGCATTTGCCTGGTGTGAAAATGTGAAACCACGGTAAACCATTTCAGGGCTCCCTACAGTGGGCTCAGATCCAACTATCTTCCGAATGCAAGCTGATAGCTACATGACGCAACCCACGCGGTCACTTGATAGGTGAAAATATGATTTGAGGTTGTGATTTTGTGTTTCTGAATCAGTTAAGTGTTATAAAACCTGATCATGAAAGCTAAGTTATTCGGCTGAGGTTTTCGACTATGTGGTAGTATACTATCTGCAGATCATCCGTCCAGGCAGCAGTCGTCTTGGCAGGGCTATTCCCTTAATATGCTGTATACGCCATGGGTTTGTTTATTTTTACATGTGATAGAGCATAACAAGATGGAAATAAAGAAAACCCTTCAGGCAAGAAACTCAATGTGGAGAACATCCTAGGGATATAAGGTACGAATTTTAGGTAAATACAATGTAATAAAGTATGAGAATATATTCTTCATTTTTTCCTAAAATTACTACGCTATCTTTAATCATCGTTGCCCGCTCTATTATACTCACAGTTTTCCATTTTCTACCATTACGAGCGCTAATGTGAATCAATGCAGAGTTTCACTTAAGCACCACTACGAGCGCTAATGTGAATCAATGCAGAGTTTCACTTAAGCACCACTACGAGCACTAATGTGAATCAATGCAGAGTTTCACTTCAGCACCACTACGAGCGCTAATCTGAATCAATGCATAGTTTCACTTAAGCACCACTACGAGCGCTAATATGAATCAATGCAGAGTTTCACTTCAACACCACTACACCGAGCTCGATAGCTGCAGTCGGTTAAGTGCGGCCAGTATCCAGTATTCGGGAGATAGTAGGTTCGAACCCCACTGTCGGCAGCCCTGAAAATGTTCCTCCGTGGTTTCCCATTTTCACACCAGGCAAATGCAGGGGCTGTACCTTAATTGAGACCACGGCCGCTTCCTTCTCACTCCTAGCCCTTCCTTGTGCCATCGTCGCCATAAGACCTATCTGTGTCGGTGCGACGTAAAGCAAATAGCAAAAAAAAAAAAAAAAAAAGCAATACCACTACGAGCGCTAATGTGAATCAATGCAGAGTTTCACTTCAACACCACTACGAGCGCTAATGTGAATCAATGCAGAGTTTCACTTCAACACCACTACGAGCGCTAATGTGAATCAATGCTGCGTTTCACTTCAACACCACTACGAGCGCTAATGTGAATCAATGCAGTGTTTCACTTCAACACCACTACGAGCACGAATCTGAATCAATGCAGAATTTCACTTTAACACCACTACGAGCACTAATGTGAATCAATGCTGCGTTTCATTTCAACACCACTACGAGCGCTAATGTGAATCAATGCAGAATTTCATTTCAACACCACTACGATCACTAATCTGAATCAATGCTGAGTTTCACTTCAACACCACTACGAGCACTAATCTGAATCAATGCTGAGTTTCACTTCAACACCACTACGAGCGCTAATGTGAATCAATGCAGAATTTCATTTCAACACCACTACGAGCACTAATCTGAATCAATGCTGAGTTTCACTTCAACACCACTACGACCGCTAATGTGAATCAATGCAGAGTTTCATTTCAACACCACTACCAGCACTAATGTGAATCAATGCAGAGTTTCACTTCAGCACCACTACGAGCGCTAATGTGAATCAATACAGAGTTTCACTTCAACACCACTACGAGCGCTAATGTGAATCAATACAGAGTTTCACTTTAGCACCACTACGAGCGCTAATGTGAGTCAATGCAGAGTTTCACTTCAACACCACTACGAGCGCTAATGTGAATCAATACAGAGTTTCACTTTAGCACCACTACGAGCGCTAATGTGAGTCAATGCAGAGTTTCACTTCAGCACCACTACGAGCGCTAATGTGAGTCAATGCAGAGTTTCACTTCAGAACCACTACGAGCGCTAATGTGAGTCAATGCAGAGTTTCACTTCAGAACCACTACGAGCGCTAATCTGAGTCAATCCAGAGTTTCACTTCAGCACCACTACGAGCGCTAATGTGAGTCAATGCAGAGTTTCACTTCAACACCACTACGAGCGCTAATGTGAGTCAATGCAGAGTTTCACTTCAACACCACTACGAGCGCTAATGTGAGTCAATGCAGAGTTTCACTTCAACACCACTACGAGCACTAATGTGAGTCAATGCAGAGTTTCACTTCAACACCACTACGAGCGCTAATGTGAGTCAATGCAGAGTTTCACTTCAACACCACTACGAGCACTAATGTGAGTCAATGCAGAGTTTCACTTCAGCCCTTATAAACTATATTCGGTGTGGACATTTTTCAAAAAATCAAAGAAACTCATGAGGATATTGAACCAAGGAACACATTACTGAAAGTTAATTTGGCTAGAATTTTAATAAAAAGGAATACGAGTAAAGACACAAGCGATTTTAGGCTGCTTTTCCAGAACTGCATTTAGGCCGGAAGTAATTTTCGAAATGTATGTTTGTAGCTTGATAGAGCTATCCAAAACTCACAATTTGAAACCTTTCCGGGCCCTTTAGCCCCTCAACTTTCGGCACAATAGAGGAAAATGCTTAACTTTACGTTTTTCGTAGTATGGAGACCCCTTCCTTGCCTGCTAAGAAATGTTTCCTACATTAAGCTAGACAACACATGATAATCGTTATGAATACATAGTGAACAGAAATAGCAGATTAGAAATGATGTTTTAATTGTTTTCACGCCTTCTTCTTCCGTTCTTCTTCAGACGTACACTCACATTTGTTTCTATTTCTCTAGGAAGAGTTCCCCATCATCTCACATTTTAGCTTTCATGGCGATTGAAATCTTACAGCCAGGTTTACAAGCAAGAAGTCCGGCATTTAAATATCAGAAAAGTAAAATATACATATGTAGCACCGAGCGAATTGGCCGTGCGGTTATTTTCGTGCTGCTGTGAGCTTGCATTCGGCAGAGAGTGGGTTCGATTCCCACCGTCGACAGCCCTGAAAATGGTTTTGTGTGGTTTCCCATTTTAGCACTGGGCAAATGCTGGGGCTGTACCTTAATTAAGGCCACGGGTGCTTCCTTCCCACTCTTAGGCCTTTCCTATCCCATCATCTCCATAAGACCTAACTGTGTCGGTGCAATGTAAAGCAAATTGAAAACAAACTACCCACATATGTAGCATAATGGGCATTTGGAATCTGAGAGGGTGAAACTTTATATCTTATATTTACGACTCTATGTGAATGTGTCCAGCTGACTGGATATCACGCGTCAGGGACTAAAATAAAATTTACTAACTGATTTTGAAGTGAAAGTAAAGAATATTGATATCTGGAGAAGACGGTCTTAACTGAAGACAAAAGGAGAAAACAGTGATGCCCGAAGAAGGAGTTCTCAACTTAGGACCAAAATAACATAACTTCGGAATAAAAAGAAAGAACACTGATGCCTGGAAGAGGAGGTCTGAACTAATTGCCTAAATAAAGTATATTAATTAAGTTCAGAAGTAAATCAAATGCCCTAATTGACCTCGAAAAGAAGAAGGGAATGTTGATACGTGAAGGAGGCGGCCTGAACTAAGGGGCTGATATAAAATGCACAAACTGACCTCAGAAAGATAGGTAAGAATATAATGTACTCTCCTCTGCGAGAAAGCGGACTGCACTATGCTCTAATGTATCGTGAAAAGAACTCACCTCTCCGTATGAACAGCGATGGCAGTTACTTCAGCATCCGATCTATCAAGAATGTTCTGGCAGCTCTTCTCTACCAGGTCAATCAACACTAGCTGGCCTCGCCTTGTATCTGAGAATAATTCATAGAATAAGATTTACTTTTTGAAGAGACGTTGGGTAACTGATTCTTTAATTTGTAGACCATGCATTTATTATTATTATTATTATTACAATTATGCTACTTGTTTAACATCGCACTAACACATCGAAAGTTTTCGGCGACGGAGAGATGAGAAAGGGTTAGGATTGTATCGTGAAAAGAACTCACCTCTCTGTATGAGCAGCGATGGCAGTTTCTTCAGCATCCGTTCTATCAAGAATGTTCTGGCAGCTCTTTTCTACCAGGTCAAGTTAGTAATGAACTCGATGGATGAAACGGCATGTATAAACCGCCTTCGGTGGTGGGTCATGTGAGGCGAGTGGAGGAGGATAGGTCAGCCAGGATAAAAATGGACTCTGCATGGAGGGTAAGAGAAATAGAGGGACGCCAAGACGACGATAGTTAGACTCAGTTTTCTAATAGTTTAAAGATAAGAGGTATGAAACTAAACGAGGCCACACACGTACTGTAGTTACGAATAGAGTATTGTGGAAGCGTTTAGTAAATTCACAGAGATGTACAGAGTGAACGCTGAAAGACGTAACAGTCTCTAATGAAGATGCATATATGTAAATATATTTCATTTATTAATAAAGCTAAGAATAACGGCCGAGAAGATTCTTCGTGCCGACCACACGACACCTTATAATCTGCAGGCCTTCGGGCTGAGCAGCGGTCGCTTGGTAGGCCAAGACACTTCGGGGCTGTTGCACCATGGGGTTTGGTTTGGTTTACATATTTCCCACATTCAGCAGTATGTTCTACTTTTTAGTTCCCTCCTGCCCACGTGGGAACTTGGCAACTCCAGCAATTGGCTTCTCTATTTCGTCAGTGTACCCTTGTCTCTGATATCTATTTCAAGACAAGAGTTCCCCGGTCATTAAAGGCACCAGAGTCTGGAGCTGTCAGAGTATCTTTTCCCTTCCATAAGGATGTAAAGGAGATGGCATATAAGTCTCTGGTAAGACCCCAACTAGAGTATGGTTCCAGTGTATGGGACCCTCACCAGGAATACTTGATTCAAGAACTGGAAAAAATCCAAAGAAAAGCAGCTCGATTTGTTCTGGGTGATTTCCGACAAAAGAGTAGCGTTACAAAAATGTTGCAAAGTTTGGGCTGGGAAGATTTGGAAGAAAGGAGATGAGCTGCTCGATTAAGTGGTATATTCCGAGCTGTCAGTGGAGAGATGGCGTGGGAAGACATCAATAGACGAATAAGTTTGAGTGGTGTGTTTAAAAGTAGGAAAGATCACAATATGAAGATAAAGTTGGAATTCAAGAGGACAAATTGGGGCAAATATTCGTTTATAGGAAGGGGAGTTAGGGATTGGAATAACTTACCAAGGTAAATGTTCAATTTTCCAATTTCTTTGCGATCATTTAAGAAAAGGCTAGGAAAACAACAGATAGGGAATCTGCCACCTGGGCGACTGTCCTAAATGCAGATCAGTAGTGATTGATTGATTGATTGATTGATTGATTGATTGATTGATTGATTGATTGATTGATTGATTGATTGATTGATTGATTGATTGATTGATTGATTGATTGATTGATTGATTGCCCTTACCTTAATAGGAAATGTTACCTCAAATTACAGTGTCTGCCAAATTTGTAAGACATAGACCTACATTGCGGAGTTCTCGTTTCAACGAATAAGATGCGTCCCAAAAGTGTGAAGAATGTTAGTTTGAACCATTTCCTGCGGGAGTTTGAAGGCGTTTTTAAAACTGGCTGAACTATTATTTTGCAACATTTGTAAGAAACCGGTAGCTACAGACATGCGTTCGCTAGTTATGTAACACACAGTATTGCGATAGCAAAGCACTTGAAATATGCATCGTTAAAGAAGCCGAAGCAACGTTTGCTTCCCGATATGCAAGAGGAGATAAGCCTACCTGGTCCAGCAAACAGCCAGTTCTCAAGAGATGTTTGTCAGTCATTCTTCGAGCTGGTATAGCACACTTAACAAACTGCAGCATCCAGTGCTACGTGAAATGTTAGAGAAATACGTCAAACTTCCTCTCCTTGAGTCAACACTGGGTAATTACTATTTACCGAAACTTTACTCTGCGACAGTACACAGAATTCGTGGTAAAATGTTCATACAACGCAATATGCATTACATTGGACAAGACGACTGACGCTACTGGCCGTTTCGTAGCCAGCGTCGTCGTCGGTGTGCTAAAATGCGATACATCGCCGTAATTTTTACTTACAACTGTTTATCTTGAGAAAACTAATAACCGAGCTCGGTAGCTGCAGTCGCTTAAGTACCGCCAGTATTCAGTATTCGCAAGAGAGTCGGTTCGAACCCCACTATTGGCAGCCCTGAAGATGGTCTTTCTTTGTGTTCCATTTTCACACCAGGAAAATGCTGGGGCTGTACCTTAATTAAGACCACGATCGCTTCCTTTCCTCTCCAAGACCGTTCCTGTCCCATCGTCGCCATAAGACCTATCTGTGTCGGTGCGACGTAAAGCAACTTGTAATGAAAAAGAAAACTAACAGTCATGCATTAGTTAAAGCTCTTAATGATATTGTGTGCTTCCGTGGCCTGATGGCATTCGATATGATAAAGTGCACCTATTAACTACTTTACATGGTTAAAGCATGCCAAGGGTTGAAAGTTCTGTGTATACCCATCATATTGAAAGAAGCATTCTAACAGATAGGGCTGGAGGGAGGAGCATTGCATGTGCCATTGTACCGACACAGATAGGTCTTATGGCGACGATGGGATGGGAAAGGCCTAGGAGAGGGAAGGAAACGGTTGTGGCCATAATTAAGGTACAGCCCTAGCATTTGCCTGGTATGAACATGAGAACCACGGAATTGCCCTTTCTCACAACGCCAGGAGGCCTCCAGTTTTTGGATAGGGCGATGACAGAGGGGCTGGCCTTGTGCGCTCGGCTCGTTCCTGATTATTTGGGGCGTGGCGAGGGGACGGGGCCCTAGCTCAGTGACGTCACTCGCGTCTGGGGCCATGCAAAACTGCTGCTCCCAACGTCCTACAATAAACTAACGGACACCGTTACAATTATATTAAAAACAGATGCAAATTGTTAGAAAGACTATTGAAAAATAAATTTGAGAGAAAACGGGTTTACAAAGAATAGTGCCCCAGTTCTTAGACAATGACATATTTTGAGATCTCTAATCGTCATTTAGCTTAGTGTAATTACTGACTTTTCTTACAAATATTTAATATTACCAAGACTCCTTCGTTCCTAATGAATGTTTTCATACTTTGTGTTATAGGGATACTTATAAGAACCGATTTTTCTGCTCACTGTTATATTGTATTTGAGATCCTCTTTCGAATAACGTTGCACTGTGTTGCACAGTATTTGTTTGATCTCCTGGAAGCAAACTCTGTAATATTCAGAAAGGAAGAAGGAATTCCTTTATTTTATGATGATTCCCTCGTTTGTCAACGCACTTGTTTTAGGCTGATTCTTGTGAATTTTTTCATAAGGTCCTCTCTTATCATCATATTTCCGTCCTGGGATCTTCGTTTTTACACAAATATACCTATCTCGACTACGTCCTCCTTCCTGTCCAATCTACGGATTCTTCGTCCGGCCCCATGGCTAAATGGTTAGTGAGCTGGCCTTAGGTCACAGTGCTCCCGGGTTCGATTCCCGGCAGGGTCGGGAATTTTAACCATAATGCATGTCAATGCAAAATACCTGCACCTGGGGAGCTGAAGTCCTCGGACACTTCCCGGCACTAAAAGCCATACGCCATTTCTATTTTACGGATTCCTCTAGGAGACCACTCGTTTTCATAGGTAGCCTATAGATACTTTAATGGGAGAGATGTGCAATATTGTGTGATGATATGTTCGTAAATATCTTCCCTCGTGTGATTAAATTCCCAATGCAATGCATTTAGTCTGTAAAACAAAGTGGAAGTGCGTAATCTAGAATGATATCTTCAAATCAATCAATAACTTCAGGAGGCGTGATTTTCCCAACCTCGGAAACGATAATCCACATTACATAACCGGAGAAAAGCATCTTAAAGAATAATACACGATAGAGATGACGGATGTTTAAGTAGACTGTAAACAATATAAAGCATTAGTTTTATTAGGAACTAATCTTAAATTTGTAGTCATCGGACGAGGTGGCCGTGCGGTTAGTGGCGCGCAGCTGTGAGCTTGCATCCGGGAGATAGTGGGTTCGAACCCCACTGTTGGAAGCCCTGAAGACGGTTTTCCGTGGATTCCCATTTTCACACCAGACAAATGCTGGGGCTGTACCTTAATTTAGGCCATGGCCGCTTCCTTCCCATCCCTAGGCCTTTCCTGTCCCATCGTCGCCATAAGACCTATCTGTGTCGGTGCGACGTAAAGCAAATAGAAAAAAATTGTAACCAAAACCTACTTAATGAGAAAATATTAAATTTGTTAAAGCAGCTTACCTGCAATGACCTCCTTTAGTGGAAATGGATTTTTGTGGATTGATGCATCTGAAGGTGCTCTCGTAAATATCTGACCTACAGATTTAGAATCCTCTTGTGTTGCTGGGGCCGAGGGACTTTCTGTACTCATTGAGTACTCGGACGCTGTGGGTGAAAATAATAGTTAGCTATAGTACATGTATAGGCATGATTTTTTCTCATTAATTTATGTTCGATTTCGCGAAGAAGGAACAAATTTTCACGTTATTTCGCGAAATAGATCTTGACCCACCATTTGAATTTCGCCGTAATCATTTCATAAAATGATTCATAAAACGTCCTGTTCATGCGATTTGTGAATTATTTGTGAACAATATTGATAATCATTCATTATTCCTTATGTAATCTTGACTAGGACTATAATATAGCCCTAATCCAGATTAGATAACGAATTATCCTTTCACCGTACATGTCAATAGCTTTCAGCCTATATGGCCATACTAATTTATTTAGCGTATGGCATTACACAAGGAAGAAGAACAACTATACATACAAACTATTATAAATACAATTAATAAAATATAATAATAAAGAATACATACAAATATTAACTAATAATCATAATAATAATAGAAATAAATAAAACGTATATTTAATAAAATGCATATTCAAGTAATTCCACGAAACAAAACCATGTTAGTATCCAACGTCCAGTCTAGCTATCCACTCAAGGATCGATGGTGTAGCACTGAAAATGTCTCTCCCATCATCCGTGCAGGCTCTCAGATTCTACTCCTCGATGATGTGCCGGATGGCACGGTCCTCCACAACGCAAGTTGGGCTTCACTGCTTACCCCACTTGTGTAGGTTGTACGCACATTCTCCATACCCTGTTCGGATGTGGTTGAGACTTTGCCACGTATGTCTCGGAAGATTTTAGCTCTTGGATTTCTGCATGCGGTCGATAAGATCACGCACTTCAGATGGAGCACTCACAGTCCAGAAGTCATACCACTTAGCATCAGTGTTGAAGTTACTACCAGCAAGCAGTTGGCTAGTCCTAGGATGGATTTCTGGAACGGAGACGGTTTATTGTCAAATGTGGAATCTCATCATGAATCGGAATTTTGGGATTGTTTGCTATTTTCAAATATTCCTTTGGTTCGCATTGCTATGTTTAGCTGAATGTCTATCTCCTTTATGCGAGAGCTATTCATCCACACCGGAGCACGATATTCAGCCGCAGAGAACACTAAACTGATCACAGAAGTTCGAAGTGTATCTGCTGTTGCTCCCCAGTTGGTGCTGCAGTTTATGAATGAAGTTATTTCGAGGGCTTAATTTGCGAGACATTATTTCGGGATGTGTCTTGAAAAAGGTGACAACATTTACATCAGGCGCTTGTGAAAGGATTAAGATACAGGAGGCAGTGCAAAAAGAACGAAAGGAGAAGATTGTTACGGACAATTATTGAGAAACAGAAAACAAATTGGAAGAGAGCTACTTTTCAACTGAATCATATACGGAAAGCAACATCGTTTACTAAGTAAAGAGGGTATCAACAAGAGATTCATCCAGCGGAAACAAGGAGTGGATTTTACTGAAAGCTGCGCTGCAGATCATTAATAGAAGATTTTTATTTCGCTCCACGAAATTTAAATACGTGGAAATCCAAGTACAAGGCTACGACAGGCTTACGTCACCACAACCTTTGCTGACGTATTACTTGATATCGTCAAACCTAAAGAATTAAAGAAGTGGGATTTCAATAGTAAACTCTAGAATGAATATCTGAACATAATCTGTTTGTTTCGAACGTCATATTCAATCATTACCCCAGAGTTCTAGTTGTCGATAAAATCAACTCTTTCAAGGAGACAATCTTTCGCTATAAGCAGATAATAACACGGCTTTTCCTATGATGATAAAGTTAATTAAAATTATATGTTATTCTGTTTCAACTAGTCCAGAAATGAGCAAGATGTTCTAAGAAGATGAAGGGCTAGACTGCCCAAGTGAGCGCCGTCAGATGATATTGCCTGCCGCAAGATGACCAAGCCCAGAGGAGACGTATTCGAGCCTTCCCAGTTTACATAGGAAAATGAAAGGAGGCGTGTCCATATGTCCTGTCACCTGGACATAACCGGCTACAGGAATTGCGGAAATTCAGATAAGTCTTTCTTTTAAACTAATGTATTAATGATTGATGTTCTTTTCTTTGTTCATTACAAGTTTACCGAGTTATTCAGTGTATAAATAATGAGACGACGTAAATAGTGGATTATGAACTAGGTTAGAGGTGGTCAGGTAATCTTCACATTCTAAATGTCAAATCCCTAGATAGGTGGTCAGTCAGTGATAAAAGCCTACGCTCGAAATATGATCCATTTAATGTGAGAAAAGTTGATTTCGCTAGCGTGTTGGTAAATGGTGTACCATGTGAAGAGTAGACTCAGGTATGTGTGTGCGATGGTTATAATCAAAGAATGTAAAATTAGACAATCCGTAGGAAATGTGTGTTTACAATAATTTAGGGTTATGACAGAATCGAGGTCATAATGTTGTGAATAAGTCCACAAGCCATGGTAGAAATGATAGATACTTCGTGAGAGTGAGGAATAAAATATATTAGGTAAATGAAATGTGTTGTATGTTTAACGAGTAGTATAATAGTTGTTTAAAGAGATGTTGATATGAGATTGGTGATTAAGAATGGTGATAGTTATTGATTCGTCGCGAATACGATCATGGTTATGTAGTGGTGGACTTAATTGTTTCCAAGTTGAGTTTTATGGAATGGTAATGAGTTCGTTGTGTTTCCTTTGATTATTTCGTTGGTGAGCAAGCATAAATAGGTTGATATATAATCGGAGTGACACCTGTTGATTAACCAGTATACCTGAAAGTACCAATAATTTCACGGTTAGGAGGATGAAGTCGAGCATGTTCATACCACCACAGATATTTTTCAATTCTGAATTTATTCTCAAGTAAAAGGAATGTAGTATACTTCTTAGGCAAAATCCCATATCACTGATGGCTGACTGTAGGTGCATGAGTTATCACCATGTGACAGAATTTTCACACAAAGTAGACCACACTAGCCAATGCGTTTCAGATGGAGTTAAGATAGTATCCACTAGAGAATATGATGAAATTGCACTAGTACTCATTTAGAGTAACCAGTATACTCAGGTTAAGAGTAGTATTTAAGATTACAGGTACTATGTTGAATCATTTATTGAACGTATGCATTAATTTAAAAAAAGGACTTATCAGTATTCACGCAGCAAAATAAAGAAACATGAACATTCATACCTCTTAAGATCCAGTACTTGTTATAATACTAGGAAAGGATTCTGCCAAGTTAATCTGAGTGTGTATCTGTATCACTATGAACTGAGAGAGAAAAGAATTACCATATTTAAGTAGGCCAATATAGGCTCGAACTAAGAAAGAACAATTAATTCGAAGGCTTCAAAATGTAATATAGGTGGATTATGATTCCAATTTTATAAGATTTGGTTCTAAACATGAAAGTGCGTCCTGCATATTTGAAAACCACCCTCAATCTACAGCTTTATATACAGTGTATCATAATGTAAATATTATTTCTCGTTAGATGCATCTGACCTTATTTTAAATTAGTATTTCCAATCTAATATTTTCAATTTAATATTTTTAATCTAGTATTTCCTTTTTTAATCTAATATTTTGAACCCAACATTTCTAACCTTATACTCCTAATTTAGCATTTCTGAGCTAAAGTCTTATTAATATTTAATTTGATAATTTACCTTACATACCTTAATGATCTTTCGTTGAATTTTATTCCTGACTTTAGTCAATTTTTCGACCAATCAAGGCTCTAGCACTTGATATATTACAGATACAATATTCTTGTTGAGGAGTATTTTAACTCAAATGATCATTCTATTACTAGGCACGACTGAGGTCGGACATATTGAGCACTAGCGTACTTATGGTGAACTTCACCAACTTCTTAGTCCGATACTGACATTTTTTTATTATTCCTTTCATACAAAAAAACAAAAAACAAAGGTATTCTAAGCCAAATAGTGGTAATGGAGGATTTTAATGGAATATTTAGGAATTACATCAAACATTCTGATAGGAGATATATTATATTTTAGGAATTCAAGGCTAATCCCGTCGAGTATGAATATAATATTTAGATGAAACCTGCAAAGTCCTTAATTAGAGTCTAAGGGAGAATAATTCAATGTCCAATACTTGGGATGAAAGGAATGCATAATAAATATGGTATGTGAAAAATGAATTCTTCTTTCAATGTGTATCATAGTATAGCGACCTAGTTTTTAAGTGTGTATGTCGTAACAACTTGATAGTTATAAGGAATTCTAGCCAGTAACGTGTAGGAGACTTCCTTCGACGTGATTTAGGGATTCCTTAGGTTCAATATGACGTGTTTTTCTCAACATTCGGAACTCATAGCCCAGGTAGATGATTATGTTAACCGTTATGATCGCCAGTTAAGCTAGCTTGGATCTTATGTGTCCTCTCCTGGACGCAAGGACGGCGCATTAAAATAGAAAAACATGGAGACAAAATAGAAAGCCTGCAGAGAATTGTGATTTTCTTTCAATGGTGAAATAGTACTTTGACCATTTCAGTCACTTGACCATTGTAAAATTGTATAATGGGTCTACTGTAATAGTATAATATCGCAAAACTAAATTACAGAAAATTAACAAACCACCGGCGGCAGCCCTGAAAATGGCTTGGCGTGGATCACCACTTCCAATCTCTTCTTTCATGTTTTCACTATAAGAAAGTGATGAAGAACTAGTGTTTAATAATTATCTTTCTATGCCTTCACTACCCTTATTAAAACATATAAAACTCCGACTTGATTGCGTAAGCAATCGTACACTCACGCGGAACTCGAAAATAAAAGTCAATACAAAGCGTTGGAAACTGAAACAACGTCTTGGCCATGTTTAGCATGCATTAGACAAGTGTACAGTTGGGGACAAACCATGACGGCCTCAGTTCCTAGAAGCGAGCTGGAAGCCAGTATTCAATGATACCCTGCACCCTGCTGAGTTAACGAGTTCTGAGTGATCCTTGTTTGTTTTGGGGAGGCTGCCAAACCACTTTCTTCCTCACTTTCTGTAGTATTTACCCTTTCTTCGTGTAGAGTGCAGTAGCCGATTTGGCAACTCTGGCTGCAGTAGAGGTAGTAAATCTTATAAGTCGCTAATAGACACCGAGCTGCCGCTGGAAAGTAGTGGTTGTAGGCGAGGTCGTCATGATTTGTCCCCCACTATACTTACAACACATGCGCGCATGCCCAATTCCAGGGAGGGAAACAGATCCAACGCCCTGGCTATGTTTAGCATGCATTAGACAAGTGTACTTACAACACATGCGCGCATGCCCAATTCCAGGGAGGGAAACAGATCCAACGCCTTGGCCATGTTTAGCATGCATTAGACAAGTGTACTTACAACATATGCGCGCATGCCCAATTCCAGGGAGGGAAACAGATCCAACGCCTTGGCAGTTTGGTAGACCAGCAGAGGGCTCCAGACGGTGCTGAGGATAACTACAGTATATACGGAGCGGGACAGCGAACGATAACGAAAGAAAAATCACACTACAATGTAACGTTACATTTGATCACACAAATTAAAATAATTTATTATTTTTCCTTTCGATTTTATTTGGGTGTTTACACACAACTTACACACCCTGAGAAAGCGCCGCTAATAATAATAATAATAATAATAATAATAATAATAATAATAATTCTCGTGGGTGACTACAGACTTCTGCCAGCGTTGGTAAAGCTTCTGGAAACACTGCTAGATGCTATCATTCGCAACCTCCTGTAATCTCTTCTTTTCGCACTCTTTGTGAATGACATATCATCGAATTTAAGACACTGCAAATACCATATGTACGCTGACGATCTTCAACTCTACACGGACTCTACAGCATGAGACCTTCAGGAAAATATCGACTTACTAAACATCGACTTACAGGCTGTTACTGATTGGTTTGATGCGCACAACCTGAAATTGAACCCTACAAAGTCGCAAGTAATCCATCTTGGCCATCAAAGTCAAATAACACGTATAACTAAACGTGCGTTCCCAAGAGTAAACCTTCAGGTACAGATCTCTGCACATGATTATGAGGGTATTTAGGGGTTGTAGTAAGGATGTAAAGGAGAGGGCATATAAGTCTCTGGTAAGACCCCAACTAGAGTATGGTTCCAGTGTATGGGACCCTCACCAGGATTACTTGATTCAAGAACTGGAAAAAATCCAAGTCACTCGTATTTCTGGCCTTTCATTGATCGTGCTACTACAATAGCATTACTAGCTATTATTATTGTTATTATCATTACTATTATTATATTATTATTATCATTATTGCTGTTGTATGTATGTCTCACTGTGGTGGAATTTTATTTCAGTTATATTTTGATTGTTTTTAAATTGTGTCTTCTAGTATTAATTATGGTAGTATTAATTATGACCTTAATGTATACTAATTGGTTTAGTGTAAGAGAAGGACCAATGGCCTTAAATACGCCAATAAAGACATTTATCAACCTATCTATCTATCTATCTACCTCATTTAATGATGCAGAATGACGTCCATTCAGATGTTTTCTTTCTTGAGAAGTAATTAAAATTTTCAGAGAAAAATTTCGGGTGCATAGGTGGGATATTGACGATGAAAATCCATGTTTATTACTTATCAACACAAACACGACTAACAATATAACTTTCCTGTATTTCTCTGTTCACGGACAAAACTATTCTGTTTATGGAGAATACCAGCCAGTCAAATGGTCAAGACAGATCATTCCATGGATTGATATACTACCTGGATGATATCGAGCCCTGAGAGGAACCCGACGTAAGAAGGCACAGTTTAACGGGAGGTGTGGCCAAATTTCGAGACCTCAAGGTCACGATCATTTCGAACGACGGGGACGATGAATTTTCACCTACAAAATCTGGCCTGAATTGACCGTGAATCGAAGCACGACAGTAAAGGAGTCTCTGGTGCATGTCGTAGGATTCATCTCAGACATCTTTACTTTATACTCGCAGCCTTTTTGGTGATCGCAGACTCTGAACTTTCAGGATCTACTTCCTATTAGCTGAGGATGAGTGGTGCACCTTGTTTCAGACCTTCAAACCAATGTCAATTCCGTGGCAGAACTAGGAATCAAACCTGGACCAACCGCGAAGGAAATTTCCGTACTAACCTCTAAACTACAGCGTACAGTACCGGTATATTTAAAACACCAGGCTGATTTCTTGTTACCGCGTGTTTCAGAAAACAACTGAACCGAGTGACATTGTAAAGCATTCGTCGTCTGGTATGACATCAGTCAGTCGTGGACCCGTGGTTTGTCGAGAGTATTTCACGTTCACTACACACGAAGATATAATCATGGGTACCTCTTCATGTACTACTAGCTACATGTTACTGCATCTAATCTGTTTTCGCTTTCTATAGATTTATTTTCCTGTATTCCTCTCACAATCTATATATTTAAAATATTAGGCTGATTTTTGTTACCCTGAGTTTGAGACAACAGCTGAATTGATTAACTTGGTAAAACACTCTGATGAAAGATTTGTGCTGTCATTAAAAGAAAAACTCTGCGGCCATATATATTTAAATTATTAAAGAAAAATGTTGCATTCTCATTCTCCCATTACACGAAGACCACCCGGACTGTGGGAGCGCTGAGGGATACGATGCGAGAGGGAAGGTGGTCAGCTGTTCCAGTTTGTGTTGTGTTGCAGGGAGTCGCTTAGTCGAGAAGAAGCTATTCAGCTCTTCCCGGCTCGAAGTGCTGTCGGAGAAATGAAAAAGTGCTTTTCTCCACGTCCTCATTTTAAAACTAAGGCTGTGAACTTCTTCCACTCCGGTAGTTAGGAATGTGAGCCGATCCTCCGTGTCATAATTTACTGTCATGGAAAACCCGAATGATTTTTCCTTTACTGCGAGCAAACTGCTAATGAACCAATTTTAAATTCTGATTTGACCGGCATTATGCTCACAGCAAACCAGGGGCAACTTCCAGTTAGGATTAACGAAGTCTTTGACGTACCCCAACAAAACAACACAAATGTAAAGAATGCATTTTTCATCGATGGCCCCGTACGCAATGGAAAACCATATATATACCCATACTTAATACAAAAGTGCTTCAATTTATGGCTTTGTGTTATATTAGTAGCGTGGACAGAAGTAGCCACCATTTTGCTTCCCAACAGTCGATCAGTGCACTGTACATTCAAAATAGGCAGAGTGCTATAATCCCTCGGGATGATTTAACTCCATCAGATAAAACATTTCCTTTTTGTTTAAGTGGCTCAATTTCTAATTCGCTTGACATTTTGTATCACGATTAATAAAACTCAAGGGAAAACACTGGAACGTGCAGGTTTCAATTAACCTCAGCCAGTTGTCAGCCATGGCATATTATGTCGAGAGTGTGAACTTTGGACATTCTTAAGGTTGCAATATCGCCAAAAAATAATTGTACAAAGAATGTCTTATACATGGAGATACTTCACTAAATGTTTATCCTATTCACCGTCATGTTTTGACGGGTTTCGGGTAGTAAATATCTAAAAATGTATGTCAGCATAAGCGAAGATCTTCACACAATCCAGTAGCACAGGTGCTTGTAAAATTATTACGAAACAGAAGAATTCAAATTTAGCAATGAAAACCCACAGCATATCACGGGTGATACGTCTGATTGTGTGAACGATCCTACACGTCCGCAATGGAAGAGACATTTGATAATGACACCGGCCGCGTAAGTCTACGGATGAAGAAAGAATGACTGTTTTCCACAGTCTGAGCACCTCAGTTTACCTGTTTCCACATCTGCAGAACTAGTGTCACCGTGTCTCCTGGTTGTGAGATGAAAACTCAGAAAGGACAGTGGCCCAAGTTTAAGGTTGTCACACCAGTAGAGGAGTCTCAGGAGCTTGTCGTAGAAGTGGATGTGACCACGATTGTTTGCAGTCACCACAATGCTGAAGAGAAAAAACAGATGCTGCGAAACCTCCTGCAAAAAACTCTAAATTACAAGGTTAATTTCTATTATTAGAATCACTTTAATACATCAACAATCTTGCATGAATTCTGAATATTCGAACTAATAAGTGATGCGCAGCTCACTTTTGAGTGTGGAAGTGTTATTGTTGAGTGCCTTAATAAACACCGTAGTTGTGCCAGTGTATGTAACCAGTCTATTGACTTGTGTTTGTAGTAACAATGATTAACATGTGACAATGAGCTGAGACAGTAAAGCTGGTAGGTACTAGACCAGGGATAGAATAAATCACCGTCATCCAGAGTCAAACTACTTAAATTGGATTCCTAGTCCTATCATGGAGCGTATATTTACGCTCTCTACTATCTGGCAGTAATTAACTTAAAGAAGCTTGCAGTTTTGTAGAACTTATGTCATAAGCTGCAAGATATTTGATCTTACGTACGATCGAACCACGGGACGATGAATTTCCATTTTAAAAGTCTGGCCTGAATTGACCGTGAATCGAAACACAATTGTCTAACTTATAATTACAAGATTCCTCTGCGTGTACCCGTGTATGTAATAAAAGATAACACGTCCGCGAACTTATATAAAATAGAGTAGTTCACTTGGCCTGACATACAATACATGTATTAAACAGACTATTCGATGGATGGATATCCTACCTGGAATATATCGAGCCCTGAGACAATCTGCACCTAAGAAGGTACAATTTAACGGGAGGTGTGGGCAAATTTCGAGACCTGAAAGTCATTATTACGCCTTAAACAATAATTTACAATAATTTAGCTTTTGCTACTATCGTATTCAGCTTTACAAACTATGCCTGTGTGCACATTTTTCAACAGGAGCATGTCCGGCTCCATGGCTAAATTGTTAGGGTGCTGGCCTTTGGTCACAGGGGCCCCGGGTTCGATTCCCGGCAGGGTCGGGAATTTTAACAATAATTGGTTAATTCCCCTGCCACGGGGACTGGGTGTATGTGTCCTCTTCATCGTCATTTCATCCTCATCACGAAGCGCAGGTCGCCTACGGGAGTCAAATCAAAAGACCTGCATCTGGCGAGCCGAAGTCCTCGGACACATCCCGGCACTAAAAGCTATAAGACACTTCATTCAACAGAATAAAAAATACGATGTAAAAAAGAAGAAAGGTTCTTCTAGGGTTGCGAACTAGTAGGCCACAGCGGGAAAAACACCTGCCGCAATTGATGCGCAGGCACTCGGTAAGCACACTGTCAGAACGTTGTTTGTTGTTCACATTACAGTAGTAGCTCTTTGTTAATAATAATGTAATTGGCTTTATGTCCCACTAACTACTTTCTCGGTTTTCGGAGACGCCGAGTTGCCGGATTTTGTCCCACAGGTGTTCTTTTACGTGCAATTAAATCTACCGACACGAGGCTGACGTATTTGAGCACCTTCAAATACCACCGGACTGAGCCAGGATCGAACCTGCCAAGTTGGGGTAAGAAGGCCAGCGCCTCAACTGTCTGAGCCACTCAGTCCGGCAGTAGCTTTTTGTCAAACTGTGTGCTATCTACCACAGTGTTGGACATTATGAATATATTAAATAATGCTAAAGCGGTTGTCACCAGATTGGAATAGGAAGGCTATGAAACTTGTAGTGTTTCAGAAACAGAAATTGCTGTTGAAGTGTATGATTTGTTAAAACATTACATGTCAGAAACCGCAGAAACGTAAATAACTCCAGATATTGACTTGACTGAACCACAGCAAGTTGAAGGTGAACAAGGTAAAGTAAAAGGAGAATCACCGACGAAATCTTCCAAAGGAGATTGGAGCAATTCACAGCAGTCATTGTATGCTCCTTCTTAGACAAAGAAATGCAGATATATTTGTACAGCACGAAACGCGAAAGTCGTGAATTATTGGCTGCTTCCAGAAACGTCCAAACATCACAAGCAAAAATCGAATCACGGACCGTTGTCATGAATGACAGATAAATTGACATGGTTGTCAAGTGAACGACAGTTGTACAAAACGAAGGAATTTATTGAACATGATCAGAATTTTACAAACAAAATGGAGGCAGTTATTAGGAACATATTTGAAGAATTCCTAAAATGACGTGCAGTGAATGAAATTATGAAATAACGTGACTTACAAAACTTTAACACCTTAAAGACGCGCGAATTACAAATTGACGAAAACAAGTTCAAGGCTCGCTCATCTTGCCTGCATCGCTTTAAAAGGCACTATAATACAGTAAGCCGTGAAATAACATAATTTGTAACAACACGGCAAGTTCGAGATAAATTACAAGACAATGCTAATGATGATGATGACGATGATGCTAGGTCATCGGCCCAAGAGCAGATAATACACGCTTTTAAAAATGATTGCAAATTAATCATAGAGTAATATACCGATAACTAGATTTACAATACCGGTGAGTGCGGTTTTAATGAAGAAATGGCCATGGGAGGAACTTAAGTGTTTAAAGATACGTCTGACATAAAGGGAGCAGTAAAGTAGAAAGGGGCGATCACACATTCGTATTCAGTCATGCCTGTACTGTCTTCATCAGGGAAGCTAATGCCACAATTATCTGCAATTTTTATACGAACAAACTGGCATAAGTAATAAAGTTCAGGATAAATGTTCAAGCGAGTAAATGTAATTGTGAAATGGAGTTCGTCAGGAAAACAGGCAAAGTAGCTGTTCGCTGTGTTTTAAAAGAGGTCTTCCTACCATTTTTAAATGCAAGAAACTTGCCCTTTTAGATTCGTATGGAGTCCACAATGACACTGAGAATGTCAAAATATCTCGAAGACGATAATCATGACTCCGACAAACTAGCAGTAAAAATAACTCTGGCCAACACGACGTATGAACTTCAGCCCCTAGATCATTTCTTCTTACGAATGTGTAAGTACGTGATGCGCGAGCTCTCATACAGCGCTGATTTCGACAAGTCACAGTCACCTGCTACTTTGCAGCAGCGAGAACTACAGTCCCTAGCATTCCCCCAGTTCCTTTCGCCGCGCTTTGAGTATGGATGGGTGTTAACTGGATTAAGTGCAAAAAACCCACACTATTTTCATAATACTACAGATTATTGTTTCAAGAATTTGAGAGGACTCTATAACACATGTGAAAGAACAGCAATAATTAGTTGTGGTTCGTGTTCAGAGAGGCTGTTTTATACACTTTTGTAAAGACTACCGGTAGTACAATCTGTTTGTTCCAGACAAACACAACCTCCCGCACCGTGCGGTTAGGGGGCGCATAGCTGTGAGCTTGCATTCAGGAAATAGTGGGTTACCCCACTGTTGGCAGCCTTGAAGATAGTTTACAGTGGTTCCCCATTTTCACACCAGGCAAATGCCGGGGCTGTACCTTAATTAAGGCCACGGACGCTTCCTTCCAACTCCTAGCCCTTTCCTATCCCATCGTCCCCATAAGTCCTATCTGAGTCAGTGCGACGTAAAGCAAGTTGTAAAAATATATTTCCCTCATCATTTAAGGTCATGTATTTCCCCAAGTAATTGGAATCCTGTAGCAAAAGCTTGTGAATGCACATTTTCGACATCTTCAGCCCCCAACAGAAGGTTTGCTTGTTAATCGAAACCTCATGAATATTGTGTTTTCAATAGAACAGTAAGTCTCCTCCTCTCGCTTCTTAAATGATTACACATGCAAAATGAAATGTGTAGCTGCTGGAAAGTCGTTTGAATGACCTTTATGAGGAAAACAGATTATTTACTTAATAAAATGATAATAATAATAATGTTAATGTTTTTACGTCCCACTAACTACTTTTACGGTTTACGGAGACGCCGAGGTGCCGGAATTTTGTTCCGCAGGAGTTCTTTTACGTGTCAGTAGATCTACCGACACGAGGCTGACGTATTTGAGCATCTTCAAATACCACCGAACTAAGCCAGGATCGAACCTGCCAAGTTGGGGCCACAAGGCCAGCGCCTCAACCATCTGAGCCACTCAGCCCGGCGATTTATATAATACCTTTGTGTACCTTCATTTACACAAAACAATTCCGACGCGAAATTATTGGTAAGTATTGTCAAGGCTAGCGGCTCAACTCTGTAGGAAGCCAGTCCCTTGCTTTCTGCGAGCATTTCCTTCCTGCTACTAATCACAAAGAGTTGTTTTTCCCAGCGAACGCCCCGTATGTTAAGTATGAAGTCGTTAGAAGGGGCCTTGCGTTGTAATCTTTATTGCAGCTAACTAAAACCTTGTTTAAATATAATTTATAAAGCAAAGTCATCGCCGTACAGGCCATGAAGGCCCTTGGAGGGGTGGAAGGTAAAGGCTTCCACTATCCTTAACCTCGGCACGTGATGGGGTACAGTGGTTAGCTATACGCCTTGCTGTCTTTGCCCCAGGAATTAACCTGGTACACATTTTTGGTGTAGGCTGAGGGAACCTCAGGGCCATATGCACCTCCGAAAGTGGAAATCTCGTTTCTCAAATTTTACGACTTCCTGACGGGGATTCGAACCCACGTCCTTCCGGGCGAACCGAGCACGTCTTTACCGCCTCGGCCAGGCAGCACCTTTTAAATATAATATACATGTATAGAAATAAAACGTACTCTGTGTTTTAGAAAAAATTGAATACTTTTTAAAATTGCCGTAAAGCAAATTACATTCTTTATTATTATTATTATTATTATTATTATTATTATTATTATTATTATTATTATTATTATTATTATTATTAAAATTGCACTTTTAATTCTTTAAAAAGCATTGCGGTCCGTCTCTGTGGTGTAGTGGTTAGTGTGATTAGCTGCCACCCCCGGATGTCCGGGTTCGATTCCTGGTTCTGCTACGAAATTTGAAAAGTGGTACAAGGGCTGGAACGGAGTTCACTCAGCCTCGGGTGGTAAAATGAGTAGAGGTGGGTTCGATTCCCACCTCAGCCATCCTGGAAGTGGTTTTCCGTGGTTTCCCACTTCTCCTCCAGGCAAATGCCGGGGTGGTACCTAACATAAGGCCACGGCCGCTTCCTTCCCTATTCCTTGTCTATCCCTTCCAATCTTCCAATCCCCCCACAATCCCCCTATTCAGCATAGCAGCATCCTCCCCAGTTAGTTGTATCCCCCGACCCAATGTCTCACGCTCCAGGATACTGCCCTTGAGGCGGTATATGTGGGATCTCTCGCTGAATCCGAGGGAAAACTAGCCCTGGAGGGTAAACGGATTAAGGAAGAAAGAATAAAAAATCATTGCAGTTTCAGACACATCATCATCATAAAATGATAAAATGGAATACATGTCGAAACCTTAGGAAAACTGAAATGCTTTAATATTTGAGAACACCTTCACCATTTTACAACAAATTGCAAAAATTGGATCACAAGTAATACACAAGTAACACAAAAGTAATACCTTGTGCACGTGAAATTATAAAAAAATATTGCAAAATGAAAAGGAACGTTTGCTTGACAATTAATGTTTTACATATTGCCCCTCCTTTTTTTTAAAGTTGCTTTACGTCACACCGCGTCCGTGGCCTCAATTAAGGTACAGCCACAGCATTTGCCTGGTGTAAAAATGCGAAACCACGGAAAACCATCTTCAAGGCTGCCGACAGTGGGGTTCGAACCCACTATCTCCCGAATACTGGGTACTGGCCGCACTTAAGCGACTGCAGCTATCGAGCTCGGTCACACATTGCCCCTTATCAAGGGGTGGCAAGAACAATATCCTTTTCAGTTTTATGTGATGACAGATCGTCGTTGCGCCTCGAAATACCGCCAATGTGACAATGTTCTTGGCAGAAATACTGACCCGCGGCACATGTATAAGGGAGCGAAAATTCGTTGATACAGTTCATGCAATACTGAACCTTAGATGCATCCGGGAGATAGTAGGTTCGAATCCCACTATCGGCAGCCCTGAAAATTGTTTTCCGTGGTTTCCCATTTTCACACCAGGCAAAATGCTGGGGCTGTACCTTAATTAAGGCCACGGCCGCTTCCTTCCAACTCCTTGGCCTCTCCTATCCCATCGTCGCCATAAGACCTATCTGTGTCGGTGCGACGTAAAGCCCATAGCAAAAAAAAAAAAGAACCTTAGATGACAGAACCTTTCTGGTCAGAGTTCTAAGCTGGAATATTATCACGAAATATACAGTATCTGATAGCGACTTCACTACTGTTTTTGAGGCTTAAGGGTGGAACGCTTTCAATCGATTTCTACCGACGGTCTTCAGTAACTGACTTGCGGGATGGAAACACTGAATGTTTGGTGTCCGTCGTGTAATGCACTGTGTCTACTCATTGAGAATGTTTGTGCTTTGAGGTATAATTTGTGTGTGTATGTTCTAGAGTGTTGGGGATGTGTATTGTACCCAGTGGCGTCGCGAGCTTACGATCCTTGGGTGTGCACACAGAACAGACAGTATATTAAAAATAACCTATGTATAAGTTGCTCCTCAGTCGGTGAATACCTTAACGGGAGCCCAGTTGGTCTATTTTGTGTTGTCAATAATACACTGCCGGACAAAAAACTGAAGCACCCAGAAGAAATGGTCGGATGTCAATGTAACTTCGCACACGTACACACCATCGGCGGGTATGTAAATGGTTCGAGTTTCAATTCTCAGTGATAGGTAGAACGGCCACCAGAGTGCATTAATGTCTTTCGTGTTTAGTGTTGTAACCAGGCCTGGTAGGATATATAAGGGGCATGGATAGCGTCAAAAGTTGACCAGGAGGAGCAAGTTGGCAGCGATAGCGGAAGAACGTATGCGCTTCCCACTTAGTCACTCTCTTCGTCAGGCTTATAAGTTCTTCTAAGTAGAAACTAGACAACCTGTACTTATCAGTACATCCAAGAGCAATATTTGTCTGCACCTGTGCACTTTAAAGTGCGCTAAGGGAACATTGTCTAGCTGAGGCAAAACTTGTTAAGTGCTATTTCTCCTTCAGTTTTCATTTCACGTACCTTCAGGATAGATGGCAGACGACAGCAAACCAGCAGACGGCGAGACGACCAGTAAGTAGTCGATTCCGACCACTACCTGAGGGTCTGGACACAGAATGTCGCAGTGAAGACGAAACACGCTGACCCGGCCCTACCCAATCAATCACTACTGATCTGCATTTAGGGTAGTCGCCCAGGTGGCAGATCTCTATCTGTTGTTTTACCAGCCTTTTCTTAAATGATTGCAAAGAAATTGGAAATTTATTGAACATCTCCCTTGGTAAGTTATTCCAATCCCTAACTCCCCTTCCTATGAACGAATATTTGCCCCAATTTGTCCTCTTGAATTCCAACTTTATCTGATGGTGTATAACCGAGACAGGGGCAGCGAGATGTGTGATATCTTCGACCACCTCGCAAAGTACCACAGGGATCTTGATGCCCAGAAGCCCGTGAAACTCACGGACGCTATCCTCGCCCGGATTGTCATCTTGCACCCAGAGAACCAAAGCTGGTTCAAATTCTGCGAGAGGAACCTGGGCCGGGACTTCCAGATCACCCGACTGTCTGGTTGGGGAACCAGGCCGGAAGATGCCGGCAGACAGGAGGTAGCTACCCAAACGCTACCGGATGAGAAGTCGACGTCCACCACCGCTACGCCGACAGCCAGACGGCAGAGGCATAAGAAGGTAGGCGCGGATTGTTTCCTACCAGCTGCCCTGGAGTCTACGACGGCGAGGACCGATGCGGACAGCGACGCTCCCGAGCGCCGCGATGGCGCGGCACATGTCGTTCTGCACTACTTCCCGAAGTGGATGCGGACGATTAAGGCCACCAACCAGGAACGTCCGCCACCGGCGCGGGCCACTCACCGAGGGCCCACCACACGGGCGCAATCCAGGACGATGCCCAGGACCAAGGGCTATAGCACGGCGGTGGAGACCCCTGGCGTTCCGAGGCTACTACCCAGGCCTCCCGGCCTTGCAGCGCCTCTTTCTCCATGCAGACGTCTCGGTGTGCTTTACAAGGCAAGGACCACACCAAGATGCCTGCACGAAACCGACGCCTCCCAGGAAGGAGAACCCGGCACTGCAGCTGGGCCACACGCTACCTCACGGTCGCCAGGCCAGGAGGAGGGCCACCATCAGGACGAGGCCTCTTCCCCCGCCGAGAAGAGATCGCCGACAAGAAGCAGACGTCACCCCAGGACCAGGAAGGAGTGAATGAAGGCCAACCAGGGAAAGGCCACCCAGCCGCAGCCCAGGACTGTTCCCAGGAAGGAGAACCAGGCACTGCAGCTGGGCCACCAGCTACCTAATGGTCCCCAGGTCGTGAGGAGGGCCACCAGCTACCTAATGATCTCTAGGCAGGGAGGAGGGCCACCATCAGGACGGGGCTTCTTCCGCCGCCGAGAAGAGATCACCGACAAGAAACAAACGCCACCCCCACACCAGGAAAGAGAGGACGAAAGCCAACCAAGCAAAGGTCACCCAGCCGCAGTCCAGAACTGCTCCCAGAAAGGCAGTTGAACGAGGAGCCTATCAGGAGAGGACCTCGACGGGAAACGCCAGGCAGGTGAGATCCAAACAACCCCCTCTACAGCTCTTGCAGTGTTTCCAGTGTATGAAGTGGGGCCACCGACAGGGTAGCTTTGGGCTCCAGGTTCGCTGCAATCGCTGCTCTGGGCATCACCACCACACAGCCTGTACGGCATCTACCGGAGACGCCGGTGTGCGCCAACTGCGCGAGGGCCATACGTTCTCCCAACGCAGTTGCGCAGTTTACAGAGCTATGGCTTGGACGGAGATGAAGGAGGTCGGTCGCCATGTGTTTACCCCCTCCAGTATGTCTCCGCCTCGGCGGGTGTGGCCGCATTCTTCGGGATTGGAGACTGGGTACTAGGGACTCCAAGAGGATCGAGCTGTGCAGCAGGTCCTAGGATTTCTCGCGGCATGGCTTGGTAACCGGCAATAGCCGCGCTAGTCACAGCAGTGCCCAGAAGGACTGATCCCCCGAATAACTGGGCCGGCTTGAAATGGGATATTGACTTGTGCACGATACCTGTTCCTAACTAATAATATAACCTGACATTTTCTAGCCCACATTCTTGCATGTGTAATCTGCAATCGGTCAGATTTTCCATGTAGGCATTTTTCTATTTCTGCCCTGTGTTTTTTCCTGACACTTACTACACGATTACACCGCTATGATACCTCATCACTTCATCTGCCCTGGTAGCATGTTGAGCATAGTGACAGGCAGATACTTCCACTACTTCCCAATCTTCCGTGCAGTCTCTTTGTCTTTTTAGAATTAATAACATGTCGGGGGCGATGTAGATTGTGCTAATCACCACGCGGTTGAGTCAGATGTTGAGTGATCACTATGAAGGATACGGAGATGTCACGTACTCGTGTGAGACAGCGTTATCAGCACCTGGCAGAGTTTGAAAGGGGCCACATTGCGGGTCTCCATGTGGTCGAATTGTGCAATATCTAGATTTGTGAGGCATTCGAATATGACAGGGACCAGACTGTGGGCTGCATGGGAACGTGAGGGCAGGCATTCTCGTCATCAAGGTTCCGGTGGACCACGTCTAACCACCACAAGGGAGGATCACCGTATTTGTATTGTGCACCAAGCACATCGTAATCCCCTTACATCTGCGCTGCCATACGAGAACGTGTAATGGACTCCCTGCAACACTGTGTGACATCCCGCACCATTGGTCAAAGACTAACAGCAGCCGGACTAGGGAATTACCGTCCCATGCGTAGGCTGCCGTTAACATCACAATACAAAAGTCTGCGTTTGGGGTGGTTCCGTGACCAGGAATCATGGACTGTGATGAATGGCGTCGCATTGTGTTCAGTGATGAATCGAAGTTCTGCATACCCCGGATGACTATCGTCTGCGAGTATAGCGGCGACCTCGGGAGAGGTCCCATTCTTCCATGATTTCGAGAGGCACAGCGGGGTTAATCCTGACGTCATAGTTTGGGAATCCATCGGGTAGGAAAGGTCACGGCTGGTAGTGTTCGAGGGAACTCTGACGGCGCAATGTTACGTCACGGATATCCTACCTCCTCATGTGTTACCTCTCATGAGACAGTATCGTGATGCCAATTTTTAACAAGACAATGATCTTCCACACACGGCACGTGTGTCTATGAACTGTCTGGTGGTGTTGAGGTACTCCTGTGGCCAGCATTATCCCTCGATCTGTCCCCGATAGAACATGAGTGAGACCAAATCGGACGTCAAAATTGTCCCACTGCCATTATCCGGGATATAAAGGACCAGTTACGACAGTTGTGGGCCAACTTGCCTCAGAAGAGGATACAACGGCTTTATGACACTCTTCCCAATCGAATCAGTCCATGCATCCAGGCCAGAAGGGGTGCAACGTCATACTGGTAAGTGGGCTCATACTACCATGTTCTTTGGAAAGTTGACTCTATTTTGTATTCAATGAAATAACATCACGTGCTCTCTCAACAAGTGACGTTTCATTTCGTTTGCTCCTCCCCTTCTGGGCGCTTCTTTATTTAGGCAGTGTATCATAGATTAAACCGACATGAATACAAATATGAAGTTATTACCCGAAATATAAAAATAGCTTAGATACGGGCAATATTGCTGTAAAATAAACCCTCCCCTCTACTTCAAGGAATATATACTCGCATCCTACTCAAGGGCTGCCAATATAATTGTAGGGATTGCAATTAATAATTACTTTACTCTACTACACAAGCTGAAAGTACAAATCTATTTGTTACCAAGTAGTTAGCTAATAGTCACTTTGTTTCATTAAGCCATAATTGTGCTACATCTGCGACTGACAAGATCAGCGCCATGTGGTTGGTCAATTAACCACTCCGTGGTATCAGCTCTGTGCTTTACACAATGCCACGGACTACGCGATATATGCTGCCCTCTTTGGGACTTGAAAAGAACTTTAGCAGAAGGCATTGAAAGCGGGCCAGCGGACTGTGATCAGACAGGAATTGTGCCCATATCCGCCATACTCGTAGCGATGCCCCTTTCAAGCTCTATTTATGCATTACGCCCAACATTGAATTTCACGATGAGGTTGTGTTCAGCTGGCGTGGCGCGTGTTTCAAATGGAAACGGAATGTGAATCTGCACTCACAACTTCGTAAATATGTTCTCAACGATTAAAAATCTTATCCTCATCATACGATGTCGTGTAAATTTGTTTGGGATTACCAGTGTGTTCATGTGCTCGTATGATCCTTAAGGCGAGACCCTTCTACTTGTGTCTACTAAAAATATTGGCGAATGGACATACGACTTTACTTTCTAGTCTAATACCGTACTCGTTTAGTGACGGATAGGGGGTGCACATTGTTATACATCAAACAAAGTAGCGTTATTTTCTTCAGTGTACTCGTGTATGCTTCAGTAACAACACCCCTTAAAATAAGAAAAATCATTTCTGCTTTATTTCCTAAACAACTCAGTCAGCATCTAATTAGAAAGTTATTTTCAAGAAGGTTTTTTAGTGAGCTGTGCAACAACGTTTAAAATCAATTTATTTTAAAAACATATGTGATACGTACTTGTCCGATGTTCTCAGAATATTGATTGGATGCACGTCTAATCTGACAATTTTCACAACATGCTTCTTATTGGTGGATCTGGCGTGAAGCACGTGCGAGCGAGCGTATCGTACATCACTCCACAGCAGGACATTGCCTAGTCATGAGAGAAACATATCATGTCATTAGACTGTAAATTTTGCCACTGTCAATTTTGAAGTATTGTAAAGAGTAACGTGAATTGCCCTCATTAAATACTCTGAGAGATTTAAACTACTGCTTTAAGGATCTAACTAAGCTTTTAATTAACGTAAGGCAAAGTGTAGTGTGGCAGTTAAGGTTAATGAATGCTAACACAGTGAGTTTGAAGTTGGAGATCACTGGTGTTTATATCGAGGAAGTGCGTTCACAGAAAAACCTTTCTCTACATCATTCTGTTCTCAAGATATTTAAAAACTGGAAGTAAAATATTCGAAGTCTCTTCAACGATTGGTGGTAAAAATGAGTGGGTAAAATGGCTACAGAGAATCCGCAATGAAGAAATGAATCGGTTCTTTTAAAGAGGCACATGTCATATTGACTGCATTTTTGGGAAAATACAAAAAACTGTGTGAAGAATAAACTACAGTAAGTACAGTGTATGCATTTTCGTATTTGTATCTGTTTGGTAAATTATAAACTGGTGTTATATAACACAAATTTTTACCTTCAAGTAAACATCCTAATTTTTATGTAATTATGAACTTTACTGACTTACGCCCCTTTTAAAAATACAACCACTAACTTGAGAAATCGGGTTAAAATTAACTGGAATTAAACGAATTTAATTTATTTCATGCAACTCCATATGATAATTATCCTTAGTCTTTAATTATTAGTCTTTAAGAGAAATATATTTCGTGCATAAAGAACCTAGCTCCACTTATTATTTAGCCTCACATTTTAGTACCTAGAAACATACTCTTCTTCAGACACAATCATTCTCAAAAGATGTCTGAATACGATTTAAGTTCAGCAAACAAAAACTAATACTTTGATACCACTGTTGCTTATTACTGTATAGAACAAATTAGACAAGCAAAATAATACCTTTAACATCAACATTTTTATCCAAACTACTCTTTTTTAGAGTTTATATTCTGTGTCATTTTCATGCTCCGTTGGCCATGAAAAGGTTTCTGTGTAGAAGTAATGTAGATCTGGACTTTCATCAGGCATTGTATCCTTGATTTTTTAATGGGAACTTTTCCGGTAGGGTATGACGGTGATTATGGTTATAGTTGTGACCTTGAACTAAGATCCACGAAGAAAGTTTGGTTGATAATACTGTTTATTGTAGGACACCCCTCGATGTAACATTTCCCTTCATGGCAGTAAATAAATGATAAAGTGTTCTGATTGAGAAGTTAACTCTTTCATTTCAGTGCATTTATTTTGTCTCTTCAGAGACAAAGTCAATATGGCCGTTTAAAACAAATCCTCAGTCCACTCTCAACCTGACGCATGAAAAACGTCCATTTAAAATAATCGGTAGACCTATGATTAAAATTTATGAAATGCGTAAATACGGAAAATGGACCAAATAGCCAATCACGTCCGTTTAAAAAATAGATTCAAGTAAAGGCTAAGTTAGGACAAATTCATACAGAACTGAATATGTGGTGGAATCGTGTGAGAAGGGTATGTTATTCTAACTTGACGAATAACGGATACTGCCATAGAAGGGAAGAGAAACAGAGGGAAAGCTAGGAGATGTTTAGATTCTGTTTTAATATATTCTCGTTAAGATTCGAAGTAGCAGAAGGTATTTGAATGTTAATTGAAAAAAAAAGCTCTTTATAGAGGTGTCTGGAGACACTTCATTCTCAAAGCCTCGTATACTGAATGATGAAAAATATTATTCTTTAAGAGAAATATATTTCGCGCATAAAGAACCTAGCTCCACTATTGGTATTGCACTTGAATGTTAGTTAATGGAAGGAAGATATTTAAAACTTTACCCTATATTTCATGGCTTATATGTACGGTGTTTCTGAGCTAAGCATTCTACTAATTACCTTTTTTTCGTTGTAATATCTGAAGTAATCTCTTTTCAATCGCGACTCACTTAAAGAGAAAACCACTGATTACATGCAACACCTCCTACAGTTCATCGACCTTTTCTTCACACCCTATGCAGGGTTTCGACTACAATACACCATCCTTCTAGGACTGGTAGGAAAGGGAGGCGTTTTACCGAGTAGGCAGGTCTTTCGCCACCGTAGGCTCTGGAGCTAAAGTTTACTTACTCCTCCACCAGCGGTCATTCAGCTGGTCATCTAGCCAAGTATTAACTGCACCCCATGTTACTATGAGATCAGGTCCAGGCACGTGTTGCTGTAAGCTTTCAAGTGGAACGTGGCCGCCGTCAGCAGCGGTGTATATGGTTTCCCAGTGTTTCCCATTTTCACAGCAAGAAAGTGCCACTGTATGGTCCGTATCCACCCTTTACTATCCCATTTCGCCGAGCTGCTGTATCACTGTAGTTACTTCGATGTGAACAAAATAGCTTATAAAAAATAAATGCGAGAATTTTTTTTTTTTTGCTAGTTGCTTTACGTCGCACCGACACAGACAGGTCTTATGGCGACGATGGGACAGGTAAGGGCTAGAAGGGGGAAGGAAGCGGCCGTGGCCTTATTTAAGGTGCAGCCCCAGCATTTGCCTGGTGTGAAAATGGGAAACACCGAGCTCGATAGCTGCAGTCGCTTAAGTGCGGCCAGTATCCAGTATTCGGGAGATAGTAGGTTCGAACCCCACTGTCGGCAGCCCTGAAGATGGTTTTCCGTGGTTTCCCATTTTCACAGCAGCCAAATGCTGGGGCTGTACTTTAATTAAGGCCACGGCCGCTTCCTTCCAACTCCTAGCTCTTCCATATCCCATCGCCGCCATAAGACCTATTCGTGTCGGTGCGACGTAAAACAACTAACAAAAAATGGGAAACCACGGAAATCCATCTTCACGGCTGCTGACAGAGTGGTTCGAATCCACTATCTCTCGGATGCAAGCTCAGAGCAGCGCGCCCCTAACCGCAGTGCCAACTCGTCCGATAACAGCACTTTGAGAGCGGATGTGGGTCGATACACTTTCCTGTAACTGCCTCTCCGCTTTATACTGCTAAACATAACTAAGAAAACTGATTGCAATACTCGAAGAATCGGAACGTATTTTTTCTGAAGATTGTGGATCTTTAGGTAGCTTTCATACCGAAGAAGCACATTTGCAACCAGGAAGCAGGCAGTGCTTGTGCAGGAAAAGCACGCTCAGCCGCATTAAAATATTTTTTCAGTTCTTTAGGTGGTTTAGTTATTGACCTTTGTTAAGTTTTAGTACGCTCGTCTACTTTTTCTTTCGGCTGCTCATCCACTGGAAACGACTACGCGCGCACTAGCGATCCCGATGCGTAAAGTTGAACGAAACCGCGTCTACTGCAAGCGACCTCGAGCGGCCAACTTCACGCGACTAGAGCCGACAACAGGCGACAAAAGACAGATCCCCCTCGAATGGGATTTGCCGCTTGTAGTCGCGAGTACACTACAGTTCCTACAAGCACTTGGTTGTCTCCTGTCATCATACATATTATTATTATTACACTGACTGACAGTGACAATGCAACACCAAGGAGGAGTGGTTCGAAAGGGATGAAAGTTGGGGAAAAAACAGAGACGGCACGGATGAATAATTGATGTTTATTTCAAACCGATATGCAGGTTACACAATGCGCACGCCATCGACTCAGTAGGATGTAGGACCACCGCGAGCGGCGATGCACGCAGAAACACGTCGAGGTAGAGAGTCAATAAGAGTGCGGATGGTGTCCTGAGGGATGGTTCTCCATTCTCTGTCAACCACTTGCCACAGTTGGTCGTCCGTACGAGGCTAGGGCAGAGTTTGCAAACGGCGTCCAATGAGATCCCACACGTGTTCGATTGGTGAGAGATCCGGAGAGTACGCTGGCCACGGAAGCATCTGTACACCTCGTAGAGCCTGTTGGGAGATGCGAGCAGTGTGTGGGCGGGCATTATCCTGCTGAAACAGAGCATTGGACAGCCCCTGAAGGTACGGGAGTGCCACCGGCCGCAGCACATGCTGCACGTAGCGGTGGGCATTTAACGTGCCTTGAATACGCACTAGAGGTGACGTGGAATCATACGCAATAGCGTCCCAAACCATGATGCCGCGTTGTCTAGCGGTAGGGCGCTCCACAGTTACTGCCGGATTTGACCTTTCTCCACGCCGACGCCACACTCGTCTGCGGTGACTATCACTGACAGAACAGAAGCGTGACTCATCGGAGAACACGACGTTCCGCCATTCCCTCATCCAAGTCGCTCTAGCCCGGCACCATGCCAGGCGTGCACGTCTATGCTGTGGAGTCAATGGTAGTCTTCTGAGCGGACGCCGGGAGTGCAGGCCTCCTTCAACCAATCGACGGGAAATTGTTCTGGTCGATATTGGAACAGCCAGGGTGTCTTGCACATGCTGAAGAATGGCGGTTGACGTGGCGTGCGGGGCTGCCACCGCTTGGCGGCGGATGCGCCGATCCTCGCATGCTGACGTCACTCGGGCTGCGCCTGGACCCCTCGCACGTGCCACATGTCCCTGCGCCAACCATCTTCGCCACAGGCGCTGCACCGTGGACACATCCCTATGGGTATCGGCTGCGATTTTGACGAAGCGACCAACCTGCCCTTCTCAGCCCGATCACCATACCCCTCGTAAAGTCGTCTGTCTGCTGGAAATGCCTCCGTTGACGGCGGCCTGGCATTCTTAGCTATACACGTGTCCTGTGGCACACGACAACACGTTCTACAATGACTGTCGGCTGAGAAATCACGGTACGAAGTGGGCCATTCGCCAACGCCGTGTCCCATTTATCGTTCGCTACGTGCGCAGCACAGCGGCGCATTTCACATCATGAGCATACCTCAGTGACGTCAGTCTACCCTGCAATTGGCATAACGTTCTGACCACTCCTTCTTGGTGTTGCATTTGCTCTGTCAGTCAGTGTATTATTATTATTATTATTATTATTATTATTATTATTATTATTATTATTATTATTATTATTATTATTATTATTATTGAAAACACCCCTATGAAAGATATACGCTATCATTCTGCAGATATACAACGCAAACTATGGGTGAATGTAACATAGGAAGTGGGTGTTTATAATGGTATATATATCAACCCCTCAGTCCCCCTTTTCTGACGCGGAACAGGCGATGAAGTGAGATGAATTTACATGGCGTGTTTTACGGCTGGATCCCTTCTGACTTCAACCTCAGTTGAGGAGCTAACGAAAATGATGTGGTGAATGAAACTGGGTGAAGAGATGGAAAGAATCGGTTGTGGCCTATGAATAGGAACTGTCCCAGCATTTGCCTGGAAGTGATAAAGGGGAAACAACAGAAAACCATTCTCAGGACAGCCGGCGGTAGGGTCGAACCTACGTGCCTCCCGAATGCAGAGCTTAGCTCCATAGTCGTAGCGCGTTATCACGCGTGGCTACTCCGCTCAGTGGGTGTTGATAATGATAACTAGTTTTATTAAATGGTCATTTATAATAATTTTTTTTGCTAGTTGCTTTACGTCGCGCCGGAACAGATAGGTCTTATAGCGACGATGGGACAGGGAGGAGCTGGGAGTGGGAAGGAAGCGGCCGTGGCCTTAATTAATGTACAGCCCCAGCATTTGCCTGGTGTGAAAATGGGAAACCACGGAAAACCATTTTCAGGGCTGCCGACAGTGGGGTTCGAACCTACTATCTCCCGAATACTGGATACTGGCCGCACTTAAGCGACTGCAGCTATCGAGCTCGGTATAATATATTTATAATTTAGGAAACATGCTATAATTGATCCACAGAAGCGTAGCTCTTCTGCTGAACTAACGAAATTGGGAATTCCAACAACTAACACCCAAACGGCATAAGCGAAGGATGAACGATAAAGAAACTGATGACGAAAAATTCTTTGAAATAAAGAGAGCAAAATAACACTTACTTGTCGAAAGTGCCGTTAAGGACGACAGCGATTACCAGTTTTTAGTAAGCCTCCTTCCACATATGAAAAAGGTTCCTGACAAAATGGCTGCGAGAAATACGCTCCAGCACATTTTTTAAAGAAGGGGATGAATTACGTCAAACTTCTCTGCACATGCCGTCTCCGTATAAATACACGCGATCCCCATCATCCTGAACCATCAAACCAAAACACGCCCATCCTTGGACACTCTTCAAGTGGAAACCGGCCCTTTACATGTGGGAGTACGACAATTGAATACCTGCCGGCAAAAACGTTATAACCCTCACTTTTCTAGAATACTGGGTTTCCGTGCATAAACGACGTATGCGGTCAGAGTGAGGCATGTAGGAAGTTATGTTGGTGAACATGTACGTTAAGCGCCTTTTTTATTTTCTTTAAATTTCGCCACGGGTCGTGCGTGTGCACAAACGTTGTATCAATGGAGGAGGAAAGTCGAGTGTCGCTAAGTCCGAGTGTGTGCAACGATATAAATAAGGGGCGAAAACGCAAAATTAAATATAGTAAATGGGAGAGGAATGAAGAGAAATACAAGCGGAATTCGGGGCAACCATATTTGGCCCAAAATAACAAATCAGTGCCTGGGAAAATCCTTGCTGAACAGGCGGGTGCAAAATGTTGTAAGCCTATGTAAGAAAGTCAACGTGTTTAATGGGAGATTCTTATATTTTAATGAGTAATCAGAGTTTTGATTCTCGACTGTATTATATACGATACTGTATATGCATATAAATATGTCTTGCTCTCCTTACAGATTGCTCATTGTATTCACTAAACGAGGTATTGCCTGTATCTGCGGAAAAGAAAGCTAATCTGCTGGACATGTGTCGATACATTCATGAAAAATATCGAGGTTTTCATGAGAACCTAAAGACAAAGTGAAGTGATAATGTAATGTGTATTCATCATTGCAAAACATTCTCGCAACAATATTGCTGGCGTTCAGTGAATTATGTTAAACAATGGGAAGCTCTAACAATGGGTACTGCAAATTAGAAGCGTGGTTTTATGTTTCATTATTTTTATATAGAATAAAAACAATGAATAATATTAAAAGCTATAAATATTTTCAATAGTATAAATGTTGTAACCCGCAAAAATGTGCTATTTCCGTTACAGTTACAACCTTTTTGCACGGACGTCCAACGATCACCTATTGATTTTAAAGTCGCACATTGTCAAAATTATTATGCATTAATAACTAGTGAACTCATTTAAACTACTTGGCAATAGCAGAATAAGCATTCACAAACAGTTCCCTTGTTTATTTGTTTTTCTTCTCTCCTGAAAATTTAGCATTTTGAGGCTTACATCGTTTTTGCCGGCAGGTATTCAATTGTTTGGTAACTTCTCAGGTGCGTCGTAACAAAGACATGTTTTTTGTTTTTTTTTGCTAGTTGCTTTACGTCACACCGACACAGATAGGTCTTAATGGCGACGACGGGACAGGAAAGGGGTAGGAGTGGGAAGGAAGCGGCCGTGGCCTTAATTAAGGTACATTTGCCTGGTGTGAAAATGGTAAACCACGGAAAACCATTTTCAGGGCTGCCGACAGTGGGGTTCGAACCTACTATCTCCCGAATACTGGATACTGGCCGCACTTAAGCCACTGCAGATATCGAGCTTGGTCAAAGACATGTTAAAATGATATGTATTGTGGAGTTCTTGAGCATTATAAAATATAAAATAAAAGGAAATCGTTGTAAAATTTTAAAAAGTCATGCTGTTTTCAATTTGTTTGTCATCGCACAGCACAAACAGGTCTTATGGTGACGACGGGATATGAAAGGGCTAGGAGTGGGAAGGAAGTGGCCGTGGTCTTTAAGTACAGCCCCAGCAATTGCCTGGTGTGAAAATAGGAAGCCATAAAAAAAACCTTCTTCAGAGCTGCCGACAGTGGAGTTCGAACAAAACACAACACGTAGAGACTGTTCAAATTAAAAATAAAGGTTTTATATTTCTGTTTAACTCTTCCTATATGAATCTTACTGATGGATATGTACTTCCTTATTTTTGTATGTTGCACTGATGTCTTAAATTACATACTTAATTCGACCTTTGATTCTTTAAAAATTCAAAGCTTTTAACAAATATTAATCTCGCTTACTTTCGACTCTCATTTAAACGTTTCAAAGGCGTTATTGTCTCTCTGAAGTGTGGCATTTTGGCTATTCTTTGTCAATTGCAGTCAGAATGTAGTTTCTGGACGCATCCAATAATAATCAAAGAACTTCTGGCGGTCTTTGTTCAAATCATCGAACAGCTGATGACAGTCCGACTCGTTGGCTGAATGGTCAGCGTACTGGCCTTCGGTTCAGAGGGTCCCGGGTTCGATTCCCGGCCGGGTCGGGGATTTTAACCTCCGTTGGTTAATTCCATTGGCCCGGGGACTGGGTGTTTGTGCTGTCCCCAACATTCCTGCAATTCACACACCACACATAACACTATCCTCCACCACAATAACACGCAGTTACCTACAAATGGAAGATGCCGCCCACCCTCATCGGAGGGTCTGCCTTACAAGGGCTGCACTCGGCTAGAAATAGCCACACGAAATTAAAAGCTGATGACAGGGGCGTAGCCAAGGGGGTAGGGGGTACTGGGGGTCAGAACCTCCCTCTCCTCATGGACGTTTTACAAAACAAAATAAACGGAAACTGACAATAAACAAGTGAAAGTCGACTCAAAGTGTTGGCTCTTTTGAACATTCACAGTCATAAATGTAAAACCAATAGTTCTCTTGAATCTATTTTCTAAAAAGCCTCAAAAGTTGCATTTTAGATTGTAATCTGAACCTACCATTCGCTGTAAAACTGTTCACCTTGATCATATTGTTCTTAATCTCTATTTTATTGTAAGATTTTGTAGTATACTGCAATCTGAATATCAACATAATTCACTTGTATCAGTGTCGTTATAATGACACTCATGCATGTGCACAGCACACACTCACAAGCACCTTCATTATGTTCTGTCACAGTTTTATAACTATACCCCCCCCCCCCCCACACGGGTGACCCTGGCTACGCTACTAGTTAGTGTTAACACCGATGCCTTCTTTTGCGATTTTCCCTCCGACGCCTTATCAGGTAGTAAATCTCCAAAAAGTAAACTAAAGCCTTATCATCCATCTCACAGGATCTTTAATAATCTCAATAACCCGACAACGCCTACTACAGGAACTCACACAGACTCCAACTGACAGTCGCGCCTGTAGTCGTCTCATCTCGTAATCGCCTACAGTCGCTTCCAGTGGACGAGCAGTCTGAATTCCTATCTCGCATTCGTCTTTCGAGGGGACGTAGCTACTTCACCTTTCAGTAGCCTCCTGTTTCCGCATGAACTTCAAGCCCATATCGGCCAGTTCATCCTAATCTTTTATTTTACTTACTTGATAATGAAATAACGCAGTAGTGTTCATTTTCCTTGTATAGTGTAGTCATACCAATTTGCTGAACTCTCCTCCAAAGTCATTGGGTAAAATGAAAGAAAAAATGAAAAACAACACAACCGCGGATATTAAATGAGGGGAATATCTCCTTTAAGGCGGAAACACCCGACGTTTCAAAATCAGTATACAGTATACCGTCTCAGGCTGCCCATTAGGTAATTCTCGTGGAAGTAACCGTAGCATCCGTAAATAAGTTTCTTTCTTCCTTTCTTTCAGGAAGAAGAGCAAGTACGACTGGTGCAAAGTTTGTTTCATCTCCTGTGCTTCCATGATCGACATGTATGGAATAGATTTGACTAAACTGACTACTGAAGCTTTTGAATGTCCCGTCCATGAAGAAATGCATTTCTGTTCTCAAAATTTCGTTTCCTTCGCCTCCACCTAACACCACCCTCGGTCAAGAGAAAATGTTCTCCGCAGACATTTTTACGATTTCCTCACGAAGAATAACCTTTTCGGAACTTCTTGGCTCTTTTTATACTCCTTGGGCATGGTTTCTATTTCAGTACAACGTGATATTTAAATTGTAGAACTGGACCGTCCTTGTAACGAATTCGTAACCCCTGTTTATTTAAGGCTGAACTTCTTCGTCAAATACCTGAGGAACTGTCGCACTGTTGTCCTTGCGGGATCGCTTCTTCGCTCGAAATATAGCTTTCTTTCCGTTCAAGTTCACCTCGTTAGGAACGCACTGATGATCGATCATTCTCACCACTGTGTCTTTTTGACACACTAGTTTTCCTTTACGCTGGGAATTCTTCTTTTTTTAAACATACCCATGTCACCAAACATCCTTGACTTTCCGGTAAATTTCTGTAAGAGTATCCATTATATAAAGCACAAGGCTTGCATCTCTTCATCTCAGTGAACTCCATGTCATAAGTAAGCACGCACATAATAACGAAAGCTACATCAACGATGGATGTCTACAGCTGGAATAAGTATGTTTAAAACTATAGAATAATATTACCTCAAAAAAACGTTCAAGAGAGAGGGAACGGGTTGGTTACCTGGAGTACGTCCTAATTAGCTGTCCCTCTGCTGCATGGACGTTGGGAAACCCGGATAGGTTGCTGATAATTTGACAGTGATCGCAAATGGGACACGAACTGGTCATTCTTCGCATGCTTTTTTTCCACTGTAATGGGAGTGATCGGAAATGGGACAAATTTTGCTGTCATCGCAAATGGAACACAATCAATCTGTTAGACTCATTACGCCCGCTGGCGTGGAAATGCAATTTCCATTTGACATCAAGTGGTGCGGATTGTCCTGGCGTAAATATTTGGGGATTACTGGAAAACCGTTCTCAGGTAAATAACGACCTAGAAGGTACGAAATGTCCGGACACCGTAGTATCATACTCCTCTATTGCCTGGAGAAAATGTGTTGAACTGTACATTGGCGTGCAACGGCATATTAACTCCCCACGTGACAGACGTTCAGGGAGAATCACTTCAGCACCAATCTCATTCTCAGTCCCATTATACCAAGTGAGTTGCTTTTTTTTTGCTAGGGGCTTTACGTCGCACCGACACAGATAGGTCTTATGGCGACGATGGGATAGGAAAGGCCTAGGAGTTGGAAGGAAGCGGCCGTGGCCTTAATTAAGGTACAGCCCCAGCATTACCAAGTGAGTTGGTCATGCAATTGTTTGCTTGCATTCGCGAGATGATGGGTTCTAACCGCACTGTCGACAGCCCCGAAGATGGTTTTCCATGGTTTGCTACTTTTTTCATCATCGAGCAAATGCTGGAGATGTACAGTGCCTTAAGGTCGTGGCCACTTCCTTCCTAATTCTTGCCTTGTCCGATCCAATCGTCATCATAAGAGATATCTATGTCGGTACGACGTAAAACCAATATCGTAGCGAGGGAAATCAATCTCAGTATAACCTCTAAGAGAATCACACCAGAGGAATGCTAATATCGTGCCAGCAAAGCATCTTGGCCCCGGTCAGAGAGAGGGTGTTGCCCTATGGGTGGCCTGCCTCACCCCTTCAGGGTGAGAAATGAAAAAAGAAAAAGAAAAAAGAAAAAGAAAAACATCCAGGCGGTCGGTAGATGCAGAGTGGGTCCCGGCCCTCACGTGGCCACGGCGGGTCCGTGGTCCAACAGCTCTGCATTCTGACCGGCCAACCGAGCAGAAGACTGGTGGCCACGGCTCCACCGTGCCTCTACGCCTCTGCATTCGCGAGATGGGCCAGGGCTGGACCTCACGGCTGACCCCAAATGTCGGCTGTCCTGAGAATGTTTTTCCGTGGTTTTCCATTCTTTTGCACTAAGGCGAATGCCGGGAGAGTTTCTAGTACAGGCCACGGCCGCCGCAACCCCCCCTCAACTTCTGTGACTTCAAATCACCGCTTAAAATCTCCTGTCCTGAGGGAGGGTGTAACCCTCTATGAGGCCCGCCGTACCCCTTCAGGACACGGAATGAACATTTTTTGCTAGTTGTATCATCCAGACGCGGAATACAAACTCGCAACATTAAGTCGTATAGCCAGGAAAATTGACTGACCGGTCCCCAAGAAGCCTTAGTTTTCCTTTCATCTGTGATTAGTGCTATGCACTGTGTAGCTAAATAAAGTTCCATATAACACTAGTTATGAGTGAGAAATATGCAAGAAAGAGCGCTGTTCATGCTTCTAAACTATTCGTGTACTCACCGCTGGTAGAAGCTGTGAGAGCCTGGTGAGTTCCGGGAACATACAGAGATTCAGTCAGACGACCGATATTTCGTCGCCATTCAGGAACGTGTAGAGTTATCTGATTGTTGTGCTGAATGAACAGAGAGAACACAGCATGCGTGATGTGGAGTTAAACACTCAGAGAAAAAGTAGTAGCATCTGAAAACTTTACGATCTTATTTGTCAAGCATTCTCTCAAGCAGTTCTATTTAAGTTCTAAAACATATTTTATAATGTAGCCTGTTACATATTACAATATTTTATAATGACATGCATGTTAAGACTACTTACTGATTTTTAGCTAAATATTCTCTAAATTTGTGTACTAAGAGACTATTAAAGTGATTTGTGATAGTTAGGGCATGAGAAAAGTGGCTGAGAAAGAAGACGATACTTGTTTCCTAAGAGAATTCTAAGAACTTGAAATTGTTCGTCTACTCCAACTTGGTCTTTCCGCTCGCTATTCATTCTCTCTATTTTTTTTCTATTTGCTTTACGTCGCACCGACACAGATATGTCTTACGGCGACGATGGGATAGAAAAGGCCTAGGAATTGGAAGGAAGCGACCGTGGCTTTAATTAAGGTACAGCCCCGGCATTTGCCTGGTGTGAAAATGGGAAACCACGGAAAACCATCTTCAGGGCTGCCGACAGTGGGGCTCGAACCCACTATCTCCCGATTACTGGATACTGGCCGCACTAAAGCGACTGCAGCTATCAAGCTAGGTGTATTCATTCTTCTTATACGTGTACAATGGAACCATATCCGTCTTTGAAATGCTCACTCGCACAGCATACTTCGTACATTTCTGTGACAGTTCCAACATTATAATGATTGCTGAATGCATTTGTTCAGTACAAGGTGATTCTATAGAAGATCGTTATAGCACAACGTCGTATGCGGCTCTCAGAACACAGTCCAAAATACTTAACATCGTGTCCTTGCGATAAGACTACGGTGCTGGATCAGTTTTAATCATAAGATCTTGGATATAAGATCTAAATCTGTATGCTTGGTCGAGTGCCCTACGTTCCTCGGTCCGTGCAATTTGACGTCCAACTCTGATAACCTAGTCCTGGACACTAGTCTTAGTTGTCTGCCTATCCCTCCCAAGAAGGAAGGGTGAATTAAATGACTGCCTCGGCTACTCTCTATATTACTAAAAAAAATCATTGCGTAAACTAACATAAGAAATCAACAGAACATCAGAGTAAATACGCGTGTATTAAATGCTCAAGTGATGTCCTAACACTTCCACTTTGTTTCTTCGTCGAGTGCTAGATTCACGCATGCCAGTGAATGCCGGGAGAGATGATCGAGAGCTTCGAAGTTCTCCGGGTGCAGAGCGACCTCCTCAGGTATATTTATTGATAAGTGCGGCTGCTTACTTCGTACTACCGTTCCGTATATCTCTGATGAAGGGAACCGGGAAGTGTGATACGCTAAAAAGTGTCAATTTTCTCTTTTGAGGATAAAAAATCTCCAATCTTTCCTCAAGAGTTTGATGTATCAATTATTGTGCTGAAGTTGTATTTGAGGCAATAAAATTATATTTAAACATGACTGTACACGCCGAATATCATTAGAAGCCAGCTACCAATCAAACATTCTTTCTGGATTTTCCGTAAGTCATATTTTAAAACATTTTGTGTATCTTTTTCTCAGAAACTATCACATCAATGTATCTGAAACTTGGTAGTCTCTTAGAAACTGTATAGATCTGCTCGTGAAAGTGAATTTAACCAGATATCTTGATTAGTTCACGGAGACCAGGTTGAAATGCACTAAACATTTCACAGAAATTTCAGTTTTCATCTAGGATATATAAAAAGCATTCTCAACTCTTGTAAAAAATAGGACAATGATTTTAATTCAGCAGGTCAAACAAGGTTTAAATATTGTGCACGCAAAGTTTCCTTGGTCTGATTTGAGTATTTTCTCAGAAAAAGGTACATCAGTTAAGGGGAATTTTAACAATATGTTTTTAAAAATATGTTCAATAATGTTATTTCTGACACAAAATATTAAACATAGAAGCTTCATATTCAAACCCAAATAATCAGGAATGTATTCTGCATATATCAAAAGAACATTCATGGAAATACCTCTTTTAGTTTCTCAGATATGTAACTAAACATCGGAAGTTACACTTTTCTATCCTTTCACACGTCCCAGTTCCCTTAATAACTAGGAATAGAAATGACGTAAGAAACCCGAACGAGTTAATAGACATTTTTATGACTACGGTTAAACAACATATCAAGATTGCCATTGATCAAAGATTGGTCATCAGCAAAATCCGAATTTCTTTCTTGATTTTTGTGTTGTTGAATAGCACACGGCTGATGTTTGACTTTCTGTAAATGAAACCAGAACCTCGTGAATATGACTCTAGTGGAACAAAGAAAAGGCTAATTACCCTCTAACTATATTGAAGTCAGAACCCCTTTTATTTTCAGCTCTCACTTCACCTTTGTTTTCTATATAAATTATTTTCATAGTTGTAGCTTTGATTCATCAGGAATTTCAACAAACTTTTCCCGAGTGCATGATTGTATGCCTCCTATAGATTGAAAAGAACATTTGAATTACAATCTACCCATTCCCTAGCATTTCCTAATTACTCGCCGTATATTCATTATTGTCTAGATTCCATCTCTGAATACATACAAACATACATACATACATACATACATACATACATACATACATTCATACATACATACATACATACATACAAGTCGATTAAGATATAGTCTATTATGGATTCGGTACCCCTACCCTCCCATGTGTAGCGGTGAATAGCCTTATGCTTGAAGAATGTATTCGTAACTGCTAAAACCATACTAGCACAGAAGTCCAGCAAACGCTTCCCATTCCTATTAGCTTCCATATCATCCTCACTTTCACCAATCACCCTTTCGTATCCTTTAGTTCTATCTCTAAATATCACTTTGAAATCGCCCATTAGCACTTTTATATCCTTGCTGTTGACCCTGTCTATGATGTCACTCAATGCTTCATAAAACTTGTCAATTTCATCCTCATCTGCAACCTCCCATGGTGAATACACTCAGACAGTTCTAGTCCTAATTCCTCCAACTGCCAAATCTACCCACGCTATTCGCTCATCTACGTGCCTAACAGAAAATATGTTGCATGCAATAGTATTCCTGATGAATAGCCCTACCCCACACTCTGTCCTTCCTTTTAACACCCGTCAAGTACACTTTATAATCTCCTATCTGTTCCTCGTTATCTCCCCTTACCCGAATATCACTAACTCCTAGTACATCCAGATGCGTCCTCTTTGCTTACTCAGCCAGTTTTACTTTCTTTCTTCTATAAGCCCCATTAATATTGATAGCTCCCCATCGAATTCTATTTTGTTCGCCATGTTGTTTCCAAGGAGTCCCTCGCCTGTCAAACGGGAGTGGGACTCCGTTATTCCCATAGATCCGAGGCTTGCTTAAAATATTCTGAGCTCGGTAAATTTATGAAGCAGGATGCTACCCTACTTACACATTGTCCAAGTGAGGATCTCTCCTCTAACGGGTTAGGGACCACTGGTGGATTGTATAGTCCTAGCCGCCTGAGCACAAGGAAGGCAATGACTCAAAATACACTGACTGACAGAGCAAATGCAACACCAAGAAGGAGTGGTTCGAAAGGGATGAAAGTTGGGGAAAAAACAGAGACGGCACGGACGAATAATTGATGTTTATTTCAAACCGATATGCAGGTTACACAATGCGCACGGCATCGACTCAGTAGGATGTAGGACCACCGCGAGCGGCGATGCACGCAAAAACACGTCGAGGTACAGAGTCAATAAGAGTGCGGATGGTGTCCTGAGAGATGGTTCTCCATTCTCTGTCAACCATTTGCCACAGTTGGTCGTCCATACGAGGCTGGGGCAGAGTTTGCAAACGGCGTCCAATGAGATCCCACACGTGTTCGATTGGTGAGAGATCCGGAGAGTACGCTGGCCACGGAAGCATCTGTACACCTCGTAGAGCCTGTTGGGAGATGCGAGCAGTGTGTGGGCGGGCATTATCCTGCTGAAACAGAGCATTGGGCAGCCCCTGAAGGTACGGGAGTGCCACCGGCCGCAGCACATGCTGCACGTAGCGGTGGGCATTTAACGTGCCTTGAATACGCACTAGAGGTGACGTGGAATCATACGCAATAGCGCCCCAAACCATGATGCCGCGTTGTCTAGCGGTAGGGCGCTCCACAGTTACTGCCGGATTTGACCTTTCTCCACGCCGACGCCACACTCGTCTGCGGTGACTATCACTGACAGAACAGAAGCGTGACTCATCGGAGAACACGACGTTCCGCCATTCCCTCATCCAAGTCGCTCTAGCCCGGCACCATGCCAGGCGTGCACGTCTATGCTGTGGAGTCAATGGTAGTCTTCTGAGCGGACGCCGGGAGTGCAGGCCTCCTCCAACCAATCGACGGGAAATTGTTCTGGTCGATATTGGAACAGCCAGGGTGTCTTGCACATGCTGAAGAATGGCGGTTGACGTGGCGTGCGGGGCTGCCACCGCTTGGCGGCGGATGCGCCGATCCTCGCGTGCTGACGTCACTCGGGCTGCGCCTGGACCCCTCGCACGTGCCACATGTCCCTGCGCCAACCATCTTCGCCACAGGCGCTGCACCGTGGACACATCCCTATGGGTATCGGCTGCGGTTTGACGAAGCGACCAACCTGCCCTTCTCAGCCCGATCACCATACCCCTCGTAAAGTCGTCTGTCTGCTGGAAATGCCTCCGTTGACGGCGGCCTGGCATTCTTAGCTATACACGTGTCCTGTGGCACACGGCAACACGTTCTACAATGACTGTCGGCTGAGAAATCACGGTACGAAGTGGGCCATTCGCCAACGCCGTGTCCCATTTATCGTTCGCTACGTGCGCAGCACAGCGGCGCATTTCACATCATGAGCATACCTCAGTGACGTCAGTCTACCCTGCAATTGGCATAAAGTTCTGACCACTCCTTCTTGGTGTTGCATTTGCTCTGTCAGTCAGTGTATGTCCGAGGTGCCCACTCCCATTCCGTAGCAACTGACATCCCGACTCTCAGGACCACTTACTATGCCACTCAGCCGTTGCCCATGGTTCATGAACAAGGACGTGACTACAGTAACCCACATCATGAACCATCATCATCTCTGAATAAATTCAACAAAATATATATTAAGGTGGATAGGTACAGAAGTCCTTCTAGGAAGCTACCATAACAGAGATTCGTGTAGTATAAGAGCAATTGGAAATAAATATTATGTAGCAAGTAAGAAGGGAGTAATATTTGTACGTAAAGGGTTTAAATCAATCTCTGTATACTTTACCCACGTCACAAACACCACACAAATAGTCGACGTCAGTATGATATGTTCAGGCTTGTTGAGGCTGAAGACTATGTTGTTTATTTGTCCAAAGGATGATGGTAAGGTCACGTGGACTGAAATTGAAACAGAAAATGAAATGAGTAGCTGGCATTTACTTTAATAGGTTACACAGCAACATCGCTCTGATGCAAAAATAATTGTAGCTGGAGATAGATTATTTTTAATGTACATTGGTATATGTTAGTGCTGTAGCCTAGAAATATTACAGAATGAAAATCGTTTCTCTTATTTTACAATGATTTCTGTTTGTAGTTAATTCTCCTTAGGATCCTGCTTGATAGCATAGCATGTAACACATTCAGGTTTCCTAACACAAATTGAAAAGATACATACGTTATGAGCCCTAGGTCTATAAGAACAATGTATAACCATTAGCTCCTGGTCCGTCTCCTTAAATTTAGCCCCACATAACCCATGTTCAGCAACCATCTTGCCTCGGGTGTCCTAGCACTAGGAAATTGCACGCGGCCACCAACTCGCGAAACCGCCCCTATGCCGTCTCCTTAAGTCCTATGTCTCCCCTGTGCCAGCTTTTTCCATTAGAGCCTATATGTAGCCGCTATATTGTGCACGTGCCCCTGTGCTAGCTTTCTCCATAAGAGCCTATGTATAGCCGCAATCTTGCGCACGATCCCCTGTGCTAGCTTTCTCCGTAAGAGCCTAAGTATAGCCACAATCTTGCGCAGTAGCCCTTAGCCCAGGTGCAAGGAGTTAGTCCCATAAGAGCCCATGTATAGCGGCCATCTTGCGCATTAGCCCCTGGCCCAGAATTCCCTTTTTATCGCTCAAATGTTTGTGAAATCTTATCAATTTCAGGATTTATTGAAAAAATCGAAAATAAATCGTTTAGTATTTTATTCATAGAAAAAAATTAATTGACACAAGCAATATATTCTAGATTTCCTTTCTTCACAGTAGCTTCCCTTTGCTTTGATTACTGCTTTACACACTCTGGGTATCCTTTCTATCAAGTGTGTTGCAAATGGCTATGTCTTCAATAACGACTTTGGTGAAGCCATACCTTGTTTAAAGTTCTTTCCTCACTTCTAACAGTTCAACATACTTTCTACATAATAAAGAGTATGTTTAGGGTCATTATATTATTGCATTGTGAAACCATTGCCAAACAAAGGTATTACAGGTGGTTTTTCACGGCGTTGGAAATGTTTTAATACACTTTTTCGTTCGTAATTCCCTCTGTTTTGTTAATATCAACTGCCCTATTGCATCCAAGGCAACCCCGTACAATCACCGAGTCTCTTCCATGCTTCACCGTAGAGGATATACATTGAGGTGCCATAGGTTCCCTTTTACATTTCGGACAAACAAGCGGCGTTTAGTATCAAATAGCCCAAACGTACATTCACCAATAAACAACACATCTTTCCACGGATTAACAGTCCAATGCTCGTGTTCTTTGGCCCAGTGCAGTCGTTTCTTCTTGTTGACAGCCATCGGTAGTGTTTCCTTTGCCGCTATACATTGTTTAAGATTTTCATCTGAAATCGTCCCTGTACCTACTGTTGAAACACTCATAGGTTCACATATCACTGATGTATTCCCACTGTCGGTGTGGGTGCTGGTTTGAAGCTATCGCGGTTACTGATTACTATTTATATGTAGCCTCACTTTTCGAAAAGAAGTGAGTTCGAACTCGAATATCGGCCATCCTAGAGTTCTTCGCTTTGACACATGCTGAGTAACCGGATAGTACCTAGCATGCTGTACATGCTGCAGCCAATTTCTTCGACATCCTAACTGTAATTAATGACAAATACGCACATCACTGATTCACCTCCTTTACTCAAGGCTGCACGAACGAATCGCGGCACTGTTGACTCGTATTTCACGGTGCTCGAATCTGTGGGGACATTGTCTTCTAGTACTGCGCCGTACCCAGACGCCTCATTTGGTTCATTTAATCATATATTTAATGTGGTCTGCAGTCTGATGGTTCAAACGTAGCAAGTTGGAGTCGGGACCGGAAGTTAGGCGGAGTGACAAGTGTGAGAGAATCGCCAGTAATTTTCCACCCGCCGCAAGATGCTACAAATATAGAAGCAAGCTAGTATCGGTACGCACGTGTAAAGGAATATCACACCACCAGTTGAATCTAGCCAATGAGAAGCTAGGGGCGTGGTTGATTTGAATGTAGGGATGCCCGAGACAAAGAATCCAGAATGACCAACTTCATTGTGGTAATGCTGTGATCGACGTAATGTGGTCTTCAAATCCGTTATTTGTAGCTATTCCACAGGTCTGAGTGTGACAGATATCTGAGAGAGAATTATGGAATATAACTGAATATTTAAACTGAGTACTGGAGCGCTTTTGCTAATTATTCAATTGGAACACAGAGCCGTTAATCAGGACTAGACCGCTGATTGTTTACCTGTTCAAACACTAGGGGATTCCCCCTGAGCTTACGAACTCGGTGAAGGATATTTACGCTCGCCGCAAAGTGAAGCGCCCCTCTTTCTTTCTTGTGCTGTGCGTGGTGAGAATTGTACGTGACGCGAGAGACGGTTGCCACATGTGCAGAACTTTCTTTTTGCGGTCAGGCAGACCAGTAACAGTGTATTTTTAAACAAGTGAAACCGCGTATTATTGTAACATTAACTGCATTCCTTTCCCAAGTTCGGGATGGCATTATTTTCGTGTATTAACTGTGTAAATTTGTAACTATTTTACTGTAACCTGATAATAAAAGCGCGAGGGATGCTTATGACTATTATCATCGGTCAGGTCCCGAACGCGTGATAAACTGTACGAGTGCGTTTCGTGAAACGTTGTGCCGCTACCAAGGACTAGCGTTGAACCTAAGATATTTATATCTTAAAACGTACGATGTGCTAACACTCATTTTCGTACTATAGCCTGTGTTGGTTCGATGCTGTGCACCAAGCACGCTTAGCGGTGAAAAGGAACTAACTGTCTACATACTTTGCAGTTCTACAGGAACGTGTTTAGAAGAAGATAGCTTCACCAAGAGAAGAACCAAGGACTAATCTACGTGTGCCACGTGTGATGATCATGGATTGAGGAGTCTAGACGCAGCGGCGATGTGATTCGCTGGCGGCGTCATATGAGCTGCTGAATTTAAGTGTCATGATGTCTTTTTAATTTCATGATTTATGATATGGATTAAATGCCACTGAGAATAACTTTAGTGATTTTAATGTAGATTTCAGCCAGATGGCATTTGCTTATTTTGTATTTTATTAATTGTAAATATGGACAGGGTTGGACTGCATGCTTTCTTTGATTTTCTATATATAGCTAGACAGTTGGAACCGAGGGAAATATAGGTTTATTTTGTATATTTTCTGTGTGGTTTTGTGCATTGCTATGTATTTTATTCCCGTATTATACGTGTGAAGGTTTAGATAGCCGCAAAAATCAGAATATTAAGAGTAATACGCTTGCTGCGTTGATAAATTTATGTTGTTTTGTTGTTAAGTTGGGGATACAGCCCGTAAGCTGTTTTGATGATTGATGGTTTTTCTAGTTCTGCCTAAATCCCTGTTGTGAACCGGAATTCACATGTAGAATCTGTGTTTTTGTATAACTTATATTTTGCCAACCTTGTACAAGTGTATATTATTTGATTGTCATTACCGTATTAACGGATGTACATATAGGATAGTTGAAATTCGCTAGTATTTGATCGTATATAATAAAATTCATGTTAAGCACATTTAATCGTGGTTAGGCCACTCGACATCTAACTTAACCGACGCAGTATCACAATTATATAAAATGCGTAAACTTAGCTTTTTGTCGGTACTCCATATAAACCAAGAACTTTGATTTTGTACATTTTTATTTGAGACGATATTTTAATTTTAATTTAATTGTGTAATTCATTATGGAACGTTATCCGAGTTTGTTTGATTCTTTAATTATTTTGTTTCATTTCATGACTGTTATCATTTGCGGTTCATTATTTTGGAGCCGATTTGAGGCCATTTCTATTTTGATTTATTTTATGTTAATTTGGATCGTTTATTTTTCTGGAATAAATCCATCTTACCCCTTAAATATATTTCTCATTCGACAAACCTCCATCATTTCTGTCATTATACTGACAGAAATAACACCCAAAAAGGAGACTGGCCACAATTAAATATACATACCAGAACAGATACCACATTCACACAGATTACCAGATAGACTTGACATACAGTACACGAACTTTCATCCATTGCATTTCAACTACCTTATATGGAGTAGTATTATTTACAACATAAGCAAAGAATAAGGAAGGAATACGTTAAGAGATGGCGTGGATCAGAACTGCACTCGAGAAATGGACGTCCTTCCAATACGACCTCCATTTACGAGAACACCTGTCAGATTTTTAGGTTACCAGACTCTTTCAATTAAGAGCGAGTGTTCATGGCATGCAATGATATTTAGCTCGCTCAGGCGTGGGCTATTTCAATCGAGCTAATTCCTAGAATTCCAGGTGATGTTGGTGGAGCGCTCGCAGGATACGGTAATCAATGTTGCTGTGACAACCAAGTCTGGAGCTGTCGACGTTCATCTCGGTGTTATGGCCAATACAAATTTCCCCGCTTTCCAAGATGAACTCGTCCAAATGTTGAATACATTATATCAACCCTCTAGAATTCTGGTGCTATCTCGGTATCGCGACCTCCTTTAATTTCTTACAGTTAATTAAAGGAACAACAACAACAACATGTAATGATAACGGCGTGTGGCCTCCGAAGAAGCCTGTGCAGGTATTTCGAGTTGTCGCTGAATAGGCGACCTGCACGTCTGTGAGGATGGGGCCCTCCCTGTAGGAATTCTGGTGCTGAAGACGGCACTCACACTGCCTCCGAGCCGTTATATTTAACCAATGAAGGTTAAAATCCTCAACCCGTCCTGAATTCGAACCCGGGGCCTCCTGGGCCGAAGGCCAGGACGCTAAACTTTTAGCCATGGGGCCGGATACACCAATAACAGATAGCCAAGTATCGTAACAAAATATCTTGCAAGATAGTTCCGTACGCGTTTGACGTCCTTGCAACTACTACTGACCATAGAGAAAGAGTAGTTTCCATGCTAGGACAATATTGTACAGAATATTTCCCCCACATATTTCATAGTGATTTTTTCAAGAGATTAAGGGAAAACATTAAATTTGTTCTATTTGTCTATGATACGTATCGCGACAGCAGGATGTTCACTCAATGTGATGCACCATCACAATGGTCCAAGCAAAGTCATCTCCGTACAAGCTATGAAAGCCCTTGGAAGTGTGAAAGGTAAAGGCTTCCACTATCCGTACCCTGACCGGCTCCATAGCTACTGTAAATGGTTAACGTGCTGGCCTATGGTCACAGGGATCCTGGGTTCGATTCCCGGCAAGGTCGGGAATTTTAACTATCATTGGTTAATTTCTCTGGCATAGGGGCTGAGTGTATGTGTTGTCATCATCATTTCATCCTCATCACGACGCGCAGATCGCCTACGGGGGTCAAATCGAAAGTTTGCATCTGGCAATCCGAACATGTCCTCGGACACTCCCGGCACTAAAGGTCATACGCCATCCATGCCCTCAGCACATGGGGTAGAGTGGTTAGCTCTACGCCTGGCCGCCTTTGCCCCCAGGAATTAACCTGGTACTCATTCTTGTTGTAGGTTGAGTGAACTTCAGGGCCGTATGCACCTCCGGAAGTGGAAATCTCGTTCTTAAGTATTTTCGACTTCCTGACGGGAAGTCGAACCCACGTTCTTCCTGGTGAGGTACATCCCCGAATATATTCCCTCGTTTTACATTTTCTCTCTCTGAATTATAGGACTAGCTCTATGCCCAAATAGTTTACAAAGTAATTCAACGCTGAAACTTTGTTATTTTCCGTTCCTCCCCTGTAACCGGAGGGTACTTCCCTTACCTTTCCTCCCTCCCTAGCTTTAATCCTTTTACGGAATAAATTGGATGTTACAGACAGAGTAGCCATAATCTTGCATTCAGGAAACTGTGGGTTCGAACTCCACCGCTGGCAGCTATGAATATGGTCCGAAGTTTCGTATTTTCACGAAAGCCAAATGCGTGAACTCTACATCCCCGCCGGGCTGAGTAGCTCAAACTGTTGAGGCGCTGGCCTTCTGACTCCAACTTGGCACGTTCGATCCTGGCTCAGTCTGGTGGTATTTGAAGGTGTTGAAATACGTGAGCCTCATGTCGGTAGATTTACTGGCACGTAAAAGAACTCCTGCATGACTAAATTCCGACACCTCGGCGTCTCCGAAAACCGTAAAAAGGTAGTTAGCGGGACGTAAAGACAATAAATCTATTAAACACTATTATTACATTCTACCTTCCCAGTTGTAGCAATTCTCCCATCCTACTGACACCGCAGACCGGTATGTGTTAGTGCAGGCCTCCACAACGTGGCCCCCACGCTGCCCAGGGCAATTTCCTTCTCGTTGTACGCTTGCCTCTAGTTTTACGCCATTGTCTTCCTCACACTGGTCGCAGCTCCTTCTTCTCCACCGACCGAATGTGGAATCTTCAGAATTTTTTTCAAGACTAATCTAGAGACAGGTTTCCGCCCTCATACAGGCCAAAATCTTTAGCATATTCGGTACTACGCACGTGTGTGAACAACTGTTTTCTAAATGAAATTATGTCAGACGTTCACCTAAAAAAGTAACTCGTGCGCAGAACCCGACTCCAAACATTGAAACACACACAACCAAAAAAAAAAAAAAAAAAGACGACGGAGGTCTAGAAACCGTCCCGAATAAATGTGGGAAATACTTCAGTATTTAAATTACGTATCTTTGCCATTTATTTATCCTTTTGGGGTGGTACAGACTAATCAAAGTTGCGTAACTGTAAGTCCAATGACGTGTTCTTCACTTTTATGACTACGTTTGTTATTCATATGAAGTTTTCACTGAGTTCGATCTGAATAAGCGTTCTAATTTACTTTGAATGATATTAGTTTTATAGCATTTTTTTCTATATCGTGGCTCGATTTGCAAACGTGTGTCCTGGAAACATTTTTACTGCATGCAGAAGAAGAAGACGGTTGTTCTAATGCACCGCCTCCTGGTGGCTGGCGATCTAGGGTGGGGAGGCCGTATCCAGTGTTTCCTCCGTGCACATAGCATGTGCTCACTCACGTGGTGTGGCCAGCACGACAAACATAACCCACCGCACTAGGGCAGTCCACTTGAGTGAGCTTGTGTTAGTGCAACGTTACAAAACAATAGAGCTTTAATTTCCTATTGTCAGTTGTTGAGTTACTTTGTTCTTTAGAACAGTTATTTGCTAGAGGTAAAATAGCGGCCACGTCACGTAACGTATTAATTCATTATTGATGTGATGATGATGATGATGATGATGATGATGATGATGATGATGATGATGATGATGATGCTTGTTATTTAAAGGGGCCTAAGATCTAGGTCATCGGCCCCTCATTATTAGTGTGATTATTCATTTCGATTTATGTTCCAAGGGACAAAGTAACTGAAAATTTCAACGAAAGCTCTCTGATGCCGAACGAAAACCGCTAATTTGTTGTTGATTAAACTGTATTGATGTTGTTTAGTTTAAGATCCAATGTATGAGGTCAGCGTTAATCTCGAGCGGGTACAAGCGTGAAAAGTATTCAGGAGTTTGTGAGCGTGTTCATTGTTATACGCACCACCTGTTGAGGACATGCTTTGTTGATGTTAGAAGTGAAGTTACATCGGTGAGAAATGTGCAGGGCCGGGTCCAGTAAACTGAGCCATAACGTTGACTGGTTTGGTAGACAAGTCTTCTGTAACCCGCACAACGCAGTGAAATGTGGGACAAGAAGGCTGTGATGGCTATGATTTCTATTGCCTGAACACGATGCTGAATAAAAACTATATTTTGTTCATTTATGATTACTGGAGGACATTCATTTGCTACTTATTTATTATTAAGGGAGACATTACGAAGTATCAAATATTTTCGTGTGAATTTAGATTACGTCAAATAATATATTTACGTTATTGTTGCATGGTCAATATAATTCCATATTAAACACATGTCCGCCTCTGTGACGTAGTGGCCAGTGTGATTAGGTACCACTCCCGAGGCCCGGGTTCGATTCCCGGCTCTGCCACGACTGGAACGGGGTTCACTCAGCCTCCGGACATCAACTGAGGGGGTTCCATTCCCGGCTCAGCTATCCTAGAGATGGTTCTCCCTGGTTTCCCACTTCTTCTCCAGGAAAATGCCGGTATGGTACCTAACTTAAAGCCAAGGCCGCTTCCTCCCTGTACTTTGCCTGTCCCTTCCAATCTTCCCATCCACACCAAGGCCCCAACTCAGCATAGCAGGTGAGGCTACTTGGGGGAGTTACTGGTCCTTCTCCCCAGTTGTGTCCCCGACCAAATGTCTCACGCTCCAGGACACTTGCCTTGAGGCAGTAGAGTCCGGGAGGGAAACGAACCCTGGAAGGTAAACGGATTAAATAAATAAAAATAAAAATATTAAACACATCACATACCATGAACTTCCTCCTACAAGAAGCCAAAGAGGCTGGGCGAGTTGGCCGTGCGGTTAGGGGCGCGCAACTGCGAGCTTGCATTCGGGAGATAGTGCGTTCAAGCCCCACTGTCGGCAGCCCTGAAGATCGTCGCCATAAGACCTATCTGTGTCGGTACGACGTAAAGCGTCTAGCAAAAAAATAAAATAAAAAATAACATATTGGTTTCATGTCCCACTAACTAGCTTTTCGGTTTCTTGAGACGCCTTCACGTGCTGGTAAATCTGCCGACACGAGACTGGCATAACTGAGCAACTTCAAATACACCGAACTGAGCCAGGATCGAACCCCCCAATTTGGGCTCAGGTGCGCAGCACTTTCAGCCAATCTGGTCGACACTACTAGTCGGATCTTTCATTATGGACACTCGAGTTAAGACTTTACTTACTAACGAACCGATAGACCTATTGCAAAATGAGTTATGCCAATATTTTCTTCGTTTAATTCTTTATTAGAGTGTATAAGACAAATTGTTTTTGAAGCAAACGAATTATTTTTTATTTGTGGTTGTATTAAATATTGTCTGGGGTTTTGGCTTCTTCTCTAGGAAACACTCACTTAAATAAATATATATATATTTGCAAAACTACTTATCTGATGGTAAGGGCATTTTTATATGTTATAGCCACATGCATTCGTAGTGTAATCTTCCAGTTACAACTTTGTTTAATCACCCTAAAGAACGTCCTTATCATCTTTCTACAGAAAGGAAACAGGAAAATTAGGTTTGTTTTGAAGCACTCAATTGTGGTTATCAGAAACTACAACCACTGTAATCTTTCCGCGTGATACTGAATTTAAAAAAGAGTAATAATGGTGGGAAGGTTTGTGCGCGCTGGACCGTGCGATTAACAGCAGGCGGGGTGGTGAAACCCGGTACAGCGTACAGTACGTGGGATAACATGCACCTTTGCCTGACTCATGTTTCAGTCTGAAATGCATAGAAAATAGTTCTATTGATGCGTACCTTTACTATGTTGGTCGTGTAAAGCCCCTCAAGGAAATTCAACAGGTGTTGGGGGTACTGCCATGTCCAACAGTATACTGTATTCCAGGGAGGCTCCTATTTCACTGTGTCTATAATTTTTGTAATCTAAAAGACCTAAAAATATTATTACGTTGAACTCTCTAGCATTCTCGATGTTCTGTCGAACGTTTAGGATGTGTTTTCTGGTACCCCTTTCTGGCAAGAAACCACTCTGTTCCTTGGCTTTTTTACGTAGTAACCGACACAGATAGGTCTTATGGTGACGATGGGATAGGAAAGGCCTAGGAGTGGGAAGGAAGCGGCCGTGGCTTTAATTACGCTACATCCCCAGCATTTGCCTGGTGTGAAAACGGGGAAACCACGGAAAACCATCTTCAGGGCTGCCGACAGTGGGATTCGAACCTACTATCTCCCGGATGCAAGCTCACAGCCACGTGCCTCTAAGCGCACGGCCAACTCGCCCGGTATATGTTATTTTATAACTTCCGTAATTATAGAGTTGTCACTAGGACAAAGTACACTTCATTTTACAATACACAACTTACCGTCACTGATTGACGCAAGTGCGATAAACAGATATATAACTTGAAAACAGTATTCTCTCACCCATGGGTAAATAATGCAAGTATCGAGTTCGAATTATTATTATTATTATTATTATTATTATTATTATTATTATTATTATTATTATTATTATTATTATTATTACTTGCATTGTCCCCGACTAGGTCTGCCGGTGAACAAGAGACACCCCAGGGGTGCTCGGTTCACAGCACCGCTGACTTAAAAATATGAAAGTGGCAGGATTGACATAAGGTTCGGAAAATAAGAATGTTTTAAATATAGAGAACATATCACACTTTTATTCAATGAAAATAAAATATTAGCCATCCTGACATCTATGATAATGAAAATGATCGCTACTTTACGTTAATTACTATTGCTCTTGATGTGACAAAAAATACAAACAAATGGGATGGTACATGTAACTTAATTTCCCTAACATTCTAACAGAGTGTTTGAACATAACATTGCTTTCTTCGTTTTAAAACATTCGTTTAGTAATTTAAACTCGAGTTAATTATTTTAAATGAGGTCTTGCATAGTATTCCTCGAATAATCTGGAAAAATGCATTAATTTTAATAAAGTGTATAATAAAAATATCCAAGATTAATTAATTTTACTACCTTGACATAATCTGAGTGAAATTCTGTTCATCAAAAATTTCGTTAACATTGAAATGAAAATTTGAATTTGCCTTTGTTTTCTAAAAGTTAATTCGAGACGTCAAGTATATCTGTTCACGTCTTCCCACTTATCTCCTCGTGAGAACTAATAACAAAACTTATCGCTTGGTCATTAAATGAACAAAAAAGTAGTATTATGACCCTTCAGAGAAATCAATAAATAGTGAAAAATATATCCTCAACGTGGAAATCCCGTCCACATAACGAATTAACATCATCAAAGTGTCACACACCACCACAACACAAATATATAGAAAATAACTGTCTTACCACTAGGAAATCTCTAAATCTACTACTAGCTACTGAAGAATATCAAAGAAGAAAATATCTACAATATTTACACATCATCATCGGGTGTTAATCAATCTCGCCACTCTTCCATTAACTCGTTCTCCACGTGAGTACGAAATAAGACATCGAAAAGTGAGCATGCTTGGTTTCGAACTGTAGCAGTATTAGAATATTCAATTGAGGATCTATTCTCCCGACCTAAGGTCTTCCAGTGAATTTACACGTACCTTAAACTTAGAATTACTGACTTTCATGAATACAATTAGGATATTATCCTGAATTATGGAGTACATCGATCAACATGGACTTGTCCTTATCATCAGAAGACATTATTATGTTAACTACACCTCGTAAAATCTCGAAGATTCCGTATTTCCATTATATCATGATCAACATCATGTATAAAAATACCACTACATTAACATGTGAAAATTCCAATTTCACAAGGACTCATATCGTACTTACAAATTCCTCATAAATCACACGAACAGTACAACATCATAACGACGACCCTAACTCATCGTAACCCATTATCACTCATGTGTAGTCATGAAAATTATACGGATCTGTCATCGTCCCAAAACAAGTCATATCCTCATCAAATTTGTCTCGATGATTAACTAATCCATTATTTATCAGATACCATATTGCATGTACTCTAAATAAATTCATACACTCGATTAGGGATTAATATCCTGATGACCTGCTATCGTAAATATAAGGTACGAGTAAAAGTCCAATTTCCATGAAAATGTTAAAAGTGTTGGAAAAATATCACCTCGATACATTCATCGGACACAGATTAACTCACTATCATAATGAAATTCGTACAATAAGAAAGGATGGTTCCGATGACACATGGATAACTTCAACTGATCCATTATCATCAAACTCGTCAACACGTGGTCATGAATCAAGCAATATGGAAATTAAGCTAGAAGTCCTATCACACCTCTAGAAATAACCAGTGAAATGTCGTAAAAATAAATCAACTAGATATTATAGAACAAATCTAAGGAAAGATGAAGAGTAGAAATAAAGAGCTACATAGAACAGATATAAATAAGACGTAGTCGATATAACTTATTTACTTGTCTTCACATCTCGAAGTCCGGGTCCTCAATCACCCATTCTAGGGCGAAAGTCCCTGCATTTCGCCGCTGCCGACGCTGGTCATGGTCTTAGAACTTCATGATTAAATACGTGGAGTCCATAGCACGAAGTTCCATATTCTTCTGGCGATGATAACGTAGAGGTCCTCTTCCACGTTTACACTCGTGAGGTTGCTGAAACTTGTACCAAATACGTTCAAAGAAATCCTGAGCACACATGTAATTTAGGATGAAAAGAACACGTACTTTAAAAATGTTATCTGCTATTTCAACGTCTGTTTACTGCACTAACTCAAGTCGTAGATTTGCATAATTGTAGAAAGCGTCGAACACAGGAATGAGTCCGCTATCCCTGATGATAGTATTCCACTGAAGTTCTGCGTTGAAATCCGCTAGCGAAGTACACGAAGTGACTATAGATAGTAGACCAGGAACATGTCAGCATGTGAGAGCTTGTACTCTTATGACTTGTCTTAAATATCGTGCGTGGCACTCGTGGTCGGAAGTGAAGGCAACTCAAGTACTGAATTCTTCTGGGGTTTGATTACATAATTTCACCCTCATTTCTAGCCGAAATACCGTTGAAATCAAGTAAAATTTCAGTTATTAATTTTAATAATTCACACGTGACATAATTAACACGATTCAGTCAAATATGATTCATGTGTACCTTCATAATTATGCATATCACGCCACCAAAGGTTTTATAAATATTTCATTTATTACAAATCGATGTAATTGCAGATGAGCACATTCTGGTTATTTTTATCTCTCGTTCGCTTTTATTTTTATTATTTTTGTCAGTCAGTCAGCTACCCCCTTCAAGTCAGAAACTGGTTCTCTATCACCTGGCCAAGGCCACACGCGCCTCGCCGACAAAGCGAACCCCAGTAGCACACTGACCCATATTCAGTCAGCCGAGACCTGTGCACGGTCACAGTATGTATGGCTGGGTAGTGTTACATCCAGTTATTATTATTATTATTATTATTATTATTATTATTATTATTATTATTATTATTATTATTATTATTATTATTATTATTATTATTATTATTATTATTATTATACGACCGCGTTGTTTGTAAGGTTATGAAATGAAATATGTGCTGTACATAAATGTTAATATGAGTTCTGTTAATGTACCGTAAATACCTGTAAATTAATATTGTAATTTATTGTTACCTGTATATAAAATTTGTAATCCATAATGGTGAAACACACTGTAACTTCGAGAATGGTAATAAGTAGACGAGAACGATTGAGAATATTCTGTACACTATGTCTATGTATTGGGCACTCTAGTGTTTCCGAGAAGGTATTTCTTGTAACGTATCTTTCTGGAAGCCTGGCCAGCATATATATAAGAAGATGATCTTGACGGTGACGAGTGAGTTATTGTTAAAGAGTTATTGTTCAGTAGAGTTATGGTGTAGCAAGAATATATATCTCGTGTTCACGTGCAGTAGTTGCAGTCTCCATATTGAAGTGCCAGGCAGTTGTTTTTAAAATGGCGGTTTGTGATATGAGTGTTTTGTTGTGACAGCAGTGATTAAGGTTACGTGTGTGTTTAATTTGTGAATAGACGTGAATAAAAATTGTACCAACTGACAGCATCTCGTGTGCTTCTTTGTGGATACGTTATGATTGATAGGTCATAAAAAATATTATGTAATAAATTATATGAATATGGAATATGGAATGTCTTTCACATACAGTACAAAAAGGAATTAAGAAGCAAAAAGTACGCACAAGATGCTATTGACTGAATAAAATGTTTCTCAAAATTAATATTGAACTGTGGATGGCAGCTGTCACTATATCTGTCAACAGATGCTATTGTATACCTAATAAACTCCAAAACTGCGATAAAAATTTAGGAATATTTCCCCGGGCTCCCACCATTAACCCTGTGACTGATATGCACTGAGTGACTCAAAGTCATGGGAAAACACTAAATGTGATGTTAATCACGAGTTGCTTCTTTGCAAGCTCTCAAAAGGGCAGCAGTACGGCAAGGCATCGACTCTACAAGGTGTTGGAATCGTTCTGAAGGGATCTGACCCACGCATCTTTCACTGCTACCCACAGTTGATCTTGTGTAGTTGGTGCGGAGTTCATACACCAGCATCGACAGCATCCCATAAATGCTCGATTGGATTGAGATCGGGAGATCTAGAGGGCAAATCCATGGTCATAACTTCACTGGAGTGCTCCTCCAACCATCTGCGTGCCACCACGGAGCGGAGACATGGCGCATTGTCCTGTTGAAACATGGCATCTCAACCTCCAGCCAGAAAGGTATGCAGATGGTCTGAAAAAATGTCCACGTAACGTGCGCCTGTCAGCGATACCTGCAGCCGGACAATGGGTCCTAATTGCGACCATGAGAACGCCACCCAGACCAGAACTGAGCCACCTTCCGCCTAGACAGAACCTTGTTGACGCGCAGGATCCGTAGCTTCATGGAGCATACGCCACACTCTCACGCGCCTCTCAGCTCGATACAAATGGAAGCGGGATTCATCGGACCATACCACACGCCGCCACTTTTCCAGAGTCAATTGCAGACGTTCGTGGGCCCAAGCACGTCGTTGAACTCTGTGTCGAGGTGTCAGCAAAGGGGCACGAGCTGGTCGTCCGCTGGTGAAGCCTATGTGGTGCAGTTGCCTCCTTACAGTCCTGGTAGAAATGGGTTCCTGACTCCCATCAATCAACTGGGCCGGGATTTGACTCACAGTAGCCCATCGAGTGCCCAGTATGGTTCTCCGGAGGCGACGTACTGTTCGTTCGTTAAACACATGTGGTCTTCCCGTGCGGGGGTATACGCGGTTGGTAACATTCTCTCTGAGATATTGAAGATCCACCCTCGACGCGTTTGACCTCGAAAACCCGAATTCACGTGTGATCGCAATGCTATGACCCATGCGCCATGCGCCGATGATCATCCCAGGTTCAAAGTCGGTAAACTCGCGACATGTTGCTATCTTCACGACACTGGTGTCTGTGACAGACTGCTCAGGTACGCCGCAGCTAGCCGCAACGCTCAGGAGTCATACACGGCATATTTTCCAATGGGACACCTCTTCGCGTGACGTTTGGCCACTCAGTGGTGTTTTGCCGTCCATATTGTTCTTTATAGTACGAGACTTTAGGGTCATAAACACTCTGCTTCTCTAAATCCACTTGTTCCGGTTGACCAGAATGCGATTCAAATCACACGGTTGGCTCAATGTTCATTCCATTCTTGCTTTCCGGTTTAAAGGCTATGACATCTCTTCGTGTGGTGCTTCCATTTGCCGCCAATCCAGACACTTCCTCGCAGGCTATACAGTAAAGTCTCGTTCTTCGAGGGCGCCCGCCATCATGTGTTGAACCCTGTGGTGTCGACTATTCCTTAAAGCCTCTCCGAACGGACAAGCACCCAGGACATGGGCAAGTGTTTCGTGCTCTCTGTGGCAACGCCGACAGAGGGTGTTGTCCTGGGACCTGCCCCTTAGGGAGCGAACTGCGATAACATTAGCTGTCACCTTGATTGCTTCCCACCATTCTGAACATGACAGACAATGGTGATCAGATATTCACCTATTAATTGGTGTGCATTCCTTAAATAACGTGACACCATTACCCTTATGGGACAATTCATTCGAGTGCAAAAATTAATTTTCTAGTACGGAGAGCGTATCAGACGTCTCAGCGACTCTTTTATCGAACGGTTGTCACGTTGTATCTAAACTTGGCGTATTATGAGACCGGATTAAAAAATGTATCGATGTGAAGGTTACTCCCAAAGAAATGCATTTTCTGATAATATGGTCAGTAATCTGCGTCATCGTTCTTCTTTTCTGTTCTAAGTGATATTCTGTAGCTGCTTGTTCGTGGATTGCTTATTTTGTTAATTAGCGTATATCCAGGCAGGGCTTTGAAAATAAAGGTTCGATCATGTACCTGGGATGATTTATTATTGTTATTATTAATGTTATTTACGTTACGTCCCACTAAATACATTTACGGCTTTTGGAGAAGCCGAGGTGTGGGAATTTAGTCCCACAGGAGTTCTTTTACATGCAAGTAAATCTACCGACACGAGGCTGACATATTTCAGCACCTTCAAATACAACCGAATTGAGCCAGGATCGAACCTGCCAAGTTGGAATCAGAAGGCCAGCGCTTCAACGGTCTGAGCCACTCATCCCGGCTTACTATTATTATTATTATTATTATTATTATTATTATTATTATTATTATTATTATTATTGTATCGGGGGGTACAACTCAACGCCGCGCATTCAAATTAGCGCCTAAATGAAACCCTCTATTGGTAAAACAGTGCAACTAAAACTACACCAACGTGGAACTTTAATCAGAAGATGTTACCACCGAAATATTATGTAATTTTGTTATTGTAGTTTCCTAAACTGAGTGAATTTCTCCTTGTTTTGTTTGCCATTCATCAAGAAGTTTGGACATTTCTCCACAGATGACACTACCAAAAAACTATGATCATGCACCCTGGTGCAAAGTGAAGGAACTTATACATTAAAGAAGTTTTGTATTTCTATGTTTTTGTAACTTATTAATGTTAATTTATTTTTGGGTTAGCAATATTTCCTTTTCCTTTCCGCCAGTTTTGAATCTGGCCAATGAAAAATGTCTGTAATTAATTTTCAACCTATCACAGGCTTCTTGTTCGATTCTGAGTGTAACTTTGAAATTGACCAATTAAATTAAGAGGGTGTGCCCTGATTAATCTTTAATGATCTCGAACCTTCCCTGAGGGTTTATAAACTGCGGCTTTTCACGTTTCTTGGCCAATTGATCGACGTCTATCTGAGTGCGTGTGTGTTAAGCAGGAGGCGGGCGGCCTCTTTCGTCGGCAGCTAGAACATCTACAAGGTAATGGCGACATAACTTTATTCCTTCTTGCTAACTTCGCAGTTTAACCTGAGGGAAAGATCCGACTCTTTAGTATGTAACAACTTTTCTAAAATGTAACTTTCTTCCGGCTAATGTAAAAACTTATAAAATATTTAACTCTAAACCGGGGATAGAGAGTGAAGTACCCTCTCGAGCTCCCCTTCATCTTGGTTTGGGGTGACTACGTTTTTCTCTAACTGTTTTTTCTACTGTAATGTGTTAATGTAATTTCTATACGAGTCACCTCAGTAGTTTGGAAATAGTCCCTGTTTCATCGACCAAGAGCCATTTAGGTTTTTTAAGTGTTCATTATCATGGAGCGCAGTACGCCTCCATTCAGTTTGTGTTTCGGGCCATTTACTTAACCTGTTCGTTTCCGCATAGGCCCTATTTGTTGGGTACGAGATACCCCTGTTTCAAATTTTAAGTTGGGCCATGGAAGGCCAGAGAGTGTAAGTTTTTTGACGTTATCTCGAGGAGGCTGAAAGAAACGGAGATCCGGTTAGCTCTTTTTCAAGTTTTGTAATTGTAAAAGTGCCTCTGGAAGGCTAGGAATTGTATTTTTGGGGAGCAAGTGCTCCATGAATTAGGGGATTTCTGCCCGTAATTAAATAATTCTTCTTCCATTTGTAACATTGTGAAACTAGGGGCTTAAAGCCCAAAGTGTTAAGGTTCAGAATCTTGGATTTTTCCTAATCTGATTTCTAGTTTGGCATTGTACCTGACTGTTAATTTTCCCTTGTGGAAATTTGTTAAGTTTGTTTTTTATAATGAAAGAAATATAACCTTTGTTAAAGTTTTAATTCTTGACATTGCAGTTAGAACCATTCACCCCGGCACCTTCTTTCACCTCTGCGTTTCACAGATACCCCGGAGCAAGTGGTAGCAGAGCATGGTTGAATGGGTCTCAATTAAGCCCCTTTTGACGGCTGAGCATAGGATTCGATCCTAACTCTAAGAATTTTCTCAGTCGCTGGAAATTTTTCTCTTTATTCTAAATTTGTAAATGTTCTATCATCATGTCTGGTCCTCGCGAAGTCCTCCATCTCAGCTACTTGTGGAAGGAGGAATTAATTTGTGAGTTACTAATTATAAATGTTCAATTTGGAGGCACGGTTGCGGCAGATACTACCAAACTTAAAGAGTCATTAGAATTACCAATTTTTATCCCAAATTTGGGGAAAAAGACATTGATGAGGCTTTGTCCACTATCATCGACAATACCACTGAGCTAGCATCCGTAGTTATTTTTCTGAAGTGTGTGATCCATCTCCTAATCAGCTTAAGAGAGTACAGGCTAGACTGTTCCATTTTTATAACAGGGTTAGCGATCTATTTTCTCTAAAATTAAAAGATCATCATGCTAAGGAGGCTAGTAATCTTGTTGAAAACCTTTCTAAAATGTCAAACAGAGTCAATCAATTGTTGACTTGGGCAGCTGCTCCCAAAACCGACCAAGCCCCTGCGATAAACATTGTGAGTGAGGAGGATTCTTCCAAGGGTGTAGAAAGTAGAAAATCTGTGGCAACTCAACAAACTTCTGCCCCATCAGAAAACGAGTCTGATCGTCGTACACCAATCCCACCGTTCTATTTGAACAATGCTGTGTCTGAAGCCTCTCAACCATCTAGGCCGTCACCAATTATGTCACCCTGTTTTTGTAATCTGCCCCATCCGCTGGCTATGTTGCTTAGGGGAATTTCAAAATTTTCAGTAAATTCCACTAATGATGTAATTTCTCTTCTCAGGTTTTTAGTTGATTTTCAGGATAACGCACTAATGTTTTCTCTCTCTCACTCCCAAATTCTTCAAATCATATACCCGTATTCTGTAGGTATCCTATCGGACAAGATAGTTAAAGCTGTAGCTGACAAATCATCCATAGAAGACTTCCATGTTCACCTTCTGGCAAATTTCATTCCGGCTAGGGAAATGTCCTCTCTAATGCAGAAGTACTATTTTAGGGTACAACGTCTGGACGAAAATCTGGCAGATTACATCCAAGATATCAAATTTTCTACCCGAGTGTTCGCCCTGCATTTTTCGGAAGACCAAATAGTGCAAACGATTGTTGAAGGTATCTCTCCGCCTTATAGATCCTATTTATGTTTTGAGTCTCGTCCCTAAACCTTGGTAGAATTAGAAGCTATGGCTGTTTCAGCCAAAGGAGTGCGGTATGCTGACACTTTAAGAGTTGCGAAGGAACCCCGTCCGTCTTCTAGTAATTTTCGGCCTTCACCTCGCCGAGCATTCACCACCCGCAAGTGTTACGCTTGTGGGTCTACGGAACATCTGCGTACTAAGTGCACAGCGATAAAATCGAGTGGGACAAAGAATGGAGCAGGGTCATCACAAGGATGTTTCAAATATGGATCTTTTACTCATCTAGTCAAGAATTGCCCTAATGCCAATAGCACCCCCTCCATCTCAAATTCTGGTGCAACCTCCGCGAACTCTAATAATCGAAAGTGACTAGTGTCATCGGCTGAGTCGGCAGGGTCATTTTCCCAAGACTCAGCCCCTGTTAAACTTAGCGAAAGCTCGGGTAAGGATAAGAGTTCTTCTAAGCCACCATTTGAATGCCCTAAAGAATGCCTCAGAATTGTGGCGGATACCACCGCACCTGTACAATTTCTTAAAGTTGAATTGAATAGTGAACCCGTCACTGCTCTATTAGATTCAGGGAGTGTGTGTTCTATAATTTTGGCTGAGTGGTATTACAAATTAAAGACTGTTTGTAAATTTTCTGATTATTGTTCGTCTTCGGTTCTATGGGTTTCGGCTAATTTCTCTCCATTAGAAATGTTACGTTTCATCTTTGCCAAAATTCGTATTTCTAAATTCACCTGGAAATACAATTGTTTGTGGCCAAACACACTTGTCTTGCCCCATAATATTAGGAGCAGATTTCATGTCTTCCACTGGTCCGGTGCTCGACATTCAGAGCAAGTCGTGTGCTTTCAAATTTGCTAATAAGTGTAAAATTGCTTAAGTGTAATTCTGTATCATGTTCATCTGTTTCGCCTACCCAGGATGAGATGTTGTTAGACCTTAGGCATCTATCTGAAGATCAGCCTGAAAGTATTCGTAAGTTGTGTCAGTCGTTTCCGGACGTATTCTCCGATACTCTTGGTGTTACTGACCTTATTGAATACATGATTGAGGTTAGGGACACGATCCCAGTAAGATTTTCACCTTACAGGCTGTCTCCACCTAAAATGAAGGCTCTTAAAGAAATCATCGACCAAATGTTAAAGGACGGTTTTATTCGTCCCTCGCCCCAAGGTGGCTTCAGGCCTGTCATTGATTATAGGGCTTTAAATCGGAAGGTGGTTTTACAATCTGTGCCTCTTCCCGACCTTCACTCTTGTTTTTCTTGGTCTCGAAAAGCTAAGTTCTTTACCATCCTTGATCTCAATCAGACGTACAATCAGATCCCTCTAGCTGAAGAATCGAAACATCTAACAGCTTTTGCCACGGATTGGAACTTGTATGAGTACAACCGCGTGCCTTTCGTAATCCCCACGCGGGCAGCTGTGCTCACTAGACTGTTAGATAGGCTCTTCTCCGACACCAAGTTTGAATACTTGTATCATTATCTGGATGATGTTATCGTATTTTCTGAGACCTTTGAAGAACACCTAGATCATCTGAAGCCTTCGTAAGGCTGGGTTGACTGTGAGGTTATCTAAGGTAGCTTTTGCTAAACTTTCCATGGCATTCCTGGGGGATATTGTGTCGCCGATGGTATTTCTATCGATCATTCCAGAACACAGGCCATCCGTGATTTCAAACCTCCTAAGGACATCAAAGGTATTGCCAGGTTCATTGGCATGGTGATCTTTTCAGGAAATTTATTCCTAACTTCGCTAACAGAGCGGCGTCCTTGAACTTACTTCGTAGGAAAGGCGTCAAATTTGAGTGGGGACCGTCTCAACAAGCCGCTTTTGAAGATCTGAAATTATCTCTTTGCAATGCCCCTGTCCTCCATATGCCTGATTTTCGAAGAAATTCGTGCAAACCGATGCCTCGTCATAGGCGGTAGCTGCTGTGCTTCTTCAGGAAACTGAACTCGGAAGGCTACCCATCGCCTATGTGTCTAGGACACTATCTGCTCAAGAAGCCAAATATTCCGTCAATGAACTTGAGGGTTTGGAAGTCTTATTTGCACTAGAGAAGTTCTGACTCTATGTGGAACATGTCAAGTTCGACCTAGAAACCGACAATCAAGCCTTAAGCTGGGTCTTAGCTAGGCCGCGGCTTACTGGTCGTATAGCCTCTTGGGCCGTCAGGATTTCTGCCTTCCAGTTTGATGTTAGGCATATCAGAGGATCTGAAAATGTGTTTGCGAATGGACTACTCCGAATGTTTTCTCATGATGTGGAGACCACCGAACAGGAAGATAGTTCTTCTCTTCCCACGCCCATGCCTTCGGGTATTAATGCCATTCTAACTGATGCCCCTATGTTGTTTAGGGATATTGGAAAATATCAACGTGAAGATCCGGTGATGGCCCCTATTATCTAAACCCTTTCTGCAGGGGAACATGTCGTCCCTTACGTGTTCAGGAACGGGTTTTTTTGTTGCCCGTCGAGGCATGACCAAAAGATGAAAGTAGTGGTTCCAGCCGTGCTTGTACCTATGATCTTCAATTACTATCATGAGACCCCATTAGGAGGGCATTTAGGTATCTTCAAAACTCGGGAAAAGATCCGAGAGATGTTCATTTGGAAAGGTATGGACGGCGAAATTCGAGAATTGGTAAAAGCTTGTAAGTCTTGTTTGCTTAGTAAACCCACCTTTTCCACTAAGCTAGGTCTATTATCATCTCACCAAGCATCGCGCCTCATGGAACGTCTCTATATAGACTACGTCGGACCCTTCCCCCAATCAAAGGGGAACGCCAATAAATTCATTATGGTATGTGTAGATGGCTTCAGTAGATTTTCCTGGTTATTTCGGACTAAGCTGGCAACCGCTCAGTCCAACATTTCTTGTTTAAATACCATATTTGCTTCTTTTGGTCCCTGTCAATATATAGTTCCTGACAATGCTAAAATCTTTACATCCAACCTCTTCCGCAAATTCTGCTTTGATCTGTCTATATCACATGTGACTACATCAGCGTATTATCCTCAACCATCTCTGGTTGAGCGGGTCAATCGTAATCTTAAATCAGCTCTCATCGCATTTCATCACGAAGATCATTCCAGGTGGGATACGTCCCTGTATTGGTTGGCCTTTGCTTTGAATTCGGCGGTTCATGAGTCCCATAAGTGCACTCCAGCTTCTCTTATGTTTAAATTTGTGCCTAACACGCCGCTGTCTAACCTTTGGTCACTCAATGACATTTTACCAGAGACAATAGAACCAGATAATATTAGGGATCTATGGAAGAAGGCTAAACACAACCTGAAGGTTTCTCATGAAAAGGTTACGGAAAGATGTCATCGTGGACGGAGGCCAACCAATTTAAAAGTCGGAGATCAAGTCATGGTTACAAACTTCGTTCCCGCGGGCAAGCTTGCCCCCAGATTTCATGGGCCGTGCATTATTTTAGATTTTTTGACACCAGTTACCTTATTAGTAAGCAATCCAGTCACAGAGAGTATCTTTAGTGTCCATCTCTCCCAGGTGAAACTTGTATGATTGGTTTTCTTATATTCGTTAGCCGCTAAATTTGGCAGGGGTTTGAAGGTTATATTTTTTATTGGAGGCCTTCTGCCCCAAATTATTTTATTTAATTATGTATATGACCTGCTATGTACGATCTTTCCCTCTGGCTTTCCTGCTGTCAATTCCTTAGTGGCTATTACCAAGCCCCCGTCTCCTGCATCCACGCACTATTGGCACTCAAACACCTTCCATGCCGCCCGCCCCTCTGCATCACCAATAAAGATCGTACTCTCTAATTTCAAGCAACAACAGTTCTCTGTCGCCTAGGTTTCAGTGCCCCCTCAGCCGTTTGCCACCTTACTGTAACATCTTGTGAGGGACACGAGAGAGAAGAAAGGACCCTCTTTGCTCTAGTAAGGCCTCCTTCTGAACGGCGCGACGAAGTCCATCTTCCCGGCAAAGGCTGAAGTGCGGTAACCCTACCGCCAACACTTCTGGGGACTGCACATATACTTCTAATCTGCGGCGACTATCACCACGACTACCCCTCTCATAGTAGCGGGAGAGGTGTATCTTAGAGTACTCGGGACCGGGCGAGTTGGCCGTGCGCGTAGAGGCGCGCGGCTGTGAGCTTGCATCCGGGAGATAGTAGGTTCGAATCCCACTATCGCCAGCCCTGAAGATGGTTTTCGGTGGTTTCCCATTTTCACACCAGGCAAATGCTGGGGCTGTACCTTAATTAAGGCCACGGCCGCTTCCTTCCAACTCCTAGGCCTTTCCCATCCCATCGTCGCCATAAGACCTATCTGTGTCGGTGCGACGTAAAGCCCCTAGCAAAAAAAAGAGTACTCGGGGGGGGGGGGGTCCGGGCGACCATCACCTGGGTATCGCCAAGCGGCGGCAGGAATTGCCGTCAATAACATCAACATGTATTTAATATTCTACAACAACAAGGACAATCTAAATCTTCAGTTAATAATTTTTTTTTCTACAAATCAACATCCGAAAAAGACTTAGAAATTTTCTTCAACTGGAAATGTTTTCTAAAAATTCTTCTGTGTCACCCCAAGCAAGGATATGTAGGGGGGGGGAGTTCTGTACCGGGAGGTACACCTCAACGCCGCGCATTCAAATTAGCGCCTAAATGAAACCCTCTATTTATAAAACAGTGAAACTAAAACTACACCAACGTGGAACTTTAATCAGAAGATGTTACCACCGAAATATTATGTAATTTTGTTATTGTACAGTTTCCTAAACTGAGTGAATTTCTCCTTGTTTTGTTTGCCATTCATCAAGAAGTTTGGACATTTCTCCACAGATGACACTACCAAAAAACTATGATCATGCACCCTGGTGCAAAGTGAAAGAACTTATACTTTAAAGAAGTTTTGTATTTCTATGTTTTTGTAACTGATTGATGTTCATTTATTTTTGGGTTAGCAATATTTCCTTTTCCTTTCCGCCAGTTTTGAATCTGGCCAATGAAAAATGTCTGTAATTAATTTTCAACCTATCACAGGCTTCTTGTTCGATTCTGAGTGTAACTTTGAAATTGACCAATTAAATTAAGAGGGTGTGTCCTGATTAATCTTTAATGATCTCGAACCTTCCCTGAGGGTTTATAAACTGCGGCTTTTCACGTTTCTTGGCCAATTGATCGACGTCTATCTGAGTGCGTGTGTGTTAAGCAGGAGGCGGGCGGCCTCTTTCGTCGGCAGCTAGAACATCTACAAGGTAATGGCGACATAACTTTATTCCTTCTTGCTAACTTCGCAGTTTAACCCGAGGGAAAGGTCCGACTCTTTAGTATGTAACAACTTTTCTAAAATGTAACTTTCTTCCGGCTAATGTAAAAACTTATAAAATATTTAACTCTAAACCGGGGATAGAGAGTGAAGTACCCTCTCGAGCTCCCCTTCATCTTGGTTTGGGGTGACTACTTTTTTCTCTAACTGTTTTTCCTACTGTAATGTGTTAATGTAATTTCTATACGAGTCACCTCAGTAGTTTGGGAATAGCCCCTGTTTCATCGGCCTAGAGCTATTTAGGTTTTTTAAGTGTTCATTATCTTGGAGCGCAGTACGCCTCCATTCAGTTTGTGTTTCGGGCCATTTACTTAACCTGTTCGTTTCCGCATAGGCCCTATTTGTTGGGTACGAGATACCCCTGTTTCAAATTGTAAGTTGGGCCATGGAAGGCCAGAGAGTGTAAAATTTTTGAAGTTGTCTCGAGGAGGCTGAAAGAAACGGAGAGCCGGTTAGCTCTTTTCAAGTTTTGTAATTGTAAAAGTGCCTCTAGAAGGCTAGAAATTGTATTTTTGGGGAGCAAGTGCTCCATGAATTAGGGGATTTCTGCCCTTAAATAAATAATTCTTCTTCCATTTGTAAAATTGTAAAACTAGGGGCCTAAAGTCCAAAGTGTTAAGGTTCTGAATCTTGGATTTTTCCTAATCTGGTTTCTAGTTTGGCATTGTACCCGAGTGTTATTTTTCCCTTGTGGGAATTTGTTACGTTCGTTTTTTATAATGAAAGAAATATATAACCTTTGTTAAAGTTTTAATTCTTGACATTGTAGTTGGAACCATTCACCCCGGCACCTTCTTTCACCTCTGCGTTTCACAGATACCCCGGAACAATTATTATTACAATTATTATTATTATTATTATTATTATTATTATTATTATTATTATTATTATTATTATTGTCATCATAAACTTTCAGGGTCATGAGATGTATTTCGTCATCTGCTCCATGTATTTGCGCGCGGCGTGTGTGTGTTGGTGTCTGCGTGTGTGCGTGTCTCTCTCTCTCTCTCTATCTCTCTTTCTGTCTGTGTGTGTGTGTGTGTGTGTGTGTGTGTGTGAATTGTCTTTAGAAGTGTAAGAAATATCCTTTTTGTGTTATAGGCCAAGCGATTTTGCATCACTTGCAAATATTTGTCTTATGTAAAGAAATGGGATAAACACGCGCATGATAGCTTCTGGAAGTGGCTCAGGCTCCACCCACAGAAGTCAGCTTTCCACTCCTTTTACAGAGCATATCCTGGCACGCTGTGCAGATTGTTGCTAGTTTTCAGTATTCCGATCTGACGACTGTAGTTAGAAAGACCCGCAGATCGCAGAACTCTGTCCAGAATCAAATTGGTCCTACCAAGTGGTACTGATAGCGCGTAATATTTGTAGAGAATACTATAGTACTACTACTGCTACTTGGCAAAGAAAGAAAGCCGTAAAGAAAAAAAGAAAGAAAGGAAGAAAGAAAGAAAGAAAGGCATATAGGGGTTTTGACAGTTCTACACTTAAGTGACCGAAAGTGTCACAGCGTGCTTTCCTCTCTGAAGAACCTAGGTTCACATCAAATGACTCCCTCAATTCATCGAAAATCTGAAGTGCACACTGCCTTGTAATGCTGAAATGCGTGTTGGCCTACCTGTCGACGATGTGTAGCAGGATCCAGGAAAAACGAAATGAACATAGTAAAAATCATCGACTTCTTATGAGTGATTGAAAATAACACTTTGTAAATTGCAGATTTACATCGACTAGGTTCTGGCTGTTCTATGTAGCGCATTTTGATAGGCATTCATTTCCCGTCCCCGAGGTTGTTAATAAATTCTCGATCAGACAGTAAACATTTATGAATGCATAGTTTAAGAATGTTCACTGCCACGCTAAAGAGCCCCGTTTCGAAAAGATTTCCAAGCAGGGGTACCAGTAGTTCGAAGCTAGAACTGTAGCCCCTGTCTGCGCCTGGTTCAGCATAAATTTAACATGGAGGTGCCGAGATTTGATCCAGGGATCCAGCTGCGGAAGGCTGACCTTAAGTCTCTAAGTGGCAGCGTCTTCTTCTTTTAATTCATGACTTTTTCTAATTACTTAGGTCGACACTACGTGTGATTTTTTTACTTTCTTACTTACAAGTTTTTCACGTCGCACCGACACAGATAGGGTCTTACGGCGACGATGGGATAGGAAATGGCTAGGAGTGGGAAGGCACTGGCCGTGGTATTAATTAAGGTACAGCCCCATCATTTGCCTGGTGTGAAAATGGGAAACCACGGAAAACCATCTTCAGGGCTGCCTACAGTGTGGTTCGAACCCACTATCTCCCGAATACTGGGTACTAGCCGTACGCGACTGTAGCTATCGAGCTCGGTGTATGTGAATTAAGCCCTGGTTTTACGGCCGGATGAGTTTCCTGATACCAACCCCATTTGGAGGGATGGTGGTTGGTAGTGTGATGTGCTGTGTGAAAATGAACGCGTAGGTTGACACGAACTCGAACACCTAGTCCTGAACCGGAGGAATTAACCACACGCAGCTAAAATCGGAGTCTAATCCGGGGCCCTTGGAACCGTACGCCACTTAGGAGCCGGATTAATGTTATGATGGTGATGATGATCATCATCATCGTTCCAATCCCGTTGTTTCCAGGTGAAATTTCTCCTGGAAAAGTTACAGGCGGGAAGATCTGTATTTTCCTCTGTTAGTTTCATGCCATTAACACACCATGATGTTACGTAAGAACATAGAACGTAAGAACATATTCATAGAAGATCACATAAGGCCAGCTGAATAAAACAATCATCTCTGCTTGTTTCTGACTTAGGTTTCCTTTCATAGAGACAAATGAGCCCGTGATGCGCGCACGTGGCTCCAGCAGGTATTGACGTCAATGTTCCCATGGTAGCAGTCGCCCAGCAACCAATTTGCTCCATTACCAGAAAGCTCACCCGGAGGTCTATTTCAGTCTGCAGATGTATTGATCGTATGCGTAAACTGCTGCGTAATAGATAGGTTTTTCTAGAAACTGCCAGACGTGGGATTTCCTAGACTCTAAATCAGAATTCAAATATTTGTAAAACTACAAGAAAATCATACAGTACTTCAAACAGCTTTAGCTGTCGTCCCCCTTGGATATGAATGCGGAAGGAATCGGCTTCTTTACGCCTTTGAAAAATGTGAAGCGCGGAGGGAAGAACTGAGCACTCCTGCCTTATAGCATAGGAAACAACGCGGTGGGCATCCCGCAGTAGATTGAGGAACTGGACCGTTTGAAGATCCGACACTGACTGACTGTTTTTCACTCCAGATATATACTAGGATGCTTCTTTCAATTAATCAGTCAATCAATACTGATCTGCATTTAGGGCAGTCGCCCAGGTGGCAGATTCCCTATCTGTTGCTTTCCTAGCCTTTTCCGAAATGATTTCAAAGAAACTGGAAATTTATTGAACATCTCCCTTGGTAAGTTATTCCAATCCCTAACTCCCCTTCCTATAAATGAATATTTGCCCCAGTTTGTCCTCTTGAATTCCAACTTTATCTTCATATCGTGATCCTTCCTACTTTTATAAACGCCATTCAAACCTATTCGTCTACTAATGTCATTCCACGCCATCTCTCCGCTGACAGCTCGGAACATACCACTTAGTCGAGCAGCTCTTCTTCTTTCTCTCAATTCTTCCCAACCCAAACATTGCAACATTTTTGTAACGCTACTCTTTTGTCGGAAATCACCTAGAACAAATCGAGCTGCTTTTCTTTGGATTTTTTCCAGTTCTTGAATCAGGTAATCCTGGTGAGGGTCCCATACACTGGAACCATACTCTAGTTGGGGTCTTACCAGAGACTTATATGCACTCTCCTTTACATCCTTACTACAACCCCTAAACACCCTCATAACCATGTGTAGAGATCGGTACCCTTTATTTACAATCCCATTTATGTGATTACCCCAGTGAAGATCTTTCCTTATATTAACACCTAGATACTTACAATGATCCCCAAAAGGAACTTTCACCCCATGAACGCAGTAATTAAAACTGAGAGGACTTTTCTTTATCAATCCTAGAGCTAACAAGTATATAATGCAATGGAGGATGGGGATGGGAGCACCGTCATTTGATTCCCAACCTATGTCCTGGTTCCAAATCCTGGTGACTTCGGATGTGAATTTCAATTAAACCAAAGAGTGATGGGAAGATGGGCATATATTCATGCCTTAAACTGAACCTCGGTGCTTCGCCAACCCCATAGAAGGTGATGTTGGAACAGAAAGTGTAGACTCTACCACCAAGATTATAAGACAAACCTCACACTTCACATGTACACGAACTGATGGCCAACTTGTCTCTGGTCTTCGAAAAATAACAGTAACTTTTATATCTGATGTATTTTTCTCTAAGATGGAATGAACACGAAATCATGGTGAATAAATGAAATTAGGTGTATATTTCTGTAAGACACGACCAGCGGCAAATGTAAAGTGGCTTTTGGCCTCTTTAAAGTCAATATTAGAAGTGGCTTTACTTAACACGTCGAATCCCACGATTAAATTACTTGGAAAGATATTAAATTTTTCCTCCTTCTGTAAATCACAGGTACAGAAATACTATTGCTCCTTTACTGCAGTTCGTGAAACGTGCATATGTAGAAAAATTTCGTCAGTGTGATGAACCCCTAATTAAGCGGCTGAAGTAAGTGATAATGACATTCACTTGGAATGTAATAATTTTTAATTTATGTTTGTAATTTTCCTTCATTTATATTTTCCTTTCAGTTTTCTTTACCTTTTCTGTATTGTACAATGTTTGTTGTGGTATGCACAGGGTTTGTATCAACATGGGAGGAGAATTATATTTCGATAGTAATTAAAATTAAGCCTGACAAAATATTAAACGCAAGGAACATATAATACCATGAGCTAATTCGTATATTTTGAGCGACTATACGTATCTTTACCCATGGTTCCAGTTTTTTAATGTTTGTTCTGTAAGTTATTCATTGTATTTTCAACACTTTTTACACCACAATATCTGCGCGGTTTAACATCTATCATACCCTAAATAAATAGTAAGTAACTGTGAATCCTGAGCGGTAGGGTAAACTAATAGCGAATATTTGTCCTACAATAACGGAGATCGCAGCACTATGATGGTATACATAGTTTGGTTTGACTTTTGGGATATTTTAAAATATACTTTATTTATTTATGTGTCTTCTTCTCTACTCCTAATGTTCTTCCATTGACTTTGAACTGTATATAAGACTCTCCATATGGGGTGTACATCATATTTTGATGAAAGGCAAGTGATAGGGTAAAAGGTACCACTTATCGCACTGATATATATCACCAGCGTCGGTATTAACGGGGACTGATAAAAGCATCTATTTGAAGATCTATGTATCTATTTATCTATCTATCTATCTATATCTGGACGTCAGTACTGACATACGTTTTACCGTCAACCTCTTGTCCCCGTGATCTTGCATCCGGGAGATAGTGGGTTCGAACCCCACTGTTGGCAGCCCTGAAAATGGTTTTCTGTGGTTTCCCATTTTCACACCAGGCAAATGCTGGGGCTATACCTTAATTAAGGCCACGGCCGCTTCCTTCCCACTCCTAGACTTTTACTATCTCATCGTCGCCATAAGATCTATTTGTGTCGGTGCGACGTAAAGCAGCTAGCAAGAAAAAAACCCCTCTTATCCAAGGTGTGACCGCACTGGTGACCGTATCATTTATATCGTAGTAATGTGATCATATTCAATGCAAATATTTGTTCATCTATGAACTATATAACTGTATAATAGGTTTTATGTTTGAGATACGTGCTCCAGGGTTGGGAGTAATTTGCTTTCGCTGCCCTAGCGAGATATTTGTGACCAAGACAGTAATTGAAACTCATCGTGGCCTGCAATTGAGTTGTTGCTCTTACTTCATGTAGGACCATCTAGGACAGAATAGTTTATGATATTGTAGTGTCTGAACTACAGTAGTGTATAATATTACAAGAATTCGGAACTAGGTCTTAAATAACAATCTAACATTTTTGTTTAGGAGTGAGCAGAAAATCTGGAATAAGTGTTACTGAGATTTGTCTTGACTCACGGTCGGAGATCTCAACTGCAACTTCCTGGTTCTTCTTCACGGTGCGTAGGTTAGATGTCTCACTCCCTCTCTTTCCAATGTTTGAAAGTAGTTTTCCCATACCTTGCACAAATACACACAGTCTGATCAAAAGTATCCGGATACCTCTCTGCAATAGTAAACTGAAGCCTGTATGTCACTACAGTCACACTTATAGACAAAAAATGAAATGGCATATTACTTTCAGTGCCGGGAGTGTCCGAGAACGTGTTCGGCTCGCCAGGTGCAGGTCTTTTGATTTGACACCTGCGCGTCGTGATGAGGATGAAATGACGATGAAGATGACGCATACACCCAGCCCCCATGTCAGCGAAATTAACCAATGATGGGAATCGAACCCGGTACCCCTGTGACCAAAGGCCAGCACGCTAACCATTTAGCCATGGAGCCGGACACTTATCGATATATTGTAATATTTGGCAGACTGCTGTGCGCTGATCATGAATATGAAGTACCAGAAGTAGATCAGGAGATATCTGTGACTTAGAGTGTTAACTAGTTATTAGTTGCTACACCAGTAATAAACCTATCAGGGGCATTGCAATCTTCTCACGTCGTCCAAGCCGAAAATTAGTAACATGATTCTGAAGTCGAAGAGTTAAACCACATCCATAACAAAACAATGGTTTGTAGGTCACGTTTGAGAGCGAGGGACTGCCGAGCTTTGAAAATGGTGATTCATGAAAGTCGCCAGCCATCGAATGAAGAAACCATCCGTGACTTCAGAAGTGTTACTTATCGTCCAGCCAGTACTGAGGCAGAGCGTCGACAAATGGGGTTCCATGTTCAAGCAGCTGCCCCTAAACTGTGAGTTTTAAGCGCAAATACTGCACAGTGGATAACTGGAAAAGGTGTGATGAATGTGGTAGGCCGGGGAGATAGTTGTGTAGTGGCGAATGATTTGAGAAGAGCATCTATCAGCATTTGTAATGCCAATAGCGAAATATGAAAGCAATGCGGAGATATTATTTATGGAATGGAATTGGCATTCCCTTAATACTACATGGAAATCTAAATGTGGAAGGTTACGATGATATTTTTACCAGTTTCGTATTGTCTACTCTAGAAGACCAGTTCAGTGATGATTAATGATTCTATCACAGTGACAATGACCTCTACCATAAATTAAGGTCTGATCAGGAATGCTTTGTGGACAGTGAGAGTCGGCTAGCAAGACTCCTGACCTGAATACTATAGCACAGGTTTGGGATGCGTTTTCTGAAAGTCTCTGATAATAGTTGGTTGTATCTATAATAATAATGATGATAATAATAACAGCATTAATAATTAAAATAGACGCAATAGACACCACGTGCACCAAGTTAGAGAGGGCCTATCGTTCCTGTAAAAGCATCTACACCTCCAAGTACCTCTCCAAAACCTAAAGCTGAAGCACTACCACTCAATAGTAAGACCCACTGAGTGCCTCTTGATGAATCGAAAGAGAGGAAGATCTTGAGGAGGATACTAGGACCCGTAAGACCTAAAGGATCAGGCACAACAACGAGCTCTACGAACATCAGTAAGACATAATCACGTGTATGTGAAAAAGACGACTGAGCTTCTACGGACACATGACCCGCCTGAAACCCTGTAGAATCACTAACAAAATCCTCACAGTGACAAGTAGGGGAAAGGATTCCCGGACCGAGTGGATAACCTCAGTAAAATCAGACCTAGAGGAACTGCAGATCCCATCACAGACCACAGAGAACCGTTCTCAGTACCGACAGGCCATCAAACAGAGAGTCTTCCCACTGTCCCTCACAAGCAAAAATAGTACAGGGACCACCAGACCTAAATGGACGGATGGAAGGAAGCAGGCCCACAGCCAGAAAATGAATGCGTACTCGGCCAAGAAAACGCAGAAGACCATAGCTAAGAGTTAAGACGAACCCCGTGGTCCCTAGTAAACCAAAACGAACCGAAGAAAGATAATTCCTTTTCATCCTGGTGGCGAGGTCCACTACATGGATTCATTGTCTTCATTTAGTTCTGTCCTGGGCCATGTCAAAATGGACATGGATGCTCTTCAGATCTATGAGAAGAGTATCGGCCCATCGCTGGTTTGGTCGTCCTTTTGGTCTCCTACCGACTTCTAACATGTAAGTCGTCTTCGCGATCGTATCGGCCCCTGTCCTTAGTACATGTCCAGACCATCGTAGACGACTCTTGCACATTTTGTCTTGAATCGGTGCAAAGCCAAATCTCTTCCTGATGGTTTCATTGGAAATGCGATCCACTTTAGTGAAGCCAACTGTCCACCTCATTATCTTCGTCTCCATGAGGCCCAGTCGACGCTTGGTTTCAATCGTAGACGGCCAACGTTCGCAAGCATAAAGTGCAACACTTCGGATGACAGTACGATATATTTTTGATTTGAGATTGTATTTTATCCTCCGGTCGCAAATGACGCCGGTCGTTGCTCGGCATTTCATCCAAGCTGACGTTATCCTTGCACTGACCTATTCAGCGATCGTGAAGCCAAGATACCTGAATCTTGTTACTCGCGGCAGGTCCTCACTGTCTATCTTGTCTATAATAATAATAATAATAATAATGAAAAGCAAAGTAGCAAAGTCATCTCCGTACAGGCCACGAAGGCCCTTGGAGGGGTGGAAGGTAAAGCCTTCCACTATCCGTAACCTCGGCACATGATGGGGTAGAGTGGTTAGCTCTATGCCCGGCCGCCTTTGCCCCTAGGTATTAACCTGGTACTCATTTTTGTTGTAGGCTGAGTGAACCTCAGGGCCATGTGCACCTCCGGAAGTGGAAATCCCGTTTCTTAAAATACGACTTCCTGACGGGGAATCGAACCCACGTACTTCCGGGCGAACCGAGCACACCTTTACCGCCTCGGCCAGACAGCCCGTAAATAATAATAATAATAATAATAATAATAATAATAATAATAATAATAATAATAATGTCATTTGGATGAAAAAGAAACAACAGGAAATTTATCAAATCACAGAAAATATCAGGTCTAATTAGAAATAGCAGAAAAATTTCTGTAGACAACTACACGGAATGGATAGCAACAGGCTGACAAATAAATTTCTAAACGTAGCACTATCCACGAAAAACCGCTACAATTGGTTTGTGGAAATAAAGAAATTTTTATGACTGAAGAAGTCATTTAATATGAAACAAAATTTAGAAATTTAGCAAGCAAAGATACATTTGCTGAGAAACCAAAAATAAGATATATGGGTTGGACAGATGAACGCAGAAAGGAGCACAGTGTACGAATGGAGAGATATTGAAAGGAAAAAAGTAACATTTGCTAAATAAGTTCAAACACGCTCCTTAGTTGGGCACAACGAATCAAGGAATAACAATAATAATTCCAAAGCATTATTGAAAGTAACTCAGCGCACAGGAGAACTAATCGCAATGGAGAGAGACTTGTGGAGCTGTGTAAGGCGTTCAATCTTGTCTTGAAATCAACAGCCTTCATGCACATACCAAGGAAACAGAAGAATTGGACGTCCCCTAATTCCAGTCCTGGAGAATTTCAAATAGATCGTATTGCCATCACCCGGAAAGCGCAGTTCTGAGAAATGCCAACCTAGATTCAGGTAACTATCTCAAATATTAAAGTTAAACTGTTTCCTAGAAACTTCAGAAAGGCACAGGTGAAAAAGATTGATGATTTTATATAGGAAAGCTGAGGTCCACCCGAGAATTCACACAAAAATCTGAACCCTGGATCCCGAGAACTGGAAACAGCTGCAAGAGGTCCTGGTTGAAACAGCAAAGAAGACGAAGACTATTTTACTGTCAAAATCAGGTAAACATATATGGTGGAACAGTGAATGTGATGCGATAGTAGGACAAAGAGAACTTGCTTACCAGAGATGGAACTCTAATAAGAACGACACTAACAGGACAAACTTTCTGACTGCCAGAAAACATGCTGCAAAGACCATCCGTGGGGTCAAACAATTGTTTGACAAGATGCAGCTAGCACAAATTGAGCAAGACTTCCAGAGAGCCAATACACGAAACTTCTATAGAAGCTTTAAGAGCAATCTCAGCAAATACAATCCTCCAAGCCTATAATTCAGAAGCCCCAACGATAAAATGGCTCACAATAATGAGGACAATTGCCAGATTATGGCGAATTATTTTGCATCCCTTTTGAACGGTGAAGCTTCAAATTCCACATTTCCTTTTGAAGACGTTGTGCGGGTTCATCCCGATTCATCACCACCAACGAAAGAAGAACACAAACATATTATTCAGTCCCTTAAGGACAAGGCACAAGGCGAGGATTCTATAAGTGCAGAACTTTGGAAGTATGCAGATGACAAAAATCTGTATGAACTAACGGAAATTATCTGCGAGATTAGGAAACAGAGATACTTCCGAATGATTGGACTTCAGCTTTGTTTCACCCCCTTCATAAGAAAGACAATAAAACGGACGTAAATATCCATCGTGGTATCTCTCTCCTGCTAATAACATACATGATTCTGTCATACGCTCTTCAAATGAGGACAGAAGAACAACTAGGCTCAAAAATCGGTGAATATCAAGCAGGTTTCATGAAAGGGCGTTCTTGAATCAAACAAATTTTGAACCCCAAATCCATACTTTCATAAATGAACCTCAGGAATAAAGACTTTGTGGTGACATTCATAGACTTCAAAAAGGCATATGACTCGATAGATCGTACCACCCTGATCGGAATTTTAAAGGAAATTGGCATAAATAACAAAACCAGAACAATCATCTAACAAACATTGACCATCAACACATCGAAAGTGAAGTTCAGGGGAGAGATTTAAGACGCCTTTGAAATCAGTACAGGAGGCAAGGGGATGGACTATCTCCTCTACTCTTCAACTGTGTCCTTGAAAAGGTCATCCGGGAGTGGAGCAAAGAATTAAATTATCAAGGAGTTCAAATCGGAGTTAGGCTAGGGTGCATAAGCCAAAAGTTTGATGTTGATTGCCTAGCCTTTGCAGATGATATTGCACTTTTCCGATTCCTTAAACATAGCCATGGAACAGATTTTTCAGCATAAAACACAAGGAGCGAATGCAGGCCTGCAGATCTCTTTCGAGGAAACAAACGTTTTTAACTAATATAAAACTGGTACCCAGAGAGCTCACAGTGATACAAGACAAAATGATACGAGTAGATATGTTCAAGTATCTGCGAGAACTGATAACACCAAACTTGTCAGAGAAAAAGGTCTTTACATTACGGATGAACAAAATGGAAATGGCATACCATTTAACCAAAGGCATCTACAACAAAATGTCAATATCTTTCAAAACAAAGCTGTGGCATTACTGCAGTGTCATCCGTCCAGAGGTATTATACGCTTCAGAATGTCTTACAATGAACAAAAAAGATCTGGTCGAGAATCTGGGGGCCGAAGAAAGGAAGATTCTGAGAAATGTCTTAGGTCCTGTCAAAGGCAATGGGCAGTAAAGAAGACGGCGTAACGACGAACCATACAACCAGGTAGAGATTACGTATACTTACTTATTCCTCGGCGCTACAGCCCTTGTAGAGCCTTGGCCTCCCCGACGATTGTAGCCCAATCTTCACGATCTTCTGCACGCCTCCTCCATCTTCTTATTCCCATCTTAAATCCTCCTCCACCTCATCCACCATCTTTTCCGGGGTCTTCCTTTCCATCTTCTACCACCTGGATTTCCTTTGTAGATCTTCTTGACAGCCCTATTATCCGGCATTCTCTCCACGTGTCCCAACAACCTTAATCTGTTGCTTTTTATTTCGGTTACGATACTTGGATGTCCATAGAATTCTCCCAATTCCTTGTTTTTCCTTATTCTTCAAAGTTCCCCTTCCTTCACTGGGCCAAAAATCTTTCTCAGTATTTTTCTCTCCCATCAGTTCAACAGTTCTTCATCTGCTTTGGTCATTGTCCATGTTTTAGAACCATAAGTTACCATTGGTCGTAATACTGTTCGATAGACTGTCAAATTTAATCTTCTACCAAGGCTGCGTGTTCTAAACCCTTTCAGTAAAGCTAAGTAAGCCCTATTGCCTGCAGCAATCCTCGCTTTTATTTCCTGTTTCATGTCATTATCTTTTGTCACCAGCACTCCTAAATACTTAAACTTTTTACATCTCTCGTAGTTAATCCCATTCAATTTTATGCACTGGTCTTCCCTAACTACGGTCCTCCTAGATGCAAACAGGTAATGAGTTTTGGCATTATTCACTCTTAGGCCCATTTCTCTTCCTTCTTTTTCTAACCTATCCAGTCCTTCCTCTAGGTCTTTCAATCTTCTAGAAAGCATATCAACATCATCAGCATACGCCAGATTCTGTGTTACACGGTTGAACAGCGTACCGCCTGGATTACTGACCTCCAACTTTCTCATCACACGCTCCAAAACCACATTGAAGAGCAGGGTAGATAACACATCCCCTTGCCGCAAACCTTGGTTTACTTCAAACTCTTTAGTAAGATTTCCTTCTATTTTAACCATGCATTTAGTACCCGTTAGGGTCATTTGTACCAGTCTTATCAATTTAGTTGGGAACTCCATGTCCATCATTGTTTGATACAGTTTCCTCCTTTTCACATTATCATAAGCCCGCCGAAAATCCACAAACAGCTGATGCACATCCACATTATATTCATAGCATTTCTCCATTATTTGCCTGACAGTGAAGATGTGATCTGTTGTTGATCTACCCTGTCGAAAGCCACTTTGGTAGTCTCGTAGAATCTGCTCAACCAGTGGAGTGAGTCTCATAGACAAAACCTTGGCCACGATCTTATAGACCACACTAAGCAAAGATATACCTCTATAATTTTCACAATTTGCTTTATCTTTCTTATTATGAATTGGGCAAATAATTGCTAAGCTCCAGTGCTCTGGCATTTGTTCTGTTTCCCAAACTTCCACAATTAGTTGGTGAACAAGTTGCGTCAACTGTTCACCCCCATATTTAATCATCTCAGCTGAAATGTTATCACTTCCTGGAGCCTTATTATTCTTCAAGTACTTAATTGCCGTCCTCACTTCTTCTATAGATGGTACAGGCACTGGTTTTAAATCTAGGCTAGGATCTTGCCAAGGCTGCCCATCCTCTTCTTCCTCTTCTTCCAATCTTACTGTCACTGCAGCCATATTCAACAGTTCACTAAAGTATTCCGCCCATTGGTCAAGAATCCGGTCTCTTCCCCCAATCATGTTTCCTTCTTTATCTCTACAGAATACAGCATGTGGTTGAAAACCTTTCTATAAGTCCTTTATTTTCCCATAGAACTTCCGTACTTCTTGCATAACATATTGTTCCTCCAAATCTGTAATCCATTTCCTCTCTGCCTCTCTCTTCTTTCACCTACAAATTCTGTCTGCTTCTTTCCTCTTCTTCCTAAATTCTTCTACATATGTTCTTGTTCTCCTGCTAAACATTTTTTTCCTTGCTTCATTTCTATCCTCAATTGCTCTTCTGCAATCATCATCAAACCATCCTTGCTTTTCAGTCTTTGTTTCCACTCCTAGTACTTCATCCGCAGTTTCCTGCAATGCATCCCTCAATAAAGTCCACTTTCCTTCGATGTTTTCCACTGCCCACCTTCGTTGTTTAGCTTCCAATTTCTTCTCCATCCTGGATTCATATAGCTGCGCAGTTTCGTTATCTTTCAATTTTGAGACCATATATCTCCTTGGAGCTTTCCCTTTCTTCGCAGATCTGTAAGTTGCAATACGTTGCCTGTATTTTACCCGTACCAAGTAATGGTCCGAATCACAATCAGCTCCCCTACAACTGTCAACTTGTAGTATAGCAGATGCATGTCTCCTATCGATTACTACATGGTCTATTTGATTAAAGGTGACACCATCTGGTGAACACCAAGTGGCTTTCCGTATATTCTTTCTCTGAAACCATGTACTCTTCACCACCATCGAGTTTCCGACGGCAAAATCAATTAGCCTCTGTCCATTATCATTTGACTCATCATGCAAACTTTCCTTCCCAACTGTCTCCCTATAGGCTTCTTCTTTGCCCACTTTAGCGTTGGAATCTCCAAGTATGATTTTTACATCTTGTCTTGGGATGCATTCTATTTCTTATTCCATTTGTCCATAGAACATATCTTTCTCTTCATCCTCAGCCCCTTCTGTAGGTGCATACACACACACAAAGGTGATATTAAAAAAATGGGCCTTCATCCTTAGCGTGCATATTCTTTCATTTACAGGTTTAAAATTCAAAACTGCTGACTTATATCTGTCATCCACTAGGAAGCCTGTGCCACCTATTGTACCCCTGGCTCCACCACTATGGAGCACTGTATATTTACCGCTTCTAAAAATACCATTTCCTTTCCATCTGACTTCCTGAATTGCTGCTATTCCAATATTATATTTCTCCATTTCTTGTTTCAGACTGTTTAGGGCTCCTTGTTTATTCAGGGTTCGTACATTCCAGGTTGCTATACACATATCATATTTCCGTTTGCATCTTCCAGTTCCCCGCGTGGGTCGTTTACCAGTATCATCAGTCCGGCTATTCTTGTCTATGAGTTTCGTAACGAGTTGATTTTTCCGATATAGGGTTGTTAGCTTCATGATCAACCACCAACTTGGAGGACCAGGGTATCCCTCTTAGTCTGGCCTATCCCCTTTGACCTTTCCGTCCTGGGTGGCCCTACCAGGAGCTTATGCTCCCGCCGGTATAGCTCTCAGGATCACTTAGGTACTCAAGCTCCCACATCGCGACAAGATTAAGATACCAGCGTGGGAGTAGAGATTACCTATACCATCCGGAAAACAAGAATTAACTTTTATGGGCATTTGACACGAATGCACCCAACAAGACTGACCAATCGCATCATTACATTCTATCAGCAGAAGAAAACCAAAGGGGCTTGATTCATTGAGAGGGTAGAGACCTTGAAGGAGTGGGAATCAGACAAAATGACATTCAGGAGCGTTCAACCGTTCCAGGGTTTCCGAGACAAGCCAAAATATAAAACTGGGAAGGCTTGGGCGCAGGAGAGGAAAGAACGACACCGAAAACGCATGCGGAAATATGGGGCAGGCATCAAAGGCAGAAGTAGCCAGTTGAAATGACGTGGTCCAATGTTGGCTGATTCGACATGAATGAACGAATGAATGAATAAATGAATGAATGAATGAATGAATGATAGTAATAATAATGAAAATCTACAGACTTCAACCGGGTCAGTAATGGAATGAATGAATCCCCCATCTAGCGGCGAGAATAGCAATTGTTCTGGCTGCCGAAGCCTGTCACACTCCTCTGAGGCATAATTAATGACTGATAGATGAAGTGAAATGATATTGGAGAGTGTTGCTGGAATGTAAGATGACAGGAAAAACCGGGGAAAGTCCTGTCCCGCCTCCTCATTGTCCAGCACACATCTCACATGGATTGACCAGGATTAGAATCATGAAACCCAGAGTTGAGAGGCCGGCACGCTGCTGTTTGTTCCATGGAGGCAATAATAATAATAATAATAATAATAATAATAATAATAATAATAATAATAATAATAATAATAATAATAATAATAATAATAATAATAATAATAATAGTGTTCGTGAAGATCGTAACCAGTGGAGATCCATGCGTAATAAAAGTTCTCGGATGCCTCCTGCTCTCACGGAAAATCACGTAATGGCTAAATTGCGATACAATAATTCTAAAATGAATTAAAGAAAGATGAAGATTAGCGGACCAGTGCAATTATTACCTTAAAAGAGACAGAGATGACTGTAATCGTGTGTTTTATATCACATTTTTAAATAAGTTGAAATAGGAATATCTTCTGGAAAGCCAAACGATTTAAACATGCTGATAACTAAGAGACGAAACACGACGTACACCCTTGGAGGCTATATCACCGTCCTCCGTCCAACTAAGATACGTTTTTGGTCACGGACGTATTTCTCGTGGAATTCCAACTACTTGTAGATATCAGTATAAGAAAGTATGTGACAGAACCATAATATAAGGCACAGTCTTATCATTTTCCGTTTACTATGAATGCAGATACCCTTTGTTGTTTCTTGGAGAGTAACCTTTTATGAGACTTCTTTACCTGCAAAAAAAAAATTGCAACATTTCTTCTTTTCCTGAACCGTCGAACACTCACTCAATTTATTGTACGTCTTTGCATTCCCTGACGCCCACTTCCAGAGAGCTAACTCTTGTTCCACTTCATCACTCAGCGTTACAATGTACTTGGCATTGGGGCTCATGCTAACTAAGTGTGTTCCTCCCGTAGGGTGTGGATTCATCGTCGTATGAATTGGAATCCTGTAACATAAAAGGTTAAATGAAAGAGTAAAATTATTTTAAACCTGAGAAAGTTTTACAACAGTACAACAGAATTCTGAATACACAATGAACACACGCGAAGAGTTTCGAGATATATACCTGAAAATTGGTATTGAGAATTCTATGGCATCATTACAAAGAAGAATGGATATTTTAACACGAAAGAAAAGATAAGAAAAAGAAGAGCACACAGTTACACGACATTTTATTATAAATTTCTTATAATTTAGGAACCAAGAAAAGAAATCTGTGCCATAACAGAAGAAGACACATAGTTACACTTGGCATTTTAGAAAAGTAAACCCTTTTTAACCGTATCTTTCTTCGTATTGTGACCGTTCACAATGTAACCTATAGTATGTCATGATATCCAGGAGATGAAATGTGCCGTTTTCCGCGTCATTCTACGACAACAATTGTCCAAGTTAGGATTTTTCCACCCGTTCCGGGACACGAATGACAGTACACTGACTCGCGCGACACAACTCTAATTGTTGGTAATTAGCAGCGAGGCATTGCACGAGCGCTTGTACTTGAAGTTTTCTCACTCCAACTGCGAGCGAGATGAAAAGAGACGCGTTATCACGTGACTGAGAATCTAGGTCACTAGCAGAGCTCATGGAGGACATCCAGCGTAAGAACTAACATTATACCGTATTTCCCTCATCCATTCTCCACTGCCAACTCGCCAAATTCAATAGTTTTTCACCAGACAATTAATACAAATCGCACAATACTCAACGGATAATCACGTGCAAACATTCATTTGAATGAGAGAATTTCACACATAATTATGAAGCCGAGAAGTGCTCTAAATAATTGAAAGAACGGTAATTACGCCGTAAGAAGGGTGCGCCTTAATGGTTACGAGATGTTGGGTCTTAACCACGGCAACGGGCTCAAGGATTCCCCTAGCACGCATCGCAATCCATCGACAGAGACCAATTGACGCTTTTAAGATTGCTCGAGAACCCACGAAGCTATTTTGATAATATTCACTCAGTGAAAATGGGAGTACAGCAGCTACAATTTGATACCCCGTTCGTTACAGTACGTCACGTATTACCGGAGCGCATTTTGAGAAAGAGGCGTGTTTTCCCCTCTGCCAGCTTCAGGGTATCTTGCCCATATATTACGGAGCTGTGAAACAGATATCACCAGTTCATTTTCAGTTCGTCATCAGTTCGTTACCAGTTCGTCGTGACTTGTGTGTGACTTATTTCTGAAGAAATCATTCTGAAGTGTGAACAGTACACTACAGTGATGTATTAAAGTCTGTGATTTTATGTGGAAGTAACCACAATCTGATTAAGCTGTTTGCGTGAACAGTGTACCGCTAACAAATTTAGAAGAAACTGCACGAAACCGTGATGATCATTGTCCGTGTGACGAGGAGGTCGTGCATCGAGCCTCATATATGCCTAAACAAATACGGCTCAATTAACATAAATATGCACGCATGTATCTAAGTGCGTGGAGCGATTTTATCAGAAACGGACTTGAAATATTTGGGAAAGTGAATGAACGGCTCATTGTCGGCAATGTATAAGGGCAGTGTCTCGTCAGATAAATCCCTAACGCAGTAAAGCGCTCGACCTACGCATGACTAAGTGCAGTGGAGTATGCCTGAATTATTGTTATGTAGTACGAGAGTGTTAACACATTAGTAGCGTATCCAGCGACATTTCTAAGTGAACCAGTGAAACTTCAGGGCCTAGAGTAACTGTCAATAAGAAGGATAGGCAGGTGAGGAGGAAATAATGTCGGGCTTCAGAGACATAACCGTCATTAGGCTGGGGTGCTCGTGTCATTGAACAGATCCAACCATATATTTTATCTGTGATGTGTGATATAAGCTAACGCATTCACATGAAACAACTTCCCTCATTTACATAAGGAGTCTACAAGAACGTCGGAGTGAACGAGATATCTAGGTGTCTGCCGGAATTTCACCCTGTGTAGCAGAGAGCACGAGACATCTAGCTGCCTGCCGGAATTTCACTTTGTATAGCAGAGATCGTCCGGAACTTCGCACGAGATCAAGCCGTCATGTTCGTGACTCACCATTTGGTCATCACAGGACTTCACATCGCTGAGGGCATTATGAAGTCCGAGTAAATATATGGGTGTGCCCTCCTGTAAAGCTGTTTTCGTGGTCGCTGAAGGATGAGTACATTTTCAATTATTATTATTATTATTATTATTATTATTATTATTATTATTATTATTATTATTATTATTATTATTATTATTTGAATATCGTATCATAATGTAAAATACAAATGGTAAATTTGCATGTAGATATAAAATAGGTCGCTAGTATGCTATTTCAGCGGGATGACAGCATTTTATTTGATGGGTTTTTATACGAGATATTTCTTCATGGTTGAGGCAACCATATTTCTTTTCTGTTTATTTATAAGGGTTTATAGTGCATGGCGTAGATCTTAGCATCTTAGATTAACTAAGTGTGAAGTGTCGTAAAATAATAGGGCGAAAATATTCTGTATAAATGAGTCAGATCATCACCGATTCACTAGCTAACAGGAGTCATCACAAGCTTTTTCAACTTGTTGATTGGACACTCTACATAATGAGATTGGAAACCCCGTTTAGAATTGTAAGACGTCGGAGACAACGAACGAGACATGAAACTGGAATATACGTTGCATGCCTATTTAGCTCGGGAGTGCTTGGAATAACTTGACCCGTGTAGTAGATTCATCTTCAAGGGGCTTGTTTCGGCGTATCGAGCGAAAGGAGACAACTTATTGTCCAGGCTGTGGCTCGGACGTGGTATTGTGGAATGTAGATGAAGCTCCTTTCGAGTTAAATTGATTAGAGCTAAGTGTATGCCGCGCCATAGATAAAATAATTAAGGCCGGAGGTAGATACAAGGTGTAATGAGTCGGGATAAGCCGCCAGGAAAGGAATGATGTATTTCGCTGTGAAGAGACAGATTTAAAGGGACCCGGAAGGGCGACCCGTTGTGTTTTGGAAGTGAATCAGGTCACAGATGGCGTGATTTATGATACCCGGCAAAAGGACGAAGACGGGTCGGGCGCTCGCTCTGTTTGTGAAAGGTAGAGGAGTATTATCTGACGTATTTCCCTCGAAACAATGATTCCAAGCTACCATTTATTATTAACACCGTTGATTAAGCTCCAGTGTTCTGAGATGAGCGATCCCACCAGTTCCTTCTTTAACCATTTAAAACGTATGGGGTTACAGGTTAAAATATTCCATGTCTCAGGAGACCCAGGTTCACTCTTTGAATACAGTGAAAGTTGGTGCTCACTGTTACTACCGACAGATGGATTGAACTTCCTGCAACTACATCTAGCGTATTTAAAGTGCATATGTTTTGTATATTTATTACAGGAAGTAAAAATTGTATATTCATGAGATATTGAATGTTTGAAGTCGCTATATTGTTCGTACACAGAATTGCAACATTGTATATAATGTCATGTAGGGGTATTTGCTGGAATCCTAATGAAACAAGCGTGTGTATTATATTGCATATTCAGAAATGATTAATTTATGGAAATGACGTGATACGACCTTCAAATATTTGGAAATGTAGTCATAGAAACATACAATTTACTTTAGTTCATCCGATGTTAGGGTATCGTAACCTGTTATTATTTGAATATATAAATTCTCGACAGATAAACAGAATTATAGCAGGGTATTCCCATTCTCATTAAATATGTGTAATCGTGATAGGCAATGCACAATGTGATAAGTGCAAGTGCAAAGTGTAAATAATTCAAGAGGAAACACCTCTTTAATATTGAAATTATTGAACGTAGAATGAGGTGTAGAAAGAGACTACCAAATATTTAAAACGTTAAGGTAACTCCTAATATTACTTTTAAAGTGTATTGTATGGCATATCCATGTGGAGAAGATGTGTTTCACTAGTATAGTAAAGTTGTTATATTAGTTTATCTTCTCATTAGTAATGAACTGGTATTACTCTCATAATTAATACTTTCCTACTATAGAGATTATTAGAATATTATCGCCCCATCGGACAGTCCATTCAGACCCGTAATGTTCTACCGACTTAGCTAGCGTACTATTCTAGTAGGGAGATGAGACTTCGATACCGAGCTGAGTTCGAAACTTATCGGAGGTGCTCCATTCTAATATCATGTTTATGAGCCACGGCATTTTATTTATGTACTGAAGCCTTGGACAGGTACAGTATATAGGGTGATGATTCAACTATGGTCTCCGTATTTTCGTGATTTTGTACTTACTTAAAAACTTCGTCATTCGTACTGAGCCCTTATTCAGTATTCATGCCGATTAATACGGCAAAATGGGATGATAAATTACCAATACATCAAAATAATAACCTCCTAATTTTATCTTTCATTTTGAGACAAATGGTGTAACTTGACAGGATGTGAACGGCACCAACTGTCTAGCGAAAGTATTTCGCGAGTGTATGTCGGCACATGAGAAAGGCCTTTCGGAGCCGTTGTTCATGCCAACGTTACCTCGAGGAGGCTATATTTGAAGCGAGAGGAGAAGCATGGGAGCGAGAAATCCATGACGACAGGAGAGTACTGGCAACAATTTCTGCACTGATGTCCATTAGTGGTACTGCTTCTGGCCAACGGGTAAATCTGTCGATCATTGTTAGTAGATATGTGTAGCCTTGAGAACAGGGTAGGGGCCCCATTAAGTCTACATGGACATGAAGAAAGCATTCGTCGACTGGATTGAAAGTTCTGATAGCATTGGTTGTGAGTTTCCAAACTTTTGCTCGTTGGCAAAGGACGAAGGTCTTTGCTCAAAATCTCATATGCGCCAACTGAAAAGCTGTCGAATTCAATACACTGAACCTTTAATGCCAGGATGAGACAATACGTGGGATGGAGGAACATATGTCCTGAAATTTACTACTGAATAATCACAAAGCAATAATTCAGATCCATCCAGTAACACCATTGTAGTGAATCTAACAATCAAAGGATATTTATCAACCTAATCGATACTTTTGTTTTCCTTAGGCAATTTTATAAAATAATTAATAGTGCATAATCATTAATCATTAATAGGATATAAATTCACCAACAATGAACAGGAGCTTGAAATTATTAACAGGATAAACAAGAGAAGACTTACGAAAAATTATTTAGAAAACATCATATCCTTCTTGATAAGTTAACGAAAAAGTTTCGGAATTTAAACGATACTAACGAACAAAGAAACCCTCTATATTAACATATACTTAGATATATGGAGTTATTAGAAAGGAAGCAAACGAGCTTAGCAAATAAAACGAGCAAGTATGACGTCTCTAAGTCACAGTTAGCAACCCCTCTTCTCGAGAAACAACAGATGACGACACACCCTTGTCTTCCCTCTCCCCCACCGAACCGAGCAAGCAAGCAGGCTGCAACACATCGCTACTATACCAGATCGAGGACGCAGGCCACAGACCCCCACCCGAGATAGCGGGAAGTTTAGACGTGAATCCAGACAGGGGTAAGTTAGGATTTTTCGAAACACTACCCTCCTTTTTTGCCTGAGAGGTAATTCTAAATGCAATATTTTCGAAAAAACCGTTTTTAATTATTTTCACCTATTTTCTGCCGGTTGCAGATCGTATTACAAGCTGCCCAATTATATGGTCTGTGGACATAAACACATCCAAGCATTGAGATGAAAGGGCATTCTATGAATCTGCCTTTGGCAATAATAAAAGCAAGTTAACCAGCTTTATCCACAAGCCTTGAAGTACAAATATGTATGGGATTTAAAAAGATTTTAACTCCTCGACTGGAAGCTGACATATGTTTTTATTAATATCTTAGTTAAGAATATGTTTTAACTATACTTCAATAACATCGTAAGTAGTTAGTTGGTGAAAAGTTAATCAATGTTTTTCAAATACGCTTCCGAACAGAAGCTAAAAAAGACACTTAAAGACGTTTTTATCTTATTGAAAGAAGAGAATTTAACAATATTTTAGTTAAGGACAAGTTATTAATCACTTTTTAAGCATTCTTTCCTCCCCTCCAACCCCCCTCACCGCCACCGTCCTCCAACAATATTTAAAAAATGTAAGTTTCCCGTGAGAAATCATCAAGGCTAATACGAGAACATATATTGTGCATATTTTACCTTATTTACACCTAAGCTTATGTAAATATAGCTGATGATGATTGCAAAGCAGTCGAAACATGTACTATAAATGATTTTATAAAATTGCCAAAGGCTAATAAAAATATCGATTAGGTGGGTAAATATTCTTTGATTGTTGGATTGTCATATCGATACGGGCATGAAGTGGATAGTTTGTAATTGTAGTGAATGTCAAAAACAGGATTCTGATTGCTTGAGATAAGTGAGATTAGCATCATTCTCTTGCAATTTAGCGATGTTTTCATACGTAATACTAGTTAGCAACAAAATGTCTGCAATTATGGAACATGTAACAGCAGAGACATTCTCTCCTCCAGGGAGATGCCAAATATTTGTAGAAAACTGGCAGAGAATTCAAGATGCCGCAGTTTTTCCTTTGTCCAGAAGCTGTTTTAAGGCGAATGTTAACGGTTTATGTTCCATGAAGATTGTGAACACTCTGCCCTCCAGAAGATAAAAGTGTTTCACCGCGAAATAAGCAGCTAATAATTCTCTATCGTGGGTACAGTGCTTGCACTGCGCATCGGTGAGGGACTTTGAAACGAATGCGAATGGTTCAGGAGTTTCCTCTTTTAGCTGCTGCAAAGAAGCTCTTATAGCATAGTTTCAATCATCAAGGTTAAATGAAGATCAGGTGAGGGATGAGCGAGAGCAGGATTACGTGAATAATTGTGATCCACGAAATATCACTGTAATATTTGTCACAAATGGAAGTTAATTATAGATTTTACTCATATAAAGTCTCAAATCGGAGGTTGAGTAAGAAATAATACGAAATATTTTATTTTAGAGAATACATACCTTACTGCCTTACAACTACTATTTCTGCTACGTCGCAGCGCTTCCGTAACTGTTTTGTTTGTCTAACACTGTCGTGTGTGATGTCTTTGCTCACTGAAGTTCTTTGGTGTCGTTTTATTGATTTTTCTCATTCGATGTAATTTGAAGGGCTGTCACTTCATGTGCCCTAACTGATTCATTAAACGATTTATTGGTCCATGGATCATGCTATTTTCCTTTTTATATATATATTGGTCCAGGGATCATGCTATTTTTCTTTTAACAAAATACCCGAGCTGGACATATGGACAAAGATAATGAGAATTCACAGACATAGCACTCCCATTCATCGGTGCCAGTCCTGGACCTCAAGAAAGAAACAAAAGACGGCGCGAACAGCGGAATGAAACATAATGGAGTCCTGTTTACAGCACGTAAGTACGTATACACCTCGCTAGTAACGGCAGTATTTCTTAATCATCCTCGGATTTGAGACTTTATTTGAGTAAAATCAATGATTATCTTCCATTTGTGAGAAATATTACAGTGATATTTCGTGGATCACAGTCATTCACATAACCCAAGAGCAGTTGTGCTTCCTAGTTCTTCTTTTAATTGATTGAATGATTTGTTTTCTACGTCATTCCATATGACCTGGCGGTTATCCTTTATTTTGGCAGTTTTGGACAGGTCAGTTGAAAGTTGTTGAGTTTTTGAAGTACGTGTTGATAAGCGTCGGTAGAAACTCACCAGTCCCAAAAAACTGTAACGTTCTGCTTCTAGGGTGAGGAAAATCTTTGATGACTTGTACTCCCTCTGCTATTGACGAAACTCCCTGATGTGAAACGTGGTAACCCAAGAATGCTATTTATTTCTTACAAAACTGGCAGAGATATTCTCTCCTCCAGGGAGGCACCGAATATCTGTAGAAAACTGGCAGAGATAATCCATATACCGCAGTTGTGCGGTTGTTCCTTTGTCAGGGAGCTGTTTTAAGGCAAAGGTTAACAGTTTATGATCCGTGAAGATTGTGAACGCTTTGCCCTAGGGAAGGTGGTGTTTATCTAAGCATTCAAAAAGTTGCTTGAGGTGGTTTATGTGCTCTTCCTCCGATGACGATGCTACCAGGATATCATCGAGGTAGGAATATGCGAAATGCAAATCACAGAGAACTCCATGCACGAATCATTGAAACATTTATGCTGCGATCCTTATAGTCCAAATGGCAGCTCCAAAAATTCAAAAAGGCAGAACGGAGTAATGACGACTGCTTTTGGAACCGAACGTATTCTGGCGCAACAGGGATGTAATGATAAGCTCGAATGAGGTCGATTTTGGAAAATAAAATTTTATTGTACAGCCGGCTACTAACATTTTGACGATGAGGAACTGCTTAGCAATCTGGTACTGTGTTGACTTTTAAATCTCGATAATACACACAGGGTCACCATGTTCCGCCTTTTTTACGGGACGAGGTGTAAAGTACTAGACCAAAAAATTTTGGAAGTTTGACGGATGCCGATGTTGATCATCTCTTGGAATTACAGTTTTGCCTGAGTCAATTTTTCTGGCGGTAAACGTCTCTAGCTCGTGCATAGAATGGAGGTCCTCTGGTATTGATCATGTGATCAACAGGAACTTGCGGAAGACTAAAATTAGGTCTCTCAGTGAGGACATTAGGATATCCCTTCAGCGAATCCCCATACTTGTGTTGTGGATTAATCAAAAATAATGAATCCTGTAGATCCTGTACTGGAGACTAGAACTTGTCTGTCTATCAAGTGCCTTGATTTAACATCTAACGATCAAAAGGTCGTCATCGATAATAGGCTGGGAAACATCTGCTAGCTGAAACGGCCACGGAAAGCTTTCCCGAATGCCTAGTGCGATATTCAGTAAGCGTTCACCATACTTGCGTATCACGGAATGTTTTGCAGCGTAAAGTTGACGCTTTTGAATATTTTTTCCGTTCCAGTGCTGTCGCGGGCGTAACAGAAGCATCTGCCCCAGAATCAACAAAACACATGACCCCATTGTTACAGTCGGTTATAAACAAGCGGTGGGATGATTCAGATTTCTCACTTTGTGCCACTCCAAGTGATGGCTCTACCTGTTTTCCGGTGAAGTGCCACAGGATGGCTGACAAATAAATGAGCATGGTGGAGTGCAGTAGTATAATTGGATGGTTCTGGCGCCTCCTCCTCCTCCGGCTCTCGGGAGAGGCCTCCTCCTCCACCTCAGCCAGTGGCCTCCTAGTGGCCACCTCCACCTCCACCTCAGCCAGTGGCCTCCCAGTGGCCTCCTCCACCTCAGCCAGAGGCCTCTTCCAGTGCTGCCAACTTAACCTAACTAGCGCGAGATAAACAAAGCCACGTGCTTTTTGACAGACAACAACGCACCGCTAACCTCAGTACTGCCATCTTGACGGGCCTAAACCTCAGTAGTGCCAACTTAACCTCACAAGCGCGAGGTAAACAAAGCCACGTGCTTTTTGACAGCCACGTGCTTTTTGACAGATTTGTAAACAAAGCCACGTGCTTTTTGACAGACAACAACGCATCGCTAACCTCAGTACTGCCATCTTGACGGGAATAAACCTCGGTGGTACCAACTTAACCTAACTAGCTCGAGATAAACAAAGCCACGTGCTTTTTGACAGCCACGTGCTTTTTGACAGCTGTCATCCGCCATCTTTAAACTACAGAGCGCTGTGCTGCCCTCTTTCGTCACCTGTCACCGGCAGTGCTGCCATCTTGGCGGGCCTAAACCTTAGTGCTACCAACTTAACCTCACTAGCTCGAGATAAACAAATCCACGTGCTTTTTGACAGCCACGTGCTTTTTTGACAGCTGTCATCCGCCATCTTTAATCCATAGAGCACAGTGCTGCCCTCTTTAGCTACTTACCTTTGAAATGTGGTGGCGGATAATTTGAAAAATGCTTTTTGACAGCAGCCATCTTGCATCGCAAACCTCAGTGCTGCCCTCTTTAGCTAGATACCTGTGGTAGCAGACAATTCCACGTGACAGCAGCCATCTTTAATCAAGAGAGCACCGTGCTGCCCTCTATGTGGTGGCGGCAAATTGAAAAATTCCACGTGCTCTTGTTTGGAAACAAACTCACGTGCTTTTTTGACAGCTACCATCCACCATCTTTAATCAACAGAGCACAGTGCTGTACTCTTTAGCTAGATACCTTTGAAATGTGGTGGCGGCAATTTGAAAAATTCTATGTGCTCTTGTTGGGAAACAAAGCCACGTGCTTTTTTGACAGCTGTCATCCGCCATCTTTAATCAATAGAGCACCGTGCTGCTATCATGCGGGCAATTTCATCACCTATCACCCGCCATCTTTAATCTACAGAACACCGTGCTGCCCTCTTTATGGCTACTACCTTAAGCATGTAGTAGCGGGCAATTTGAAAAGTTCTGTTAGCTATCATCCGCCATCTTTAATCAAGAGAGCACCGTGCTGCCATCTTTAGCTAGATACCTTTGAAATGTGGTGGCGGCAAATTGAAAAATTCCACATGCTCTTGTTTGGAAACAAACTCACGTGCTTTTTGACAGCTACCATCCGCCATCTTTAATCAACAGAGCATAGTGCTGCCCTCTTTAGTTTGAAATGTGGTGGCGGCAAATTCCACATGCTCTTGTTTGGTAAACATAGCCACGTGCTTTTTTGACAGCTATCATCCGCCATCTTTGAGCACCGTGCTGCCCTCTTTATCGCAGTAGATGTAAATTCGTCACCTGTCATACGCAGTGCTGCTATCTTTAGCTAGATACCTTTGAAATGTGGTGGTGGATAATTTAAAAAGAAAAATTCTACAGCAGTCCTCTCTCGACGCTAATTGCATAAGATGGCGGCTATACATGACTCCTTAAGGGTGCTTACGCAAGATGGCTGCTATACACAGGTTCTTATGAGACGCCCTTGGGATGCTTGCGCAAGATGGTGGTTATACAAGGCTCCTTATGAGACACCCTAGTGATGCTTGCGCAAGATGGCGGTTGCTCTTATGAGGCGGCTTAAGGGTCCTTGCACAAGATGGCTAGAGACGCCCTAAGGATGCTTGCGCAAGATGGCGGACACAAGATGGCGGCTATACACGTCTCCTTATGAGACGCCTTAAGGGTGCTTGCGCAAGATGGCTGCTGCTCTTAGCTTAGAGGCTAACGTGTCGTGCTAGTTCGATTCATTAAATTTAGGGCTTAAATGCAAAATGTTAAATATCTCGAAAGCAGTGCACCGTAGAGCAAAACGGACAAAATGTTTCTGCCTAATACCTAGGTTCGCAGTATGAGGAACAAGAAAATCATAGTCTAATGATGGGATCAACGGTTCGGTTCCTACTTAGGCCCTTTGGCATTTGCTCTGTTTTAGCTTGTATTGAAGCGAGTCTTCGTAACATGATCAGGTTTAGCTATGGTAGAGAGTATAACGTGCCGTGCAGGTTCGATTCATTAAATTTGGAGGCTTAAATGCAAAATGTTAAATATCTCGAAAACGGACAAAATTTTTCCGCCTAATACGTAGGTTCGTAGTATCAGGAACAAGAAAAAACATAGTCTATTGATGAGATCAACGGTTCGATTCCTACTTAAGCCCTTTGGCATTGGCAGCTATCTATTTCTACAAGATGGTGGCTGCTCTTATGAGACACAAGATGGCTTGAGACGTCCTAGGGATGCTTACGCAAGATGGCGGACACAAAATGGTGACTATACATAGCTCCTTATGAGACGGCCTAGGGGTGCTCGCACAAGATGGCGGCTACTCTGATGAAGAAAGCTAGCTTAGAGGCTACTGCGCAAGATAACAGCTGCTGTTATTCATGCGGTGGAGGGCAATTTGAAATTCTATGTGCTTAATCAACAGAGCACCCTGCTGCCCTCTTTAGCTGAAATGTGGTGGTGGATAATTTGAAAAATTCTTTTGACAGCTATCATCTTTAAAAACAACGGCGACTATACATAGGCTGTTAAGGCCTTATCATTCTCCTCCTCCTCCTCCTCCTCCTCCACCTCCTTCTCTACCTCCTCCTCCGCCTCTTATGTCAAGGCATAGCTTTATATCGAACAAGTTTAAACCTGCATCGCGAAGGCAAGCGTGTGCAGCGATAACATTATTGTGCATGTTTAGACTTTCGAAACATAAGAAGAGTAGAATCAAACGCTGTACTCGATACGACATGTGATCAGAACATTGATTGATGCGTTCAGAAAAACAAAATAAGTGATCAAGACTAGAATCGAACAATGTACTCAATACATCATGTGTTTAGAATATGTCAGGGGATACGCTTGTTCTAAGAAGATCAGATTGAAACATAACAAGACTAGAATAGAACACTGTAATCGATGTTGTTAACTTCAACATGTGATCAGAACATTGATTGATGTGTTCAGAACACAAAATAAGTGATCATGACTAGAATCGAACACTGTACTCCATACAACATGTGATCAGAACATTGATCGATGTGTTCAGAACACGAAATAAGTGATCAAGACTAGAATCGAACACTGTACTCAATACAACATGTGTTTAGAACATGTTAGGGGGTACCCTTGTTCTAAGAAGATCAGAATGAAACATAACAAGACTAGAATCGAACACTGTAATCGATGTTGTTAACCTCAACATATGATCAGAACATTGTTTGATGTGTTCAGAGCAAAAGTACAATTTTGATGATTTGCGCAGCTAACTCGCTCGGTAAACGATATAGCCAAAGTATAACTTCAAATTATTTACCTTCCATCATTCGTCTTGTGTGTAAAAATCAGTCGAACAAGTTATCGCATAAACATGGCTGAAAAAAAAATCGTGATAGGGTATGGAACCTAGGGGTTACATCTTGTCAGAAGAGCAAAAAGGATGAAAGGACTCTTCCTCCTCCTTACCGCACATTCCTTGGCTAAAGGGCTAATGGGCTAAAGGGCTAATGGGCTAAAGGGCTAAAGGGCTAATGGGCTAAAGGGCTAAAGGGCTAAAGGTGCAACAACCTCGTCGATCGCTATCAGCAAGAACGCTTGTACTTTGTAGAAAATTAATCTTTATTTGTAAATGGTTTCATGTTCAGAACAAGGAATGGAACCTAGGGGTTACGTCTTACGTAATAAAATCCCCGAGGTGCGATGAATTACGTTTTTCGAACTAGTGTTTGGAACACTGAACTTTTCAAGATGATAGCAGAGAGTTTAGCAATGTTCTGTTGTTGGATTTTAAATTCCGCGCTACAACATGCATAAGGTGGCAGCCTTGAGGTTTACTGTCGTAAAGATGGCAAGAGTGAGGTTAACAATGTTCTGTTGTTGGATTTTAAATTCCGCGCTATAACATGCATAAGGTGGCAGCCTTGAGGTTTACCGCCGTAAAGATGGCAGCAGTGAGGTTAGCGACGCTCTATTGTCCTTCAAAGTGAGGTTAGGGTTCGTCAAGAAGACAGCTGTCAAAAAAGCACGTGGCTATGTTTACCAAGCAAGAGCACGTGGTCGTGACGTCACGGTCACGTAGTATGCCGCCTCAGCATGCAAAGTTTAATGTCTACAACTACGTAGTAAACATTCTGCTATGTTCACAAGATTTTTTACACATAACTATTCTTTATGCTTTAAGTTCATTCACATAGACTATGCTAAGATAGCAGCACAAACACATGCGAACTTTGTACATTCTAGTGGAATAAGTTTAGTACTATGTGCATCATGGATACATGATATATGCACGCATTTAAACTTGACTATACGTAATGCTGCTGCTTTGTTTACAAGATTTTTATACATTGCTATTCTTTATGCTTTAATTTCGTGCACACACAAGCGATAGTCGTACGCTCTGGCAGGAGAAGTTTAGTACGACAGTCGATGCATACATTATCGATAGGTGATGTGTACACGCTTTAGAACATAGCTCATCTTTATGCTTTAAGTTCGTGCACATGGGTTTGGGATACACAAAAGCGATTGCTACATGCTCTAGCGGAAGAAGTCTAGTACGATAGTCGATGCATGTAAAATCGATAGGTTATGCTAAGATAGCAGCACACTTACATGATTTTAGCACAATCTAGTGGAAAAAGTTTAGTATGATAGTCGTTTCGTGCAAAATCATTAGGTAATGTGTAAACGCTTTGAAACAAGGCTATTCTTTGTACTTTAAGTTCATGCGTACAGGTTATGCTAAGATAGCAGCACAATCTAGCGCAAGAAGTTTAGTATGAGACATGAAAAATCGATAGGTGACGTGTACACGCTTTGAAGCATGGCTATTCTTCGTACTTTAAGTTCATGGGTATAAGTTATGCTAAGATACCAGCACAATCTAGCGGAAGAAGTTTAGTACGAGATTCGATGCATGCAAAATCGATAGGTGATGTGTACACACTTTGAAACATAGCTATTCTTTGTACTTTAAGTTCATGTGTATGAGTTATGCTAAGATAGCAGCACAACCTAGCGGAAGAAGTTTTGTACGAGAGTCAATACATGTAAAGTCGATAGGTAATGTGTACACGCTTTGAAACATGGCTATTCTTTGTACCTTAAAGTCATGCGTATAGGTTATGCTAAGATAGCAGCACAATCTAGCGGAAGAAGTTTAGTATGATATTTGTTGCATACATTATCGATAGGTAATGTGTACACGCTTTGAAACAAGGCTATTCTTTGTACTTTAAGTTCATGCATCTTAGTTATGCTAAGATAGCAGCACAATCTACCTGAAGAAGTTTTGCACGAGAGTCGATACATGCAAAATCTATAGTTGATGCGTACACGCTTTGAAACATGACTATTCATTGTACTTTAAGTTCATGGGTATAGGTTATGCTAAGATAGCAGCACAATCTAGCAGAAGCAATTTAGTACAAGATTCGATGAATGCAAAATCAATAAGTAATGTGTACACGCTTTGAAACATGGCTATTCTTTTCACTTTAAGTTCATGTGTCTTAGTTATGCTAAGATTGCAGCACAACCTAGCGGAAGGAGTTTAGTACGATATTTGTTGCATGCAAAGTCGATAGGTAATGTGTACATGCTTTGAAACATGGCTATTCTTTGTACCTTAAGGTCATGCGTATAGGTTACGCTAAGATAGCAGCACAATCTAGCGGAAGAAGTTTAGTACGAGAGTCGATGCTTGCAAAATCGATAGGTAATGTGTACACGTTTTGAGACATAGCTATTCTTTGTTCTTTAAGTTCATGCGTCTTAGTTATGCTGAGATAGCAGCACAATCTACCTGCAGAAGTTTAGTACGAGAGTCTATACATGCAAATTCGATAGTTGATGTGTACACGCTTTGAAACATGACTAATCATTGTACTTTAAGTTCATTGGTATAGGTTGTGCTAAGATAGCAGCACAATCTAGCGGAATAAATTTAGTACGAGATTTGATGCATGCAAAATCAATAAGTAATGTGTACACGCTTTGAAACATGGCTATTCTTTCTACTTTTAAGTTCATGTGTATAAGTTATGCTAAGATAGCAGTACAATCTAGAGGAAGAAGTTTAGTACGATATTTGTTGCATGCAAAATCAATAAGTAATGTGTACACGCTTGGAGACATAGCTATTCTCTGTACTTTAAGTTCATGCGTATAAGTTATGCTAAGATAGCAGCACAATCTACCTGCAGAAGTTTAGTACGAGAGTCGATACATGCAAAGTCGATAGGTAATGTGTACACGCTTTAAAACATGGTTATTCTTCGTACTTTCAGTTCATGCATCTTAGTCATGCTAAGATAGCAGCACAATCTAGCGGGAGAAGTTTAGTACGAGAGTCGATGCATGCAAAATCGATAGGTAATGTGTACACGCTTTGAAACATGGCTATTCATTGTACTTTAAAGTCATGCTAAGATAGCAGCACGATCTAGCGGATGAAGTTTAGTTCGAAGGTCGATGTATGTAAAATCGATAGGTGATGTGCACACGCTTTGAAACATAGCAATTCATACTGCTGCTCTGTTCCCAAGACTTTTAAGAATAGCTAATCCTAATGCTGCTCTTAGCGACGTCGAGCTAAGGATTGATTACGTGACCGTGACGTCACGACCACGTGCTCTTGCTTGGTAAACATAGCCACGTGCTTTTTTGACAGCTGTCTTCTTGACGAACCCTAACCTCACTTTGAAGGACAATAGAGCGTCGCTAACCTCACTGCTGCCATCTTTACGGCGGTAAACCTCAAGGCTGCCACCTTATGCATGTTATAGCGCGGAATTTAAAATCCAACAACAGAACATTGTTAACCTCACTCTTGCCATCTTTACGACAGTAAACCTCAAGGCTGCCACCTTATGCATGTTGTAGCGCGGAATTTAAAATCCAACAACAGAACATTGCTAAACTCTCTGCTATCATCTTGAAAAGTTCAGTGTTCCAAACACTAGTTCGAAAAACGTAATTCATCGCACCTCGGGGATTTTATTACGTAAGACGTAACCCCTAGGTTCCATTCCTTGTTCTGAACATGAAACCATTTACAAATAAAGATTAATTTTCTACAAAGTACAAGCGTTCTTGCTGATAGCGATCGACGAGGTTGTTGCACCTTTAGCCCTTTAGCCCTTTAGCCCATTAGCCCTTTAGCCCTTTAGCCCATTAGCCCTTTAGCCCATTAGCCCTTTAGCCAAGGAATGTGCGGTAAGGAGGAGGAAGAGTCCTTTCATCCTTTTTGCTCTTCTGACAAGATGTAACCCCTAGGTTCCATACCCTATCACGATTTTTTTTTCAGCCATGTTTATGCGATAACTTGTTCGACTGATTTTTACACACAAGACGAATGATGGAAGGTAAATAATTTGAAGTTATACTTTGGCTATATCGTTTACCGAGCGAGTTAGCTGCGCAAATCATCAAAATTGTACTTTTGCTCTGAACACATCAAACAATGTTCTGATCATATGTTGAGGTTAACAACATCGATTACAGTGTTCGATTCTAGTCTTGTTATGTTTCATTCTGATCTTCTTAGAACAAGGGTACCCCCTAACATGTTCTAAACACATGTTGTATTGAGTACAGTGTTCGATTCTAGTCTTGATCACTTATTTCGTGTTCTGAACACATCGATCAATGTTCTGATCACATGTTGTATGGAGTACAGTGTTCGATTCTAGTCATGATCACTTATTTTGTGTTCTGAACACATCAATCAATGTTCTGATCACATGTTGAAGTTAACAACATCGATTACAGTGTTCTATTCTAGTCTTGTTATGTTTCAATCTGATCTTCTTAGAACAAGCGTATCCCCTGACATATTCTAAACACATGATGTATTGAGTACATTGTTCGATTCTAGTCTTGATCACTTATTTTGTTTTTCTGAACGCATCAATCAATGTTCTGATCACATGTCGTATCGAGTACAGCGTTTGATTCTACTCTTCTTATGTTTCGAAAGTCTAAACATGCACAATAATGTTATCGCTGCACACGCTTGCCTTCGCGATGCAGGTTTAAACTTGTTCGATATAAAGCTATGCCTTGACATAAGAGGCGGAGGAGGAGGTAGAGAAGGAGGTGGAGGAGGAGGAGGAGGAGGAGGAGAATGATAAGGCCTTAACAGCCTATGTATAGTCGCCGTTGTTTTTAAAGATGATAGCTGTCAAAAGAATTTTTCAAATTATCCACCACCACATTTCAGCTAAAGAGGGCAGCAGGGTGCTCTGTTGATTAAGCACATAGAATTTCAAATTGCCCTCCACCGCATGCATAACAGCAGCTGTTATCTTGCGCAGTAGCCTCTAAGCTAGCTTTCTTCATCAGAGTAGCCGCCATCTTGTGCGAGCACCCCTAGGCCGTCTCATAAGGAGCTATGTATAGTCACCATTTTGTGTCCGCCATCTTGCGTAAGCATCCCTAGGACGTCTCAAGCCATCTTGTGTCTCATAAGAGCAGCCACCATCTTGTAGAAATAGATAGCTGCCAATGCCAAAGGGCTTAAGTAGGAATCGAACCGTTGATCTCATCAATAGACTATGTTTTTTCTTGTTCCTGATACTACGAACCTACGTATTAGGCGGAAAAATTTTGTCCGTTTTCGAGATATTTAACATTTTGCATTTAAGCCTCCAAATTTAATGAATCGAACCTGCACGGCACGTTATACTCTCTACCATAGCTAAACCTGATCATGTTACGAAGACTCGCTTCAATACAAGCTAAAACAGAGCAAATGCCAAAGGGCCTAAGTAGGAACCGAACCGTTGATCCCATCATTAGACTATGATTTTCTTGTTCCTCATACTGCGAACCTAGGTATTAGGCAGAAACATTTTGTCCGTTTTGCTCTACGGTGCACTGCTTTCGAGATATTTAACATTTTGCATTTAAGCCCTAAATTTAATGAATCGAACTAGCACGACACGTTAGCCTCTAAGCTAAGAGCAGCAGCCATCTTGCGCAAGCACCCTTAAGGCGTCTCATAAGGAGACGTGTATAGCCGCCATCTTGTGTCCGCCATCTTGCGCAAGCATCCTTAGGGCGTCTCTAGCCATCTTGTGCAAGGACCCTTAAGCCGCCTCATAAGAGCAACCGCCATCTTGCGCAAGCATCACTAGGGTGTCTCATAAGGAGCCTTGTATAACCACCATCTTGCGCAAGCATCCCAAGGGCGTCTCATAAGAACCTGTGTATAGCAGCCATCTTGCGTAAGCACCCTTAAGGAGTCATGTATAGCCGCCATCTTATGCAATTAGCGTCGAGAGAGGACTGCTGTAGAATTTTTCTTTTTAAATTATCCACCACCACATTTCAAAGGTATCTAGCTAAAGATAGCAGCACTGCGTATGACAGGTGACGAATTTACATCTACTGCGATAAAGAGGGCAGCACGGTGCTCAAAGATGGCGGATGATAGCTGTCAAAAAAGCACGTGGCTATGTTTACCAAACAAGAGCATGTGGAATTTGCCGCCACCACATTTCAAACTAAAGAGGGCAGCACTATGCTCTGTTGATTAAAGATGGCGGATGGTAGCTGTCAAAAAGCACGTGAGTTTGTTTCCAAACAAGAGCATGTGGAATTTTTCAATTTGCCGCCACCACATTTCAAAGGTATCTAGCTAAAGATGGCAGCACGGTGCTCTCTTGATTAAAGATGGCGGATGATAGCTAACAGAACTTTTCAAATTGCCCGCTACTACATGCTTAAGGTAGTAGCCATAAAGAGGGCAGCACGGTGTTCTGTAGATTAAAGATGGCGGGTGATAGGTGATGAAATTGCCCGCATGATAGCAGCACGGTGCTCTATTGATTAAAGATGGCGGATGACAGCTGTCAAAAAAGCACGTGGCTTTGTTTCCCAACAAGAGCACATAGAATTTTTCAAATTGCCGCCACCACATTTCAAAGGTATCTAGCTAAAGAGTACAGCACTGTGCTCTGTTGATTAAAGATGGTGGATGGTAGCTGTCAAAAAAGCACGTGAGTTTGTTTCCAAACAAGAGCACGTGGAATTTTTCAATTTGCCGCCACCACATAGAGGGCAGCACGGTGCTCTCTTGATTAAAGATGGCTGCTGTCACGTGGAATTGTCTGCTACCACAGGTATCTAGCTAAAGAGGGCAGCACTGAGGTTTGCGATGCAAGATGGCTGCTGTCAAAAAGCATTTTTCAAATTATCCGCCACCACATTTCAAAGGTAAGTAGCTAAAGAGGGCAGCACTGTGCTCTATGGATTAAAGATGGCGGATGACAGCTGTCAAAAAAGCACGTGGCTGTCAAAAAGCACGTGGATTTGTTTATCTCGAGCTAGTGAGGTTAAGTTGGTAGCACTAAGGTTTAGGCCCGCCAAGATGGCAGCACTGCCGGTGACAGGTGACGAAAGAGGGCAGCACAGCGCTCTGTAGTTTAAAGATGGCGGATGACAGCTGTCAAAAAGCACGTGGCTGTCAAAAAGCACGTGGCTTTGTTTATCTCGAGCTAGTTAGGTTAAGTTGGTACCACCGAGGTTTATTCCCGTCAAGATGGCAGTACTGAGGTTAGCGATGCGTTGTTGTCTGTCAAAAAGCACGTGGCTTTGTTTACAAATCTGTCAAAAAGCACGTGGCTGTCAAAAAGCACGTGGCTTTGTTTACCTCGCGCTTGTGAGGTTAAGTTGGCACTACTGAGGTTTAGGCCCGTCAAGATGGCAGTACTGAGGTTAGCGGTGCGTTGTTGTCTGTCAAAAAGCACGTGGCTTTGTTTATCTCGCGCTAGTTAGGTTAAGTTGGCAGCACTGGAAGAGGCCTCTGGCTGAGGTGGAGGAGGCCACTGGGAGGCCACTGGCTGAGGAGGAGGAGGAGGTGGCCACTGGGAGGCCACTGGCTGAGGAGGAGGAGGAGGCCACTGGCTGAGGAGGAGGCCTCTTCCGAGAGCCGGAGGAGGAGGAGGCCGCAGAACCCGTCTATTATACTACTGAGTGCATTTTTCGCACTGTGCTTAAATTTATAATGGTACCAACAGACGGAATGTGGATGCTAAGGTGATTTGGATTTCGCCCTTGATAGTGGTCGGGTTTGTAACTCGCGGATGTAACTAGTTACTTCAGAAAGATGCTTTCCCAGACGCGAAAGTCTGTCATATTGAGATGGTGGAGCGGCAGATTCAGTACTGTATACGAAGTGAGTAGGTGCTGTTATTTCTAAGATTTTGTCAGCCGTAGAGGTCATTGCATCGAGACCAACATTTTGACTAGCGGCCAACATAGATCGCGCGTCTCGTAGAAATATATTTCTTAAAAAGTCATCTGTTATTTGCGACCCCGAAAGGATACGCATATCCCTGAGTAGTGCGGATGGCTGTTTGTCTTCTAATTATTTTTAAATTTGTTTACGTCGCACCGACACAGATGGGTCTTATGGAGCGATGGGAGAGGAAATGCCTAGGAACGGGAAACGGCCGTGTTCTTAAATAAGGTACAGCCCCATTATTTGCCTGGTGTGAAAATGGGAAACCACGGAAAACCATCTCCAGGGCTGCCGACAATGGTGTTCGAACCCACTATCTCCTGGATGCAAGCTCACAATTTCACGTCCCTAACCGCACGGCCATCTAGCCCGGCCCTCCCAATTCTACCTCAGTGAGTTGGGCTTTACGGGACCTCGTTTCTTCAAACTCGTATATAAGATGTGTTTATAAATCTATGTATGGAGTAGGTGATAAAGATTTAGAGATGAGATCTGAAAATAATTTGGCAGCTTTACAGTCCAATGGACCTATGGTATAGTGGTACTTTGTCACATTTTCCCTTTCCTTAAGTTAAAAGTAAAGAAACTTCGTCTGTATACTATGGTATATTGGTGTTTCTTATTTCTACCAAGAAATGATGTAATGTAATAATTGTATTCAATGCCATACTTGAAAAGAACTGTGGAGTACAATAGCGCCCCGCGCGTATACACTCACGTCAGGATAAACCGCGTATGTGCTGGAGGGATAAGAGCATCATTGTCTAGAAGAATAGAAGTCTTGTGATTCTCCAACGGATATAATAGTTGATTACCTTGTGTTTAATTCATCATAATAATGTCCACTTTTGTCTATGTTTACAATTTTGCTAAAATGTCTCAATCTTAGAGGAGATAAAACGACGTTTTTCATTGACTCAGGATAGTTCTCTTTGTCTGATCCACAGTATACCGTATACTGAAACATTATTTTGTAATCGTTTCTCTTGACTGTAAGATATTTGTTGTACGGTCAAAGCGTACAAATCACGCAGTTCAAATATCCGTCGCAACGCTTCCATATTTCTCTATAAACTTCATCATTTAGACATTCATTTATACATTAATTATACTATTTTGACATTTATTTCAATTATGTACATCCCTTCGAAAACAAAAACGTTACTTATTTACCTTCTTTTCAATTGCTATAGATTTAAAAGAAACGTGGATCGGTATATCATCCCGTAGGAGTTCTTTAACGTGCAGAAAGCCAATGGCCCGTAGTTGTCACATTTAGACACCTTCAAGTGCCACAGCCCACAGCTGGGAACGAACTCGATATTTTCGGAACATAAGGAGAACAACTACAGTATTCTTGCACGTGAAATTAGGAAATATGTCTTTGAAGGGGATGACTCAAAGAAAATTTGCTGTGTTACATGTATTCATGGTTTTCTAGACGAACGCCAAATAAAAATGAGTAGTTTCCTTAGTGTACATTTCATACGTACAGAACAACTGCATGAACTTATACTCTTCTGTAAGGCTCTCTAATAGAAATAAATCCCATAGCCAATGCATGGGGTCACTCACCATCTTTCTGTATCCCACACAATAAATACATTATTCCGTCCTTTATCCGCTGTCACCATCCACCTTCCGTTCATATCGCTCGAAAGAGACGAAATTGGATTTACCTGCACAGAAACAGAGATATCAATGAGAAGAGAAGAGTTAACAGGCGAGGCTACTGAACTTAAACACTCACGTAAGTTTCAAATTATGACTGAATATGAATCTCTAAGTTGAAATCACTGGTTCAGTAATATAACTGAAAATGGACCGCCTTGAGATAATGAACGTGTTTGTACACTAGCAATCTACTACTACCTCTGTAACAATTATATAGAGTAGCCTATATTTTGGTAATGAGCGCAGTTAATGATACCGTAATAGACCTCTCTCCACGAAGAGTTGTATACATTAATTAATTTATAAGATAACTAGTTTTAGTATTGATTTTAACCGAAATCCTAAAAATACCTGACAAGTGACTAATAAAGAAATATTCACATTTTTGGACAAAACTTGCCAATCTTTTAATGAAACTGCACAAAGAATTACAAACGAAGTCAGGTATTGACATTTACATGCCATCTATAATGCCCGAGGTTTTGGGACGATTATCATACTACTTGGCTTTGCTATACTGTACTTATGTTCCTTGTACGAAGACTGCAATGATGACTGCCTTTTGGTTGATTGCAATCGATTATTCTGAAGACCACGTCAACAAGATGTGAGGTATTCAGGGAAACGTTACCCAAATACAATCAAATACTGTATTAATATGCTGGCTGCCCCTCCTATCTTCTCACCACATTATGAAAGTTGATGTGTACAAAAATATTCCAATCTACAAAGTAATGCTATCAGTAACACTGCATGGCTTATCCTTTTACGGGTACTTAGGGTATTTGCTTTCCGAACTTCGGGTAAGGATATTTTTCCATTGGCTTAAATTCAGTTCCAATCCCCAATATTTCTGAATGTCCGGGTGTGAGAAATCCGATATCGATATTATTATGTTCAGCGTCTTCGCAGCATACAAGCATATGCCTGCTACAGGTTGTTGTAGCAAATCCTTTCTTTCAAAACTTCGTTGTGAACAGAAATATAAGTTGGCGATCACCGTTTATGTTGTTGTTTGAGTCATCAGTCCATAGACTGGTTTGATGCAGCTCGCCATGCCACCCTATCCTTGCTAACCTTTTCATTTCTACGTAACTATTGCATCCTACATCTGCTCTAATCTGTTTGTCATATTCATACCTTGGTCTACCCCTACCGTTCTTACCACCTACACTTCCTTCAAAAACCAACTGAACAAGTCCTGGGTGTCTTAAGATGTGTCCTATCATTCTATCTCTTCTTTTCGTCAAATTTAGCCAAATCGATCTCCTCCCACCAATTCGATTCAGTACCGTATCTCTTCATTCGTGATTCGATCTATCCATCTCACCTTCAGCATTCTTCTGTAACACCACATTTCAAAAGCTTCTATTCTCTTTCTTTCTGAGCTAGTTATCGTCCATGTTTCACTTCCATACAATGCCACGCTCCACACGAAAGTCTTCAAAAACATCTTTCTAATTCCGATATCAATGTTTGAAGTGAGCAAATTATATTCTTAAGAAAGCTCTTCCTTGCTTGTGCTAGTCTGCATTTTATGTCCTCCTTACTACTGCCATCGTTAGTTATTTTGCTACCCAAGTAACAATATTCATCTACTTCCTCCAAGAATTCATTTCCTAATCTAATATTTCCTACATCACCTGCCTTCGTTCGACTGCACTTCATTACTTTTGTTTTGGAATTATTTATTTTCATCTTGTATTCCTTACCCAAGACTTCATCCATACCATTCAGCAACTTCTCGAGATCTTCTGCAGTCTCAGATAAAATAACAATATAATCGGCAAATCTCAAGGTTTTGATTTCCTCTCCTTGGACTGTGATTCCCTTTCCAAATTTCTCTTTGATTTTCTTTACTGCCTGTTCTATGTAAACATTGAAAAGGAGAGGGGACAAACTGCAGCCTTGCCTCACTCCTTTCTGGATTGCTGCTTCTTTATCAAAGCCCTCGATTCTTATCACTGCAGACTGATTTTTATACAGATTGTAGATAATTCTTCGTTCTCGGTATCTGATCCCTATCACCTTCAGAATCATAAATAGCTTAGTCCAATGAACATTATCGAGTGCCTTTTCTAGATCTACGAATGCCATGTACGTGGGCTTGTCCTTCTTGATTCGATCCTCTAAGATCAGACGTAAAGTGAGGATTGCTTCACGTGTTCCTACATTTCTTCTGAAGCCAAATTGATCTTCTCCCAACTCAGCTTCAACTTGTTTTTCCATTCTTCTGTAAATAATACATGTTAAAATTTTGCAGGCATGAGATACTAAACTAATGGTGTGGTAGTTTTCACACTTGTCAGCACCGGCTTTCTTGGGAATAGGTATAACAACATTCTGCCGAAAATTGGATGGGACTTCTCCTGTCTCATACATCTTGCATTCTAAATGAAATAGCCTTGCCATGCTGGTTTCTCCCAAGGCAGTCAGTAATTCAGAGGGAATGTCATCAATTCCAGGTGCCTTGTTCCTATTGAGGTCACTCACAGCTCTGTCAAAATCTGACCTCAAAATTGGGTCTCCCATTTCATCAGCATCAACAGCCTCTTCATGATCCAGAACCAAGTTATCTATATCTTTACCTTGATACAACTGTTGGATATGCTCCTGCCATCTTTCTGCTTTGTCTTCTTTCCCTAGAAGTGGCTTTCCATCTGAGCTCTTAATATTCATACACCTAGATTTCCTATCTCCAAAGGTTTCCTTGATTTTCCTGCATGCAGCATCTACCTTTCCCAGGGCCATACAACCTTCGACATCCTTGCACTTCTCCTTCAGACATTCTTCCTTAGATACCTTGCACTTTCTATCCACTTGATTCTTTAATCGCCTGTATTCTTTTCTGCCCTCTTCATTTCTAGCATTCTTGTATTTTCGTCGTTCATCAATCAGGTCTAGTATCCCCTGAGTTATCCACTGATTCTTAGTTGATCTTTTCTTCCTTCCTAACATTTCTTCATCAGCCCTACTGACTTCATTTTTCATGACTCTCCACTCTCCCTCTATAGTGTTTCCTTCAGCCTTTTCATTTAGTGCTTGTGCAACATGTTCCTTGAGACAATCCCTCACACTCTTTTCTTTCAACTTGTCTAGATCCCATCTTTTTGCATTCTTTCCTTTCTTCAATTTCTTCAACTTCAGGTGGCATTTCATGACCAACAAGTAGTGGTCAGAGTCCACGTCTGCTCCTGGGAAAGTTTTGCAATCCAACACCTGGTTTCTGAATCTCTGCCTAATCATAATGAAGTCTATTTGATACATTCCAGTGTCTCCAGTCTCATCCATGTATACAGCCGTCGTTTGTGGTGTTTGAACCAGGTATTGGGAAGGACTAAATTATGATCATTTCAGAATTCAACCAGTCGACTTCCTCTTTCATTCCTTTGTCCCAATCCGAATTCTCCTACTGTATTACCATCCCTTCCCTGGCCAACCACTGCATTCCAGTCTCCCATCACAATTAGATTCTCGTCACCTTTTACATATTGTATTAAATCTTCTATCTCTTCGTATATTCTTTCGATTTCCTCATCATCCGCTGAACTAGTAGGCATATAGACCTGCACTATTGTGGTGGGCATTGGTTTGGTGTCTATCTTGACGACAATAATTCTTTCACTATGCTGGTCGTATTAGCTTACTCCCTGGCCTATTTTCTTATTCATTATTAAACCAACTCCTGCATTTCCCCCGTTTGATTTTGTGTTGATAATTCGGTAGTCGCCTGACCAAAAATCTACTTCTTCCTGCCAACGTACTTCACTTTTACCAACTACATCTAACTTTAGCCTATCCATCTCCCTTTTCAGATTCTCTAATCCACCACAACGATTCAAACTTCTAACATTCCACGCTCCGACTCGCAGAATGTCAGTATCCATCTTCCTGATGATCGCTCCCTCTCGTGTAGTCCCCACCCGGAGATCCGAATGGGGGACGAGTTTACCTCCGGAATATTTTACCCGGGAGGAGGCAATCATCAGTACATCATTCATACAGAGAGAGCTGCATGTCCTCGGGAGCTAGTTACGGCTGTCGTTTCCCGTTGCTTTCAGCCGTGTAGCAGGATCAACACAGCTAAGCCATGTTGAGTATTATTACAAGGTCGTATCAGTCAATCATCTAGACTTCCGCCCTTGCAACTACCGAATGGCTGCTACCCCCCTTTCGATGAACCATTCGTTAGTCTGGTCTCTCAACAGATACCCATCCGATATGGTTGCACCTGCGGCTCGGCTATCTGCATCATTGGGACACATAAGCCTCCCCACTGCGACAAGGTCACATGGTTAGCAGAGGAGGATGACCGTTTATAAGAAGTGCATTAACATCCTGAGTACGAACCATAGACCAGAATCTATTGATATTATTTTGATTTCAGAGTTTGGCCTCTTCTTCTTTTCTCCCTTAGCTATGTCCAGTATCATATGCTTTTGTTACCATTTTCTCGTTTTTTCTATGTATAAAATTGTGTTACCTACCGAAATTTGCTATTGTCATAAAAGAATTCAGTTTTCTACAATCGTCACATTTTCACTCACACTAGAATCTAAATACAGATCCCGTTTATACTTTTGGTTTACTGACTCAACATACACAATCATACAATTGCCCATCCGCTTTACGAGATTCTGTAACATTTTTTATCCGCTTCTCTAGACGCTCGTGAGCTATAAATTGTTAAAAATTTCGCGAATTGGACACTTTACACTCACTCCGATCTCATGTTCCATTGAGACGTTTCCTCTTCATTCTGAGTGTAAGTTACGAGAGGAACTTTCTTGACCAATGCTACTACTTTGTGTAAAGGAATATGGGTGTCGTGGTCAAAGTCCTATGTAACATACTGTACCGGTTACGACCTGTACGTGCATATTTTTTTTAGAGTTAATTGTATTTAATCATCACGCGTATTACTCCGTGCAAGCCTGGTTTGTTTACATTCAGCGGGACGAGCAAGCAAGCTGAGGATAGCTGTATGTGTGACGTAGCTGCAGGGGCTAGTTAGATCACCCGCCTATCATGCCACGTGCAGCTGGCCTGAACTCGTATGTTCTAGATTCAAGCGTCACACCTTCCCGAACATTCGACGGAGAAAAAATTTAAAACTCCTATAATAATTATGGTAGCGACTTGAGCAACATGTCATTTTAAAGGAAATCACATAAACGTCGCAATACTTGAATTTCAAGAACATCCGTCGAGGGATTCAGGAGATAACCAGCTTCACGGCATATGTGACGTAGACGTCCCCAAACCGAATATAAGGAGGGCTCAATATAGCCTGATATCTCAGTCAGTCAGTCAGTCACAGTCGAGTAGTCAGCGTGGCTCTACTCGCTGCCATAATCGTCGGAGGCTATCTTCGTATGGTTATAGTCTCACTGAGGAACTCTGAATTTCCTCGAAGTCTTTATTTACGAGTGTTGAGGAACTCTGAATTCTTCTAAGTCTTTATAAATGGGACTTGTAATATTTACGAGTGTTGAGGAACGAATTCTTCTAAGTCTATATAAATGGGACTTGTAATATTTACGAGTGTTGGGGAACGAATTCTTCTAAGTCTTTATAAATGGAACTTGTAATATTTACGAGTGTTGAGGAACGAATTCTTCTAAGTCTTTATAAATGGGACTTGTAATATTTACGAGTGTTGAGGAACGAATTCTTCTATGTCTTTATAAATGGGACTTGTAATATTTACGTGTGTTAAGGAACGACTTCTTCTAAGTCTTTATAAATGGAACTTGTAATATTTACGAGTGTTGAGGAACGAATTCTTCTAAGTCTATATAAATGGGACTTGTAATATTTACCAGTGATGGACTCTAAATTTTCTCCAGTGATTTTTCAAAGACTTGTGATATTTACGAGTGATGAACTCTAAAATTATTCGAAGTTTTCATGTGATTTGTGATTTTTGCCAGTGATTACTTAAAGACTTGTAATTTTTGCCATTGATGAACTATAACATTATTGAAAGTCTTCATGAAAATGGACTTGTCATTTCCATGGGTGTTAAAGAGTGAATTCTTGAAAGTCTTTATGAACATTGACTAGTGATTTTACTAGTGGTGAGAAAACTAATTATTCAAGGTTTTCATGAACTTCGACTTATAAAGTCTGCGAGTGACGAAGAACACATTTTCGGAGATTTGTGGGCATTGTTTCTATCAACCTCATTGTACTTGGGTAATGTGATTACCTGCACATCGTCAGGAACCATCGGAGGTCATCCCGAGCATCGGGAATTTGAGGCGTATTCCATGCAACCAACCTGGATGGTCCGTCCGCATCTTGACGGAGTACTTGGGCATCTTCTCGAACGTGTTCCAGCCGGTGCGGCCTGGTGAGCTGGAGACCCGGGCCATTTAAAGGACAATGTGGAAGACAACCCCTATCTACCATGAGGTGATGTGCAATTCAATATGCATTACATGAATAAACTCTTTTCAAATCAGACTCAAACTTTTCTTGTAGATAGGACCCTGCCTCCTCTACCAAGCCCTAGCTAATATTCATTCAGTTTAGCCCTGAGAACTATTCCATGCTTACGTTGAAAATAAATCTTAAAGTCGGGCTCTTTTACTGGTACAATACTTACTAAAGGAAAAGGAATCCAAATTCCTACAATGGTGGGAGAAGGGGGTGAACACTATTCAACAGATACTGAGAAAGCAAATCTGTTTAGTAGGGAATTCAGAGATTCAGTAGAAGATTGTCAGGAGTTGGAAACAGTAACAGAAGATAGAGAGGGAGAGACACATAGGGAAACAAGAAGCTTCTCATTCAAAAATGAAGATATTTTCAGAGAAATCCAACTGCTTCAGCAAGGAAAAGCGGCAGGAAGTGATCAAATTACTGGGGAGGTATTAAAGACAATGGAGTGGTACATGGTGCCTTATTTAAAATTTCTCTTTGACTATGTCATAAATAATAGTGTAATACCAAAAGAATGGAAGGAATCTATAATAATACCAATTTATAAAGGAAGGAGTAATAAAAGGAAACCAGAGAACCACAGACCAATCAGCCTGACCAGTATAGTTTGTAAAATACTGGAGAGTTTAATAGCAAAGTACATCAGAGGGATATGTGATGATAAAAATTGGTTCATGAGGAGCCAGTATGTATTTAGAAAGAAATTTTCTTGTGAGGCACAACTGGTGGGATTTCAGCAGGACATATCAGATCAGTTGGATTCAGGAGGCCAGTTAGATTGCATAGCCATAGATTTTTCCAAAGCCTTTGATAGAGTGGAACATGGAATATTATTAAAGAAATTGGAGGGAATAGGATTGGACGTAAGGGTTATACGTTGGATAAGAACATTTCTAAATTCAAGGGTTCAGAAAGTCAAAGTAGGAAATAATATATCACAGGAAGAGAAAGTTTGGAAGGGAATCGCACAGGGTAGTATAGTCGGTCCGTTACTTTTCTTAATATACACAAATTATTTACAGAACAATATAACATCAAAAATAAGATTGTATGCAGATGATATAATTGTTTATAGGGAAATAAATAACACTGAGGATTGTTCAGAATTACAAAGGGACCTTGAAAGTATCCAACAGTGGGTTGAAGAAAATAATATGAAGGTTAATGGAGGCAAATCAACTGTTACAACATTTACAAACAGGAGCTTTAAAACTGAATTTGAATATACTTTGGATGAGGTATTTATCCCAAAAGATGGCAAGTGCAAATACTTAGGTGTGAGATTTGAAAGTAATTTGCACTGGCAGGGTCATGTTGATGACACTGTAGGGAAAGCATACATATCGTTACATGTCATAATGAGGCTACTTAAAGGATGCAATAAAGAATTAAAAAAAATTACTTAAGTATGGTTCGTCCATTATTGGAATATGCAAACAGTGTTTGGGATACTCACCAAGAATACCCAATAAAAGAAATAGATAGTGTGCAGAGGAAATCAGCAAAATTTGTAACAGGGGATTTCAGGAGAAACAGTAGTGTATCAGAAATGTTAGAGGAACTTGGGTGGGAAACTTTAAGTAAGAGAAGGGAGAAAACTAGACTTATAGGATTATATAGAGCCTATACAGGAGAAGAAGCATGGGGAGAAATCCGTGAGAGGCTTCAGTTGGAAAATAATTATATTGGCAGAACTGACTACAAGTATAAAATTAGAAGGAATTTTAGCAGAAGCGACTGGGGTAAATTTTCATTCATTGGGAAGGGCGTGAAGGAGTGGAACAGTTTACCAGGGGTAGTGTTTGACCCTTTTCCAAAATCTGTACAGGTATTCAAGAAGAGAATAAACAGCAACAGGGAAAATAAATGAAATGTTAGAGGGCATTCGATCAGTGCAAGCTATTGTAAATAAAAAATGTGTGTTAAAAAAGTTAATTCCATCCCCTGGTCCATGGAATTTGGACAGCCAAAGTAGGGGACTGCCTGTAGGGGTGAAGTACACTGGGGACTTCGAGGGCCCTGGGACCGCTACGGTAGCTGTGAAGGCCCTTCAGGAACTCTGAAAAGTGGTGGCAAAATGGGGCTCTGGTTAAGGCGCAGCAGGTCATTATGCTACTTAGGTTCCAAAATGGGTAAAAAAGTAAATAAATGCAATGTAAATTTTAATCTTATACCAGTTGCATAGTATTATTTGAAGTAATTCCACATACTGTATATGAGTTGACTATGTTTGTAAGTATAGGAGATATTATAAGTAGAATTTTGTAAACAATATAAATTTATTAAGGATGATCTGTTTGTTTAATAGAAAAAAATTGTTAGCATAAATTGTATATTATTGTATTCTAGAAAAAAAATTCTTCTCTTGTTAATTTAAAATTTAGTGCTTGACAATAATGTATTTTAGTGTACCATTTGCCACTGAGGTAGACACCTCATTTGCAAATAAAGAGATTTTGATTTGATTTGATGTGGTACCTGAAGAATTAGGTGTAACAATAACTTTCCGGGCATAGAAATGTTGTAATTTACGTGCAACATACAACGAGTGGCATCTCAATATTTGTCTTTGGAAATCACAGAGAAAACTACCGTACATTTAGAATATCTGTAGACCCAGATCAAAGCATTCAACTTCGGCTTCGCAACCCTAGAAATCCAGCTTTAAACCACACCAACAGCATTAGGTCTCAAGTATTCCATGTCCCACACAAGCAGTACATTATTCTATGTCACTATCCACCTTCCACGCGTGTTACTAAACAGATATATTGCTAAGTTAAAACGTTATCGCCTTATCAAAACAAGAATGATTTTGTTTCAGCGAAGCTAGAGGTTCTGATGTGACATATTAAAACGGAGTTGATCTGCAGTCGGGTGAGGAGTTCCTTTCCGCACTTCCTCTGGCCAATATCAGTGGCTGTCTGCTGTGCTTATAACGCCTTGCCACTTCAGTTGGAGACCCGTAATCTCGGTAGTGATACAATCCGCCGTTACTCAGCGCAGAGCGCGGCAAGATTCCATTGTTGAACGCGCTTGTGAATGGTCGGCTGTTGAAAGTGCTCTTGAATTATCGTAGTGATAAAGTAGTTAAAACCAAATGAAATTGTTTAATTTTGTGTGTGTGTGTGTGTGTGTGTGTGTTTGTATGTGTGTGATACATTTAGTGCTATTTATATTTTGGTGTTTTATGCTTGTTGGTAGAAATTGTGAGTTGTGACATTTATTTGAATTTTATATCAAGTAGTTCAGTTGGTGTTCAGTAGATTACGATTTCTAGGTTAAGTAGGCTAGCTAGGTGTACTTTGTTTCGAATTTCGGTTTAGGAAATAATTTAGGAAATCATATTAACTTTTTAAAATTTAAGAATCCGTAGGTTCGTTGGCATAATACTTACTACGACAGACTATCATAAGGAGTAGTAACTTCCGCAGCTTTTACATTCGTGCAGACAATAGATACGGTATTTCGTATAGATATCCATTCAGACTATCACGAGGATAATAATTTATTCAATTAAATAACACGATACACCTGTCAACTTTAATTTGAAAAATAAGTTAAAGAGAATATACGGTATTTCTCTTGAGAATTACTCAACAGTCTTTTCGTTGACGATTGTTTGCTGCATTCCAACGAGAACACAGAGTATAGGATAGTTGAGAAAACAAATACAAGAATCAGCTGATTACTATATTTCGGTAATTTGTAGTTCCAAGTCCCTGGCATACATTATACTTTGCACCTTCGATTATTCATCGAGTAAAAGTTAATAATCAAATTCGTATAACCCAATAATTACAATTCAAGTCCCCGGCGCAGTTTTGACAGAAGATTTTCTAAGAAATTATTGTAGACAACCTCTTATTTTTCAGCATTTAAGGATACTTCCATTTCCCGTCCCGCGGAGTAGGGAAGATAATAGTAATCCACCAGCTGTAAAAATCACATAATTGTAGCGTAGATATGGTATATAAGATAGTATATTGCTTGCTATATTAGTGTGTTTTTTGGGCACGGTAACCCCTTCGATATTTGAGCATTTAACAAAACGCCGGTTTCATTTACATTACAGCATAGCAAGATAAAATGGTACTAATAATAATCTGTTTACACTTTTAGCTTTGTTGTTAATCCCTGAGCAGTTCTTGCGAATTTCATACTTTAATTTAAATTTTCATTTCTGTTTGAGCTTAGTAATAACCTATTGTAATTAGGAGATGTCTGAATGTAGTTTGAAAATTATTGTTGTGTATTATAATATCTTATTAGCAATTAGCGTGCTTATTCTATTATTGTGAAATAATTGCGTAGCAGAATTATCTCTATAAAAATCTCTTACTAGAATTCTGTTCTTGTAATAGGGATAGGCTTAACTATGTGATTGTACATATATCACACCCTCGCACTGTATTCTAAAGTAGGATTATCCGTATTATAATTATTTTATCATTGTTATTATTTCATTTGCATATTTATTCTTGATATTTTTAAGCTGGTAGGTCTCCATAAGTGATATGGGTAATTTGTTTTGTACAAACGGATGGGCGAACAGTGCTACTTACAACTCGGAAACTTTGCGTGAGACATGGAGCTGTCCAGAGTCCGACGACGCGGCCTGGTTGTTATGGTCATTGGGATCCGGAAGTGGTTCAGGGCGTAGTCTTGATACGGCAAGAGGATCTTCTACTTGTGACTGGATGGCCAGGATCAATTTAGACGCATCATGTGAGAGTAGGGGGAAGCTGAGGTCTATTTAGCCATGTGAGAAAACGGCGGAGGGGACTGGACTGAAAACAGCGGAAGAGAGGAGATATAACTTTTGTGGAACGTCGCCTTATTATGTTTGTATAATGAGATGTGCGGTGCTGACTTATAAACTTTGGAGTGCTTAGGCACTTGGTATTTTATTACTTGTGGTGGCTTGGTGTCTTATATGTTGGTAAATGTTATGGGCTACTGTGTCTCCGACTTTCCATAATTTATGTTCTGGAACAACAAGCATGTGTTGCTCGAGTGAATGAATCTTTAAACCAAGTGTTAGAGTCAGTGAACATAGTATTATAAAGGTACAGTATCGGTGTGATGTTACAAGTGCCAATAATGAGAACATGCAAGTTGTGCTGATACACAGAGACAGTGAGGGGTATTCATCAATATATGGTATATGGTTTGTAATGAACTTTCATCGGGCTGACTGCAAATGGTAGCTTGGTCTTCGTTTTTTGTTTCCCGGTTCTTTTGTTGTGGTTGTTGTTGTTGTTGTTGCTGTAAATGTGGAGTCTTCCGGCAGTATTTTGCGGGTGCATTTTATGTATATCTTGGTGTGTTGGTGAGGTGCTCATGCACGGATGATATTCAGAATATAGTTAGTTATTTTAGAATCAGTGGAGTTATTGACGAACCTAGGTGTAGTTCCTACCTATTTAGTCGTTTTTAGAAGCTTAGGTAAGGCCTGAAGCAGATGTACCAGCACGCAGTTTTATGTACACGCCCTGGAACAGAGAATTATCATGCTTTATCAAAATTCGAGAGATCCTTTCTGGTGAACCCTGGCGCTCATACTACGAACATTTGGATTAATTATTTATAATTTATTTTTTATCAATTATGTTATTATTATTATTATTATTATTATTATTATTATTATTATTATTATTATTATTATTATTATTATTATTATTATTATACCTATTTAGACATATTTCATCTGCAGTTTAGAATTGTGTAATTCTTATGTGGTCCTTTCGGTATTCAGTAATTAACGGTAGTTTTCATCTTGTTAGGGTGTTGTAAGATAAAAGAATAGTACGACTAAGAAGTATTATAGTGTACTAGTATATTAATTACGTGATTGTCGTATGATCTTTGTATACTATCCTAGACAATATTCCTATCCTTTCATGTTTTGCATAGAATAACGTCCCCCCCTAGGATGCAACAGCCCCGAAGGATCATGGCTTACGAAGCGACCGCTGCTCAGCCCGAAGGCCTACAGAGTACGAGGTGTCGTGTGGTCAGCACGACGGATCCTCTCGGCCGTTAATCTTGGCTTTCTAGATCGGGGCCGCTATCTCACCGTCAGATAGCTGCCCTATTGTAATCACGTAGGCTGAGTGGTCCTCGAACCAGCCCTCAGATACAGGTAGTAATTCCTGTCCTGGCCGGGAATCAAACCTGAGGCTTCCGGGTAAGAGGCAGGCACGCTGCCCCTTCACCGCAGGGCCGGCTTTGCATAGAATCAGTTATTTTATTTTTAATTTTATTTTCATTATTCCGTAAGGAATGTCAAAGGAGTACTAGTGTAGGAACTGTGGGTGTGGCCAGGCATTAAGGAGTTTGCGAGAGGAGTTGGAGAGTTTGAGGGAGATAATTAAGATTCTCCCAGAAGACAGGAAGGAAGGTAGGCCTAGCTTAAACAATGCACAGGATACAGTAGGTGTAAAAGAGGGATTGAATGGAGAGGAAGGAATTATAGAAGCCAGGTGGTCTAATGTTTAAGGGGAAGGACATTGCAGGTTAAGTGCTCTATTCAGGATCAGAATTCAGGACAGGTGTCTGTGAAAAATCGGTACGAATCACTGCAGGTAGAATGACTGAGGGAAGATGAGGAACAGGGAACCGTTGCTGAGAAGTGTGGAAGTAGGGGGAAAGAGAAATGTAGAGTATAGGAAAGGACAGGTGGAACAGGATCATGGGAGGGAGAAAAGGGAGAATGAAGTAGCATCTGCAGCCGTCAGGAAAGATAGGGGTGATCAGGGCGGGAGGGGAAAGCAGCAAATTAGGTAGGTAGGATTGAGGCCCTGGTCATAAGGATTCCATAGTTAGATATGTGGGGAAGAGTGTGTGGAGGAAAGGGAACCAGGGTAGAGTGTTATCCATAAATTAGCTCAAGGCAGATGTTGAAGGAAATAAAAGAGAAGAAGGAGGAAAAGGAGAAAGTGGTAGTGTTTCACGTTGGTACCAACAACGTAAGCCAAGCAGGTATAAGTACCAACATATTTCGGGTTGTATGGGATCTGTTAAATGCAGCACGGGTGAAGTTTAAGGAAGCGGAGATCATTATGAGTGGAATACTGTTCAGGAGGAATAGTGACTGGAAATTGATTGGGTATTTAAATGAGGCTATGGAGTGGGTATGTGGGAAGCTGGGAGTAAGATTTCTAGATCCCAACGGGTGAGTAGTAGACAGGTATCTGCGCTCAGATGGCCATTACATAAACCGCAGTGGTACGTATAAGTTAAGAAATTTGTTTAGAAGGGTTATAGGGAGGTAGATTCAGAGAAACGGGGTGGTCTAGGGAACGGTGATAAGGACACAGGGATCTGGAAGTCGAGTAAGGATGACATAAAAATGTTAGTGTTGAACTGTAGAAGTATTGTAAAGAAAGTGATAGAATTAAGTAAATTAACAGATATACAGTATACTTACCAGATATTGTGATAGGAGTTGAATCATGGTTAAGAAATGATATAATGGATGCAGAAATTTTTTCATGGAGCTGGAGTATGTATCGTAGAGATAGGATAGGAATTGTAGGAGGGGGAGTATTCATTGTGGTGAAAGAAGGATCTGTAAGCTACGAAAAATTTAAAGTTGACAAACAGGAAATTCTAGGTGTAAGGCTCATCTCTAAAGATAATAGGCAAATTGATGTCTTCGGAGTGTACAGACCGGGAAAGGGTAGCGCTGACGCTGATTCTGAATTATTTGATAAGATAATCGGCTATGTGGGAAACGGTATGGAAAGGAACGAGATTGTAGCCAGTGATCTTAATTTACCAAATGCCAATTGGGAAGGTAATGAGAACGACAAGAAGCATAACCAACAAATGGCCAATAAGTTAATATGGGAAGGAAAGCTGAATCAGAAAGTGATGGAATCAACTAGAGGGAAGAATAAACTGGACGTGGTGCTGGTATAACCAGATGAGCTCTATAGATAAACAGATGTAATAGATTGTATTAGTGATCACGAAGCTGTTTTGTCGTAGTTGAAAAAAATATGATAGAAAGAAAGGTCTTAAACGTAGGACTGTTAGGCAGTACTACATGTGTGACAAAGCAGACATGAGGGAGGTTTCAAAAAGTAAATTTGATCGGTGGAAAACGGTAAATAAAACTGCAAACAGACTCTGGGATAGGTTTAAAGCAACTGTCGAGGAATGTGAAAAAAGGTTTTTAACTTTGAAGGTGGTAAGGAATGGTAAAGACCCACTATATTTATATTATAACACAGAAGTAAAGAGACTAAGAAGGAGATGCAGTTTGGAAAGATAATAATAATAACGTTATTTCCTTTACGTCCCACTAACTACCTTTACGGTTTTCAGAGACGCCGATGTACCGAAATTTTGTCCCGCAGGAGTTTATTTACGTGCCAGTAAATCTAGCCACAAGTGGCTGACATATATAAACACCTTCAAATACCACCGGACTGATCCAGGATCGAGCCTACCAAGCTGGGGTCAGAAGACGGGTTGGGGATGGGGGGTGGAAAGAAATAGAGTTAGAAATGGCTGTGGAACGAAGGAGAAATTGAAGAAACCTACTAGGAAATTGAATATAGCAAAGAAGTCAGCTAAGGATAACATGATGATAAACATAAGCGACAAAATTTAGTGAAAAAATTTAAGGTAGAGACAGGTTCCAAGAAGGACATTCCAGATTTATTAATGAACAGGGGAAGTATGTATGCGAGTATTCAGTCAGCAGTATGTAAAGTTTGTTGATTACAAGGATAACGTCCGGATAGAGGAGGTGACTGGTACTAAAGGAGTATTAAAATGTACCTATGATAACAACGACATTTACAATAAGGTACAAAAGTTGAAAACTAGAAAAGCAGCTGGAATTGATAAGATTTCCGGTGATATACTAAAGGCAATGTGTTGGGACATAGTACCATATCTGAAATACTTATTTGATTATTGTTTGGTTGAAGGAGCTATACCAAATGAATGGAGAGTTGCTATAGTAGCCCCTGTGTATAAAGGAAAGGGCGATAGACATAAAGCTGAAAATTACAGGCCAGTAAGTTTGACATACATTGCATGTAAGCTGTGGGAAGGCATTATTTCTGATTATATTAGACACGTTTGTGAAATTAATAACTGGTTCGATAGAAGGCAGTTCGGTTTTCGGAAAGGTTATTCCACTATTCCAGAAAGATATAGCAGATATCTTGGACTCGGGAGGTCAAATGGACTGTATAGAGATTGGCCTATCTAAGGCATTTGATAAGGCAGTTCATGGGAGACTACTGGCAAAATTGAGTGCAATTGGACTAGACAAAAGGGTGACTGAATGGGTGGCTATATTTATAGAAAATAGATCTCAGAGAATTAGAGTAGGCGAAGCTTTATCTCACTCTGTAATAATTAAGAAGGAATTCCTCAAGGCAGTATTATCGGACCTTTATATTTTCTTATATGTATAAATAATATGAGTAAAGAAGTCGAATCAGAGTTAAGGCTTTTTGTGCATAATGTTATTCTGTATAGAGTAATTAATAAGCTACAAGATTGTGAGCAACTTCAAAATGACCTCGATAATGTTGTGAGATGGACAATAGGCAATGCTATGACGATAAACGGGTTTAAGTCAGATTGTGAATTTCATAAACTGGAAAAGTCCTCTCAGTTTTAAGTACTGCGTTGATGGGCTGGAAGTTCCTTTTGGGGATCATTGTAAATACCTAGGTCTTAATATAACTTAAGGAAAGATCTTCATTTGGGTAATTACATAAATGGTATTGTAGATAATGGTTATGAGGGTATTTATGGGTTGTAGTAAGGGTGTAAGGGAGAGTCTCTTGTAAGACCTCAACTAGAGTATGGTTCCAGTGTATGGCACCCTCACCGGATTACTTGACTCATCAACTGAAAACAAATCCAAAGAAAAGCAGCTCGATTTGTTCTGGGTGATTTCCGACAAAAGAGTAGCGTTACAAAAATGTTGTAAAGTTTGGGCTGGGAAGACTTGAGAGAAAGAAGACGTGCTACTTCACTAAGTGGTATGTTCCGTGCTGTCAGAGGAGAGATGGCGTGGAACGACATTGGTGGACGAATAAGTCTGATTGGCGTCTTTGAATGTAGGAAAGGTTTCACTATATTTTCTAACGTTGAAAATCGCTTATTCATCTAATTTTGGCTGGATTACAACGGCATTGGCAGCCTGTCTATACTTTCTTGGCTCTGTGTGACTTGAAAAACAACATACAGGGAATTTGCCACCTGGGCGACTGCCGTAAATGCAGATCGGTATTGAGATTGCCCCTTGCCGTCTTCGCATCCGCTGCGGGCAGCTTAAACTCGTAGTATCTTCCTACTTAACGTATTTATTGTTATATAGCTTTGTGAGCATTTTTTTTCCAGAAAGATTGGAGTTTCTATGTCACAAGTCAGTTCGCTTAACCGATCGTTATGAGTACTGTCAGAATATGAGGAGATGCTTTTTGGTACAGGTAGCAAAATTTCACTCACACTTCCACGCAATTTAGATGACACGTACATATCCAGGAGAAGTACTAATTTTTATCTTTCGTAGGCGATAGCTAGCTACGATGATATGCTGTTGTATACTCGAATTAACGGTCATTTTCTACAGTTAGTCTTTGTTTTGTCTTCTTATTTCCAATTTTGCTTTCACATATGTAGCCCAACTATGATTTATGTTTAAGGTGGTTTCCAAACTTACTACTGGTATAATCAAATTTAAATATAAGCAATACAGCAGCTTTTCCCAATGATTCCATCAACAATTGTAAGTCAGTTAAGATTTTAACTGGGTCTGCTGTGTTTGAGTCGAAGGCTTTATTTACTCTTATAACATCCCCAAGAATTCCTGTAAGGAATAGCAGGTAAACTAAATTATCTTCATCTTCAAGTATAGCATGCAGAGTTTCTGCAGCATAACACTTCTCACTAATCCTAACAATGCCAAATATGTTTTCAGTTCCATCAATTGTGTAACTATGCTATCAATTGCTCAGTAAATTGATAGCCATTTAGTATTACAGGACTGAATTATTTTCAAAGTCTCATTGCCATCATTGATATCCTGGTATTTGTGTCAATAATAATGTTATTGGTTTTACATCCCACTAACTACTTTTACAGTTTTCGGAATCGCCAAGGTCCCAGAATTTTATCCCGCAGGAATTATTTTACGTGCCGGTAAATTTACCTATATATTTGAGCACTTTCAAATACCATTGGACTGAGCCAGGATCGATCCTGCCAACTTGGGCTAAGAAAGCTAGCGCCTTAATTGTCTGAGCCACTCAGCTCGGTGGTAAATGTGTTTGCATTCAAGCTGTCTAAGGGAAGATTTTGAGAACCAATTATAAACCTCACTTATAATAAAATCAAGATTTCTGGGTAAAATATTAGAACATGTATTGGAAACTACCAATTGCAAGGAATGGCACACACATCTCAGAAGAATTAAATCTGGTACATCTTCTTTAAGATGATCACCATAGTTTACTCCTGACATCACATTGGTATTGTCAGTTCCTATCCACTTCAATTGTCATGACTCTAAAGAATACTGTTTGAAGCAAGTTTTAATTGCAGTTATTAAGCTCCATTAATCTTTAAAATATTGTAATTATCTTATTGTTAGGGGCACTGTAATAAATAATTATTATACCCAGGTACTTAGTGACACTAATACCTACATATTCATCTATCAAAATGCTGTAAGGACTATCACAAATGTCCTTTCGAAAAACGTTTGCAAAATATGGTCTGAAAACTCTCTTGATAATACTGCTTCATTTTTCCCGTGTAACTGTAAATTGTCAGCAACCACGATTCGCTTAAATTTAGATTTACACAGAGTTCCTAAGTAACCACAAGATAAGATAGATGTATGACAGCCCACAAATATTGCTAATCAACCTGCAGCAGGTGTGGTTTCACTACATTTTATAGTTTTATTATTATTGTATCTGGAGGTACACCTCTACGCCGCAAGTTTAAATATTGCGCCAATAAGTACTCATCTACAGGAGAAACTCTGAACTTTAAAAACTGGATCAATTCTTTAGTTTCTCAGAAGATGTCACTACAGTAAATTTTGTGATTACGAAGTTGTCAATACTGTGTGGAGTTTAACTTGTTTTGTTTTCCATTGATCAAGAAGTGTGGACATTCTCTTTTAGATGTCTCTATTAAAAACCATGATTATGCCCCCTGGTGCGAAGTTAAGGAACCTTTTAAAGGAATTTTGTATTCATAAGTTTTCTCTTTACTAAATTTCGTTCTTTCATTTGTGGGTTGGCAATATTAATCTTTTCTTTCCGCCTGTTTTGAATTGAGCCAATCCAGAATTTCTGTAATTAATTTTTAACCAATCATGTATTTCTTCTTCGACTTTGAGTGTATTTTCAAGACGGACCAATAAAGAAAGAGGGTGTGGCTTGATTATTCATGAAAGGTCTCGAATCTTCCACGATGGTATGAAACTGCTGATTTTCTTGTCTCTGGGCCACTCGAACAACATCTAGCATAGTGTATGGAAGTGTAGCAGGAGGCGGGAAGCGCCTCCTTCATCCGACAGCAGCTCTTCAACAAGGTAATGGCCACTTAACATCTTTATTTCTTGCTAGCTCAGCAGTTTAATCCGCGGGAAAGGTCCGAAACCTTTATTATGTAACCTATCTTGAAACATGTAATTTGCCGTCGCTTTTGTAAAACTTCACATATCTTTAACTGTAAATCGGGGATAGAGAGTGCTTTACTCTCTCGAGCTCTCTTTCATGTTGGATTTGAGGTGACTACGTTTTCGTAACCGTTTTTCTACTCTTCCTTAATGTGTTAAATTTATTCTGTATACGAGTCACCTGCGTAGTTCGGGAATAGCCCCTGTTTCATCGGCCTAGTACCTCTTAGGTTTTAAAAGGCTTCATGTAGGAGTACAAGCTACGCCTCCATTCATCTTGCTATTTTGGGCCATTTACTTAATCTGTTCTTTTTCCAATGAGGCCCAGTAGGTTGGGTATGAGATACCCCCCGTTTCATTTGATGTAAGCTGTGCCTTAATGGCAATTTAGTGTAAAAGTCTGGTATTGCCTTTAATAGGCTGGAAAAATTGAGAGCGGGTCAGCTCTTTCTAGTATTTGGATATGTGCCTCTAGGAGACCTGACATTGCTAGGTGGGAGCAACTGCTCCATGTTATTAAGGGTTTTCTGCCCTTTGGTAAATATGTGGTTCTGAGCAGAGAGCTAAGGAATTGTATAAAGTGGGGCTTGTAGCCCAGTTTGTTAAATTATCTCTATATCTTGGTATTTCCTGGTCTTGTGCCTGATTTGTTAACTTGTTGTTATTTGTTAAACTCTGAAATTCTATGTGAAACTTGTTAATTTATGCTATTTTCGAAAATATAAACTTTAATGCAATTTTAATCAATATCTCGGCTTTGTAGTTAGACCCATTCCAGCCCGCACCTTCTTTCACCTCTGCATTCCACGGGTAGCCCCGTAACAATTATTATTATATACAGTCGTATCTGCACACACGTTATTAAAACATAACCGGTTTTCGGACACTAAGGTCCATCATCAGTGTTAAAATTTAAATTTAATTTCTCATAAGTGTGTCGTCAAAATTGGTTAAAATGAGTTTAAAATGTAGCCCTGTTGACATAAGAATAAGAAAAAAAGAAAAAGAAAAAACAAGTGTAAAAAAATGAAAATAATACATTTAAACTTACAATGTTGTTGTAAAAGGTATGGACATACATACCATAGGAAGGGCTGGCTTTTCCTCGTGCTCAGGCTGTTGGTCGAGTACTGACAAACGTTGAGCTTTAAGTACGGAACCGCGCTGCAAGCACATGATGTTACGTCACCTCAAGGTTTCGTTGGAAGCACCTGATGTTACGTCAACTCAAGATTGTAAACAAAATGTTGCTTGCGACTGTTTCATTTAAAAATTTTATCTGGTTCCCTTGTCTGCGCCAAAAATATCTCAATGTTTTCACGTGTATTTAATTCAAATCCATAATTACACTTAAAGATTAACTTCATGTCCTTTTCGATCCCTAAAAAGCTGTTGTTATTGTTGTAAATGTGTTCCGCAAAAGCTGAATATCTGTTGTACTTTACTGCCTTGAAATGTTCTTGATATCTTCGATTTAAGGTTCGCCCAGTTCTTCCTATATAAAACATTTTACAGTTGTTACAAGTGAGCCTGTATACTCCCGAATTGGTGTATATATATATCCTTTTTATTGATACTATGTGCATTGAATATATGTTCTGATATTTTATTTCTTGTTCGAAAAGCCGTTTTAAGTTGAAATTTCTTAAATATATTCGCAATTTTAAAAACTTGACTTCCAAAATATGTAAATGTTACAAATTGATTACGTTAATGGATTTTCTTTCTTTTCTCATGGTTTTTCTTTTTTCTACGTTTTCTTTCTTACGTATAATATTGTCTATCATTTCTGTGTTGTAGACATTTGCTTTAGCAATTTGTTTTATTGTTCTAATTTCTTTCAGTTTGTTTTCATTACTCAGGAGAAGTTTTAATAATCTATTAATATAGCTGTTATAAGCTGCTTGTTTGTGAGTTCCTGGGTGGTTGGAATTTTTATTGATGGTGGTGATGGCCTGTGTGGGTTTCCTAAAAATATCGAAATCTATCCTATTGTTGGTTTTTGTTTGTGAGGTCCATGAAATTTAACATTTTATCGATTCATTTCTCCATAGTGAATTTAATGTTGTTGTCAAGCAAATTCAAACAACCCAGAAATGTTTCGGGAGTAATGAGGTCTCCATTTAAAAATACTACCGTGTCGTCAACAAAACGGACCCATAATTTTATTGCTTTCTGATATGTTTTGAGCTATGCCTAATGGCATGTTCATAAATGCGACTTTTCTCAATATGTAAATGGCTTCCTATGGCCTCAATTCGAATAGCTTATGTGTTTCTGACAATGTACTGGAGAGGGCAGTACTGCGTGATATAAAAACGGAAGATCGTTCCTTTTGCGAGATGTATTATCACTCTAAAGGGTATCTTTGCTTTGTTTATGGGAGATAAATTAACAATGGAGCCCACACAGAGCACAGCTGCATTCCTATCTTGGGTGTTTAATATATTCAAACCTTGCATATAGTAACATGCATCTTATTATTTAGATTATTCATATCGCAGGTACGTTAATTCTTGTTTAACTTTGGTTCTGCAGTTCTTTAGTATTACTATTGGCCCTATTGATTATCGCTGATCGTTATGCGTCTTCCGCCCCAAACAGCATGAATGGGACGTGTGTTTGTTAGTATGTGTGTGACTATGCCATGATGATAACTGAGTCTCTAACTGATTCCATTTATGTGCACTGCATCGTATGGTATTTCGCCATCAAATATATCTGTGATCCCCGTGTCGAATGGAAGCTCCATTCTCGTCGTACAGGGCACATGACATGGTGGTTTTGAGTACGGAATTCTTCCGATCTCGTTGTTATATTGTTTGCGTCGTGCACACTGCTGCCTGGTGTAAGAGAGACCTGCAGTTCGTGGCCAGGTGAGTCACCCTATACGGATTGGTGTTGGACTTTATTAATTGGAGCGACCGCTCGTATTGCCTGCCGTGATGGCATATGTGTGTGAGTTCGGGAGTGTGTGCGTGAGTGAGGGGAGCGGAAAGATGATGTACCGGTCAGTTCTATTTTCGTTTTTAATTTAGTTTCTGTACCTTATTTTTGTTCTCGGTACAGTATCACTTATTTTTGTCTTGGTCTCTGTCTCGGGCGCTTGCTAGCCCGTGAGGCAGCCATGTTTGTTTACTTTCATTCTTGTGGGCGATGCGCATGCCTGTGTTTTCTCCTTTGATTTTAATACACTTCTTTGGTCTAGAGACATTCCTCTCTTTGGCGTGATATTGTCTTTCATATTTGTTTTACCTGCCTTTTCTTCTCCATGATGCGGAGAGGTATTTTCGTAGAGATATGGCTATTGTTGTGTGGATAATAAGCAAAAAGAATATATATGCTTGAAAGAAGTCAATCTCGTAAAACGAACGACCTAACTGGGCCGTGTGTGCTGTATTGATACCTGCACATGATGTAACGAGGTTATATTTAAGGCGGCGAGCTTCTGATAATAGTTATCTGTATCTTGGAGTGTAATAACGCCGCGCTCACGTTATAATGTTTTGACATTCATTGAACGAGGTATGCTTATGTTACAATCCCTTTCCCTTTTTAAGTTATTGACATCACTATTTTGCTTATCTGTTTCAAATTTACTTTACCAATAAACCCCCATTTAAGTTTTATTCGGATTTTATTGCTGTTGAATTAGATTGATATCCTTATTCATCAATAATGTGGGACGTTTTCAGCTCAAGGCTGTGTTCTCCTGGCCTTTCCTAGTCGTGGTCCACGCCTCATTTTTCCCCTACGTGCGTATCATTTTACGTCTCACGTCATCGGTAGGGAAGGGGATGGTGCAGGTTTACAACAATATTGTAAGTTTAAATGTATTATTTTCATATTTTTACACTTGTTTTTTCTTATTTTACAGTTGATGTCAACAGGGCTATGTTTTAAACTCATTTTAACCAATTTTGACGACACACTTATGTGAAACTAAATTTAAATTTTAACACTGATGATGGACCTTAGTGTCCGAAAACCGGTTATGTTTTAATAAAGTGTGTGCTGATACCACTGTATATAATTAATAATAATAATAAAAAAATTAATTACATCAGCACTGTTAATAAGAAATGGCTTTGATATTTTATAATTATTATAATTCGTCATACATTTTATAACGTTAAAAATCCCTGATTCATCTAATTTTGGCAGGATTACAACTGCATTGGCAGCCTGTCTATATTTTCTTGTCTCTGTGTTACTTGGTAAGTCAGCATGCCGAGCCACAACTGAACAACGACAGTACTTACAGAAAGCCTTCGTAGGGACCCTTGGAATTTCATTAACACATTCACGAAAAATCTCTTTCAACTACTCGGATCTAAATTTCTGTACATATTTCTGTTTAACTTCCCCGTTTCACCCGTTGTGTATATTTTGTTGTTTCTTTGATCAAGGAACTGCAGAGAAGACTTCCTGATAATGTGGAAATGTTAAAAACAGTTGCTCGGTTAAGTTCTAGTCATACTCTTCGACAAATTAAGGAATCCTTGTTTAGCATCCTGCCAGACATAAAGGGAAAATTAGAAGCACAGTGGGGTGAAGTAAACTTAATTCGATGGCAGCCTAGGAACTTTTTGGTGTAAAGTCATTAGTTATCGAGATGCATCAAACATAAACCCATTTAAAGAACTAGCAAAATTTTCATGATCAATTTTACCTTTTCCTTGGTCAAATGCAGAGGTGGATTGGTTGTTTAGTCAAATGAACGTAGTGAAAGTCAAAATTAGAAATAGGATGGGGACTAAGTTAATGCAGTCAATCTTGACAGAGTTCGGCGAAGGTGACATAGTAAAGTTTGTCACGATTCTGAACTGCCTCAAAAATGTTAAAAACAAACTGGAACAGTACAAGCCCACAAAGAAACATCTGCAGGAGCTTTAACGTCAACAGCCACTTCAGAAAACGAAGATGGAGACGCAGAAGTTCTAATTTTCTACTTTTGGTAGGCGTTCAATGATTATATTTCTATGCTGTACAACTCAGCGGGGTCTTATGTTCCCTTAACACAAGTGTACTAATATTAAGAATATTGCGAGCTATATAATAATAATAATAATAATAATAATAATAATAATAATAATAATAATAATAATAATAATAATAATAATAATAATAATAATAATATGTTTTATTTATTCTGGCAAAGTTAGGGATGTACTCCCTTTCTCACACTTAACCAGTCTTAACCTAGAACACTTAATAATAACTACTGATGATCATAATATGATAACTTTAACAATAGAAACAGTAATAGTATTAATAAAAGTAACCACACTTAAAAAAAAGAAAAATCATATCTATATAATACACATCGTACGTAGAGTACATTAAAAAATTATGAATAATGAGTACTATAACTACTACTTAAAATAAAGATTAGAAGATGTATACATTTCTACAGTACACCGAAATATCGCCTTCAATGAGGGGTGAAGAGAAGGATTAGTAAGAAGAAGATTAAGAAGAAGAAGAAGAATATATGTGAGTTTTCAGGCCATAATTTGATGATTCATGCATGTTTACCTAGTATTTCGACTCAGGCATGTTTAAAAGCTAAGCTGCTGGACATGCTTCTGACGTCCACTGGTAAGAGATTCCATTGTCGGGCTGCGGTAACGGTGAATGATTTCGTGTAGATTGCTGTTCTGTGTACAGGAAGGTTTTTTTTTTTTTGCTTTACGTCGCACTGACACAGATAGGTCTTATGGCGACGATGGGATAGGAAAGGCCTTGGAGTTGGAAGGAAGCGGCCGTGGCCTTAATTATGGTACAGCCCCGGCATTTGCCTGGTGTGAAAATGGGAAACCACGGAAAACCATCTTCAAGGCTGCCGACAGTGGGACTCGAACCCACTATCTCCCGATTACTGGATACTGGCCGCACTTAAGCGACTGCAGCTATCGAGCTCGGTGTACAGGAAGGGATAAACACATGGTGCTGCAGGATCGGGTATTTTTGTTATGGTCTGTGGAGAGGAGCTTGATGCGACCCCGGAGATAGGCTGGTTGAGAAGTTTTAAGAATGTTATGCAAAAAGCAAAGAGTATGAAGTGTGCGTCGTTCCTGCAGGCGAAGCCACCCGAGCCGTGTGTAAGACGGTGTGACATGGTCAGCGTAACGAAGTCCAGAGATAAATCTTACACAAGCATTCTGATCACACTGTAATTTCCTTCCCCAGTCTACACCTAGGATGTTGTAAACTATATCGCAATAATCAAAATGAGGTAATGCGAGTGATTCCACAAGAATTTTCTTTAGTTCAAAAGGGAAAGTGAACTTGAATTTACTGAGACAGTGTAGCGTTCCGTATATTTTTCTACACACAGATATAGTTTGGGCCAGGACAGATGTTCGTCAAATATTATACCAAGATTTCTTACATTTTGGCTTTACTGTGTGGGAGTGCCACTTATGGACAACTGTGGTAACGCTGTTCGACTGAGTTTGCTAAGTAATTTAGGATAATCAATGATTATTGCCTAGGATTTTGATGGGTTTCATTTTTATCCGTGATTATGTAGAGTGAGAAAAAATCAGTGGGTTTTATGTTATATTATGTGCTTTTTGGTATGTATTTTGTGGTTTTATTCACGTTTGTAATGCAGTATGCCACACAACAGCATACCATCGTAGCTAACCATCGCCTACGACAATTAAAAATCAGTACATCTCCTGGATACATACGTACACCCAGAATAATCATAATAATCAAAAGATGAAACACAACTTACACATTTTATCTTTGGAAGCTTGCTGAATGGACGTACATATTTTAGGCTCCTAAAGGTTGATACTTGTTTAGTCGTAGCTAATGAATACGATACTAAGTACGATACTCTTTCACATTCTCAAACGCTTCATTAAACACCAAAACACGTGCAATAACTAGAGAAATGCTTACCTGGATAAACTAAGAAGGCTGTGTAGAGTGACAACCTACTAGTTTACTAACACTCATATCGGTAACAAATCAATTATATCTGTTCGCTGTTTAATATAGAAGCGGAGGCAAATGGCAAGGCATTATGAGCATAGTAGACGCTGATGACCACGCCCAATGCTGCTTAAGATTGGAAATCTCACAGGATCGGGTATTCCAACATGAGTATGCCTATAGAATGTAATATTTTACTGTGTGCCAGTTAGTATTTGATTTAATATCACGTAACTGCAGTCGACTGATATAACTAATTAATCAGTCACTGGCTATAAGGCCACTATTCGAGGATTCAGAAGTCCGATGGGTAAAAAAAGTACTGTCGTCCTCGTTGGAAGTGATTTGCCGTTGTTTTCTCCTGCCGTCCATGACAAATATATTTCTTATAGACAATGGCCTCTTCCACTTGAGTTCTTACGTGACCTTAGTGCTGAGCTGAATGATGTAGGCGGTAGAGCGCTGGCCTCCTGAGCCCAAGATGGCATGTTCGATCCCGGCTCAGTCCGCTAGTATTTGAAGGTGATCATGTCGGTACATTTACTGGAACGTAAAGAAAGTCTGGGGGTGGACAAAATTCTGGAACCACGGCATCTTAGAAAACTACAAAAGTAGTTAGTGGGAAGAAAAACCCTTAACATTATAACAAGACCTGAGTGATAGATCGCTCATCATCTATCAGTTGTATCCTAGCATAAAAGTAGATCCCTCGCTTAGAAAGAAGACAAATTTGAAGGTTGAACAGAATGAGAAGTGGAGGGAAATGGAAAGAAAGAGGATTAACATGCAGAAGTATTTAATTTAAAGTGAAACGTTTACCACTCCTTAACATCGTTTATGATGGTCTCTTGATATGGAAAGAGTTGTAGAAAACTTCTCGTTTTAATATCAGAGTTAACCATGATTCAGTTTATCTTGATGGTGAGTCTTTAGACTTTGTGTGGTTGTGACATACATTGTGTTGGTCTTTCATTGACAGCTATTATATCCGCGAGCTTCTCACTGAGCAGCGAGGGGTCTGCCTCTCCCGGAGAAACAAATACCCCTTTGGTGAAGTTGTCATGTACAGAAGCAAGACGATGGTATACTGCCGAGGACATTTCGTTAGTGACAACAATAGTGACGTAACTCAAAGTTAGCAATTCTGAGAAAATTGTCTTCGAAGTTTATATCCTTCATTCCTCAGCCACCGTTCAACACTTTTCAGAAAGTATTTTTGATTTACGGACAGTACTCTTCAAGTTAACACAATATGGAAGTATTTTCGCATTTGGATATTCTTTACTGACTTACGTCGCTAATGAATTAGTTGGTATCATATTCCAAGGATATATGGAAGTAATAATGACGTAATGAACTTTATTTATTTAAGAAAAAAATGAGTTAATAGGGGTTTTAGTCTCTCAACAAACTCTTCTAACAAATCTGTTAACTATTTTCTGCATAAAATTGTTCTTTCGCTGCGTAACTTAGCTTCAAAGTTGATGTAATTTCTCAAAACTCTCTCCTTCCACCATATGCACTGCTCCAGAACTGTCTCTTTCCCTACATGAATTATTTTCAGAACTTCTTCAATCCGTAAGCAAGGTTACTATCGTTCCTAGTTTGGGTTCGAAAACTCTCTTCATTCTTCTTTTAATTTTCTTACAAGGTAAATTACTAACACTGCATAAGCTATATTTCTATCACCTCCTGGCAGAGGACAAAAGAGACTGAATGATCCGTAAAAATGGAGGAAAACCCAACAGAAATATAAGAGGTAAGGGTATCTATAATTTTTAATTCCGAGGTTGCGAGTCCTTGTCTTCTTTACATTTTAGACTTTTTTACTGATCTATTTGTCTAATTTTTCTAATTCTCTCTTTGTTTATCTTGTATTTTCTGCTGAAGGACGACACATACACACCCAGTCCTCGGGACAGTGGAAATAAGCAATTAATGTTAAAATCCCCGACTCAGTCGGGAATCGAACCCGAGGCCCCTTGAACCAATGGCCATCACGCTAACTATTTAGCCATGGAGCCGGACATGTTGTAATGACTAAAACAAATTCGAGTAAATTGAATAGTTAGTATAAATAACACACAATAATATCAGTATTAATTTCTTTTAATGTATTTCATTTCAACAATAATGATGTTTTACGTCCCACTAACTACTTTTACGCCCGACTCGTTGGCTGAACGGTCAACGTATTGGCCTTCGGTTCAGAGTCCCGGGTTCGATTCCCGGCGGGGTCGGGGATTTTAACCTTAATTGGTTAATTCCAATGGCGCGGGGGCTGGGTGTATGTGTTGTCTTCATCATCATTTCATCCTCATCACGACGCGCAGGTCGCCTACGGGAGTCAAATAGAAAGACCTGCACCTGGCGAGCCGAACCCGTCCTGGGATATCCCGGCACTAAAAGCCATACGACATTCATTTCAACTACTTTTACGGTTTTCGGAGACGCCGAGGTGGCGGAATTTAGTCCCGCAGGAATTCTTTTACATACCAGTAAATACAGCGACAAGAGACTGACGTATTTGAGCACCTTGAGATACCACCGGACTGTGCCAGGATCGAACCTGCCACGTTGAGGTCAGAAGGCGAACGCCTCAACCCTCTGAGCCACTCAACCCGCCTATTTGTTTCCAGATATAGGCCTGATTTTTTTCGCTAATCTTTCAGGATGTAATCAAAAGCAGTGTGTTTATGATTGTGGTGATTTGACGATGCAGGGTATACTCAAGTTTCATGGAGCGTTTTATGCCAAGATAAATTAATATTGAAGCACACATCTCAAAGTACCGTATTCCTACAAGAAGGCGTTCCGTCAAAATCATTCGACCAGGAAATTCAGTTACTATAAGTTATTTTGTAAAAAGTAAGCAAAGGTATGACTTCATACTTTTCGAATACAGAATCGGAAATGTATGATCACGAGCAGCATCCCTAAAGAAAACAGAAGTGGTGATAAACGTAGTCATGCTTTCAAGAGCCATAAGGTGGCAATTATTACTTTCATTTCCAATCTTAAATGAGTTGATTCGCACTAGGGTAGAGAAAGGTCTGCACGACAATATCTTCCTAGTGACGGTAGCAATAAAACATTGTGGTAAACTTATTGCACACAAAACAAGGGTCGGTCGGTTAAATATAATTTTTTTAGAAAGGTGTTTGTTTGTTACATCCTTCAATATTGGCTTCAAATCTCCAGCAACGGATGTCTGCTCTGAGTGCATCAGACTTCACGGCCTAATTGTCGCATGTAAAGTGTCTCTTGAAAAACTGAACTCATGACAAGGGTGCGTACGCAAAAAGAAAAAGCATTTTAAAAAGACCTTAAATCTCCTGAAGAAAAGAAAAACAGTTCAATTGCCATTTGATTGTCAGAAGAATATGCTCTTTCCCCGGATTCCTGAACAATCTGCAAATTTTTCTAGACAGTTTTATTTCAGTGTTTTATTATTTCCGCTTCTAATTATAATATTACTTTAATTCAAATGATAAAGTCATTTTCAAAACTCTCTCATTCCAGTGTACAATTCCATAACTTTCTACATCCAACCAAAAATCTTTAATAACTTCGCAAATATCGAGCCTTGATTTTCAGAATTATGACTATAATAAATGTGTGTTCACCTAGCTACAAAACTGAAAAAATTGGCTACTGCCATCAAAAGGAAAGGAGGTATTAGTTTTCCACAATTTTTACAAAATCGTTTGTTAAGGATGTAGGCAGTTTTGGAAGTGGAGTCTTCAAATATAGTATATTGACATGATTATACAACCAATGAATGAGAAGCAAATACAGATGGACCTATTTGTTAAAGCAGGAAAAGACAACATTATTCATTATACTTTACATTTCTTACTGAATAATTCAGAAAACATTTATCATACAGAAAGTAAGAAAGAATACAGGGAGTCACATGAAACCAAACGATGAAAATAATTGAAATTATAATGATAATGCAAATACTGTTTGTCAGTCCACATTGATGAATCAGATTTTTGTATCCTACTCTCATACTAAGCTTGCAAAGGAAGAATCATGGAGGGACGGTATGGATCTGTTGCGAATGAGGCTCTGTAAGTCGTCAAATTCCTTCTTCAGGATCGGCAAAGGTCCCAGACAAGCTGGGGTTAATCCATAACTTTCAATATGATTTGTATCTTTCCTTTCCTTTCGGCGGATTATTATCGACTTAAATTCATCTTCAGTGTAAGAGCCTTTGTAGAAGTAGTGGTTTAGATGGGCCTTGGTGACTTTAAGCATTATGCTACTGAATTGAAATTTATCTCCATCAGAGTTTTCAATGAAGTGAGAGTTGGTTACATCAGATGTAATTTTCTTCACATCAACGAAATCGGTGGGAGCCATTTCGCTTACTCCAAACACACTTCTACTTTTCTTTGCGCTACTGATTATAGTTAATACTGGACTGGTACGTTGACGGGTCCAGATTTCAAGGCTCTTTTAATATTTTTTTCTATAACGGAATGGCAGTAGTCACCTTTATTTTGACTGTGTCCATCTTGAAAGAACTTCTGAGTAATGCCTTCGAGTTTTTAATAGCCTTCCGCGCACAAGAATGCCGAGACTACAAACTTATTCTTCCCCTGCCCCCCATAGTTGACTGTTTACAGAGCCATTTCTAAATACAGCGTTAACTCGGTTGCGCGTTACTGGCTTTTTTTTTTTGCTATTGGCTTTACGTCGCACCGACACAGATATGTCTTATGGCGACGATGGGACAGGAAAGGGCTAGGAGTGGGAAGGAAGCGGCCGTGGCCTTAATTAAGGTACAGCCCCAGCATTTGCCTGGTGTGAAAATGGGAAACCACGGAAAACCATCTTCAGAGCTGCCGACAGTGGGATTCGAACCTACTATCTCCCGAATACTGGATACTGGCCGCACTTAAGCGACTGCAGCTATCGAGCTCGGTTTACTGGCTTCTGTACACATCCGTCTCTAACTCTCGTCTCTTCACACGACATGCGTCTCTCATGCACGAAGAGGTGGATGAATGCCCTCGCTGCAATACTGACGTTGTGCGCTCCGTAGCGGCGCACGATTACGCGAAATTTCCGCGACTGATGCATAAACTTAGCGTGAAATTTCACCCATTTGAAAACAGACCTACGCTCGAAACTTCATTGGATTTCCAAACTGACATACTACACTTGTTAAAATAAGTGACCCAGTAATAATAGTCATTACCGAGCGCGGCTTGGGTCACATAGCTATCAGCTTGCGTGCGGGAGACAGTGGGTTCGAACCCCACTGTTGGCTGCCCTGAAGATGGTATTCCATGGTTTTCCATTTTCACAGCAGGCAAATGTTGGTGCTGTACCTTAATTAAGGCCAAGGCCGCTTTCTTCCCACTTCTAGCCCTTTCCTATCCTATTGTCGCCATAAGACCTGTCTGAATCAGTGCGACGTAGAGCAAATTGTAATAATAATAATAATAATAATAATAATAATAATAATAATAATAATAATAATAATAATATAATTAAATAAATAGTATAATTAAATCAAAGAAGGCCAAAATAAGCTGGTTAGAGGAAATAAAGCAGGACTTAAATGAATATCACAGAAGATATCATCAGGGATCGCAAGGCTTTTGGGAATCTGGTTGCAAAGCACACGTTCACGGAAAACGCTAAAAGAACCAGAGGGAAGCAATGGACGAAAGAACGCAAGAAACAGCATAGCGAGTTCATGAAGAGATTCTAGAAGGAGAAGAAGAAAGGAAAATCAACATCAAGCTAACAAGGTCCAATGCGCTCTGTAAACGGGCATAACGAAGAAATAATAATAATAATAATAATAATAATAATAATAATAATAATAATAATAGTAATAATGAAAGAGAAATGTTGTTTCCCTTATGGGAACATAATTTTTGATAATGTTGAAGCTCTGCTATTTACAAAACCGAGTGATTTTCATTTATCTTTATTTCACCTTCGACCACGTTTCCGCCTTTGAGACCCCCATGTACATTCGACTCTCAAATGTCATTCTCAAATTCATTTCTAAATCTATAATTTTACAAATTTAGCTTAAGATTCAGTACTTGAGTAGCTGATACTTCTGAGAGTCGTTAAAATATAAACCAATTTAAATCATAATTGGTGCGATCTAGAAATAAGTTAATTGTTTACATTAGTGAACTTTTCACAGAAACAGTCGATCTGAATAGCTCAGAAGGTAGAGAGCTGGCCTTCTGAGCTCAAATTCCAGGGTTCGATCCAGGCTCATCCCGGAAGTATTTGAGGGTGCTCAAACACGTCAGCCTCGTGTCGGTAGATGTATTGGCACGTAAAAGAACTCCTGTGGGACAACATTACGCCACCTTGGCGTTTCCAAAAACGTAAATGTAGCTAGTGGGACGTAAATTTAATAACAATTATTATTATTATTATTATTATTATTATTATTATTATTATTATTGTTATTATTATTATTATTATTCACAGAAACATAATAGGAAGGGAAATTGTGACTCTTTTCTCTTCTGAGGTATACATATTATTATATGTTTAGAAAATAAATAAAATAAATAAATAAATAAATAAATAAATAAATAAGACTAGCTTTTCAATGTAATGCAAAATCTAGATATTAGATTAAATCAAAGGAAAACACCAAACGACTAAATAGAGAGTATAATATTCAAGTATTTATCATTAAAACGAACGCTTTAAGTTACATTTGAAATCAGACAGTTGCCCATTATCGTAAATGATCAATAAGAAACGTGTGTATCTAAACAGAGTTTTAAAAGATGTTAATAAAGTGATGCTATTGAACATGGTCTAAATACATCGATGACTTGAAAAATCAACCGTTCCAAGTTCATATTCTTACCTGCTGAAGGGCATAAATAGATTAACTCAAAAACACCTTAGGAGTTAAAACGATGAATATGGGGCACAGATAATTTATTTACACTTGACAGAGAATTTAAAACACATTTCTATCATCACAGTTCCATTTATTCTACATCTTTGAAGGTGTGATGGAAGATTGAGTTTTGATACAATTTTAAGTCGTTTAGAGTGCTGCCCAGCTGAGATGGTAAGGGCGTATTCGGTTCACTTGGAAGGACGTGGTTTCTATTCACCAGCAGGAAGTCGAGAAATGTTGAAAGGAGAGGCAACTGAACAGATTGTAGTATCGATACACTACAAAAATCGTGCATTAAAACACAGAATAAGAACAATATGATGGACTTGGAGTGGGAAGGAAGTGCCCGTGGCGTTAATCAAGGTACAGCCCCATCATCTGCCTGGTGGGAAAATGGAAAGTAAAGTCGTTTTATAATTACAACATACAGAGGACACCACCTAAAACAGAAAACTATTAGCGCTTTGTAAGACTAATAGGTGCCATAGCAAAAAAAAAGCATATCCCAAGAGGATACAGAAGGAATACATCCCTGGATGTAACCCAAAATATAATAAACTGTTTGAAGCTTATAAACTCAGTTATGACCAGGAAATTTCTGATGAATTATTACAATCTGTGGATACAGCCAGGAAAGATAAATGGAATGATCTCACGGAAAAACAGCCAGGAAAGATAAATGAAATGATCTCACGGAAAACAAACTTCCAACATTCGAGCAGAAAATCATGGTAACTTTTAAGAAAACTAGGTAGCAGCACACCAAAATTCAGCAGCAATGGCTTCAAGGTAAAGGCAGACGAGGTAACACTTAGGTTAGTTTGGCCTGACAAGAAACCTGCTGATAATGATAAGAAAGAAGATTAAAAATATACAGCTGGAATTAAAGTCCAGGTTGTCGCACGCTGAAACAACCTCTCAATTCTCATTAGAATTCACAGCCGATGAGATCCCAACAGCATTAAAAGAAGTTAAGCCAGGGAAAGCAGCTGCGCTAGATGGACTATATCCAGAATTTCTAATGCATTTTGGCCCACGTACAATAATTAAAGGGATTGCCATATTTTACAGCAATATATTATAGGATGGAAAACTCCTGTCTATACTCAAAACAACCAAAATAGTAGCAATACTCAAGCCAGGGAAAAAGTGGACACAGTCCAGAAGATTACAGACCAATCGCCCTCCTGAATGTATGTTAAAAACTGCGGAAGAGAATCCTTTACAACAAAATCTCACTCAAAATCTTACAACACATACAAATAGAAGAAGCTGGCTTTAGATCAAATAGCAGTTGCTCCGACCAGGTGATGGCTCTTACCACCCACATTGAGGAAAGATTTCAAGAACGGAAGAAGACCGTTGCTGTGTTTGTGGACCTAACATCAGCATATGACACTGTTTGGCGTAAGGAAATGATCCTGAAATTCCTGAAAATAATTCTTTGCAAGTCCCCCGCCACACTACTGAACAACATGCTACCAAATGGAATGTTTGAAGTGCATCTAAATGGTAATATAATTAGGTCTTATAGACTAAACAATGTATTACCACAGGGCTCAATCCTTGCTCCGTTGCTCTTCAACTTATACATGGCAGACCTACCTTCCACAAATGCTAGAAAGTTTATATATGCCGACTACCTTGCTATAACTGCACAGTCCCGCGATTTTAGAACAGCTGATGTTACCCTTACAGGCGATTTCCTCACACTTAATAAGTTTTTCACTACTTGGCGATTGAAACCAAATATATCCAAAACTTAGGTCACCTGCTTACACTTGAACAATAAGCAAGCAACTTACACCCCTCAAGTACAAATCAGTGGACAGCTACTGAAGTTTAATCCTCATCCAAAGTATCTAGGCGTTGTATTGGATCGATCATTGACCTATAGAGAACATCTCAACAGAACATCAGCAAAGGTATGTTAGTGTGTTTTTTACAGGTATGTTTATACTAGGCTTAATCCTGGATGCAGTTAACCATCCTCCTGGTTTCATCCTACTCAGAAATATCTGGACGTCATTATACAAAGAATTCTTTGTATGTTAGTGTGTTTTTACAGGTATGTTTATAGTGTTATAATGTACATTGTATTTGCTGTGTGTTTGACAGACTGAAAAGCCTTTGTTACATTTAACTAAGTCAACACTGGAAAACATGGCTTCATTCTTAACAAAAAAAAGTCAGCTAAATGACATAATCAGGTCTATATCAAGGACCATCCAGTCTACATCTTTGGAATGGCTATAATACTTTCTAACATTCCTCCCCCTCATCGCAGAAGACAAATGACACTGAAGAAAGAATGTCTTAAATACCGTAAAAATTCTCTCCTGCCAATTCATCAGGACTGCTCACATCAACGTCTCAGGTTAAATTCCAGGAAACCAACATAAGTGCTAAGTGAGAGACTGTTCCAAGAAGAATTTATCGTGAATCAAATATGGCGCAATATGTGGTTCTCTTCAAGCCCAGACAAACTAGGCTTAATCCTGGATGCAGATAACCATCCTCCTGGTTTCGTCCTACCCAGAAATATCTGGACGTCATTAAATCGAATAAGAACCCAACATGGCAGATGCCAATACTGGAAGCATAAGTGAGAACCCTTACTGTGACTGTGCAGACGTGCCCCAGACTCCCCAACATATCGCTATGGATTGCCCACTGAGGAAGTTCAACGGAACAATGCAGGACATCCATGAGGTCACTCATGAAGGTATAAAATAGTGAAGCATGTTTGACATTCAACTCCCTGACACTACCACATCATGTGATCTAAGTCTCATTCTGTAAGTTTTAAGACGAATCAAATATGTATATAGTTGTAAATAATACTTTTATCATTGTAAACCTGTATCCTTCTGCCATGCGAAATAAATAAAAATATTATGATAGAACATAATGTGGTGCGCGCGTGCATAATTGTTATGATAAGGGCACTGATACAATTGAGTTATGCTGATATTCAGATTGTAGTACCGGACGCTACAAAAATCTTACATGAACGTACAGGACAAGAACAACATGATCAAGTGCGAATGGTATGTTCAGTTTACAATCTAAAATCCAACTTTCTAGGCTTCTTAGGAAATTGATTCAGGAGGTCTGTTAGTTTTACAATTACTGTATGTCTCTTTGAATATTCAAAATAGCCCACCCACTGAGTCGACTTTCACTTCTTTATTATCAGTGTATGTTTATTTTCTTTTGTAAAAATCTCCGGGCGGGATAACCACCAGTAACCCCCTGCACTTGACCCCGGGGTTCACTTAACTTACACCAGAAATGAGCCCCAGGTTAATTCCTTGGGGTAAATGAGGCCCTCCATACCACGTAGTGTAGACTAAGGAGGGTAGAAACCTTTATCGCTTTCATTTATTGGATATTGGATCAGCAGAGAAACTACCCGACACGTCGTTCAGAGCATCACAGTGTGGAACGTAAGACGTCGAGCTGCACTGTTAATGTTCCGGACAAAAACAGCGCTGACTGGTGCTACTTGCTGTTGCTCGTTGCAGTTCGGCCACAGTTCTCTTGTCGCACACTGTGAAACAAGCGCTAGTGGTGTAGATTAGTTTGACCACCCGGGTATCTCAGAACCTACACGATACGAGAATCAAGGAACCCTCAGCAAACACGAGGTCACAACCGAACCATCCACAAGATAATGGAATTAGAAACTGATTATAGCTTGGTTAAGTTTGTAAAACTCCCCTGATTCACGTGACGGTGTTCTTATTATATACGGTACTTACATGTCCTTGTAAGAATTTCATTTCTTCAGATTTGTAATCATAGACAACAGTAGTATGAGACGCAGCAAACACCACGAGCGAGCGATATTTTGAAGTGAGGTTCAGAAAACCTACTGCCTTGCTTCTCCCAAATGCCCATTGGAGGTTCTGAAAACAACAAGATACCACATTAAATAATAATGACAATAACAATCATAATTTTTTGCAAGTCATTTGCCTTGATGTTAATGACATTCCACGTCAGTTTTTACTGTGATCTCTCGCAGATGTATATCTAGTGTATTCACCATTGTTCTTGCTATATCGTTGACCGCTATGGGTCATTGGCATTTGTGGAAGTTTAAATGCGATATCTACGAGTCTATTTCTTATTTCCTTATCAACGTGGGTGATATGGAAGGCTCTGGATCCCTGATTCCTTCCGATATCGAAGATGCCATCCTGCATCGATATTAAATATTTTGAAGCATTCCGTCTGTAAGTTTAGGCCCACGGACAGTTCCTATTGAGGGCACTTTTCTTTGAATATTCCCGTAAATAATCCTACCTCGTATGTCGGTTGGCAGCTGATCTTCTAGACATAACCATATTACTCCACAGTCATCATGGCTAACGGTAAAGTAGACCTTATCAAACGCTCACCGAATATTCAGTGGGGTAGAGTAAGCTATGACAACATAAATGTTTTTCCTCGGAGTTGGAGTCCGACAGTTGAGTGGCAAAGCGCTGAACTACCGAAATAAATAAACACCACCAAACCAAGAATTGGCAGTGCCACGCCTCGCTCACGGACTCTCGTCTTGAATGTTATGATTCATTCTCTAAAACTGTATTATATTTGCACCATACCTGAGCGCATACGATAACATAAAATGTATACGTTTAAGCTTAAGGTGAGAATAAAACCTCAGTTACTAGTTAAAATATTCCGCATTGCCTTTCCACAAAAGCTACCTACAATCAGGAGGTTACGTAGATATAAATCACAATATCACGACGGGAATATTTGACTCAACAGAATAATTAAATTTTAGGAATCACAAAGCATAATTTAAAAAAAAAACAGTTCGTAACTCAATGATAACCACTGCGAGCTGCAATAAACGAACGTAAAAGTAACCTTAATCCGCTGGGTTGGTTTTTCCCTCGGACTCAGCGACGGATCCCACCTCTACCGCCTCAAGGGCATTGTCCTGGAGTGTGAAACTTTGGGTAGGGGGATACCACTGAGAAGAAGGACCAGTAGGCCTACCTCAACCAGGCGGCCTCACTTGCTATGCTCAAAAGAGGCCTTGTGAGGGGATGGAAAATTTGGAAGGAATAGACAAGGAAAATGGAAGGAAATTGCCGTGGCCTTAATTTAGGTCCAACCCAGTATTTGTCTGGAGGAGAAGTGGGAAACCAGGAAAAAACACTTCCAAGATGGCTGACTATATTGACCTCCCGAGGCTGAGTGGACCCCGTTCCAGCCCTCGTGCCACTTTTCAAATTTCGTGGCAGAGACGGGAATCGAACCCGGGCATCCGGGGGTGGCAGCTATTCACACTAAACACTAAAAGTAACCTTCAAGTGATTACTATGAATAAACTAACTAACTAAGCAAGCACCTTACAGTACCCCTCAAGTACAACTCAGTGGACAGCTACTGAAGTTTAATCCTCATCCAAAGTACTAGGCGCTCTATTGGATCGATCATTGGATAACTGCACGTGTGGAATGAAACAAAAACTCTCTGACCATACAAATGTTGTACGTACACACACAAAATTATAAAATAACACAAAATGAGCACAAAACGGAATTTGCTGGGAGAGCGTACCAAATGACAATGAGAAATAAACACTCAATTTAGCGCCATAAACACGTCAACATTGCTTACGTTACCATGACAACAACACGCCACTTTCCACCACAACATAGCCAACGTCACAGCCCAACTCTGGAAGATAGACCTACAGGTGTTAGTTGCCACAGGTCAGCATTGCTGATAATTCCAATGTCATTTATTCTATGAAATACAGTAGATACAGGTTCTCAGTGTGCGATGTATCCTAAAATGCTGTCAGTTTTGAAATATAAGTCGAAGCTGTTGAGATTTTTTAGAATTTGCTTTACGGTGCGGCGACACAGATAGGTCTTACGGTGTCGATGGGATAGGAAAAGGCTAGGATTGGGAAGAAGCGGCCGTGGCCTTAAATAACGTACAGCCCTAGCATTTGCCTGGTGTGAAAATAGAAAACCACGGAAAACCATCTTCAGGGCTGCCAACAGTGGGGTTCGATCCCACTATTTCCCAAATGCAAGGTCCCCAAACCGCACGACCACTTGTTCGGTGAAGCTATTGTAAAGGCACGCACTATCGTTTCTCAAAATGTACACCTATCATACCTCGACTCCTTGGATGTGTCGATCTTCACTCCTTACAGTACGACACAATAGGCCTTCCCCACCATTTTTTCGGGGAGGGGGTAGAAGCCCGCTCCCCCCACGTGGCAATCGACTCAATGTACATTGCATCCGACATGCTATTATTTCTAAAAAGAAAAGAGATAGCAGGGACGAGTGGGAAGTAATACAGGGAGTATTTACCTGTTCCATGTCAAACATGCTACCAAGGCCGGAGTTTGTGTTAGGTATGTGGTGTTATGGCATGGTATTAAGGGTCAAGGAAAACAACATAGGCGTAAAAAGAAAGAGCCTACATGTCAAACCTGACAAATTTTGATAGCACATGCAAGGATGTAGTTTCTGGATAGGTCCAGATGTTTGTGTTAGTAGAGAAAAGGTATCATGCATAAGCCATGATCCATATTCTCGTCTGTCCAGTTATCAAGGGATTAGTCCATCTGGGCACTGCAGTGACTAGCGCGGGCATTGCCGGTCGCGGAGCCATGCGTCGATAGCCACTAGGGCCCGCCGCATAGCGCCGCCCCCTTGGGATCCCTCGTACCCAGTCTGCGATCCCGGAAAATGAAGCGAAGCCTGCCTGGGCGGGGGCCTCCTGGATGGAGGTGAATCATGACGCTAGGCCTCCTTCCTCTCTGCCCGCTCTGGCGGTAAACAGGGCAACTGCGATGGGAGACCGGGTGGCCCCCCACGCAGTTGGCACACACCGGCGTCTCATTAAGTGCTGCGCAGGCTGTGTAGTGGTGATCACCCCCACAACGGTTGCACATCACTAAGAGACCACACCTATCCTGACAGTGGCACCACCTCAGGCAGCGGAAACACTGCAAGAGCTGCCGGCGGGGACGTTTCGGTCTCACCTGATTGCCGCTACCCGCTGAGGTCCTCTCCTGATTGGCTCCTCGGTCGACTGCTGTCCTGGGAGCAGTCCTGAGCTGGGTGGCTCTCTCCCGGTGGGCCGGTGACATATTCTTTTTCCTGGTGCGGGGACGGTGCCTCCTTCCTGGCTGGGGCGGTTTCTTCTCGGCTGGGGAAGAGGCCTCGTTCTGGTGGCTCTCCTCCCGGCCTGGTGACCCTCGGGTTGCGCTGCAACGCCGGTTTCTCCCTCCTCCTGGCTCGCGGTGGCGGCGTTGGTCGTTGCCGGCACCTGATTGCGTTCCTTGTCCTGTGGGGCGCACATCGATGTCTGCAACATGACAGACTCGCTGGCAGGTCGGGCCTGTGTAACAGCCTGCGAACGCCAGGGGCGTCCTCCTGTACTGCTGTGCTGCCGTCCGCCGTCTGGAGCGCCTTACTGGATTGCGCTCTGGTGGTAGGCCCTTCCTGGTAGGCCTTGGTTTGCGTCCACCTCGCAGAGGTGGTCCTTGGAGGAGCGGTCTGCGTCCACTTCGCAGTGCCGGGCCGCTCGGCCTGGGTCGCACAGCCGCGGCGCCAGGAGGCGGTGTCCATTAACTCCGGCGTGGATGGAAGGACTAAGTCGGTGTTAGCCACCTTATTCGTCGTCCATCTGTCTTTCCTGGCCGTCTGGGTGGCGTCTTCGCTGGTAGACGGCTTCCATCGGAAGGCGTCGAACATTCCTGGTGCGTCGTCTCTCCCTGGTAGCCGAATGAAGTGGCATATCTGAGAGATCTCTCATGCGATATCGTCCAGGAGCTCTTGTCTGTGGTCCCTGATGACTAAGCCTCCGGGAAGGAAGCTCTCGACCTGCTGCGTAGGGGAGATCCTGTTCCCCTTGGAATAGGGGTGGCGCATCATGTGCAGGATCATATCCCGCTCGTCGGCTGCGTTTTTCCCCTGCCTGTAGTACACGAGGAGAGCCTGGCTATCCAGTGTTGCGCAGGTCTCTCAGAACACGAAGCCGTTAGGGGGGTCACACCCGTCCCTGTAGGCTCATAGTCAGGTTCCACTTGTGGATAAGTCCAACTGGAATGTAATTATTAACCGTCGTTCACTATCTTGGATTGCTTTATCATCATCTGGTGACATGTCCGGCTCCATGGCTAGATGGTTAGCATGCTGGTCTTTGATTCAAGACGTCGCGGGTTCGATTCACGGCCGGATCGAGGATTTTAACGTTCATGGGGTTTTAACCCCTCTGGAGGTCATACGCCATTATTATCTGGTAAAATCAACTGTTCCGTAAGTACCTTCTACGACATTCCGTTCGCTGCAAGTAAAGACAACGCAGCTTTCATAAAACCTTAGTCATATCGTCTCCAGTCCTGGATTAAAGACTCTACTATATTAGTTCTCCAGAATAAGTCACGCACTTGGACTCGTTGGAAAACCACACCCGTAATATATTCGTTCACCTCTGTAGTCTCTCAATACATCTCAAACAGGAATGCAGTAGGATTACACTGACGAAAAATTTAAGTACGAACTCTAAACGATTATGGACCTTCATATCTTCACTGAAAAGTACTCCTAGTATTCCAGATAATATGAAAGAAAACAATATAACATTTCCATACGAAAAGAGATCAAAACACTTCACTACATACTTTCACTCAGACATCTCCTACCGGGCGAGTTGGCCGTGCGGTTAGAGTCGCACAGCTGTGAGCTTGCATCCGGGAGATGATGGGTTCGAATCCCACTGTCGGCAGCCCTGAAGATGGTTTTCCGTTGTTTCCCATTTTCACACCATGCAAATGCTGGGGCTGTACCTTAATTAAGGCCACGGCCGCCTCCTTCCCACTCCTAGCTCTTCCCTATCCCATCGTCGCCATAAGACCTAGCTGTGTCGGTATGACGTAAACAAATAGCAAATCCTGGATTCAGGAGGCCAAATGGACTGTATTGCGTTAGACCTATCTAAGGCCTTCCTAGAAAATAGAACTCAGAGAATTAGAGTAGACGAAGCTTTATCTGACCCTGTAATAATTAAGAGGGAAATTCCTCAAGGCAGTAGGGCCTACTATTGGGCCTTTATATTTTCATATATATATCAATGATATGTGTAAAGAAGTGGAATCAGAGTTAAAGCTGTTTGCAGATGATGTTATTTTGTACAGAGTAATAAATAAGTTACAAGATTGTGAGCAACTGCGAGGTGACCTCGATAGTGTTGTGAGATGGGCGGTGGGCAATGGTATGATGATAAACGGGGATACAAGTCAGGTTGTGAATTTCACAAATAGGAAAATTCCTCTCAGTTTTAATCACTGCGTTCATGGGGTGAAAGTTCCTTTTGGGAATCATTGTAAGTACTTAGGTGTTAATATAAGAAAAGACCTTCATTGGGGTAATCACGTAAGTATGATTGTTAATAATGGGTACATATCTCTGCACATGGTTATGGGGGTATTTAGGGGTTGTAGTAAGGATGTAAAGGAGAAGGCATATAAGTCTCTGGTAAAACCCCAACTAGAGTATGGTTCCAGTGTATGGGACCCTCACTAGGATTACCTGATTCAAGAACTGGAAAAATCCAAAGAAAAGCAGCTCGATTTGTTCTGGGTGATTTCCGACAAAAGAGTAGCGTTACAAAAATGTTGAAAAGTTTGGGCTGGGAAGACTTGGGGAAAAGGAGACGAGCTGCTCGATTAAGAGGTATGTTCCGAGCTGTCAGTGGAGAGATGGCGTGGGAGAATATCAGTAGACGAATAAGTTTGAGTGGTGTCTTTAAATGTAGGAAAGATCACAATATGAAGATAAAGTTGGAATTCAAAAAGACAAATTGGGGCAAATATTCGTTCATAGGAAGGGGAATTAGGGATTGGAATAACTTACCAAGGGAAATGTTCAATAATTTTCCAATTTCTTTGCGATAATTTAAGAAAAGGCTAGGAAAACAACAGATAGGGAATCTGCCACCTGGGCGACTGCCCTAAATGCAGATCAGTAGTGACTCATTGATTGAAAAAAAAGACCTCCTAAACTACAGGTGATTCAGAACTTTCCTTCCCACCTATATAGGAAGCATGTTGCCACTTATTAGCAAGTATCTCAACATCGTGCCGTATAGTTCGTAACTTACCGAGCTCGATAGCTGCAGTCGCTTAAGTGCGCCCAGTATCCAGTATTCGGGAGGTAGTGGGTTCGAACCGCACTGTCGGCAGCCCTGAAGATGGTTTTCCGTGGTTTCCCATTTTCACACCAGGCAAATGCTGAGGCTGTACCTTAATTAAGGCCACGGCCGCTTACTTCCCACTCCTAGCCCCTCCCCGTCCCATCGTCGCCATAAGACCTATCTGTGTCGGTGCAACGTAAAGCAACTAGAAAAAAAAAAATTCGTAACTTCTTCGTCTTCCGAATTTTACACCACCGGCCCTGATGAATTAAGTCTAACTTTGTAAAACGATACTGCATCTTCTTTATCTCTCTCTCTCTCTCTCTCTCTCTCTCTCTTATTCTCATATTCTCCCTTTCATTGATTTCTGCTCCCCCCATATGGTCATCAGCTGCCCTCACTAATGACAATAAAATTAACCGCGTATTCTCATTCTTTGCGTACTTCTTGAAAGCCCGTAACTCTGACCTGAGATACTCTAGTACCAAATAAATTATGTCCTATTTCATGATCTTGAACTTGAGTAAACGTTCACAGTACGCAGGTCTCTGATTTATTTACAGAACTGTCAATGGTACCCTTAAATGCACGTATTTCTTTCTGTGTTACCTCATTCCCCGTTATATGTTCATCCAGGTAGGATCCGAAATAGACCAATATTCCATATTCCTTGTGTGCACCTAACCTCCAGCAACGCTCCATATTCTACCGCCTTCCCACAACAGCAAATGCCCTGCGTGAAACTGACATCTTCACTTCCTGTCAGTGACACGTACATGATTATATCTGGGGTTTTACGTTATTTCTTTCATACTGTCTAAAGAATCTGTTCATAATAAGTCTCCTCTTTGTTAAATTTTTCGTTTTGTTTTCTTACCGTTAATATGATATATTGTTATACAGTCAGTGTGAAATGGAATATTTCGTACCTGTATCTGATTACTACTAAATAAAGAAAGGAGTAAAAAAAAGATCGAGAATGAAATGCGGCCTATTTATGAATTCTTGCTTCATGATAATCATACATATTGTGCTTGGTAAACACATCCTTTCTACTTAAAGCGCAACATTACAGTTTTATTGGTAGAACGCAACAACTGCTTTCTTATACGTCGTGGGATAATCCTGTGCTATCATAAATGAGTACCAAGTTAATTCCTGCGAGCAAAGGCGGCCGGACGTAGAGCCAATCACTCTTTCCTAACAAGTGCCCAGGTTATGGATGGTGGAAGCCTTTACCTTCCACCTCTCCAAGGGCCTTCATGGCCAATACGGAGATGATTTTGCTTTTTATATTCCTGTACTCTATATCGTCACTTCACCCGTAAAAGGTTGTAATCCACAAAGCTCTTCCTATCGATTATTCTCCTTAAGACTGGTCACGCCTCCCAGCCACATATGGTTATGCAGTCCATCAGAACAAATTTTGTTGTGTTCATTTTCCTATGCCCATGTGTAAAGGAAAATTAACCTTACTGTATCGTACTATACGAATGCATGCTTGCATTACGTATGTACGCACTCTTATTGTATAATGCATGTTAGGTTCATTTTCGGTTACTCGTTGACATAGGAAAACGAACACAACGGACATTGTTCTTTTTTTTTTTTTGCTAGGGGCTTTACGTCGCACCGACACAGATAGGTCTTATGGCGACGATGGGATAGGAAAGGCCTAGGAGTTGGAAGGAAGCGGCCGTGGCCTTAATTAAGGTACAGCCCCAGCATTTGCCTGGTGTGAAAATGGGAAACCACGGAAAACCATTTTCAGGGCTGCCGATAGTGGGACTCGAACCTACTATCTCCCGGATGCAAGCTCACAGCCGCGCGCCTCTACGCGCACGGCCAACTCGCCCGGTGGACATTGTTCTGATGGGCTGCATATCCATATGTGACTTGGAGGCGTGACCAGTCTTAAGGAGAATAATCGATAGGAAGAGCTTTGTGGATTACAACCTTTTACCAGTGAAGCGACGATATGTTACGTCTTGGAACTCTACATGAAGCACACTCCTGGATCGTAGGCAACCCCGTATTCTGTCCCACGCAATGTGCGGATCCGTGGCCAGTGGTCCTATTAGTTAGCTCACGAGAATTTTGTCCTCCGTTGCACCTTCAGCTCTATTCTTTGTTACAAGTTTCTTTCTTAATCCGTTTACCCTCCAGCGTTGGTTTTCCCCTCGGACTCAGCGAGGGATCCCACCTCTACCACCTCAAGGGCAGTGTCCTGGAGCGTGACACATTGGGTCGGGGATACAACTAGGCAGGAGGATCAGTACCTCGCTGAGGCGGCCTCACCCACTATGCTGAACGAGGGCCTTGTGGGAGAATGGGGAGTTCGGAAGGGATAGACAATGAAGAAGGAAGGAAACGGCCGTGGCATTAAGTTAGGTACCATCCTGGCATTTGCCTGGAGGAGAAGTGGGAAACCACGGAAAACCAATTCGAAGATGGTTGAGGTGGGAATCGAACCCCTCTTTCTCAGTTGACCTCCCGAGGCTGAGTGGACCAAGTTCTATCCCTCGTACCACTTTTCAAATTTCGTGGCGAGCCGGGAATCGAACCCGGGCCTCCGGGGGTGGCAGCTAATCACACTGACCACTACACCACAGAGGCGGACGGAACAAAGTATATTAACACAAAAGAAAAATAAGAAAGAATTAAGGAAAAAATGTAAATCACGAAAAAAGACACGAAAACTAGATGCAGATACAAGTTCCTCAAGGGCACGACTGCTTTATGCAGTATGACTACTGCGCTTCTTTTAGAAGTAGTAATGATGTCATAAAGTCGTGTCCATCTGCGTACTGCTCCTATACCATTCCAAAGTTATACAAGCTATTTACGTATCGTACTAGAGCACCAACCATGATTCCATTGACAGAAATATTGTCTATATCAGTGGCATTCAAACTTTTCGGTTGGCGTACGCGCAAAATCCAATTGTTTTACCATCGTATCCCCGAAGTATGGATACATTGCGATTATACCAGAAATAACAAATGATTGTTGCCGGATGCCAAAAAAATATTAACTATAATCATCATTTTACGCAACTTATCCCGCTTGCTGAGGGTCCCTGCACATACTGAGGCATGAAAGATTTGTGGCCGGGGAGTTAGGTCGCATGCCATCTCAGCAACACTAAGAATCAAAGCACGGACGGCGGGATGACAGGCAAGCAGCTAAGCCTATTCCCCAACGATAACAAGAATGTAGTCCGGCTCCATGGCTAAATGGTTAGCGTGCTGGCCTTTGGTCACAGGGGTCCCGGGTTCGATTCCCGGCAGGGTCGGGAATTTTAACCTTAATTGGTTAATTTCGCTGGCACAGCGGCTGGGTGTACGTGTCGTCTTCATCATCATTTCATCCTCATCACGACGCGCAGGTCGCCTACGGGAGTCACATCGAAAGACCTGCATCTGGCGAGCCGAACTTGTCCTCTGACACTCCCGGCACTAAAAGCCATACGCCATCTCATCTCACAAGAATGTATTGTATGTATAGCGTCGCTGGGCAAAGGAAAGCTGATAACTCTTTCGGAGTAGTTTACGGAAGAAACACAAAAGTGAGCGGTGAGCAATGGCCGGGGAACTGTTCCTGGCATTTTCATTGCTTAATGATAGCCCAATTATTCGATCTATTTAGTTTTCTGGTCCCTTTCACAGGCAACACGCAAAACCTTCATTAGACAGATGGAGAAAAATGGTTTCCTCCTGAGTGGAATTACAGGCTTCTCATTGCATAGCAACGAAATATATACACGAGGGTGAATCAAAAAGTAAGCTACACTTCCAAGTTATGGCCATTTATGAAACCACCCACACATAGGAAACACGCCTGTGATAACATACAATGTAAGTTCACGTTTCCACATAATCCCCAAGAGACTGTAAACATTTCTCGGAATGGTCAATCAACTTTTCGATTCCAGATGCGTAGAATTTATCTCCAGTGCTGTGTAACCACCTGGAGACAGCTGCTTTCACCTCCTCATCGTTTCGGAATCGTCGTCCACCGAGGTCCTTTTTCAGCTTACCGAACACCTGATAATCTCATGGCGCTAAGTCTAGACTATGTGGAGAATGTTGGCATACCTCCCACTTGAATCGCTCCAGCAGTTCGGACGTTTGGCGAGCCGTGTGAGGTGTGGCGTTATCATGCAACAAAATCACACCGGCGCAGGATTTTCTCCACCACTTTTCTTTAATTGCCTTGCGCAACCGGTTCAACATTTGACAATACGAAGCCGAGTTCATTGTTTGCCTTTCAGTATCAATTCCACGTGCACCACTCCCTCCATGTCAAAGACCACTGCCGCTATTACCTTTCCTGCTGAAGGTTGGACCTTGGCCTTCTTCAGTGATAGTGATGTGGTGTGCACCCATTCCATCAATGTCCTCTTTGTTTCGGGGGTGAAGTGGTAGACGCAAGTTACATCCCCTGTAATCATTTGCCACAGAAACTCGTTGCCCTCTACACAATACCGTTGCAAAAATGCCAGTGATGATTGGATACGTTGTCCCTTGTGCACATCGGTGAGCAGACGTGGGAACCATCCTTGACACAGTATATGAAATCCAAGGTCCTGGTGAACAATGCACATCACACTGCCATACGAAATGCTTAGCATGCTGGCAATTTCCTGCAGTGTTATGCGCCGATTCTCTCTAATGATCCCATCCGCACGGTCAACATTTGCAACGGTACTGGACGTCGCGGGCCTGCATTCGCGATATTCGTTCGTGAGATTCGTGCGTCCAGTGTCAAACTGCTTACACCACTTTAAAATACTTGGGCGAGAAATTGCGCGTTCACCATATACAGCAGTGATTTCACAATGAATATCCGTGCAATTGAGCTGTTTAGCCCATAGAAATCTGAACGTTGCACGCTCCTCCAATTTGGAGTGAACATCCAGTTGACGCGTCATTGAGCCTAGCCCGCTCTGCACACACAACACGACGGGATACCACACCAACCTTCCTATCGGACGTGTCAGCAGTTACTGTAGCTTGCTCCGCATTGGCCACGGTCACGGCACGCAGCGTGCTTTCGCGGGGAGCTAGTGTAACTTACTTTTTGATTCGGCCTCGTATATGAGATTATTATTATTATTAATGTCACAATTAGTATTGTACTATATACACTGCTACTGAGACAAATTGAAGTGAGTGAGTGGATTTCGAAACAAAAAATTGAAAAAGAGAAATTCAAGTAAGCATTTTTACATACATAGCCTATGGGAGGTACAAACTGACACATATTTTAGAATGAATAGTTCGGAAAGAGGACTCCGTGTAGTGAGAGACAAAAAACTAAATCAGAACAAGATTTTATTAAAAATGAGCAGGCTCAACTCTTTACTGAACAGTTAAAAGCTACGATAAATTTGCGTACCGCTTGAGGTGACCCCGCGGACCCCCAGTGGTACGCGTACCACACTTTGACACCACTGTCTATATATGATACTTGTTTTTCCCTAGTAGGATGCGATTGGTCTGTATTCGATCTCTTCTAAGCATTAAGTACTTTTTGCTGGCCAATATGAGTCTCGAAGTATATCATAGGGTCTGAAATGTCTCCTTGTTTGGTGCTAGGTTGAAGGGCTACCATGCCAATATGTCGATTACTCCCTAACAGGGCCAGACACTTCCTCGTGCGCTACGAAACCTAAGTGTTTGAGACCGTATGCTGTACAGAATATGAACATGTAATCTACATTCACTTACGTTATGGATCATATAATTTCGATCCACGTACACATCTTCTCTGCGGAACAAACCTAATCCAAATTCTGAGCACAATAGGAAAAATTAGGTTGAGGAGGACTACGTTCCTTCTTCGTGATAGGCCTACTGTCGATTTATAATCATTATGTTAACCCTCAAATGGTGAGGTGCGGTCAAAACTGGCACAAGCATAAAACTCCACAGACAAGCAACTCAATGCTGAAAATATCCTAGGGATATGAGCTACGAATTTTAGGTAAATATAATAAAATATGGGAATAAGAGCCTCCCTTGGCTAAGGCGCCAGCGCGCCGGCTTCTCACTGCTGGGTTCCGTGGTTCAAATCCCGGTCACTCCATGTGAGATTTGTGCACGACAAAGCGGGGTCGGGACAGGTTTTTCTCCGGGTTCTCCGGTTTTCCCTGTCATATTTCATTCCAGCAACACTCTCCATTATCATTTCATCTGGCATACATTGAATGAGAGGAGTGCGACAGACTTCGGCAGCCGGCACAATTTCTATCCTCGCCGCTAGATGAGGGCTTCATTCATTCCATTTCTGACCCGGTCGAATGACTGTAAACAGGCAGCGGATTTTCATAATGAAGTATGAGAATAAATTACTTCTTTATTCCTAAAAATTACAACCCTTTTCCACCATCGTTATCCGGTCGATTAGATTAGCAATTTGCCGTATTCTACCACTACGAGCGCTAATGTGGGTCAATGTAGAGTTTCCCTTAAGCCCTTATAACTACATTCGGTGTGGAAATTTTCAAAAAATCGAAAAATGCCTGAAGGTTTTGAACCAAGGAACACATTACAGTAAAAATTATGTAATTAAGTTAATTTGCTTAGGATTTGAATCAGAAAGAAAAAGAGTAAAGCAACAAGCGATTTTAAGCTTTTGTTTTCGGAACTGCATTCAGGCCAAAAGTGATTATCGATTATTTTTTTTAGTTTTATAGACTATCTAAGACCCACAATTGAAAACTTCCCGGGCCATTTAGCCCTTCAACTTTCGACACAATAGAGGAAATCGCTTAATTTTACGTTTTTCGTAGAATGGAGATCCCTACTTTACCTGTTATGAAATGTTTTCAAAATGAAAACGTTCATAAATATGAGCATATTCTAACTGTATGTGAGAAGATGAAAGGAACATTGACAGCGACACTCTCAGGAGTTATTACATAGCCCATGTGAATTTGGTATGATTAATGGACAGAATGATACTTTTCCACCAAACTCGAGAAGGAATTGCACGATCCTAAAATATACTGATTTTTGTCTTTAAAGAGACAGGTGATTCCAAAATCCATACTGAGATATCCCTCCCATCGCACTACAGCCCTTAAAGGGCCTTGGCCTACCAAGCAACCGCTGCTCAGTCCGAAGGCCTGCAGATTACGAGATGTCGTGTGGTCAGCACGACGAATCCTCTCGGCCGTTATTCTTGGCATTTTAGACCGGGGCCGCTATCTCATCGTCAGATAGCTCCTCAATTCTAATCACGTAGGCTCAGTAGACCTCGAACCAGCCCTCAGGTCCAGGTAAAAATCCCTGACCTGGCTGGGAATCGAACCCGGGGCCTCCGGGTAAGAGGCAGGCACGCTACCCCTACACCATCAAACACAATCAGAGTCTAAAAATACAGAAATATTAAACATTTTTTAAACTTTTCTTCGATTTCGCAACCTGTTCCCTGGACACTCGCCATAAGCAACAGAACGGCAGTTTTGGCCCACTGTACGGCTGCAAGCGACGCAGTACAGTATTGTTTAGTCCGAAATTCCAAACTGAAACTCAGGATCGTTATCCACCCATCTCTTGCACTGCTCTCATGGTAATCATCGTTTAGTATATTGTTCAGTAACTCTTGAAAATCTGGATCCATGATAGAAACCTTTCCTCAGAGATGGAGGCCATACTAATGCCGAATACGAACATATGAACTTTAATATGTACACGATGAATTGAAGTTCACGGCGTCAACTCCGTTAAATACAATCATGTGAAAAGGTATTCGTACAACTTAAACGTTAAGCAATGTTGTCGTTTGTAGTTGACGCATTGTCCACAGGCCGCTAGAAATTTCGCTACTTTTCTATATTTCGGTATTTCGAGAAACATGAATATGTACCGGAAATAAAAATAGTACTTTATAAATGTTTTTTAAGAAACGTATTGCACCCATGGAACTGAGCCCAATTGCGTTATATTAATAAATTGTAATGAATATCATAGGTGGAATATTTCCACACAGTGGAAACTCTGTTTCTCACAGTACTGCAGGAAGCAAGACCACACACAAAAGAAACTTAAGCTGCTGAAGCCTCTCTAAGTCACGTCTTGTTGTCCCCTAATAAAGCATTTATCTCCGAACAATATAGCGAGAGGACGCGTGGCTACGTAGGAATTGAGGTCAGGGAGCTGTACTTTTCCGCTGTTTGCAAGATAGAGAAAACACCCAATAGGAGACAGAGATATCTGCCAAACACCCCTCAAAATTGAAATGGGAACAGTCCAATATCCCCGGGAGAAATCCTCCCAACCAATCAGAATCCTTATTTGAAATATTTCGAAAGGAGCGCTCTTAAATATTCAGTCGTTTGACAGAAACTGACAGTAAATTAATAACTTTTCAACTGCAGTAACACTTCAATTCGTGTATCATAAGTAGTGAGTGAGACAAATCGTGTTAATGTGCAGCAAGTATTAAATGAAGGGAGGACATGTCTGGGAACGAGAGTGAAGGAATATTCCCGCCATAGTCGTCTTACATCCAGTAGTACGAACGAAGAAGTATTCCCACCGAAGCCATCTAAATTATTTAAATGTGTGCGATAAATACAGTGATCACAGTGCATTAATGGAACTACCGGAAGTTTATTTATAAATTAGGACAATAATGAAATCGCAGGTAGAGGTGCATCACTCAAAAGACGCTCCCGAAATCATGTTAATATCACTCCGCAGACGCACCAAAGGAGGTACAAGCCGTCAGGCAGGGAGATCACTTGTTCACCAACGATTGTGAAGATAGGACGTGTAATCTGAATTCTCTCACTTGAACATTGTAAGATATCTGCTAACATGTAAACTTCTGAGGAACTTATAGGTTTACTTAAATATATTATAACACACTTTACCACGTTATCATATTGAGAACTTTATACTACATTTTGGTGATAATAGGTTAGTCACATTTGCCATTTGCAATGCATATCACTTAGTAACATTTTAACATTACATGGGTGACCGAATGAACTTCCTTCAATGAAAGACAGGCTGTCCTGGAAATATTTCTATTTTGAGTCATTCATAAATAACAAGTAGAGGGAGAGACTATGAATGAGTAATTCCACTACAAACAGGTCATTAACACCACTTCAAGGGCAAGAAACTCGTAAGGGGATTTAAGCAGCTCGGAGATAACAGTCCAGGTGCGGGGAAATACTTTCAGTGAGGAGAAGCGAGCCCCGCGCGCACATAATTAGCTCGTAGGAAGCTGCAAGTCCGCGTGTGCCGTAAGAAGAGAAATAGTGTATAATAATTGTCTTCATTTTGTGTATATATTTCTAAGTGTCATTGTATTAGAATTAAGGCAGCAAGAATATTAAATGCGTGTGCTTATTGTAACCAATACCATGGATGGATACGTCGATTTTGTGAAGATGTATAATATCTATAGAATCATGTTCTAATTCCAACTCGACCGGCGCCCGATGGCGGGCGAAGCTTCATTGCAAAATGTGAGTAAATGCATTCATATGTATAAATCTAACATGGAATGTACTATTTAATTTAGTTAGTTACGCGAGCTACCAATTAGATGTTTAAGTATTGTAATTTCATTCCAGGGTGTAGCACAGAGGATATTTCAAAATGACGATTTATTCACGCATGATGTGTTCAATTTCATTTGTTTTCTTCTTATTATTATTATTAATATTTCTTGCATTGTTGTTGTCAAATTCGACTAATTTGTTTAAATGCATAGGCCTACATTTAAATGACATTAGGGATCATTATTATGCTTTTTGGTAAGATTGCACATTATGACGGTTCGATTCGCTTAGTCACATGACAGAATTTTAATAGAGTGTAAATTTATTTTATTCATGGTTATTTTGGAATAATTTATTTTAGTTTCATATATATTTCACCTGAATAACGATTGTATGGACAGGTGAAAATCGATTTTATTTGTCAACTGGTCATAATGGATTTTGATGAAATAATTTAATATTGTTGTGATATGATAGAGGCATTCAATTGGGAGATAATCATTGAATATTTCGATAGTGGGAAATTTTTACCCAAGTAAGAAAGGATGTTATGTCATTATGCTCACATGACGATAGAGGTTAATATTATGTGATGATTGAATATGCACTACAGGCAATTATCTCAAAATATGAGAAGTTATTGATATATTATCAGCCGGGGAGCTGAGAATGAATGAATAAGCCGTTGGGGCTAAATAAATGAGATGATATTCAAGCTGTGAAAGTTAGTATCGCGATGTTGAAAGTATCTGCCGGCCATGAGGAGCCGAGGAATGAAAGTGAGCGGGAGGACCAGTCTCCCAATGAAATTGAAATGCATTAAAAATGGCAATTATCACGATGAATAGAGGAGGAGGCGACATGACATACCATCTTATACCAAATAATTATATGTAAGCATAGTAGATCGATCCAATATAAATGACTCATCAGAGTAGCAAAAATCCCACTTAACATGCCATTATCGTATTACAATGAGTATTCTGGTAACGTTTCTTGATGTGAGTCTGTGTTTTATCACATTTTCCTAAATTTTATCGCCAGCTGATTTTGAATTAATTTATTCTCAATTATTCCTCGGTTTATATTAAATGAATAACATTAGGGAAGCTATGAGAAGCTAATATGGTCATGGTAGAACGATGTCCTTAATCAGAGATTTGGTATTACTGGACTCTGAGTACGATAATATATTATACATAATGATGCAATCTAAATAATATTATGTTTGATTTATATACGGCTAAATGCGTGAATGAATAATTGTTATATAAATAATGTAAATATGACATCAGTTCGTGCGTTAGAGAGCATTCAACCCTGACGGGTATATTTTAGTCGTGTTATGAGTAGAATTAGGTAATTCCTCTGTGACTACGATGTAATATAGCTATTTTCCGTAATTCTAAGTCTATTTGTGTGATAATTAACGTGTTCATTTAATTGTAAATAGGACAGTAGCTCACGTAAAATAAGTACATGAAGTGGTAGATTTGAATTATACTCTCACATAACAAGGCATAACAAAATTGGCAGGAATTACTGAATGATTAATTTGGTTACTAAATTGTATTTCAACAGTAAATAATATGATGATATTGATGTTTAATAGTCATGAATGTTATGAAAGAAATAATTTTGTCAAATTAAAGTTTACGTATTTTTGAGTGTTTTTTAAAAGTAAAACTTGGTTTAATTGAAGTTCAGTAATATCCAGAGTCAACAATTATATTTGCAGACTTATTGAGTCGAATTACATCACGTTACACAGTGATTTGTGCTAAAATTGCATCGATCCTCAGTATTTAATGAGAAGATTTAAATGTCAAATTATTTATATAGAATGTGGAGACTATGTTCACAAAAAAATGATGGAATGTTCTAAATGTTATAAAAGGTTGGTTTAAATTGATAATAACATCGTAAGTTCTTTGTTTTCTAAGAGTGTGATTTTCTAATTCTGACACACACAACTTAATTGGCTTTATAATAAGACAGGTGATTGTACTGGAGATCATTGTGGTATAGATACTTAATTCAACCAATTTGAGTACTTGATGATGAAATATGATCAAACAATTATACTACGATTCATAATGGATAATTTATCCTTAATTATTTTTTATTATTTAATTAATTAATTAATCAATTAATCTTTTTATATATTAATTTAAATTAATTCTGGTTATCCACGATGGTAAATTTGCAGTTATATAAATTTGGATATTAAACTGTGGTCAAAACCTAATCCATGATTATTGATTCTACGCATTTGTTAATAACGTTTTATTTTATTTAAAATTCAGTCTGTGTCATGACAGTTATTTATTGAGTAGTTATATAGCAACTGATAGCTAGGCAATCCCTCAGCGGCACCCTCCAGACGACCATGGACTGAGCACCCCTGAGACAGAATTTCAACAATGCGGTGAGTATATATATTTTTTTTACAGCAGCCGAGGCAAGATAAAAGAAACTCTACCGACTAAAGGGTGCAGTATCATCCAATAAGTTCGAAATATAGATGCATAAAAAGTATTTGTACAGGTGGTTTATAGTCACATCAAGGGCCTTGCAACGCAGGTAAGCATAAAGGTCACGTCTTGAACCAAGTCAGTTGTGCTTGAGTCGTTTCAAACAACAACTGATACAGTCAATCAGTAAGATGGGCCGCACAATGAAAGAAACAACGGACGAAGAGAGAAGAATTATAATCCGGGCTCATAATTCCTGTACATCTCTCTCGGAAATATCGAAACTTGTGAAGAGACCAAGATCTACAATTCAGGGAATTATTGACAGGTATGGTGAGGGAAGATCTTTTAAAAATGCACGCACAGGTGAACGTCTATGCAAACTAGATGATCCAACTAAAAGACTAATCCCCAGGAAAGTTAAGAAAAATTCTAGAACCAGTGCTGCGAAACTGAGGTCTGAACTAGGAAATGATTTAAAACTTAATATCTGTGCTTCCAAAATTCAATGGCTATCATTGTAGAAATGCCAGCTGAAACCTTTAATTACCCCAGCAAATAGGAAGAAATGACTACAATATGCTACAGACTATAAACATGCTTCTCTAGCATTCTGGGATCGAGTTGTATTTACGGATGAAAGTAAATTCACTATTTTCAAGAACATGGCTAAAATGTGTAGAGGAAAGAGAACACAGAATTCGAAGAAACAAAACCTGCTTCTTTCAGTGAAGCATGGTGGATCAGGTGAGCTGGAGTAGGTTCCTTAGAATTCATAGGTGGAAAGTTGAACCGTAAATACTACATTGAAATTGGAAGAAACATCTAGCATTTAGTGCCGAAAAATGGGACTTCTGGGTAATTATGTACTCATGCAGGATAAAAATCCAACGAATATGGCCCTTGATGCACGATTGTGGATTTTATACAACACACCCAAATATATGGTAACACCCCCTAATCACCGGATCTGAATCCGATTAAACATGTGTGGGTTTATCTTAAAGAGAGAGTGAGCACAAGAAACGTTTCATGAAAGCCAGGTTTGAAAATGGCTCTTTCGGAAGAATGGAGTAGGCCCTACGACTGAGCCCACCTTCACCTCCAAGATAGTTCATGCAATGCCTAGGCGGCTTGAGGCCATTGTAAAATCAAAATGATTGCCAACAAAATACTAAATGTGTACTAAAATCAGTGAGGAATGAAAGTAAAATTGGAATGTATGAATACTTTTTATGAGTATGAAATCATGGTATTTTGACTTATTATGTATTAATGACAGATACGCCCATTAATGTTATGTTTTATGATGTATATATATATTTACATAGTGTACAGAAAGCTGACCTATCTATGTTATACAGGGCCTGTTTTATGGCTTGCTCCGTGTGTCAGGGGAACACGCACGGAAGGCGATAGCCGGGTGACTCGTTTGCCGAGAGATATATTGCTCTGAGTGGTGCTGCGAAGCCAGCTAAGAAAAAGACCCTGTACAACGTACATGAGAATATGTATACTAAAGAAAGTATTTTTGTTTCAGTATGAAGTGTGCGATTACTTTTTACTATGAGTGTATATAAGAAAAGTAAGCTACATTATACATACGCAAGCGGTGAGGTGGGATCAATGAAGGTATCACCATTATTTCAACGTTGGGTAGAACGAAGACGGGCAACATTAGTGAACAGCCACTTCAAACAATATTATCCTTGGGCTTAAGGTAATTTACACGAGGAAAAGGAACAGTTAGGGAGTACTGCGCGGAACGTGGTAGGGGTCTGCAGTCGTACTGGTGTCTGCATAAACGACCCCATCTCACCATTTGAGGGTTGACTTTACCACATCATGTTTCTGTTTTGTGACCATGAACGAACAAGTGGGTGCGCGGTTTGGCTCGCGTAGCTATCAGCTTACATTCGGGAGATTGTGGGTTCGAACTCCATTGTCGGCAGCTCTGAATTTGGTTTTTCGTGGCTTTCCGTTTTCATGCCAAGCAATGCAGTTTTCTTATATGATAACAGAGCACAGCTCGATGAAGTAGTCTAACAACTCTACCTTCTCCTCATCTCATTTGGTTTCTTATAGCTCCTACTCTTCTTAACGACAGTGGATAATGGAATTCACAGAACAATTATTCATCCTGTAGTTTGCTAGCATCATGAAACGATATTGATTATAGGATTCTGAAGCGTTTAGCTTTAGTAAACCTGTTTCTATTTAAGTTGAACACTGCTCTATTCACTAATGCCAAACAGTGTTATGTACGTGGTGTTTAGGTTTACACGGTCCAAAATGACGAAGATACGTCAGAAAGAGTTAGCTCCACACTTTACAAGAATTAAGAGTGAATCACATGAAGCCATCAACTAGTGTTGACACAGAATAATTTATTGTTTTCGTAGAACCCAATATATAGAATTTACATGAGTAGTAATCCTTGATATTTACCCGGAAGAAAAGAAGGCTATACCAGACATTGACTGTAAAATAAATATTTTAAGTAGGAACGATGAAGACAAGTTCTCATTCAAACTACTGGAATAGACGTCAAATACGAGCTTCATGTGATTTAAGACTGCCACAAGCTATTTAAGAGGAATGTGAAGAACAGATTTAATGGATATATATATAAGTACATTTACTGTAATCATCAGAACTAGCTCAGGCACAGCATATTCTATATCAGATCACACATCAGATCAATCATTAGTTTGCTTGATAAGTAATCGACTTTTATATGAAAGCATATGAAATAGTAAGCTTACAAATGGCGGAATTGTTGGCCCTTGTTCGATTCCATTTAGACTCTCTGTTCCTGCCCATGCTGCTCCTTGAGGAAGGGCACTACTTTTTGACTCTCTAGCAGATATCCTAGTAGTTGGAGTGAGATTTTCATAAACCTCATCCTCTGAGCTGGAGCCGCTTGGCAGGGCCTCAGCCATTCTCCTCAGGTTCTTGCATCAGTAAGATGTACACTGAACTGATGGGAGTCCATAGCTGAAAAAGTAAAGACAAGCTGCTTACTGTGCACAGTATTATGATCATGAAGAAGAGAGATACATCATTTGCACCATTCTCCTATCCAGAACTTTGCTGAAGGTGATGCTCATTCTTTTGAGAAACTATAAACTTACAATTTCATTGGATTTTAACGTGATACATACATTTTTCTGTGGAGTCTAGGGATGAATGTTTCTGTCTTTCACTTGAAGAGAATTTGAATGTTTTACAGGTAGGACTTTAATAATAATTAGGTTAATTACAATAGGAACTATGTGAAATAAACAAGTGAAAGTCGACTCAATGTGTTGGCTCTTTTGAACATTCACAGAGACATAATTGTAAAACCAAGAGATCTCTTGAATCTATCTTCTAAGAAGTCTGGAAAGTTAGATTTTAGATTGTAATCTGAACATACCATTCGCTGTAAAACCGTTGACCTTGATCATGTTGTTCTCGTTCTGTATTTTAATGTAAGATTTTATAGTGTACTGACATCTCAATATCAACATAATTCACTTGTACCAGTGTCCTTATAAACACACTCATGCATGCGCACACCACACACGAACATAAACCCCTCCATTACGTTCTATCATCAGTTTGTGACTATTAATAATAATACAGGTCGCATGTGATACGGATTTAAATTGCTTCCCAATGAATAACACAAAGTCCAAGTGTACAGTACTGAGCATGTGATTGCTAAAAACCAGTCAGTAAGCAGAACCAAACCTTCCATTTCTGGTCTGTTGATAAATGTAGGGCGAAGGGCGGGCTTATGATCGGGAACACGTCGAATGCAGAGGTCGGCCGACCCCGGAAGGGAAACCGGAGCTATTACCCCAGCTGTCTACAATATAGGGAGGGCTCTATGGAGTTTCGTTGAAAAGTAGGTCGTTGACCCCTGATGTGCGGGTTGCCTGCCTCACAGGCGCTACCCTCCCATTTTCAATTCAACCCTTGAAAACTTCCCTTACTCATATCGTATTTCTTCTGAACCATTTCCTTGACATTGTCGTTTTTCATAATTCCTTACTCCATATTTTCTCACCCGCCATATTTCAGATATTTGCGTCTAAGTTTCTGAAGCCATCCACGTCGCCGCCATGACACCTTGTACTGTTCCTATTGGGTGCTCTGCACCTTTCACTTCCTTGGTACTCTATTATTGAAAGTTATATTCATTTACTATTCAGTAACAATGCTCCACCCTATTGGGATTGGAACTCCAGTGTTAAGCATTCATACTCCATTGCCTTTCCCCAAGACAATACATCACTGTCGGACGTTGTCTTTGAGTCTGGGTAATAAAGTTTCAAAGAGAAGGGAGCTAAGGAACTCCATTCCTCAAGTATAAGTACGGTAAAAAGATTTTGATTTTGTAGGCACAAATATAAAAAATGATACCATAATTAATGCACCGGTCCGCCTCAGTGGTGTAGTGGTTAGTGTGATTAGCTGCCACCCCCGGAGGCCCGGGTTCGATTCCCGGCTCTGCCACGAAAGTTGAAAAGTGGTACGAGTGCTGGAACGGGGTCCACTCAGCCTCTGGAGGTCAACTGAGCAGAGGTGGATTCGATTACCACCTCAGCCATCCTGGAAGTGGTTTTTCGTGGTTTCCCAGTTCTTCTAACTTAAGGCCACGGCCGCTTCCTTCCTTCTTTCTTGCCTATCCCTTCCAATCGTCCAATCCCTCACCAAGGTCCCTGTTCAGGATAGCAGGTGAGGCCGCCTGGGCGAGGTACTGGTCATCCTCCCCTGTTGTACTCCGCGACCCAATGTCTCACGCTCCAGGACACTGCCCTTGAGGCAGTAGAGGTGGGATCCCTCGCTGAGTCCGAGGAAAAAGCAACCCTGAAGGGTAAGCAGTTTAAGAACGAAGAAAGGAAGAAAACAATTCTATCTTATTTATGTCACAGTGTGTTTGTTATAGTAGGGTACATGCTAAACAAAATTCACGATAATTTTACTTGTAGAAATGGATTTTATCAAACCTTTTATTTATTGCACTTCATTACCCATGATTTCAGAGTGAATGCTCGACAGTGAAGCGTGTTCTCGGGGTAAGGCACTGGAGTTCGATTACCGGTCGGGCTGGCAATTTTTACCCAATAGTAAATGAATATAACTTTGAATAATAGAGTGCCAAGCAAGTGAGAGTTGCAGAGCAGCGAATAGGAGCCAGGTGGATACAACAGCTGAGTAGAAGGTGTCATGGCGGTGACATGGATGGCTTCAGAAACTTAGAAACCAATATCTGAAATATGGCGGATAAGAAAATATGAAGTAAGGGATTCTGAAAAGCGATTATGTCTAGGAAATGGTTGAGAAGAAATACGATATGAGGAAGGTAAGGTGTTCAAGGTTTGAATTGAAAATGGGTGGAGGGTAGCACCTGTGAGGTAGGCAACCCGCACAGCAGGAGGTCAACGACTTACTTTCTTAAACAAACTGGCATAGAGACCTCCCTGTATTTTAGACAGCTGGGATAATGGCACCGGTTTTCCCTCTGGGATCGGCTGACCTCTGCCTTCGACATGTTCCCAACCACTAGCCCGCCCTTGGATCTACATTTATCAACAGACCAAAAATCCACGATTTGGTTCTGGGTTCTGATTGGTTGTAAGCAATCACATACTCACGCATGCGCACTACAGTATATTGGGACTTGCTATTGTTCTTTAGAGCCACCGTAGTCATTTCCATTTTCACTGATATCAACACGTATGTATTTTTCGTCGTAGACTACGTCATTACATTTCTTGTTTGTGTTTCTATTGTAATATTATAAATTATATATAATAATTGAAATAATTAATCAAATCATTGAAATAAAATAAATTTATAAAAAATAATTAATCGAAATGTCTGTAGTATGCGCACCAGATTTCATCAGAATGGATCCATGAAATTTTAACAGAATATGATAGTTCTCTTTCCCAGGGCGTGTACATAAAGCTGCGTACTGGTACATCTGCTTCAGGCCTTACCTAACCTTCATCAATAACTCCACTGATTCTAAAATAACTAACTACATTCTAAGAAACATCCGTGCACGAGTACCTCATCAACACACCAAAACATCATAAAATGCACTGAAAAAATACTGTTGGAAGATTCCATATTTACAACCACAACTACAACAACAAAACAGTGGGAAAACAAAAGCGAGGACCAAGCTGCCATTTCTAGTCAGACCGTTGAACATTAATTACAAAGCACATACATGTGCACAAATACCGTACACTGTTTCTGTGTATCAACAAAACTTGCATATTCTCTAAATTTTCACTTGTTATATCACACAGATACTGTAACTTTATAATACTGTGTTCACTGACTCTAACACTCAGTTTAAAGATACTTTCACACGAGCAACACACGCTTTGATGGAAAGACTGAAATACGGTACCTCAGAGCTCTCGCCAACATATAAGACACCAAGCCGCCACAAGTGATAAAATACCAAGTGCCTAAGCACTCTACAATTTGTAGATCAGTACCAAACATCACAGTCGACAAAATTTCACGTCAACCACGTTCCACACAAGTTTAAAGGCAAGTCATGTTTCACCAAAATTTGAACTCAAGTCCCATTCCAACACAGTTACATCTCCTCTACGTTTCACCAAAGATTTTAAGACAAGCATGTTTCACAAAAGTTGTATCTCCTCTACGTACACCAAAATATTTTAAATTAACTTAGCTATTTTCAGTCAAGTCCTCCGTCGTTTTCTCACATGCCTAAATATATATCAGCTTCCCCTTACTCTCACATGGCACGTCTAGATTGATCCTGGCCATCCAATCACGAATGGAAGGTCCTCTTGCAACATCAAGACCACGTCGCGAACCTCTTCCGTGTCCCATGACAATAACAACGAGGCCACCTCATCGGACTCTGGGCAGTTCCATGACTCACAGGAACATTCTGAGTTGTAAATAGCACTGGTTTCCCACCCGCTTGTACAAAACAAATTACTCATATCACATATGAACACCTTCCAGCTTAAAATATTAAGAATGAATATACAAATGAAATAATAATAATAATAATAATAATAATAATAATAATAATAATAATAATATCTCTTACTTCTGAATGTAGTGCGAGGGTGTGATATATGTACTATCACACTGTATGCTTTAAGTTTTTCATCCGTATTTTTTCGTGCTGACGATAATACTTAGTGACGTCTAAACGACTTTCGTTTAATCATCTGTCCATATAGTAATTAATCGTATCGTATAAACTTCAGATATCGTAATTAAAGTATTCGTATGCGAATGCAGAAATAAATCACCTTAAGAGGAAAGGAATCACCATTACCTGCTCATGTATGTGTGTGTTAGGATATTCAATAAGTGCTCTCAATGATTTAGGAGGTTTGACATCCTATCCCAAACGACAAAATACCCCCGTGATAAGTGAAAGCATCATGGAAGCCTAAATCAAATATGGAATTTTCCAGATGTGATAAGGTAAGAACACGTCAATGCGTTATTATCCTTAAAGGAGGCAAAAATTTCATTATTTACATGTGAGGTAGGGGTCAGCAGTTAACTTCCAAAGAATCAAGGGTTAGCTGAATGTAATGGGTGAGGTGATCCACAGGATTTTGAGTATTCTCAACCGCAACAGGCTCTTCCAGACATTTTATCCCCACACCAGAACACCAGGATCTGATTATGACTTCGGATTGGTAGACGCTTCCACATTGCTAGGAAGGTATTACGGTATTATTCACAGTGAATTATTATGTATCCTCTCCACCCCCTCAATTCTTGCAATCCCCGCTCGATTCAGTGACCGACCGCCATAGACAGAAGAGAAGTGGGTTGCCACCTATAAATCTTACATTCACCTCTACATTTCTATTCACCTCTTTCACCCCTGAAGTGCCACTTCATTCCGGTATTCATCGTCCAAAACACACAGCGATCCTCTCTTCCATAATCCCGTCATGTCTCTTCACATTCAAGTCACTTTGTATTCCATGTGTTACCTTCCAATTTCTTAACATATATCCGTGTTCAAGCCATGCATATTTATTTTCACGTACCCATGTGCTAGTTTTATTCGGTATGAATTAAACTGAAAATGTTCTTCTGATAGGACTACCTTGCCATTTCATTTTACAGTTCCGTGTTTTCCATTAGTGTTCAGAAGTCTGCCGAGTTTTTCCAGGTATTTCTGTTTCTTCTTTATTAGAGTCGAAATTTATAATAATAATAATAATAATAATAATAATAATAATAATAATAATTGGTTCGCCTCTGTTGTATAGTGGTTTGCGTGATTAGCTGCCACACCCGGAGGCGCGGGTTCGATTCCCGGCTCCGCCACGAAATTTGAAAAGTAGTACGAGGGCTGGTGCGGGGTTCACTCAGCATCGGGAGGTCAACTGAGTAGAGGTGGGTTCGATTCCCACCTCAGTCACCCTCGAAATGGTTTTCCGTGGTTTCCCACTCCTCCTTCAGGCACATGCCTGGATGGTATGAAACTTAAAGCCACAGCCGTTTCCTTCCCTATTCCTTGTCTACCCCTTCCAATATTCCCATCCCTCACCGAGTCCCCTGTTCGGAATAGCAGGTGCGGCCGCCTGGGAGATGTACTGGTCCTCCTTCCCAGTTGTATCCCACGACCCAAAGGCTCACGCACTAGGACACTGCCCTTGAGTTGGTAGAGGTAGGATCCCTCTGTGAGTCCGAGAGAAAAACCAACCCTGGAGGGTGAACAGATTAAGAAAGAAAGAATAATAATTTTGTCTTTTCCTGTCTATGTGCCATCAATGCCAGTGCGAGTACAACACTCTTTGTGGCCTGTACTACCCTTCAGTTGTGTCCTTGTGTACTCCGGGATGAACTAAAATGAACAAACACTTTAAAGAAGCCGTTCTAATATAAGTAACTATTTCAACTTTAATGTACCACGGCTCGAATTTTCTAAAGCAAATATATAGTATACCTAACACTAAACCCTCATGACAGTGGCATCTTGCTATCAAAATCCTGGTATTATGATCTACTGTTAAACGTAAGTGAGTCTGTGAAGAAGCCAGCACAAATCATAACATTTAAATAAAAGGATTTTAATCTGAACGTAGCGGATGCACTGCGAACTTTTACCTAGGGCTAGACTTGAGAGAGACAAACTAAATCATTTGCACCATGCCTCCTAAGTAAATAAATATCTCCTAGTTACTCCTAGTTATTAGTTATGAGGAACTTCTACAGTATCATGTTCGTATATTCTTGGTCGAATAACTAGGATAAACATTAAATAATTAAGTAAATAAATCTTTGAATAATACGACGATAATAATACAGATCACATGAGCTACAGACGCTAAATCCAAGTGTACAGTAGAGTGCATGCGTCAGTCGGCCGACTCCAGCTGTCTAAATGAAAATGAAATGGCGTATGGCTTTTAGTGCAGGGAGTGTCCAAGGACAAGTTCGGCTCGCCAGGTGCAGGCGACCTGCGCGTCCTGATGAGGATGAAATGATGATGAAGACAACACATACACACAGCCCCCGTGCCAGGGGAATTAACCAATAATGGTTAAAATTCCCGAACCTGCCGGGAATCCAACCCGGGACCCCTGTGAACAAAGGCCAGCACGCTAACCATTTAGCCATGGAGCCGGACAGCTGTATAAAATATATAGAGGACTCTATGTCGGTTTGTTTAAAAGTAGGTCGTTGAACACTACTGTGCGGGTTGCCTACCTCACAGGCGCTACTCCCATATTCAATCAACCCTTGAACAAATTTTCTTCTGAACCATTTCCTTGATATTGTCGTTTTTCAAAATTCCTTACTTCATATTTTCCCATCCGCCATATTTCAACATTGGTTTCTAAGTTTCCGAAGCCATCCATGTCGCCGCCATGACACCTTCTATTCAACTGTTCCTATCGGCTGCTCTGCACCTCTCCCTTCCTTAGTACACTATCCAAACCAAACCAAACCAAACCCCTTGGAGCAACAGCCCCGAAAAGCCTTGGCCTACCAAGCGACCGCTGCTCATCCCGAAGGCTTGGAGATTACGGGGTGTCGTGTGGTCAGCACGACGAATCCTCACGGCCGTTATTCTTGGCTTTCTAGACCGCGGCCGCCATCTCACCGTCTGATAGCTCCTCAATTGTAATCATGTAGTCTGTGTGAACCTCCAACCGGCCCTCAGATTCAAGTAAAAATCCCTGACTTGGCTATGAATCGAACCCGGGACCTTTGGGTAAGAGGCAGGCACGCTACCCCTACACAGGGGGACCGGGTTAGTACTCAATCACTGAAAGTTATACTCATTTACTATTCATTAAAAAGTACCCGCTCTACTAGCATTAGAACTCCAGTGCTCAGCATCCATACTCCAGCGCGTTACCCCAAGGCCATACACCACTGTCGGACGTTGTCATTGAGATACTGGATGATGAAGTTCCAAAGAAAAGGGAGCTGGAAAGATCCATTCACCCAAGTGTAAGTACCATGAATTTGATTTCTTTCTTTCTTAATCTGTTTACCCTCCAGGGTCGGTTTTTCTCTCGGACTCAGCGAGGGATCCCACCTCTACCGCCTCAAGGGCAGAGTCCTGGAGTGTGAGACATTGGGTCGGGGGATACCACTGGGGAAGATGACCAGTACTTCGCCCAGGCGGCCTCACCTGCTATGATGAACAGGGGCCTTGGTGGGGGATGGGAAGATTGGAAGGGATAGACAAGGAAGAGGGAAGGAAGCGGCCGTGGCCTTTAAGTTAGGTACTATCCCGTCATTTGCCTGGAGGAGAAGTGGGAAACCACGCAAAACCACTTCCAGGATGGCTGAGGTGGGAATCGAACCCACCTCTACACAGTTGACCTCCCGAGGCTGAGTGGACCCCGTTCCAGCCCTCGTACCACTTTTCAAATTTCGTAGCAGAGCCGAGAATCGAACCTGGGCCTCCGGGGGGTGGCAGCTAAGCACACTAACCACTACACCACAGAGTCGTACATGAATTTGATTTAGTAGGCGTAATGTAGTAACAACATACACGTAATGAATGTATTAACTTAAAAAAGAATGAGTTGAAATGAAATGGCGTACGGCTTTTAGTGCCGGGAGTGTCCGAGGACATGTTCGGCTCGCCAGATGCAGGTCTTTCGATTTGACACACGTAGGTGACCTGCGCGTGGTGATGAATATGAAATGATGATGAAGACAACACATACACCCAGCCCCGTGCCAGAGAAATTAACCAATGATGGTTAAAATTCCCGACCCTGCCGGGAATCGAACCCGGGACCCTTGTGGCCAAAGGCCAGCACGCTAACTATTTAGCCATGGAGCCGGACAAGAATGAGTTATTTACTATTCAGAAAAATTTCCGCTGTTACCCCGAGATCCCTCATCACTGTCGACCGTTGGTATTTAGATACTGGGTATTGAAGTTCAAAAGAGAAGGGTGTTAAAACATCCATTCCTGTTGATAAGTGGAAGTATGAGGGCCGGCTATTTGTTGGGAACACGTCAAAGGCAACTGTCGTTCGACCCACCTGTCTTAAATACAGAGAGGACTTTACGCTGGTTTATCCAAAATACGTCGTTGACTCCTATTGTACGGGTTGCTTGCTTCACAGACGCATGCTTCACTTTCAGTCCAACCCTTGAACGCAGTCCTTTACTCATATCATATGTCTTCCTAACCACTTCCAGAACTTTCATTCTTCAGACTTGTTTGTTCGTATTCCCGCATCCGTCGTATTTCAGACATGCGTTTCCAAGTTTCTCCGGTCCTGCATACCAACGGTATGACATAATCTATTCATCCCTATCGGCTGTTCTACTCCATTCACTTCCTTGACACTCTATTTCTAAAGGATATATCTTTTTAATATTCAGTAAAATGTCCCCGTCTCATTAGAAATCGAACTCCAGCATCCAGTACCCGCACTCCAGCGCGTTACCCCTAGATTGTACGTTAGGGCAGCTGAGGATTATTGACAGACTGGGTAATGAAATCCAAAAGAAAATGGACCTAGTAAAAACCATTCACACAAGTGCAACGAATTTGGAGCCCGCCTCTGTGAGGTAGTGATTAGTGTGAATAGCTGCTACTCCGGGGTTCGATTCCTGGCTCTACCACGAAATTTGAAAAGTGGTAGGCCCTACTAGGACTGGAACGGGGTCCACTCAGCCTCGGGAGGTCAACTGAGTAGAGGTAGGTTCGATTCCCACCTCAGCCTTCCTGGAAGTGGTTTTCCGTGGTATCCCACTTCTCCTCCAGGCAAATGCCGGTATGGTACCTAACTTAAGGCCTCGGCAGCTTCTTTCCCTCTTCCTTGTTTATCCTTTCCAATGTGCTCATCCCTCCGCAAGGCCCATGTTCACCATAGCAGGTGAGGCCGCCTGGGCGAGGTACTGGCTATCCTCCCCAGTTGTATCCTGCGAACCAGAGTCTGAAGCTCCAGGACACTGCCCTTGAGGCGGTAGACGTGGGATCCCCCGCTGAGTCCGAGGGAAAAGCCGATTCTGGAGGGTAAAAGGATTAAGAAAGAAAGAAAGAAAGAAAGAAAGAAAGAAAGAAAGAACAACGAATTTGGTTTAGTAGGCACAATCTTGTAGTAATATGTTGAACTGAATAAGATCGAATTATTTCCAATATAGCAAAACTACTTTTGCAAGTTTAATTTCAGTATCAGTATTTAATAAACTGCAAGTCTTTCTTTCTTTCTTTCTTTCTTTCTTTCTTTCTTTCTTTCCTTCTTTCTTTCCTTCTTACATCTATGTTGAATCACCTACCTGGTGAATCAGCCGCGCCTGACGTTTCTGCTTTTAGGCAACCCAACGAACGGCAGTGGGTTGATGGTCGATTTTCCTTTGCAGTTTACCAAGCTACAGTCGCCTTTAAAGCACTTACTGCGTCATCACAGCATGACTTTTGCAAAAGCATGTATGCAACAGGTATTTACATAATACATCAAACTGCCATACGGTTACGTAAAATGTACGTGCCAAATATGAAATTATCGCTAAAAGAGATGGCATCTGATAGAAAACGTGTGTGACTTTGTGAAGGGGGATGTAGTCATACACCAAGTAAGCTTTCTGATATACTGGTGGCAACAGCCACCGTGATGTAGTGAACTTACCACAGACATGTTGACGCATGTTGCGTTGGTAGGTGGGTTCGAATCCCTCGAGCGATAAACGTTTTTATTCACATTTTAAACTTTGAGGATCAAATAAGAGGCCATTCGTGCCACATTCCACCAATAGCATGCATTTTGAATGTGTAGTGGTCTGACACTTAGTTTAGCCTAGAAGTCCTGGCCATTTCTTCGCTATGTATTCAGCAGATGAGTATGTTGACATGCTCCTCATCTACGGCGAAGCAAGACAGAACGTACAGAAAGCACAGCGCCTGTACCATGGAAGATTTCCACACAGACAACAACTAAACGTGAATACTTTTAGGAGAGTGGAGTGACCTTTTCGTATAACTTCGTCACTTTTCCGAACAGGTCCTGTTAGAGAGGCACCAGTTACGTCCGATGAAACTGCTGAGATGGTTTTGGGCATTTTTCGGGAGAATCCTCACACGAGTACCCGTAAATGTCTGGTGTGGTATACTGGGTGATCACCTAATTGGATACCATGTGGTATCAACACGACGGAGCTCCCCCTTACATGTCAGCAGTTGTTCGCAACTACCTGAATGTGACACATCCCGGTAGATGGATAGGAAGGGGAGGACCTGTCATCTGGCCTGCTAGATCGCCCGATTTGACGCCACTCTACTTCTTCCTATGGGACTATTTAAAGGATGTAGTGTACGCACGGCTGTGTTAACAGCACCGCACTTAACCTATGACACCACGGCGACTCCAGCGAGTAGGTTTCCAGAAAGCCTACTAGATGGACTAGGGCTTCCGCTTCACAAATGCACACACGTTTTCTATCAGTATGCCATCGCTTTTAACGTTCAATTCATGCCCTACTGGAAGCGTATAATTGGCACGTACTTTTTACATTACCGTATGACAGTTTGATGAATTGTGTAAATGCCTGTCGCATACGGTACATGTTTTTGCAAAGGTAATGGTGCAGTGAGTGATTAAAGGTGATTGTTGCTTGGTATACGGCAAAGGAGAATAGACCATAGCGACACCATTGACGTTCGGTAGGATGCTTAACAGCATAAAACGTCTGGCGCGGCTGACTCACCCGATATAGGTGTGTCATCTCAGAAATATTCAGTTGCTGCTGAAGCTTAAATATTAATTTTCAATGTTATATATGTTAAGCATCTATTAATTGATGCCTATAAATTTCTAGAGTTTCTAAAATCTTTAATTTTATCCCTTTCGTATGTATATGTAAAGCAGTGATAGAATTTTGTATATTTTATGCTCAATGACCTGTGTCAAGTAGATGTGCACCAACTGCTGATTTTTCATGTTTATGTAAATTAAATAAAATGCACTATGATCCACTAGTGCAAAGCGCTCACCCACGGTGGCACAAACTACAGATTGGAGGATGTTGTCTCTGTATACGAGACCAGTCATGTTACCGTGGATAGGAATTAGAGTTGTACGTCGACCAAATATGATCTGATGACGCTCCAGGATTAAGAGCTCGTTCAATGTCTCATCGGATCGTCTCTAGACTCTAATGGTTCTGTTGTACGGGTACAAGATTAAGTTGACCTCACCAGCAAAGAGCGAACTCTTCCACAGTCCCTGATACCATGAGCTGAGTTGTTGCCCACCTCATACGAGCTGGCCTGTGATGTGGTTTAAGAGGAGGTCTTGGCGCAGGCATTCATGTTATCAGTCCTCCGTCGTGTAGCCGATTTTACACTGTCTAATCTGACACCTGGACGCTTCGAAGAAGCTGACGGAACGAGGTGTCAGTAGCAATGGGCCTACGACGTGCTGAAAAAACAAATATCGGTCCTCCCTGCGAGTTGTATTTTGTGGATGTCCTGTCCGTTATCGATCAGCAACCATTTGTCTTTCTCTCTTTTTTCAAACTTTGCAGACAATATTCTGATGTTACTGCCAGTCCATCACCCCTACACGAGCGGCAATATGCACTTATCAACATCCTTCTTGCAGCATTGTCACAATTGGAATGCCGTCAGTAACAGAAATGGGTATCCTCGCCATGTTTAACTCAGTCCTGCCCGTGTTGTCTATACACCACCGATTTTACGAGTGATGTTTTTAAATTGATCGACACAACAAATGCCTCCTATCGGACAAACATCGAACCTGATCTGAGTTTATTGTCACTATGTGTGTCGGACATTGGCTTGCAGTGCATACTGTAAACATGTTTGGAGTACCGTGAGATGTGAAGTTATACTATGCAAAACTTCTTTTGAGCACTGTACAAAGTCTACATATTTACATACGGCGTACTATAATAGCTGACATACAATCTAACAACAGCACGTGTAATACAGCTTTTCCACGTTGGCCGTTCGGTTAGATTCCCGTAGCTGTGAGCTTGCATTCGGAAAAAGGTGGGTTCGAATTGTACTGTCGGCAACCCGAATGAATTTTTCCGTCGTTTCCCATTTTTACACCAGGCAAAAGCTGGGGCAGCACCTTCATTATGGCCACCACTGCTACTTTCCCATCCTTGCATCGCCGAAAACCTTCAACGTTAATGTGACGTAAATGAAATGTCGTATGGCTTTCAGTGCCGGGATATCCCACGACGGGTGCGGCTCGCCAGGTGCAGGTCTTTCTATTTGACCCCCGTAGGCGACCTGCGCGTCGTGATGAGGATGAAATGATGATGAAGACAACACATACACCCAGCTCCCGTGCCATTGGAATCAACCAATTACGGTTAAAATCACCGATCCGTCCGGGAATCGAGCCCGGGACCTTCTGAACCGAAGGCCAGTACGCTGACCGTTCAGCCAACGAAATGTGACGTAAAGCAACTAGCAAAAACTTCCCCCACTACAAATCTGGATACTGCTGTGCCCGTACTTTCTCCTGCCGTTTCCTTATATTCCTCCTAAATGAACACACCTCCTGAGAAACGACTGAAAATTTCTTCTGAAGTTCTCTCTCCTGAGGACGGGATATTCCTGTGCCGTTGATCCAACACTTAATCTTATGTTCTTGTTTTGTTCGTGTTTTCTTGTTTTGTCCTTTTTGATTATGATGATGATTGTTTTTTAAAGGGGCCTAACATCTAAGGTCATCGGCCCCTTGTCCTTTTTTGCTAGAGACTTAATGTCACTCTAACTCAGATAGGTCTTCAGCAATGATGAGATAGGGAAGTTCCGGGAGAGCGAAAGTAGTGGCCGTGGCCTTAATTAAGGTACAGCCCCAGAATTTGCCAGGTGTGGAAATAGGAAACCACGGAAAAACATCCTCAGGAATGCCGATGGTAAGATTTGAACCAACGTTCTCCCTGATGCAAGTTTACAGCCATGCGGCCCGTTCCACACAACCAACTCTCTCGGTCATTTTGTATTTGAGCTCAAGCTTACCTTCATAACCTCCTCCAGTCTCTTCCGAGCGGCCTCTCAGGATCTCTTATTGCTCATTACCGTTTATAAATGAGAACTGGAGGAGGCAAAATATACGAGCTTAACTGAACATCTTTAGGATTAAAATAATTTGTTTATTAGAGAAACGTTTCTTACAATTTTCCACTTACTTTCATATTCCTGAATGGGTCGCTATTCAGTAGTGTATTCTTATTCCACATAAGGTTAAAATGAGTCGGTTCATCTACCTTTATCTTCAAATACACTACCCCAGAGAGTCTTCGATCAATCATCAATGAAATGAAATGACGAATGGCTTTAAGTGCCGGGAGTCTCCGAGGACAAGTTCGGCTCGCCAGATCCAGGTCTTTCGATTTGACACTGTAGGCGACTTGCGTGTCGTGATGAGGATGAAATCATGATGAAGACGACACATACACCCAGCCCCCATGCCATTTAGCCATGGAGGCGGACTAATGGCGTATGGCTTTTAGTGCCGGGAGACTCCGAGGACAAGTTCGGCTCGCCAGGTGCAGGTCTTTTGAATTGACGGCCATAGGCGACCTACGCGTCGTGATGAGGATGAAATGATGATGAAGACGACACATAAACCCAGCCACCGTGCCAGCGAAATTAACAAATTATGGTGAAAATTCCCGACCATGCCGGGAATCGAACCCGGGACCCCTGTGACCAACGGCCAGCACGCTAACCATTTAGCCACGAAGCCGGACATCATGAATAATCTGTGCTGTCGCCCAGATGGTACATTCCCTATCAATTGTTTACCTAGCTTTTTCTTAAATATTTTCAACGAGCTTGGAAATTTATCGAAAATTTCCCTTGATAATTTATTCCAATCCCTTGTCCGGCTCCATGGCTAAATGGTTAGCGTGCTGGCCTTTGGCCACAGGGGTTCCGGGTTCGATTCCCGGCAAGGTCGTGAATGTTAACCATAATTGATTAATTCCGCTGGCACTGGGACTGGGTGTATGTGTCGTCTTCATCATCATTTCATCCTCATCACGACGCGCAGGTGTCAAATCAAAAGACCTGCACCTTGCGAGCCGAACTTGTCCTTGGGCACTCCCGGTACTAAAAGCCATACGCCATTTCATTTGTTTCCAATCCTTTACTCCACGTGCTATAAATGAGTATTTGCCCCAATCTGTCCTCTTGAATTCCAACTTTATATTACTATCTATCTTAGATTTAAAAGCTCCACTCAAGCGTATTCCTCTACGTATGTCATTCCAAGCCAACTCACCAATGACAGCTCAAAACATACCACATAGTCGCGCATCTCCTCTCCTTACTCCCAAGTCTTCCCAGCCCAAAGTTTGCAACATTTTTTGTAACACTACCCCTTTGTCAAAAATCACCCAGAACAAATCATGCTGCTTTGTTATGAATTTTGTTTCCCGTTCTCGTATCAAGTAGTCCTGGCGAGAGTCACATCCTCTAACTGCGGTCTTACCAGAAACTTATACGCCCTCTCTTTTTGTTGCTATTTGCCTTACATCGCACCGACACAGATATGTATTATGGCGACGATGGGATAGGAAAGGCCTAGGAATTGGAAGGAAGGGGCCGTGGCCTTAATTATGGTACAGCCCCAGCATTTGCTGGTGTGAAAATGGGAAACTACAGAAAACCTTCTTCAGGGCTGCCAACAGTGGGGCTCGAACCCACTATCTCCCGATTACTGGATACTGGCCGTACTGAAGTGACTGCAGCTATCGAGCTCGGTACCCTCTCTTTTACATCCTTACTAAAATCCCTAAACACTCTCATAACCATGTGAAGAGATCTGCAGTCCATCGCTGTAATGTAGTGGTTAGTGTGATTAGCTGCCACCCCCGGAGGCCCGGGTTCGATTCCCGGCTCTGCCACGAAATTTGAAAATTGGTACGAGGGCTGGAACGGGGTCCACTCAGCCTCGGGAGTTCAAATGAGTAGAGGTGGGTTCGATTCCCACCTCAGCCATCCTGGAAGTGGTTTTCCGTGGTTTCCCACTTCTCCTCCAGGCAAATGCCAGTATGGTACATAACTTAAGGCCACGGCCGCTTCCTTCCCTCTTCCTTATCTATCCCTTCCAATCTTCCTGCCCCCCCCCCCGCACAAGACCCCTGTTCAGCATAGCACGTGAGGCCGCCTGGGTGAGGTACTGGTCCTTCTCCCCAGTTGTATCCTCCGAGACAATGTCTCACACTCCAAGACACTGCCCTTGAGGCGGTAGAGGTGGGATCCCTCGCTTAGTCCGAGGGAGAAACCGACCCTGGAGGGTAAACAGCTTAAGAAAGAAGAGAGAGAAAGAAGAGAACTGCAACCTCTCCCAACAACCTCAGTATGATTGCCCCAATGAAGATCATTCCTTATATTAACACCTAAGTACTTGCATTGTTCCCCATGAAGTACTATCTACCAGACTCAAAAATTATATGTAATTATTCAAATCACAACAGGTCCACTTCTTGCTATGCATTGCATTTTTGTCGCTATTGATCTGGTACACACTTGTCAAGATCTAAAGTATAGGTGAGTACTTCAAACAACGGGTGTGTTGGCCGCGAGGTTAAGGGCGCGCAGCTGTAAATTTGCATCCGAGAGATAGTGGGTTCAAACCCCACTGTCGGCAGCCCTGAAGATGGTTTGCCGTGGTTTCCCATCTTCACACCAGGCAAATGCTGGGGTTATACCTTTAAGGCCATGGCCACTTCCAACTCTAAGGCCTTTCCTATCCCATCGTCGCCACAAAACCTATCTGTGTCGGTGCTACGCAAAGCCAATTGTAAAAAAAGAAAGAAGTAATTCAAACGTTCGACCGACTACATAGCGTAGTTAGTTTAGGAGCGCCTTCGATTTTCTAGATTACGTGATAGAATCTCGGCGCTGTCCGTTTGCAGTAAGAAGTACACGGACGAGCCCCTGTATCAGCTGATTTACTATCATGGTTAAGAGCTAATTTTCAGGACAAAATTCTGACATTCCGGGGGACGTCTCTGAAAAACCATTGAACCGGTGCGAGTCGCGTTGCTGTGAGTTTATTTTCGGGAAATGGTGGCAGCCCTGAAGGTGGTTTTCAATGATTTCCCATTTTCACACAAGGCAAAGGCTGAAACTGTGCCCTAATTAAGATCACGCCGCTTCCTTCCCAGTCCTAGCCATTTCCCATCCCTACGTCGCGAAAACCTTCCTTGTGCTGTATTAGTGCTATCTTAAACCACTGTCAACAGAATCCATAGCAACTGGAGGGGTTTATTATTATTATTATTATTATTATTATTATTATTATTATTATTATTATTATTATTATTATTATTATTATTATTATTATTATTATTATTTTCGGAGACACTGAAGTATCGCAATTTTGTCTTGCAGGGGTTCTTTTTAAATGTACCTATAGAAGTCTGGCATATTTTAGCACCTGAAATACCGCTGGACTGACCATATACAGTCTTCCGCGGAGCCTAGTACTGAACTTAATATAGGCATCAAAGCTGCAGTCGTTGGGCTTAGTAATGAAGAAATTCCTTGGACACGTGTGATGGTCTCACATGCGATAGAATGAATCTTTAGTCAAACGAAGATCGGATTTGATGATTCTCTGATATTAAAACGTAGTTTTGGGGTAAGCAAAGCAAGCAACTACTGATATGCTGGTAATGCGCTACTATAAGCAGTGTAAGACTATGGCTTGCTATATCTGTGAATTTTCTAGGTCTGCTGTGAGGATTTATCATTAGCATTAGTTTACCTGGAAAGAAGTCTCACCCAACACACTGGCAAGAGCAGCTACACAAAGCTCTGACGCAAACAACTGCTGCCATGACAACAGCCATTGATCGTTCCGGTCCGCTTGCGTGGGTGAACCTATCATTGTCTCCTTGCAGGGGACGCTAACTCTTGCGCGCTTGCAAATCGTGCCTAGGGTACATATCGTTTGTTTTTATCAGCCCGCAGTCTGGGCCAGATCCTCAAGAAATCTAATGGGTCTGGCTGAATAGCTCAGAAGGTAGAGCACTGGCCTTGTGAGCTCGAGTATCAGATTCAAGTCTGGCTCAGTCCGGTGTTATTTCTAGGTGCTCAAATACATCAGCCTCGCGTGGGTAGATTTACTGACACGGAAAAGAAATCCTGCGGGACAAAATTCCGGCATATCAGCGTCTCTGAAAAGCTGTAACATTGAGAAAGTGAATCTGCACATCCACTGACTCTATATAATAAAAATAATAACACATTTCACAATATGTAGTCTATAGGTGTTAGTAATGTCGAGTCCTCGATCCGAAAGCAACCGTTCAACCATCAGTGATCGTACATGACCTGGGCGTCACTGAAGAGGCACACTAAGTATTGTGTGTTTGGCGAGTGCAGAGGCCCTTCCCGCCTAAAGTTTAAGAAAGTTTAGAAGTGAAGGTTAAGGACGAATGGCCTTCAATTCACACTTGCAGCTACAGGAAGTGTGATAAATGTCTGCCATCCCTGCCGTGGGACGTAGGTTTTGCTGATAAACAACCTTGCAGCATTCGAGCCATGTTAACGTTTACCAACAGAACACTATCCTCCACCACAATAACACGCAGTTACGTACACATGGCAGATGCCGCCCACCCTCATCGGAGGGTCTACCTTACAAGGGCTTCACTCGGCTAGAAATAGCCACACGAAATTAATTAACGTTTACCAAATTTTGGAAACAAGTTTTCCTCTTCCCTTCCCCTCACCCGTCACGTGATAACCGTTGGAAAAGATGATGATGATGATGATGATGATGATGATGATGATGATGGTGCATGTTTATAAAGGGGCCTAACATATGGGTCATCGGCACGTAATGGTACGAGATGAAACGATGTAACGATGTATAATGATATTAACTTTTTTAATTTATCCACTGAACAAAAGTTTTAAAATGATGATGAAAAATAATTATGAATTTAGAATAATCAGTGGATCTAAGTAATTCGCAATGCCTTATTTTCGTATAAAATTGATTTAAAAGTAGATTAAAATGAAATAAGGCATTCCCTTTTTTAATTGAAATCATATATTTCATTCAAATTAGAAGTTTTAAAACACATTAAAATACACAAAGGCAGACTAAAACAGAGTCAATATAATAAAAACGTAGCTGTGAATAAAATAAAAATTGAAACAAATATGAAGTTCACTTTCAAACACGATAAAGCAGGCCAATACCCATCATAAAAGTGATGACGAGGTCTGCTGACTGCTCGTCATCTCGTAGAATGAGGAGATGGTTCTCGGGAAGGTTTAGACTACGGCACAGATTGGTGCACTCCATAAGGTGAGATTACCGCAGCAAGTAGACACCGGCGGGGATCTCCCTTCAGTAAGTAGGAGTACGTTACTACACCATGGCCAATCCGAAGACGTCATAACGCGAAGGGAAGTCTTGAATACCTCCTTTAATCCTTCTCAGCTTATTTGAAAGAAGAGTGGCCTGCCACTCTAGCTCCCATTGTGACATTACCAAATGACTCAATTGAGAACGAATATCACTGGCTGGAGCATTGTAAGAATGCGATTGTTTTACGCCCCACTAACTACTTATTGGAGGCTTTAGGAGACGCCCAGATGCCGCAATGTATTTCCGAAGGAGTTCTTTTACGTGCCAGTAAATCTACCGACTCGAGGGTGACGTATTTGAGCACCTTCAAATACTACGACACTGAGCCAAGATCGAACGTGCCAAGTTGCGGTCAGAAGGCCAGCGCCGTAACCGTCTGAGCCACTGAGCCCGGCGGAACATTGTAAGGCAGCGGGGGGCAGTGTGACTGCCTCCTTGGCATCTTTTCAGCTAACTCGTTTTCCGCTACACCCATGTGGCTAGGGAGCAACAACAACAACAACACGTAATTCCGTTGATAGCATTCAAACAGCAGGTCTCAGACCAGCTGCACCAGAGGGTGCTGCGGGAAACATGTTTCAATAGACTGTAACGTGCTCGAGGAGACGGTGCACAGGAAAGTGCCGACGTTCACTGGACAGCCGTACCACTGAGCTTCAGAGCTCTGCTGTGTGCACGACACAGGTTTCCGATGGAGGAAAAAGAAACCTCTTATTGCTGACAAACAGCAAACAGTCTACTTTCGCTTCTGTCCTCGAACCATCCCTGTAATTAACTACTGAACTTCGCTGAACCTGGATACCGGCTAACAACGGACAAGAAAAGCCTCCGATAAATGGATGGGGTCCGTATTTACTCAAGGCTTGCTATGCAGATCCAGGATGATTTTAGGTCGCGTATTAACCACGGAGGTGCAATACTTGCTCACCTAACAAGACAAGGACCGAGCTCGATAGCTGCAGTCGCTTAAGTGCGGCCAGTATCCAGTAACCGGGAGATAGTGGGTTCGAGCCCCACTGTCGGCAGCCCTGAGGATGGTTTTCCGTGGTTTCCCATTTTCACACCAGTCAAATGCCGGGGCTGTACCTTAATTAAGGCCACGGCCGCTTCCTTCCAATTCCTAGGCCTTTCCTATCCCATCGTCGCCATAAGACGTATCTGTGTCGGTGCGACGTAAAGCAAATAGAAAGAAAACAAGACAAGGAACTGAAGGTACATCAAACAAACTATGACTGTTATCCAGGCGTATACCTCTTACTACTACTACAATTGAATTTACGTCGCACCGACACAGATAGGTCTTATGGCAACGATGGGATAGGAAAGGCCTAAGAGTGGGAAGGAAGGGGCCGTGGCCTTAATTAAGGTACAACCCCAACATTTGCGTGGTGTGAAAATAGGAAGCCACAGAAAACCATTTTCAGGGCTGCCGACAGCGGGGTTGGAACCCACTATCTCCCGGATGCAAGCTCACAGCTGCGCAGCCCTAACCGCACGGCCAACTCGCCCGGTCAGGCGTACATCAACCGGCTGCGTTGCTGGTGGAATAGCAGCATACAGCCGACGGTTTCGATTGTGGAGTACGCAGGAATAGTTTGGGTGAAGTGGCATCTGTCGCAAATTCGCAGCATAGGTCAACAGTATTTGCTGCCGCCTCAGGTGTAAAGGCGGCACACTAGATTCAGCGAGCAGGGTAGCAATGGGACTTGTTGCCGTTGCCAAACTAACTCAGTTGTGGTTGATGCTTTTCAACTCCATAAGAACGCTTTTCCTTGCTGGTCCATATACTGCTCTGCTGTAGTCTAATCTAGATAAAATATGTGCCCTATAAAATAAAGGAGCACTACGTGGTCATCCCACCAAGTAACGCAGCTAAGAAACCTCGAAATATTCAGCATCTAAGCGCATTTAAATTTTAACTGACGCACGTGTGACTCCCATGACAATTTACTATCGAAACGGAACCCAAGAAATCGGTACGTGTCAACTACAGCAAGGGTGACCCGCCCCCAACCCCACCACTAAATAAAGCTCAGGATGGGGGTGAAGAGTAAGCTTCCAGCAAAAGTAAACAGCAGAGGTCTTTGCAGATGAAAACCGTGATCCATGTTCTGAGGTCCAGTGTACCATCCTTCTAATAGTTGCTGTAACTGTCGATCTGCAACTGCCATATTTTGTGAGCTATAATACAGAGCAAAATGGTCTACATATAGTGACGGTACTACTGCCGAACCAGCAGCAGCGACAATACCGTTTATGCCAATCGCGAACAGAGTGACACTGAGAACTGATCCCTGTGGGACTCCATTTTCCTGAGCGTGATATTGCGAATATGCCCTCCATACTCGAACAAGGAATAGACGGAGGGACAAAAAATTCTCAATAAAAACCGGCAACTTTGCTCAGAATTTCCACTGATGCAGGGTTGAAAGGACGGCATATCGCCAAATGGTGTCATACGCTATTCCTAAATGGAAGAAAACAGCCACCAAATGCTCTTTTCGGAGAAACGCGTCCTCAACAGAATTCTCCAGGCGTACAAAACGGCCTGTGGTGGAGCGAGTGAGCTAATAAATCTAGGATAACACTACTAGTGCCTTAAAGATACTTATTCCGAATCCACGAAATTTAGGCGAAATTTTAACTCATCCACAAATAACCCCAGAACTCCCACCTTTGAAACGAGTTTATTAAATAGGTTCTCAGGTACCATTAATATGTAATATGTAATATTGGCAGTTGCCGCGGCTCCGCCCGCGTTGAAGTCAGACTTAATTAAATTGGAACACTGTTGGTAATAATAGTGGACAGTAGTATATGTTGTGGGTGTCCACAGAATGTGTATCTACAAGGGAAGTGAATTATATTATGATAATCATTAAAATTAAGTCGGATAAGATACTCAGTACGAAGAACATAAAATAACTTGCGCTCATTCTGTCTTTGAGCGACTATATGTTTCCTGTGGGGCTGCCTGGCCGAGGCGGTAAAGGCGTCCTCGGTTCGCCCGGAAGGACGTGGGTTCGAATCCCCGTCAAGAAGTCGTAAAATTTAAGAATCGAGATTTCCACTTCCGGAGGTGCACATGGCCCTGAGGTTAATTCCTGGGGGCAAAGGCGGCCGGGCGTACAGCTAACCACTCAACCCCATCAAGTGTCGAGATTACGGATAGTGGAAGCCTTTACCCTCCACACCTCCAAGGGCCTTCGTGGCCTGTACGGAGATGGATTTGCTTTGCTATATGATTCCTGTACCTTGGTCCGTAATTTCTTTCATTGAGCCCACCTTCTCTCACCTGGTGGAAAAGAATGACTGTTGTTGGACGGCACCACTAATGATACAAATAATGATTTTCACCGTAAACCACCAGCTATGCCGCGCTCAATATGCTTCCTTGACAAGTCAAGTCGAAATTTCCCGACAAACCTTGAAGAGTTACGGAGAAGAAGCGTATAAAGAATCTAAAGGGAATTGAATTCTAATGCTTCTACGTAGATGAGATTAACAGTTATCTAGTTAACTTCGTTTTTACCAGATAAGACACGCGCCAAAACAGAAAAGCAGTTCTTTTTTCTAGAAAACTGTTAGATTTTGGAAGAAAGTGTTTATAAACTTTTTTTTGTAGGAAACTGAATTGTAAGTAATTTGCTTTACGTCGCTCTGATACAGATAGATCTTATGGCGACGGTGGGAGAAGAAAGGGCTAGGAGTGGGAAGGAAGTAGCCGTGGTCTTAAGGAAGGTACAGCCTCAGAATTTGCCTGATGTGAAAATGAGAAACCAAGGAAAGCCTTCCTAAGGGTTGCAGGGTTCGAACCCACTATCTCCCGAATGCAAGCTCACAGCTGCGCGACCCTAACCGCACGGCCAACTCACTCGGTCTGAGCTTTATTTGTAATAGGACTGCCAGTTCAAGCAATGTATTCCATTTTAAAGGTCCTAGACGCAGTAATTTTCCAACTTGTTCCACTTTCCTTTAAACTGGTTGCTCCCAAAGTAAGTTAGCATAATTATACACAGTATAGCCTATAATAATGAGGAATAAATAACATCTCTAATGGTGAAAGAATTACTGAACACGACTGAGTTGTTGCCGAGACATAAACAGACTCGTAAACTTTCTCTCCAAATAATATTACTACAGATTTGTATTAACTAAGATGCTATGGTACTATACATGCTGTAATAATATAGATCATATGATGTCCTTTCGGTGAAATTGGAGGACCAATATTCGGAGTAGCCTACGTGCACGTTAATTTCCTTTCTTTCTTCTTCCTTTCTTAATCGGTTTACCCTCCAGGGTTGGTTTTCTTCGGACTCAGCGAGGGATTCCGCCTCTACCGCCACAAGGGCAGTGTCCTGGAACGTGAGAATTTGGGTCGGGGTATACAACTGCGAAGCAGGACAAGTACCTCGTCCAGGCAGCCTCCCCTGTTATGCTGAACAAGGGCCTTGTGGGAGATGAGAGGATCGGAAGGGATAGACAAAGAATAGGGAAAGAAGCGGCCGTAGCCTGAAGTTAGGTACCATCCCGGCATTTGCCTGGAGGAGAAGTGGGAAACTACGGAAATCTACTTCCAGGGTGTAACGGTTCAAATCCCGTTACAAGGTGATATCTGTATTATTATTATTATTATTATTATTATTATTATTATTATTATTATTATGTCCGTATTACTATTATTTTATCTGTGAGATTACTATTAATGTATTATAATTATTATTCAGTTCAATTCTGCAATGCTTGTCGCTTGCGTGATTGTAGTTAAATGTATGTATGTGTATACGTGTATGTGTATTAACACTAAAAACATATACAGTAAGAATTGCTAATATCAGATGTTGGATGTGACGTTACTACATTGTGCATTACTGCTGGCGATACTGTCAAGTCATCGCTACGTCATCACTACGTCATCGTGCTTAATTAGCGCTAAGCTCACGTTCTTGGAGATACCTACTGGGAGCCGCAGGGAATTTCGCCATAGTGTGTAATATTTGTCGCGAGGTGGGAGTAGATCATAGTTATTTCTGGAGATTACGTAGATGCGTCAACCAACGTCTACAAAAGGTGGCTGTATCTTGTAGCGTCAGTCATTATTCTATTGGAAGGAGAGGCCACAGTTCGCCATTAACTGAACGAGATGGAGAGGCCTCAGTCGGTCAATAATCATTGGTCATTCAGAGAGTGAGGCCACAGTTGGTCTGTCACTTAGTTGAAGATACGGACGGGAAGGCTTACCATGGAGTCATAGAAGGATACACTTACAATGAAGTCATTCAGTGCAGACTTACCAAGAAGTCATATAATATGGAGAAGAAGCAATCACATGGATACATCACCAAATTAGGCGTGACACATCTACAGTAAACACCAGATCAAAGGAATACGTCGTAATTACACTCAAAGTGTTGAAGGTGCAGTCAAGTGAACAAGTGAGGGATATATTTCGTGTATAATTGTTAAATATCCGGTCAAGAAGAATCCAAATTCATGCCTAGTTTCTTTCAGTTGCAATGTCATAATTTCATATTCTCATCTGTTTTATCGCAGCAAGACTTACTATTTTTCTATACAATTTAAAGAATATATTTTTTGATTAAATGAATTGATAGTATCATTTCAATGACAGAATTAGATAACCTCAAATTTAATGGGGAAACCGAACGCCAATCTCCTTTTCCCAGAACTTATATGGTATGTTGTCAAAAGTAAGCTTATTACCCCACACCCTAGAGATAGTCAAGATTCTCATTCTATTATTGCTGCACTGAGTGGTAGCTGGCGCCCATTAAATAACGTATGTGTAAGTAATCAGGTAAGAACCAAGTGTGAGTACAAGGCTCCAACAATTGAGTATTTTATTTAATGAATATTAATTTTCATATTTTTTCGTATTAAATTCAGATTTGTAAGTCTTTAATTTAGTAAAGGAGTTAGGAAATATTACAAGGGTGGCTGAGGTGGGAATCAACTCCCCTCTACTCACTTGACCTCCCGAGGCTGAGTGGACCCCGTTCCAGTCTTCGTACCACATTTCAAATTTCGTGGCAGAACCGGGAATCGAACCCGGTCCTCCGGGGGTGGCAGCAAATCACACTAACCACTACACCACAGAGGCGGACACGTTCATTTCCACTTATTTATATTTGTAAAACCGAACGAGTGGCTGCGCAGGTTAGGTCATGTAGCTGTCAGCTTGCATTAGGGAGAGAGTGGGTTCGAATCCCAATGTCCGCAGCCCTGAAGATCGTTTCCCATGGTGTCCCATTTTCACACCAGGCTCACCTTAATCAAAGCGACGGTCGATTCCTTCTAACTACAAAAGTTTACATTCCTTATCTTGAATGAGTCTCTCAGGTCAGGGAGGTTTGGAACAGTGAAGGAGATGTATTGAGAAGGTGAGGGTGTTACGACCGTGGCCAGCTGACGGTGGGGACCGGGCTTCACAGAGGCGTAGAGCCACGGTAGAGCCGTGGCAACCGCTCCTCTGCTCGGTTGGTCGGACCAGCCGTGGCCACTTGTTAGCCGAAACCTACTCTGAAACCGCCGACCGCTTCCTTCCCACTTCTAAACCTTTCCTATCGCATCGTCGCCATAACACCTAGCCTATGTGTGGCAGTGTGACGTAAAGCAAACTGTACATTTTTAAATTAGTTTTCAGCTGTTTGAAAACCTCATTCACTTTATTTGGAAAGAAATCATAATTTACAAGCACTGTATTTAACGTGGATATGCAGCCTAATATGACCCTATTCTATTTTAAATATTATATCTAATACCGGTAATAATAATAATAATAATAATAATAATAATAATAATAATAATAATAATCATCATCATCATCATCATCATCATTCGGTGATAAGAGTGCATTTTACTTCTTTCTGAATGACGTTTAAAGAATATGAAGCCGTTTGGCTAAATTATACTGTAATTATATAAAATCGTCTTTCGCCACTGCAAACCACCATGTTTAAAATATTGTAATAACATTATAGGGCACCTGTGCTCGCTACGCCGACAAATAACGATGCACCTAGTGGGCAATATGACCGCTAGTCAGCGAGCACTCCTGCATCTGACTTTTTCATTTATGACATTGTCAGTATGTGCCAACATGTCAGCTAAGCAGCTAATCATGTGCAGGAATCGATAAGCACTGTATTTAACGTGGATGTGGATATGCAGCCTAATATGACCCTATTCTATTTTAAATAGTATATCTAATACCGGTAATAATAATAATAATAATAATAATAATAATAATAATAATAATAATAATAATAATAATAATAATGATCATCATCATCATCATCATCATTCGGTGATAAGAGTGCATTTTACTTCTTTCTGAATGACGTTACACTCCATTTCTTCTTCTCCTTAATCTGTTTACACTCCAGGGTTGGCTTTTCCCTCGGACTCAGCGAGGGATCCCACTTCTACCGCCTCAAATGCAGTGTCCTGGTGCGTGAGACATTGGGTCGGGGGATACAACTGGGGAGAATGACCAGTACCTCGCCCAGGCGGCCTCACCTGCTATGCTGAACAGAGGCCTTCGGGGGGATAGACAAGGAAGAGGGAAGGAAACGGCCGTGCCTTAAGTTAGGTACCATCACGGCATTACCTGGAGGAGAAGTGGGAAACCACGGAAAACCACTTCCAGGATGGCTGAGGTGTGAATCGAACCCACCTCTACTCAGTTGACCTCCCGAGGCTGAGTGGACCCCTTTCCATCCCTCGTACCACTTTTCAAATTTCGTGGCAGAGCCGGGAATGGAACCCGGGCCTCCGGGGGTGGCAGCTAATCACACTAACCACTACATCACAGAGATGGACTGCAGATCTCTTCACATGGCTATGAGAGTATTTAGGGATTTTAGTAAGGATGTAAAAGAGAGGGTACCGAGGGAATCGAACCAGGGCCTCCGGGGGTGGCAGCTAATCACACTAACCACTAAACCACAGATGCGGACACACTCTTTTTCTCTCTTTGAAATGGAAATACAGGATTATTGCCGACGTGGAAACAGAGGGTTATTGTTTACATATGGTAGATTAGGAAAGATTTCATTTTTTCTAGTTTTGTTTTTTACCCGTTTAACGTCGCAGTAACACATACAAATTTTCGGTGACAGTAGGATAGGAAAGGTACAGAAGTGAGAAGATAGAGGCTATGCACTTTATTTAATTAAAGTACAGCTCCGGTATCTACCCACAATGAGAGATAAGAAACATTGGAAAACCCTTTTCAGTGCTGCCGCCAGACAAACAAATTGCCTCCCGAATGCAAGCTTACAGCTACGTGACCTTATAGGCTACATCGTAAAACTACTCCGGTCTGTGGAACTGTTTTAAATCGTCAGGTTCAGAATATATTAATATACAGGATGAGACAGCTAAACCTTTACCTCAAATAACTCGAAACCCGTTAAAGATATCGATAATCCGTTTTTCTTTCAGTAATATTACCAAGGAGCTCGTAGTCGAACTTACAATACTTTTACGAAGTGTCAAAACTTGTCGAGATAACGATATTAACATCGTTTATTTTAATGGAACTACACTATTTTCTATTAGAGCAAAGGACATTCTGAATCAAGGAGTGCGATTATTTTTAGATTCCAGTAAAGAGTTCTCGGCGAAACGGAATCGCTAGGAGCGTGCTTTGTTCGCCAGCCAAGGCCACTCTATTTGAAGGCAGCCAAGGCACGCGCTGCGTATGAAACCTCAGCTTGTTGACATAAAGTGAGTGACCCTTTACCTTCTTTCTGCACCTAAATAGACTATGATTTAAAATATGACATTTAACCAATGTCACTGAATTATTGAAACAAAACCAGTTATATTTATTCGTTAAAATCACGTAGTTATAATGAGAAGACCACCCCGTAATTATAACAGTATACACCCCTAAGCCTGTACGTACTAAGAAAAATAAAATTCCCAGATTAAAAATAAACAGAGTTGCCATAAAAGGATAAATCATTCAAGTTATCAAAGCTAAAAATGATCTAGAATAGAAGAAAAATAGTATATCAAACAATTTGATGCTAACGGATATGTTCCCTCCTTAGAAAATAACTTAATGTTCATGGTATGGGTTATTGTAGTCACGTCCTAGTTCGTGAACCATGGGCAACGGCTGAGTGGCCTACGAAGTGGTCCCGAGAGTCGGGATACCAGTTGCTACGCAATGGGAGTGGGCATCTCGGACATATTCTGAGTCATTGCCTTCCTTGTGCTCAGGCGGCTAGGACTATACAATCCACCGGTGGTCCATAACCCGTTAGAGGAGAGATCCTCACTTGGACTATGTGTAAGTTGGGTAGCATCCCGCTTCATGTATTTACCGAGCTCAGAACATTTTAAGCAAGCCTCGGACCTATGGGAGTAACGGAGTCCCACTCCCATTTGACAGACGAGGGACTCCTTGGAAACTACTTGGTGAACGAAGTGGAATTCGATGGGGAGCTATCAATATTAAAGGGGGTTATGGAAGAAAGAAAGTGGAACTGGCTGAGTCAGTAAGATGATGCATCTGGATGTGCTAGGAGTAAGTGATATTCGGATAAGGGGAGATAACGGGGAAGAGATAGGAGATTATAAAGTGTACTTGACGGGTATTAGAAAGGGAAGGGCAGAGTCTGGGGTAGGGCTGTTCATCGGAAATACTATTGCACGCAACATAATTTCTGTTAGGCACGTAAATGAGCGAATGATGTGGGTAGATTTGGCAGCTGGAGGAATTAGGACCAGAATTGTCTCAGTGTATTCACCATATGAGGGTACAGATGAGGATGATTTTGACAAGTTTTATGAAGCATTGAGTGACATCGTAGTCAGAGTCAACAACAAGGATAGAATAGTGCTAATGGGTGATTTCAATGCGAGAGTTGGAAATAGAACTGAAGGATACGAAAGGGTGATTGGTAAATGTGGGGAAGATATGGAAGCTAATAGGAATGGGAAGCGTTTGCTGGATTTCTGTGCTGGTATGGGTTTAGCAGTTACGAATACATTCTTCAAGCATAAAGCTATTCAATGCTACACGTGGGAGGCTAGGGGGTACCAGATCCATAATAGACTATATCTTTACCGACTTCGAATTCAGGAAATATGTTAGGAATGTACGAGTTTTCCGGGGATTTTTTTGATGATAAAGACCACTATCTGATCTGTAGTGAACGAAGTATCTCTAGGCCTAGGGTAGAGAAAGTGAAATCTGTCTGCAAACGGATAAGGGTAGAAAATCTCCGGGACGAGGAAATTAGACAAAAGTACATGGATATGATTAGTGAGAAGCTTCGAACAGTAGACAGTAAGCAAGTTCGGGATATAGAAAGAGAATGGGTGGTAGATTACAGGGATGCTTTAGTAGAAACAGCAAGGGACTGCCTACGAACAACTGTGTGTAAAGCTGGGAAAAGGCGAACATCTTCGTGTAATGATGAAGTGAGAGCAACTTTGAAACGTAAAAAGAATGCTTATCAGAAATGGCTTCAAACAAGGGCCGAGGCAGACAGGGAATTGTATATAGGTGAAAGAAACAAAGCGAAACATATAATTGTTGAATCCAAAAAGAAGTATTCGGAAGATTTTGGTAATAACCTGGAAAGGCTAGGTCAAGCAGCTGGGAAACCTTTCTGGACAGTAAAAAGGAATCTTAGGAAGGGAGGGGGAAAGGAAATGAGCAGTGTTTTGAGTAATTCAGGTGAACTCATAATAGATCCCAGGGAATCACTGGGAAGGTGGAGGGAATATTTTGAACATCTTCTCAACGTACAAGGAAATCATCCTGGTGGTGTTGTTAACAGCCAAGCTCATGGGGAGGAGGCAAATGATATTGGTGAAATTACGCTTGAGGAAGTGGAAAGGATGGTAAATAAACTGCATTGTCATAAAGCAGCAGGAATAGGTGAAATTAGACCTAAAATGGTGAAGTATAGTAGGAAGGCAGGTATGAAATGGCTTCATAGAGTAGTAAGATTAGCATGGAGTGTTGGTAAGGTACCTTTAGATGGGACAAAAGCAGTAATTGCACCTATCTATAAACAAGGGATCAGGAAGGATTGCAACAACTATCGAGGTATCTCATTGATTAGTATACCAGGCGAAGTATTCACTGACATCTTGGAAGGGAGGGTGCGATCAGTCGTTGAGAGGAAGTTGGATGAAAACCAGAGTGGTTTCAGACCACAGAGAGGCTGTCAGGATCAGATTTTCAGTATGGCCAGGTAATTGAAAAATGCTACGAGAAGAATAGGCGTTTGTGTTTATGTTTCGTAGATCTAGAGAAAGCATATGACAGGGCACCGAGGGAAAAGATGTTCGCCATACTGGGGGACTATGGAATTAAAGATAGATTATTAAAATCAATCAAAGGCATTTATGTTGACAATTGGGCTTCAGTGAGAATTGATAGCAGAATGAGTTCTTGGTTCAGGGTACTTACAGGGGTTAGACAAGGCTGTAATCTTTCACCTTTACTGTTCGTAGTTTACATGGATCATCTGCTGAAAGGTATAAAATGTCAGGGAGGGTTTCAGTTAGGTGGAAATGTAGTAAGCAGTCTGGCCTATGCTGACGACTTGGTCTTAATGGCAGATTGTGCAGAAATCTTGCAGTCTAATATCTTGAAAATAGGTGCAATAAGTCTGGTATGAAAATTAACCTGTCGAAGACTAAATTGATGTCCGTAGGTAAGAAATTCAACAGATTTGAATATCAGATTGGTTATACAAAGCTAGAACAGGTAGATAATTTCCAGTATTTGGGTTGTGTGTTCTCCCAGGATGGTACTATTGTAAGTGAGATTGAATCAAGGTGTAGTAAAGCTAATGCAGTGAGCTCGCAGTTGCGATCAGCAGTATTCTGTAAGAAGGAAGTCAGCTCCCGGTCGAAACTATCTCTACATCGGTCTGTTTTCAGACCAACTTTGCTTTACGGGAGCGAAAGCTGGGTGGACTCAGGATATCTTATTCATAAGTTAGAAGTAACAGACATGAAAGTACCGAGAATGATTGCTAGTACAAACAGGTGGGAACACTGGCAAGAGGGTACTCGGAATGAGGAGATAAAGGCTAATTTAGGATTGAACTCGATGGATGAAGCTGTACGCATAATCCGGCTTTGGCGGTGGAGTCATGTGAGGCGAATGGAGGAGGATAGGTTACCTAGGAGAATAATGGACTCTGTTGTGGAGAAGTAGAGGTAGACCAAGACGACGATGGTTAGACTCAGTTTCTAACGATTTAAAGATAAGACGTATAGAACTAAATGAGGCCACAGCACTAGTTGCAAATAGAGGATTGTGGCGACGTTTAGTAAATTCACAGAGGCTTGCAGAGTGAAGGCTGAAAGGCATAACAGTCTATAATGATAATGTATGTATGTATGTATGTATGTATGTATGTATGTATGTATGTATGTATGTATGTATGTAATCATAACAAGGATAAACAGAAAGGACTGAAGTACCAATTAAGGGAGACAATGGTTAACATTGCACATCAGGATAATAACGCTGTCTGACAGGCTGAGTGGCTCAGGCGATTGAGGCGCTGGCCTCTGACCCCAACTTGACAGCTTCGATTCTGGCTCAGTCCGGTGGTATTTGAAGGTGCTCAAATAAGTCAGCCTCGTGTCGGTAGATTTACTGGCACGTAAAATAATTCCTGCGGAACAAAATTCCGGCACCTTGGCGTCTCCGAAAACCGTTAAAAAAGCCGTTAGTGTGGCGTAAAAACAGTAACATTATTGTATTTACGTACACATAGAAAATACCAAACTGTCAGAAGAAGGTGGAGGATACTGTATTTTGATAGGTTCAGAATTCTACGTAGCACGTGTCTTGGTCGCCTGGCTGGTAATTCACTCGAATTGGGTGGCCCACGATTGAGGGATAAAGTATGTTTGAAGACATTTCATTATCTTGAGAACTACTTGTCCGATTTCGAAAATAACCACACCCCTGAACTGACAATGTCCATGACTTTAATGCTAGGTGTAGAAAACAATATAGTTCCATTGAAAACAACAAACTTAGTACCGTTATCTCGGCAGATATTGACACTCCGCAAGTTCGATTATGAGTACTTTGGTAACGTTACTCAAAGTGAAAAGATATTTCTGTTATCTTTAACGCTTCACAAGTTATTTGCGGTGAGCATCCTAGCAGTTCTACCCAGTATAATAAACCGCAGGATGCTGTTTGATTAAGCCTTCAGCAGTGTTAACAGAATGAATACATCACTCACCAATTGTATAACACAGATTGGTAATTGAAGACCAATCAGCCTAGCTGAGTGCCTCATAATTATGGTAGAGCGCTGATTTTCTCAACCAAAGTTGACTGGTTCAGCACCGGCTAGGCCCTGTGGTACTTGAAGGTATTCAAATGCGCCAGTCAGCTAAAACATACTTACAAAATATGTGCTTGGTTGCTGTGTACTCGAGCCCATTGCCTTTCTTGCTCGAAGTGTTGTTGTGCTACTGTTTTAACACAATAACAACATACGTCGTGGACATCTACTGTATTGTTGCTGTGCGTGTGCCTTAACAGCATGTATGTCATCTCAGTTGTCACTGCCATTTTATAAGTTATAAGTTAACAATTTCAGGAATAACATCGTCTATGAATTGTAGTTCATTGCCCCCATTCAAACAATTCATAATTTTTGTTTTATAGATTCAAAAGCAGAAATGTTGTTAGGCTGCGTGTTCGTTAATGCAGGAGTATGGATCGTTACAAGCTGTTATAACGTCGGCAGTATTTATGGGCTTATCTAGACTGAATAATTTCCACTATCACTTTCGAATACTGAGATTCTAACATCATACCACCGAGCTCGATAGCTGCAGTCGCTTAAGTGCGGCCAGTATCCAGTATTCGGGAGATAGTAGGTTCGAACCCCACTGTCGGCAGCCCTGAAAATGGTTTTCCGTGGTTTCCCATTTTCACACCAGGCAAATGCTGGGGCTATACCTTAATTAAGGCCACGGCCGCTTCCTTCCCACTCCTAGCCCTTTCCTGTCCCATCGTCTCCGTAAGACCTATCTGTGTCGGTGCGACGTAAAGCAACTAGCAAATAAATAACATCATACCACGCCTCAGCCACCCGCACCAATGCATCCTTTAATAATAATAATAATAACAATAATAATAATTTTCTTTCTTTCTTTACCTCTTTACACTGACCACTTCGAGGATGGATGAGATGGGAATCGAACCCACCTCTACCCAGGTGAGATCCCGAGGCTTAGTGGACCCGGTTCCAGCCCTCGTACCACTTTTCAAATTTCGTGGCAGAGCCGGGAATCGAACCCGAGCCTCCGGAGGTAGCAGCTAATCACACTAACCACTACAGTACACCACGGAGACGGTAATAATAATAATAATAATAATAATAATAATAATAATAATAATAATAATAATAATAATAATAATAATAATAATAATAATAATCATTGTTTAATGCTACTTTAATTGCTATACGTTTTGAGAGACACAGGGCTGTCAGAATTTTGTCGCATTAGAGTTCTTTTACCTTATCTTACCCTCTCAAATCAAGTGTCCATTATAATGTACACCGTTTTTGTAACATTGTCTAAAGCTTAATCTCATTTTAAGACATCATCTGAAGGTTTATGGGTATTCTTAACATTCTCTCCATCTGCTGTTGACAAAATTATGTTGTATATGGATTTGGTTATAATGAAATAATAAATGAACAGCTGCTTGAATCCGAATTTTCTCGGTTGTATAGATAAATGAACGTTACTTAATTTTATAAAATATATACACATATTTTATACAATCCATATTCTTTACAACATAGTCATCGTCGCCATAAGACCTTATCTGTGTCGGTGCGACGTAAAGCAACTAGCAAAAAAAACATAGTCATAAATGGTTACAAAGAGGAAGTGACAATTTTATTCCCCCATACCCGTGAATCAATCAGTCTATACTGATCTGCATTTTAGGGCCGTCGCCCAGGTGACAGATTCCCTATCTGTTGCCTTCCTAGTCTTTTTTAAATGATTTCAAAGAAATTGGAAATTTACTGAACATCTCCCTTGTAAGTTATTCCAATCCCTAACTCCCCTTCTTATAAACGAATAATTACACCAATTTGTTATCTTGAATTCCAACTTTATGTTCATATTGTGATCTTTCATACTTTTAAAGAAACCACTCAAACTTATTCGTCTACTAATGCCATTCCACGCCATTTCTCCGCTAACAGATCGGAACATACCACTTAGTCGAGCAGCTGTCCTTCTTTCTCCAAAATCATCCCAGCCCAAACTTTGCATCATTTTTGTAACGCTACTCTTTGTCGGAAATCACTCAGAACAAATCGAGATTTTTTCTTTGGATTTTTTCCAGTTCCTGAGTCAAGTAATCCTGGTGAGGAAACTATACTCTAGTTGGGGTCTTACCAGAGACTTATATGCCCTCTCCTTTACATCCTTACTACAACCCCTAAACACCCTCATAACCATATGCAGAGATCTATACCCTTTATTTACAATCCCATTTATGTGGTTACCCCAATGAAGATCTTTCCTTATATTAACACCTAGGCACTTACAGTGATCCTCATAAGGAACTTTCACCCCATCAACACAGTCATTTAACCTGAGAGGACTTTTCCTATTTGTGAAACTCACAACCTGACTTTTAACCCCGTTTATTCATACCATTGCCTGCTGTCCATCTCACACAACCTTATCGAGGTCGCTCACAACCTTGTAACTTATTTATTACTCTATTCACAATAACATCATCTGCAAAAAGCCTTATCTCTGATTCCACTTCTTTACTCATATCATTTATATATATATATATATATATATATATATATATATATATATATAAGAAAACATAAAGGTGAACTTAAACGGACCAAAAATGTAAATACAGTTTAGGGAAATTCTTTAAGAATATTGCTGGTTTTGTATCCTCTCGGAAATATTTTCTTTTCTTCTTTCTTTCTTTCTTTCTTTCTTTCTTTCTTTCTTAATCCGTTTACCTTCCAGGGTTGGTTTTTCCCTCGGACTCAGCGACGGGTCCCACCTCTACCGCCTCAAGGGTAGTGTCCTGGAGCATGAGGTCTTGGGTCGGGGGCATCCGAGTGGTGAGAAGGACCAGTACCTCGCCCAGGCGGCCTCATCTGCTATGCTGAACAGGGGCCTTTTATGGGATGGGAAGATTGGAAGAGATAGATAAGGAAGAGGGAAGGAAGCGGTCGTAGCCTTAAGTTAGGTCCCATCCCGGCATTTGCCTGGAGGAGAAGTGGGAAACCACGAAAAACCACTTCCAGGATGGCTGAGGTGGGAATCGAACTCTAGTCGTACGTAAATGTCCTTTTAACGAATAAGCTGCGTATTTTGCGGAGTATGGGAGGGATATGATTTAGGAGTGGGGAGCTGTGTTCGCAAAGTACTTGTTACTTCTGAATAGTTAAAGAGAGGGCAGCACCTACCAAGGTTCGATTTTCTGGTTCCGAGAGATGTCACTGACGTCGGAACTGCGTCCAGTCGATCAGCAGTTCTACCAACACTATTTTTTTACTTTCCTTATTGTTGTCAGCCCAGACTGCATAATTATAACCGTTTAGCCATAGAAATTACAACATTGGTCAGTGAAGATACATTACACAAAATGCACGTAGGCTATACATGCTTAATTATATAAATCTGAAAATTAAGAAAATTATCAAATTATTAAGTTAATTATCGTATTGTCTATGTCACTTAAAAACTAAGTTTCGCTCGTCCTACCTGGGTAGCATATGATCAGTGACTTCAAAATACCAAAAGAAAGGAACTATTGCGTTAGCTGTCGGACTGAGTAGCTCGAGTGGTAGAGTCCTGACCTTCTGAGCTCAGGATGGCGGGTTCAAACCCGGCGAAGTCCTGTGGTATTTGAAGGTGCTCATATACTTCATTCTTGTGTCAGTAGATTTACCAGCACGTAAAAAAATTCCTGCAGTACAAAATTCTGCCGCTTCGGCGCCTCAGAAAACTGTAAAAAGTGGGTCGTAAAATAATAATAATAATTATTAATATTATTATTTTTATTATTATTACTTTGTGTTCCATTCCATTCGTTTGTTCTTTACCGTCATCTGTATTTAGCAGGGGCGGTGCGTGGTATTGTTGCAGCGTTACACAATTCCCAATAATTTTACACTTCATTTGTCGTCTTTTCTTCTATATTTTTTAGTTTAATAAACTTAACATATATTCTAAAATCTGTTAAAATCAACCACCTTTGGTCGTTCGAGGTAATAATACATCGTAATGGACCAATAAACACTGCCGGTATCGAATCCAACTCAAGAGGTTTGCACTCCTACGGCAACTCCAAAGCGGACAGCGCGGTGTCCGGACAGTTCCCCACACTGACACTTCCACACACTGCCAACAATACTGACACTTCCTCACAGCCCTTGGACGCGGCTACCTGATTAATGACTCAGAAATAATCTCGACTGACAATTCCACACACATCTCCTCCCCCCCCCCCCCCTTCCAAATCCTACCACCCACTTCCGGCACTGCCACTCACTGCCCCAAGGGGGTAATCCCACAGAGCGTAGAATAACCAGAGTGGCATAAAGTGGTGGCGCGGAAAATGCGCGAAACTTATGCACTTCAAAGGCTAGTATGGGGAGGAGCCCTTGGAAATTTCTCATTTTTAATGTACGATTACACATAATATTATATAGCTGAAGATTATTAAATTATTAAATAGACGCATCAAATAATGTATAATAAATGTACGGGAAGTGGATGGTGCTTGGTACTTGGTGGCAATTCCACATCTCGACTGGAATGTCTTGGTTATCTAGCCAGTTTTCAACAAAGTAGTGAAAAAACTGTCTAAGTTTGGAACATTCTGGAGCTTGAGAGTGTATTACCACCCACCCATCGAGCACATCTTCAGGCTTTAAAAAGCAAGTGCTGCGCACATATGGATGGACGTGAAGGCTCATTTCGCTATTCTCTCGGTACTCCACTGACAATCTGAGATACTGTACTTTCCTCCATAAGCATTTTGCCATGTGAAAATGGCAGCCATGTATTGTTGTTGTTGGAAATACCTCTTGGAGAGAAGAAATGACAGGAGTTTCAAAATCCACATTTATATTTTCTGGTCTCCACTCTGGAACAGCCGGCACGGCACAGGACAACGAACACTGTTGAGGACTGGAACAACCGACTCAACAATCTTGTCGGGAAACCTCGCCCCAAATTAAGAGACCGAGCTCGATAGCTGCAGTCGCTTAAGTGCGGCCAGTATCCAGTAATCGGGAGATCGTGGGTTCGAGTCCCACTATCGGCAGCCTTGAAGATTGTTTTCCGTAGTTTCCCATTTTCACACCATGCAAATGCCGGGGATGTACCATAATTAAGGCCACGGCCGCTTCCTTCCAACTCCTAGGCCTTTCCTATCCCATCGTCGCCATAAGAACTATCTGCGTCAGTGCGATGTGAAGCAAATAGCAAATTAAGAGAGATTGTCAAAGTGTTGAAGACGGAAGCTGAGAAGACAAACTGTGCATTCCTGAAGGCTGAGCTCAACATGGAAGGGAAAAAAGAAGACAAAAATATGTCAAACTAGACGGACGGATTGAGGAAATCCAGAAAAATTTCGAAAATGACAAAAAATGGAAAGTTTTTTGAAGGCAGTTGCCTATTCACAGAAAATGGAGTTAATAATTATTATTGTTGTCAAAATTGGACCAAAACCAAAAATACAAACAAACATCTGCTCGAATCTGCTTGTCGTATTCATACCTTGGTCTACCCCTACCATTCTTACTACCTACACTTCCTTCAAAAACCAACTGAACCAGTCCTGGGAGTCATAAGATGTGTCCTATCTTTCTATCTCTTCTTCTGGTCAAATTTAGCCAGGCCGACCCCCTCTCACCAATTCGATTCAGTATCACTTCATTCGTGATTCGATCTATCCATATCACCTTCAGCATTCTTCTGTAACGCCACATTTCGAAAGCTTCTATTCTCTTTCTTTCTGAGCTAGTTATCGTCCGTGTTACAGTACAGCTTAAGCCACTGACGAGTGCAGACGTATTGAGTGGACGGTCCCTTGAGTGGGAGAAGGGAGTGCAGGTGCTGAGTGCAAGAAGGTACTGAGGAGTTTACCGACAATGATTGGTGTGGAACAATACAGGGCGATTATAGGAGGATGGCAGGGAAGAAAGAAGAAGGAAGAAGTGAAATCAGGAGGGTGTAAAATGGAAATGGAAATTAAAGGGGAATTAATGCTACCAGCGGCGGTGATTATAATATTGCTATGGATTGGGGGGGGGTCGAGCTGAACCCAGGTCTGACATCTAGTGGAAATATGAGCTGGGAAGACATGGAAGCAATCAGAAGAGTTGTAAAAGAGGTGGTTGTAGAAGTCTGCCCCTTTGAGCAACCAAAAAATATGATTCAAGAACAAAAGTGGTAGTTTGAAAAAATGAAGGGATGGCTCCGAGAAAGAGCAGACGACACAACATCACAACTGAGGAAAAATGCCGAAGAAGTTGCAGCATTAAGGGAGAAAATAGGACGATTAGAAGAGGAGACGCTGAAACTGAAAGGAGAAGTGGAAGCCAACACCTTAAATCGCAGGAAGAATTGCCTCTTTATATATGGTGTGCCTGAGGAGATGGGACAGGACAAAGTGCTTACAACCTATAAAGTAGTGGACTTGATCCAGGGGAAAATGAAAGTTAATTTTAGTGAAGTGGACATAGACGATGTGCAGAGAGTGGGAAGAATTAGAGGCAACAGGCCTATCAAAGTACAACTGCTTTCTACGTTGATGGCTGACATTGTGGTTGGCAATGCGGGTAACATGCAGAGGGAAAAAGTATGGATCAAGAGGGACGTGGGAATGGAGGCGATCAGGAACGAAAAAAAATACTTAGAAAACACATGATACGAGCCAGAAATCAGGGGCTGAGAGCAACTATCAGAGGACAAGTACTAGTGGTGTCAAGCAGCAACTGGAGTAGAATCTGGTCTGTAAATAGATTGATGGACCAAGAAATGTAGACAAAACAAGACGAAGAAACACAGAGAACTGTAGCGATTAGTGGGGAAGATAGGCAAGTGAAAGATAGTGATACGAGAGAAGAGGGGGAAGGTAGTAATGTTAATACCAAAAGGAACAATGTGCTGTGCGAAAAGAGACAGGGAGAAGTGCCAATTGAAAATGCGATCATAAACACCTATAAGGAAGGAGCAGAGGATAATGGGGCGAGAGAGGGTAGGCCTAGGGTCTCAGACACAGTCACAGCTAGAGTCAAAGGAAGTCAGCAGAGTGGAAACAGTGAAGAAATGGCGGCTCAGAGGGAAAGGGAATGCTCGGAGGCAACCTGGAAGAGTGTAGAGCAGGGCTGGAACGAAGGGTGGAGGAGAAGTTTAAGAAGTAGAAGCCTAAGAGACATGTGGGAAACAGGAGGAAATGATGAGGGTACTGCTAAAAAATAAAAACGCTAATAAAGTTAGCAAGAAGTAAGAGAATTGTTACAGAAGGCGGAGTGACAACAAAAGGAGTGAGCGTGGTATCTTTGTGAAATGGGCTGGGGTAATTTTATGTTAATTGTATGCGAATCTGTGTTTGGCATAATGTAGGAATAAGAGGCGGATGGGAGGTACAAGAAAATTTGGTAAAGTAAATTATGTGTTGTTTATTGGATTTAGGAGTGAAGTATGGTAATTTTATGTGAATCTGTGTGAGGTATGAATAGTGAATTGATGGAAATGGTGGTGAAGGTTGATAAAGGTGAATATTTGATGTATTGATGATGAAAGCTTGAAGGTAATTGGATAAGGAAATTTGGTAAAGTAATTAGTGTGTTGTGTATTGGATTTAGGAGTGAAGTACGGCAATTTTATGTGAATATGTGTTTGGTATGAATAGTGAATTGAAGAATATGTCGGTATAAGGTTGAGAAAAGTGAATATTTGGTGTAATGAGGATGAATGCTTGAAGGCAAAATGAAGGTTGAGAAATGTGAATAATTGGTGTAATGATAGATGTATATGCTGGATGCTAATTCTGTGTGAACTGTGCTTGGTATGAAATAGTGAATTGATGAATAAGAAGTGAGTGGGAGGTAGGAGCGTGGAGAGTTTGATATATGAATAAGAAGCGAATGGGAGGTATGAGATTGGAGAGATTGGAAGTTTGAAGGTAATATGGAAAAGTAATTAGTGGGGTATTTGAGAGTGTTATTTGTTGGAGGTTTGTTTATGGTGGGACAAGGCTGAGAAAAGCTAATATTTGGTAAGAGGAGAATGGGAGGTATAAGAAAATTTCGTAAAGTAATTGGTGTGTTGTTTATTGGATTTAGGAATGAAGTATGGCAATTGTAGGTGAATATGTGTTTGGTATGAATAGTGAATTGATTAATATGGTGGTATCAGGTTGAGAAAAGTGAATATTTGGTGTATTGACGATGAAAGCTTGGAAATCTAAATAGTGCTGTGATGGTGAGATAGTACAGTACAGCAGATTGAGTAAGAGTAATAAGGTCATTATTTGGTGTGTAGTAAGGTGATCTGGAGTTGATTCGGAGTGTTAAGTGTAAGCGAATGATTGTGGAGTAGGAGGGAGTTTTGGTAGATAACGAAGTATAAGATGCAATTGGTATATAGTAAGATAATCTGTAAACAATCTGGAGTAGGAATAAGGTGGTATAAGGTTGAGGAAAGTGAAAAATTGGTGTAATGATAGATGCATAAGTATGGTGCTACTTGTAAGTCTGAAGGTAATGTGGAAACGTAATTAGTGGTTATTTGATAGTGTTGTTTGTTTATTGGAAGTAGAGCTGGCAGAGTATATAGTCGAAGAGGTCGAAGCGTTGGACTGCCTTCTCATTGCTCAATTGAGGGCAAGCTGGAACTCTAAATAGTGCAATGCTTGTGAGGTAATAGAGGTAGTCCAGTACAACAGATTGAGTAAGTCTAAGAAAGTCATTAAAGAATTTAAATGATAGAGGTCTGCCCTGTGTAAACAGAAAAGTATGAGCACTCAGCAGTAAATGCGATCTTGCCTGGGTTTGCTAGGAGTGGAAGTATGCTGCCAGACTAGCTGACTTAGGCGGACAATCTGGGACATGGTTAATGTTGCGTAACCCCAGTGGGTGCGCAACATTTTCAAGTCAACTGGTATCAGCATCTGGCGTTCATTGTCATTTAATTTTGCTCCTATCAGTGGCGCATTTCACATCATTTTAGTTTCTATTTAATTTTGCCATAATACTCTAACAATTTAATTTTGCCGTTGTAAATATGGGTGCCGTTACTGCCGTAATGCAATGGCCATTGGATCTCCGGAAAGGAGTGTGCATGGCCATTTATCAACATTTGTGGTTTATATCATTTTAGTTTAAATCGGGCTGTAGGTTGTACAATGTTATTATTCTCATTTATCAGATCAAAAGGGCATTGTTTACTGTAGATCTCGAGAAAAATAATAAACAAATAATAATGTATCACTTCTATACAATGCCACTCTCCAGACAAAAGTCTTCAAAAACGTCTTTCTAGTTCCTTTACCAATGTTTGAGGTGAGCAAATTCCTTTTCTTAAGAAAACTCTTCCTTCCTTGTGCTAATCTGCATTTTATATCCTCCTTACTTCTGCCATCATTAGTTATGTAACTACCCAAGTAACAATATTCATCTACTTCCTTTAAGATTTCATATTCTAATCTAATATTACCTGCATCACCTGCTTTCGTTCGACTGCACTCCATTACTTTTGTTTTGGACTTATTTACTTTCATCTTGTACTCCTTACCCAAGACTTCGTCCATACCATTCAGCAGATTCTCGACATCTTCTGCAGACTCAGTTAAAATAACAATATCATCGGCAAATCTCAAGGTTTTGATTTCCTCTCCTTGGACTGTGATTCCCTTTCCAAATTCCTCTTTGATTTCCTTTACTGCCTGTTCTATATAAACATTGAAAAGGAGGGGGGACAAGCTGCAGCCTTTCCTCACTCCTTTCTGGATTGCTGCTTCTTTTTCAATGCCCTCGATTCTTATCACTGCGTACTGATTTTATACAGAATGTATATAAATCTTCTTTCTCGGTATCTGATCCCAACCACCTTCAGAATCTTAAATAACTTGGTCCAATCAACATTATCGAATGCCTTTTCTAGATCTACGAACACCGGGCGAGTTGGCCGTGCGCGTAGAGGCGCGCGGCTGTGTGCTTGCATCCGGGAGATAGTAGGTTCGAATCCCACTATCGGCAGCTCTGAAGATGGTTTTCCATGGTTTCCCATTTTCACATCAGGCAAATGCTGGGGCTGTACCTTAATTAAGGCCACGGCCGCTTCCTTCCAACTCCTAGGCCTTTCCTATCCCATCGTCGCCATAAGACCTATCTGTGTCAGTGCGACGTAAAGCCCCTAGCAAAAAAAATATCTACGAACGCCATATAGGTGGAGCTGTCCTTCTTAATTCGATCCTCTAAGATCAGACGTAAAGTCAGGCTAGAAGCAGCCTCAAGAAATTATCATTATTATTATTATTATTATTATTATTATTATTATTATTATTATTATTATTATTATTATTATTATTATTATTATTTAACACGTGGGCGGCAGAATATTTTTTAAAATATAGTCGGTAACAACCAATTCCGGCTCTTTGGCTGATTGATCAGCGTAGTGGCTTTCGGTGCATAGAGCCCGGGCTTAGATTCCTGGCTGGGTCGGGGATTTTAGCCAGGTATGATTCCTACCTCTAGCTCGAGGACTGGGTGTTTTATGTTCATCTTAATACACATCATCATTTTACACACAGCACATCACACTACTAACCCACCGAGCGAGCTTGCGGTGTGGTTAGGGGCGCGCAGCTATGAGCTTGCATTCGGGAGATGTTGAGTTCGAACATCACTGTCGACAGCGCTGAAGATGGTTTTCCGTGGTTTCCCCTTTTCATAACCAGGCATATTGTGGGGCTGTACCTTAATTAAGGCCACGGCCGCTTCCTTCCCACTTCTAGCCATTTCCTATCCCATCGTCGCCATAAGACCTACCTGTGTCGGTGAGACGTAAAACAACTTTAAAAGAAAGCACTACCAACCACGACAGAAACACGCAATAGTGAATTCATTCCTCAACATACGGTTGGTGTCAGGAAAGACAGCCGGCCGTAAAAGTGAGCTTGCCACATAATGCCTACCCCATGCTTGAGATAAAGCCAGGAAGGATAAGAAGAATAAGAAGACATCATATTCTCTTCCAATTTCCCCAAAATCTAGTGACATATAGCGTGCCTCTAAATATTCGTTTGCGTATACTATTGCAACTGAAATTTTGAAATCACTACATTTGTTTTGCAGCAGAATGCCGCTCTCGACCTATGTATCAGTTATGGCATGCTAGGTCACTGCCCATATTCATATCTTTCAAGAACACTTTCGAAATTAACATCCTTTTTGTTTCCAGTTTATGTTAACATCACCTCACCTGTTGCGATACGTAGTTGGTTAGGCACTCTGCTTCCGTGTTCAGAAATGCGGGGTTGAATCTCGATAGAATCGGTTGTCATTTAAGAGTGCTGTCATGCGAATGACCTGTGTCTGCAGATTTAGTGTCACGTGAAAGAACCTATTTTAGGGCAAAATTCTGTTACTCTGAAATATCTGAAAATCAACAATAATAGACGGAACTTAGTTTTTATTATTATTATTATTATTATTATTATTATTATTATTATTATTATTATTATTATTATTATTATTATTATTATTATTATTATTATTATTATTAGTGTATGAAATCATTTAATGAGTAAAATGAGAATCGCAACGGAATTGGTAGAATACTGCTAGGAATTAGTTCGATGCGACTAATCACGATGAGATGTCCAACAGGCGTTATGATGTAAAATAATCTTGACTAAAGAAAGAAAGAAAGAAAGAAAGAAAGAAAGAAAGGTAAAAGGTAGGAGAACGCGTTTAATGCACCATTATGTCACACAATGTTCGTTTCAAGAGAATATTCTAAATACCAGTGGCAGCCATGGAGCCGGATAAGAGAAAAATAAGCAATATCGAAAACTAAAGCCCGGATTTTTATGCAGCAACAGGTTAGAATGCAAACTAATTTGGTTAGTAGGAAGTGTCGACCACCCGCTCTTCCATAATGTAGCAAGAGTAACATAAATTATAGGGGTTCTGATGGGCCGTAACCCTAATGTTTATGCAAACACCGTAACACGGTCGTTGTGAAGGTAGACTATATTATTTGCTGCTGTCTTCAGTAAGCTTGCATTCTAACCTATCAATGCATAAACATCTGGGATAGTAAACGAGGGGGGAGAATGATCTCTCTACTTCGCTGTCCACTTAAACTTATATTCTATATTGTATAGCAGGGTTATTCAAAGTGTGGTATGCATACCACTAGGGGTACGCGGGATCGTCTCAAGGGGTACGCAAAATTATCGTTCCTTGTGTTTTCGGAGAGCAGTTTAGAAAAGAATTGAGCCAGCTCATTTTCTATAATATCTTGTTTTGATTTACTGTTTTTGTCTACATGTCGGCCCTGTGGTGGAGGGGTAGCGATGCTAGCCCCGTGGTGAGGGGGTAGCGTGCCTGCCCCTTACCCGGAGGCCCTGGGTTCGATTTCCGGCCAGGTCAGGGATTTTTACCTGGATCTGAGGTCTGTTTCGAGCTCCACTCCGCCTACGTGATTAGAATTGAGAAGCTATCTGACGGTAAGATAGCGGCCCCGGTCTAGACAGAAAAGAATAACGGCCGGGAAGGTTCGTCGTGCTGACCACACCACACCTCGTAATCTGCAGGCCTTCGGGCTGAGTAGCGGTCGCTTGGTAGGCTAAGGCCCTTCAAGGGCTGTAGTGCCATGGGGGGTTCTCTAGTCGTTTTCTGAAAAAAAATGGTCATAAGGGTGTAACTGAGGTATTGTTCATCAATATTTCTTTGTATTAAGTGGCAGTGTGCAGAAAATGTAATGTTCAATAACTTTTGACAGACCGTTTGGATTTACCATTATTGTTACTTAAGGGGCTCAACTTCGAGGTTATTGGTCCAGGTTGTTTAGTTAATGGATTATTTTTATTTCTGATATCATTCGGAAGTAGTGGCATAAGGTCACGTTTTAACATTTAAATCATCATTCTAAGCGCCTATTTCTCTCTTTTAGTGAGTATTCAGTTTATAAAGAAGTTGCATCGCCTCTCTGAATTTACCGTCTTTACTAAGTGCAAGTAGAAGTTGCACCTCCTCATAATAACTTATCTCACATATTGTACTCTTGATTCCTAAAGTGGCCCAGGTGGTAGAACGCTAGCCTACTGAGCTCAAGTTGGCGGGTTCGATACTGGCTCAGCCCGTTAGTCTTTGTAGGTGCTCAAATACGCCAGCTTCGTGTCGGTACATTTAGTGGAACGTAAAAGAAGTCCTGAGGACAAGATTCCATCCCCTCGGTGACACGAAGAATAGTGTAAGCAGTTAGTGCGTCTAAAACAAATAACAATATTACTAAAGTGGACTCATGTAACTCCCCTTGTTGCCATTCGTAACGTGTTGATGTTCTTACTTCTTAATGCATACAGTAAGTTGCGAATATTTGACATTCAAGCCTACTGTTCTAACTAGAGTTCGGATTACGGCATATTTGCATGTTTTATTTGTTTCAAGATATAGTACGTTCATAATAAATAAAGGTGATTCATACCGTTTTAAATCGATCGGTTAAGTTTTATAGTGCACAATAGTGCATGTATTGTATACGGAATAGGCGCAAATTCGTGACATACGTGCACATACATGCATAATTGAAGTTTTTACTATTATTTTGTTTAAAGCAACGTATAATATTGTATAATGATATTGAAATCGGTACAACAATGAAAAGATATGAATATGTAAAACTTCCGTTGCCTTTACAATGCATTGTTGTTGACAGTCGACAGTATTAACAAGAGCTTAACAATGTGTAAGTATTTTGCCGGTGGCGTTTTCGTATTCGGTTCAAATGTTCGAATCATAGAAAATTAATGTTTTATGAGAACTGAAGTAGCAGAAGGGAGGGATCCTGCCCCGATACTTGGCAGGGACCAAGAATTAAAACAGAATCAGCCTGAAAGTAAATAATGCCACCATTTTCTTTGTTCCCTTGGTCTTGTCACTATTAGACCTAACCAGTCCAGACCAATTGTCTTGTCACAAACCAATATTTTGTAGCTCTAACCTATCTTTACCGTTCATGAAAATCCACAACCTGTTTCCCGTCATTTGGCCGGGTCAGGAATGGAATGAATGAAGCCCCCTTCTAGTGGCGAGGATGGGAATTGTGCCGGCTGCCGAAGCCTGTCGCACTCCTCTGGGATGATGATTAATGAGTGATTAATGAAATGATATTGGATAGTGTTGCTGGAATGAAAGAAAACCGGAGTATCCGGAGAAAACCTGCCCCGCCTCCACTTTGTCCAGCACAAATCTCACATAGAGTGACCGGGTTTTGAACCACGGAACCCAGCGCTGAGAGGCCGGCACGCTGCTGCCTGAGCCATGGGGGCTCTAAACTTTACCGTTCATCTTTCGTGTTATTCAGTATCTGTGGATAAGACGCCGACTTGAGCAAACCAGTTCAGTGCATTACGAGCTCGCCGAAGCCGCCGCTATGTTCGACCTGTAACTTATAATTTATTTTCTTAGTTGTATGAAGATCAGTAACAACTAGAAAGCATGCCAAAAGAAAAGACAGCTAAAAGTATTCTGCTTCAGTAGTTGATAATTGGAGAACCATCCTTATACAAGCATAACAAGTATTTTGAAGAGTATGCAAGAATTTATATAGTGTTGTTTTTAGTGCATAGATGCATGCATATTTTGCCGTTTCTAGTGCATATGAATCCACCCTCGCGTTATAACTTGCAAGGAATTTCAGTAAAGGTAGTAGTTGCGTATCAAATATTTATTAAAGAAATCTTAACATATACAACATGGATATCAATATACACCAGTAACACAATAATATTTTTTCCATTGTTTCTAATATGTATGTATGTTTAGTCCTCAGCCGAAAGGCTGGTTGGATCCTCAACAGCTCCGCCATCAGCTGTCATAGATGGCCTAGGCATCACTGAAGAGGCGTACTAGGGAAATGAGGAGCGAGGTAGTTTCCCGTTGCTTTCCTCACCGAGCCAGAAGCTGCTATTACATATCAGTCTGCCAAGCCCACTGAAATGCATGCAACAACCGGCCCTATGAGCAACATTTTCACACCATTCATAACAGGGACTGGCTGCATAAGAAATGGCATTACTAGCATCACTCATACCTCAGTCACTTTCATTTTGTCAAAGCCAAGGATAAAGCTGAGACAGATCAATGAAAGTAACAATATTGCTCTAGCCCATACCAGAAGACATAGTGCACTGTAAACACTACGTCCTGCCAGCAAAGGCATGTTTCTAATATATATAACGTTATTCCAATGGTTACAAAGTCGTATTCGTGTAACAAAATATTCTACCAATAAGGAGCATTACTAAATGGATCTCTCTGATTTTTACTGGCCAGGATGAGCAGCAGCATCACGTTAGGTTAATTTAGGTTATGGAGCGTTTGAACGTTGGCGCATGTCATCTGCTTCTTTCACTCTCCACTAGACGGTGCTGGCGATATGATGCCCATCTGCAGAGAAGGGCTAAAATGATGACCACTTGAACCTAGGCAAATACTCTACATGCCCTGAGTTTTCCGTAAGTGTTCCAATATGCTTGGTACAAAAGTAGATACATTTACGAAAGGCAAGAATATTTTAATATCAGATAAAATATTATTTCGAACTTCGTGCACCAAATATAAACATTTTCACTTCCATACAGAATTATTTATGTTTTCCACACATTTATTTACTAAATGGTGACAGTTATGAATTTTTAATGTACATCCAAAGTAGGTAAGTTAAGAATGTGAATGTGGCCAAATATTTAAGGAGTTTGTAAAATGTAAATACTCTATTATACAAATTACAAGTGTTTGAAATGAAAGTTGTTCAGTTGGAATAATAATAATAATAATAATAATAATAATAATAATAATAATAATAATAATAATAATAATAATAATAATAATAATAATAATAATAATAATACGCTCGAATAACACTATTATTGTTTCCATTTTGTTTCTCATTCATAAGTTATATTATGATATTCCACTGCATACAAAATCGTATTCGTATAGCAGAAAATACTATCAACGAGGGGCATTCATCTTCTTCTTGTTCTTCTTCTTCTTCTTCTTCTTCTTCTTATTATTATTATTATTATTATTATTATTATTATTATTATTATTATTATTTAAAAGGGACAAAAACTTAAAGTAATCAACCAATTGTAAGGTCATTACACCTTTTAAAGCCTAGCTTTTCATTATGTACCAAATAGTGTAGGAGAGTCGAGAAATATTCCTATACTGGTCTTTAAAGAAAGATTCAAGCCGTCTCATACCAATATTGCTCTCCCTTAAGGTGTAGGAGCATCACGAATCAAACGCTTCGTACCAGTGTTAAAACAGGAAGTCAGCATCAAGTTCCAAGTTCAGTCTTCCCCTGAACTTGAAACGATGTTGCTCACTACGTTCCCTAGAAATCCGACAGATCTAGGTGGTGAGTATTCCTTATAAGCACTGCTCAAAGTTAACTTTATCGACAGTTTCCGCTTGTGTTACTTAAAGGCAACACCACTGTCATGACAACGCTCGAACCATTATATGACTGGAGTGTTGTACTTCATTTACCATAGAACTTTATGAGAGTTACAGTCAAGATTTTGTCATAATAGGACGTAGGCCTAAAAAAATGTTACACCACTGAATAGTTCATAGTTAAATTCGGATAATAAAATTATAATTCGTTCAAGAAGGCATTGCTCGTGACTATCAATATACACATGTTGTAATGTAACTTCGTGGAACAACGTGTGGATCATCTGCGACAACTCCGCGAACTTCTGCATTGAGCCTGGTATACTCTGTGGCATACTGAGCACCAGAATGCTTGAACGGTGCCCATGTAAACAAAATTGACGTCCAATTTAATAATACTATGCGTATTATTTTAGGAACAATCAGGTCTACACCCACCATCTGGCTTCCTGTCCTAATTCACATACCACCCCCAAATCTTCGAAGGAAAAAGGCATTGATTAGGGGATACAATAAAATCTTAGAAAATCCTGGACTACCACTGCATTCTGATATTCCTGACCTCAGAATCAACAGACTTCGTTCAAGAGATCCTCCTCCCACACTTGGAAATAATCCCACTAGATTTAACATCGTTTATTTCTGGAGAAAAGAATGATTTCAAAATGCTCCAGAAACATGTCAGCTTTTACCTTGCATCTCTGAGACGGTTCCTAGGTTCGATCGACCTCGTAAGGTATGGACAACACTCAATCGGTTGAGAACAGGGCATGGAAGATGGGGAGACTCGATCTTCAAGTGGGGAGTGCAATCCTCACCCGCATGTGACTGCGGCGCACCATGGCAGACCATTCAACATATTAGGGTAGACTGCAGAACAGGGGCGTATCTTCCTTGCATGCAAGGCAATCATTGCATGCGTTATGATAGCGAGAAGAACTTTCTGAAGTACGATTTTAGGTTATCTCAGTCAAGTATTATTAATTTCATCTCTCAGAAGTTTAGAAGGTCCGCACAACTGCACTAGTTCCATTGTTTGACTACGTGTGGCGGTGGTGTGGTCTCGCCATCTAATCCACTGTAGAAAGAAATAGAGAGCAAATGGAGAAGTTACAGACGTAAAGCATTCAATCTTAAAATTGCATTCGGTGGCAGACGTAGTTCTGAAACACTCCGCGTGATGTCGCTGCACTTGAATCTTTGTCACCATTCACGTGCTACCCTCACCACCTGTTAACAGCTTTGGAGAAAGCTGGAATGTCCAAAGTGATGTCCAGCGGGAAGTACGGATTACCCCTGGCGAGATGAGCTCTCTTCGGAACGGATCCCACACGGCTGCTCCATTTTCCAGGACTGACCTTAACGACGATAGCCAGCCCAAAGCTGTGTGGTGGTTTTTAGGATTTAGATGCTGTTGCTATTAATCCAGTCAACGGTAGAAGGTCCTTTTAGTCAGCTGAACTTGGTAAAAATAGAGATGCGTAACATACGCCAAAAACGCTCTTAAAAGTGTTAGGAAGACCTGTTATACATAATTATGAATTCTCTGAAAATGCCTTGCGTAAGACAGGAACCTCAACTGCATATTCTTCTCATTTTAACTTGCTACGTTGTAGTTAATCATCCATTTTATGACTCAACATTCCCCCAGACCCAGTTCACAAAATTTCATGTAGTGTCATTTTAACCCAATCAGTGACTACATGATGGTTGGCAACACTGAATCTAGCATCTGCCCAAGTTCAAAAAAGACTACCCAACATACACTTAAACTGAGCAAATAGGTGTATTCAATTTACTGCAGTATTGGCTTCTTGCACAAACAAATAAAAAATACACAAATATCAATATTTCTACTCTTTGTTAATATGGAGAAAAAATATTCCATTCGACTGAACACAATGTATAGACTAATCTAACAGAGCAGTTAGGGCATATAAGCTGGAATAAAAACGTTTATAACGCAGGATATCATTACATCAATTAGAGGGACTTTTTCATATTCCTTAAATCATGCCAAATAAAAAAATCAATTTGAAAATATATGCAAGTAGCAGGCTATATCACCGTTGCGTCTGAAAGTATTGCAGACAATGTTGCCGAAGAAGTAGTGACACGCGGCAGATATATAATTAAGAACGATAATTCTTTGATTGAAATTCCCACAATATTGAACCTTAGATAACTGAACTTTATTGGCCAGAACTCTAGCCTGAAATATTTCACACGATATTTTTGGCCACCACACAATGATTGTAAGAAATTTTCATTTTCTTCTGGCGACTTTCCTAAAGAGCAGTTCGGTAAATTGATCGAAGTCTATGGAAAATATTTTGATATAGTACGATTTAAATCCAAATTGAGGGCAAGGTTCACTTCTGAGCACTTCAAAGATAAGACTGTGGTTTAAATCCAAAAGTTCCTATTGACCACTGGTCTCCATAGTGGTCTTCGTGAGGTTCCTGTGAACATTATTTACAACTATTCCCGTTCAATCGTCTGTAGAACGCACTTTTTCTGCCGTAAAGCGAATAAAATCCTTCGTCCATAATTCTCAAAGTCAGAGTCATCTCTCTGCATTAATGATGTCTATAGAGAAGGATAATCTTGTTGCGTTGAAAGAAGTGAAGAATTGAATAGTGACGTCACCAAGGAATTCTGAAAAAAAATCGCAGGGTCGAATTCACCTACATGTAATTAGGGTGAGTAGAATCCGAATTTACTAAATGCATTGTGCTACTGCATGGTTGCTAGTTGCATGCCTCCGTGGGGAATCCAGGACACGGCACTGCTGCAGAAATAGAGCTTACGGAGGAGAGTATAGGGAATTCCTAATTGCTACCCCGAATTCCATCAGATACATCCAAAACCTAGATGTTTGTTTATAATATAGAGATTAGTGTAATTATGTTTCTCAGAATGTTTCCAAAAATCCATGCGCTAAATAAATAAACCGTACGAACTGTAATACCGAGCGAGTTGGCCGTGCGGCTAGGGGCGCGTAGCTGTGAGCTTGCATTCGGAAGGTAGTGGGTTCGAACTCCACTGTCGGCCACTTTGAAGATGGTTTTCCGTGGTTTCCCATTCTCACGCCAGGCAAATTCTGGGGCTATACTTTAATCAAGGGCCGGGCCGCTTCCTTCCCATTCCTATCCCACTGTCGCCATAAGACCTATCTGTGTAGGTACGACCTAAAGCAAAATTTAAAGAAACAAAAAAACAGAAAAAACGAAATATAACAATGCAGATATTAATGAATTTAGACTTTTGTGCCGGGTCCATCAGTGGCGAGCATCATTGATTTATCAGCAATAAATAACATTACACTGACTGACTGTTATTAATTGAAGGGTTCGGGGCAAAAGAGTGCCAAGCAACATTTTTGTCAAAACTGAGCTGTCGGTGCCATTTGTTGAGGATTGTGATAAGCTATCGGCAAACACTAGAAACTTGAATAGAAACACATTCAAGTGGCACTGCATGTGACTTTCATCTTGTTGCCCTCAACAGTTCTTAGAAACACTCGGAACAAAACAGTGTCAAGCAACCAAGAGACGCAGATTACCATGGACTGTAGGAGGAAGCTTGTGTTTTCGAGTGATTCTGAAGAATATCTCAGTGATCCTGATGTAGACGCTGACTATCTTCCTCACATAGCATGTGAAATTTCCTCTCAAAGTGGAAGTGAGGTAAGTGTTGCTTGGCATTATTTTGACCATAACTAAAGTTTACGCCATTGTTGCTTGGGTTATGTAACTTATTAAGTCATTAGGTTATGTTTTAGGAACCGTTATAACACACTCTTGGATCTATAGCAAGTGGCTTTTTCAGTTCAAAGTTTACTCAAGTTATTTTGAGGCCTTTGTTGACCAACATTCGCAAATATTTATTGTGTGGCTGTGCACTATATTGCTCCACTATGTTGCTGTCAGTCATCATTTTTCTCAAGAAAGGTTACATTGTCACTTGCGACCAGGGGTTTATACTAGTTAACAGAAAAACTAGTGCATAATTTTGCAGGACTCTTGTTAAAGTATCGTTATTAGTTACATAACATAGGATACAACATGGGTATTTCTCGTACTAAGACTTGGTGTTTTGCACTGTTTAGGATATCCTTGATCATTCAAGGATACCGTAACATTCGCCTGAGAAAGGCCCGAATTCTAGGAAGAGAAATAGACGTATTACGATACAGATGAATAAGAAGAGGCGAAACGAAGGAAGAGAATATGTAGCGCGTAAGACCGGAAAAGTTGTTCCAGGAGAAAAAGTTGGAGAGCTATGTCGCTGTCCCCTGAGATGCTTTGAACTTGAAGAACAACAGATATTGTCAATATTTACTGGGTTTTGGGATTTCGCTGATTTTGATAAGCAAAATGCTTATTTATTTGGATGTATTGGAGCTATTCCTGTAAAACGGAGATACAGGACACCTGAAGGATAGCCAAGCTACGGAAATTGTGAACATACAATGTAGGCATTCATGACTGTGGTAAAGACTTAGTGTGCATATTTTTGTGGGATGAGAGTATTGTAGGAGAGGCAGTGACGAAATAGGTAGTGCAGATTTGAAGTATCTGAAAACAAACGCCGTCGATGCTAAAAAAGCTCGTGATTTTTTCTGATAACTGCAGGGGCCAGAATAAAAACTGGAATATAATGGCACTCTGGCCTTATTTAATTCACACTAAACGATTTAATGAGATCGAACACTGGTTTTTAACATCTGGCCACACATTCTTGCTATCAGAGAAAGACTTTGTTAAAATTGAGAAGTACCAACGAAATCAACCGCCTGTGTACGACGCTGCCGAATAGAAATATATCATTCAAGAATGTGGGAGAAAGAAGAAGTTCAGTGTAACAGACATGAAACAAGACGACTTTTATGACCTGGCAGCATTAAAAGTTGGACTCCTGAACACCAGTAAAAAAACATGTGTAAGTGGCATGGAATTTAAATTCACAGACGTAATTTGATCAAGTTTGAAGCAAGTAATCCATGGTTTATCAAACTAAAAGACAAGAGTGAATATGGATTTTGAAGACTGTAGGGTGCGAAAAAGAGGCAACACCATAACGTTGAGCTTGAAACGAAAGTACACTACTGTGCGAAAAATAAAGAAAAATAAACTGCAAGATGTGTTGAAACTCCTGGACTACGTCGCACCTGTCCATCACCACTTTTATCTCAGCTTGATTCCTGATTCTGAAGGCACTAATGAAGTTGAAGAAGTGTAGGAAAGGAGCAGCTGATCTTTTAGTTTTAATGTTATGCATGTTCAGTTATAAGTCCCTAAATTCCATATTTTGAAAAGAATAGCATAGTTAAAAGATACAAACAGACCTTTTTTCCGTGATGGGTTTATGTTGATTTATTTAAATTTCTTTTCAGTTGCCAGTTCTACCCCGATTTCCTCTGATACCAATTTAAATATTATTGGTGGAAATGTTATTTTAATTGAAGATTGGTGTTAGTTTTCATTTCTGATTAAAATAGTTGAAATATCAGACATTGTTTCATTATCATATAATTTTATTCCTAAGATAAGTGTCACTCCCATTGGGGCAATAAAGTGCCAAGCCACAGCATTCTGTGACGTGGTATTAAATGTATTGACTTTTACTCTACAAATAGCAGCCCAAAAGAAAGTATGCCTGCAAATCACATACAATGAATATTACTGAACCTTTCAAAGCTATTATTACATTATTCCCGTGAATGGTACGATTTCACGATTTGAACACTTTTTCTAACTGCTCTCCCTTAAAGTTAAGGAAATGTTGCTTGGCACTCTTTTGCCCCGACCCCTTCAGTTAAGGAATGATGTGGCCTCCTTCTGCTAGACAGCATTACTGTTGCAATTGGACAGCAACTAGCCCATGACCAGACGAGTTGGCCGTGCGGTTAGAGGCGCGCGGCTGTGAGTTTACATCCGGGAGATAGAGGGTTCGACTCCCACTGTCGGCAGCCCTGAAGATGGTTTTCTGTGGTTTTCCATTTTCACACCAGGCAAATACTGGGGCTGTACCTTAATTAAGGCCACGGCCGCATCCGTCCAACTCCTAGGCCTTTCCTATCCCATCGTCGCCATAAGACCTATCTGTGTCGGTGCGACGTAAAGCCACTAGCAAAAACAAACTAGCCCATGAAGAACGGGTTTGACAGCTAGCTAATTATAAAATCAAGAATAATGAAAGGCAAAGAATCCTCAGTCTGCTTACCTTATTGTTTATTACTTGTCTTACTGCCAACGATCCTACCAGTGATTGAAGGTGGACTGGTTTAATTAACATAACGCCTGCTAAGACTGCAATCCGCATGAATTCTAGATTTCAGCAGTCAAGCTATGCTAGAGGATGAGTGGAAGAACTACTTTTAATACGACAACATCGGTGAGAAGATAAACTGGGCAAGGACAGTTGCACTCGGCACTTACATTTGAGAGAGAAATATGTCGGTAAGGATGTTGTATGGTACTTGATGAAAACGAGCGAAGAGTGAATCATTCTTACGCCTGACCATGTTTGCGAAATACTGACCCGCAGTACATATATTAAAGAGCGAGATCTCCTTTCCTTTCTACTGGTTTAACGTCGCACGAACTCATCGAAGGTTTTCAGTGGCCTTAATTAAGGTACAGCCACAGCATTTCCTTGGTGTGAAAATGGGGAACCACGGTAAACCATCGCCGAAGCTGCCGACTGTGTGATCAAAACCCATCACCATCCGAATGCAACCAATAACTCGTTGATGCGATTCATACAATACTGAACCTGAGATGACAAATCCTTTCTGGACAGAGTTATAAGCTCAAATATTTCATATAGCTGTTTTTCTAGGTACAACGACGAATTAATGGTTTACCTTTGACTGCTGTAGTAGGAGGCGTACCCTGGTTAGTTTCCAGTCTCTACTGCAAATGTATGTCTGGTAGGAGGAACAGCAACAGGGTACATTTTGCCTCAATTATTACAGCTAAAAGGGAACTGGGTTCGGTTTCATTCATGGTATACCTAGAAGTGGTTTCTTAATTTAATCCCAATTGAATCCAAGAACAGTACTCGACCTACAGGATCTCCTGCTGGACCAAGTTCTGTCACTTCGGTATATTCGAATATCGTAAAGATAGTTAATGGAATGTAAACAAATAGCATTAACAATTGTTACAGATTTTAAGAAATGCCAAGATGTCAGAATATTGTCCCATATGAATGATTTAACGTGCCTGAAACGAACGACACGGGTTAGTTTAGTGTGTGTGCGTAAAGTCTGGCTGATAATCCATGTGTTCGATTCCCTATCTGAAAACTGAATATTTGAAGAATGAGTCTACCACTTGTGGAAAGGTAGATAGCCCTGGAGTGTCTCAAAATACAATAGAAATGAGTCCCTGGGTAGTTGTTTTTGGCAAAGGCATAGGGGTAACCACTCTATATCCCCGTTATTACCTCGGTTAAGGATAAAGGAAGCCTTTACTTTCCCCCGCTCCAGTGACTCAGGTCCCGAATAGAGATACTTTCGCTTAATTTTCTTGAGTTCTAGGATGAAGGAAGAAGCGCCCATGGCCAATTTGTCAAGTATTATCACGTATTCACCTCGAGTTTAAGAACACGAACAACTCCTAGGATGACCAAGAGCGAGAACTGAACACATTTCTCTTCTCAGATTTCCTCATAAAGCTGGGGTTCAGTCCTCAATGTCGAGATCGAAACATGATTAACCAGTTGGAAGTCTAATACGCTGGGCCAATGCCCTTAACGTTAGGACCTTAGAAACAGCAATATCAACATCAAGCGAAGTTAGTATGCTAACCTGTAGACCATGCTGGTGACTAACATCTCTTGTGTTAGCCTAGTTACCTCAAGGGAAAATTTTCTTCCTTGTGCTTATCGTCGCTGTAACACATAGGGAGCCTATGGCCTACAGCTTTCCAGTAATGTTAGGATAAGAAGGAGCTAGAACCTGGAAAGTACTATCCGTGAACCTAATTTAGATATAGTGCCGGCATATGCCTAAAGTGAAATAGGAAATCAAGGAAAAACATTTTCATTACTTCCAAAGATGGGGTTCTAATTCAGGCTTAGAGTGGCATGTATCGTACTACGTTCGATTTAAGGATAAGTGTGCCTGACTTATACTAGATGGGTTGGAATTCATATTCGGAATAAGTGAAAGGTTTCTGTTCAGTGTACTCGTAACAAGCTGCCTAATTTACTGCTTATTGTATTATAGAACCCTTCACTTCCTTTAGAGAAGAATTACCAAATCGCAGACTTTCTTCTTGTGTTTGTTATAAATTCGTTTTGGACCATGGTACAGAAGCACGGTCGATTTTAACATGTAATTATGCAATAATATAACTCAACGTCTCATCAAGACTTGGTACATCTCTATTATCTTAGAGAGCATTATAATTTATGTATAATAACAGTGGAATACAATTATTCCAAATCAGCTTAATACCTAATGGAAAAAAATATTCGTTTTCTTTAAAGACGCATGTGCATGGTATTCTAAAGTACCGAATGTTTTTAAATTTGACATATGAGCGAATTTAATACACAGTACTGTTATCTTCGTAGTTGACTTATACCATAGAACATTGTAAATGTGTAGTGAGCAATATATGCCGTCGTTCTATACTTGTTCATTGGTATCATCGTTGCCCAGTCAAATATTCCTGTGCAGTTTTGACCTACGAGCATCCCAACCAGTACTTAGATGACTCCTGAGGAGATGTATCTTCAGTTTTTATTAACTTGTTGTTAAACTGCCAAAATAGCGGTCCTTTGAAGAAGTACGTTAGGCCTGAAACAAAAAAGAAAACACAATCTTTGTTTACAGCTATCAAATAAGGAGACTGAAAATAAATATGTGCACATTTAACAGTAAAGAACCATAATAAACATATCGTGGTAATGTTATACGCCTGGTGTTATTTCTGGACGAATGCGATTTTATGTGGCTTGACACGGTATAAAGCAGTCCGTTATTTGTGGCTGTGACCGTGTGCAAGCTACTGAAGTACGAGTGGAGCTAAATAATGGCATTCAAAGCACGACGTGTACATCCGGATGGTAAAAACGGTGTTGATTATAGGGCTTAGTCGCACTGCTACAGCACTCCCTGCCAGTGAGAAAACTACCTCACTCCTCATCTTCTCTAGTATAGTGCGCGATTGTTTTTTTGTGGTGTAACCTTCTGTGGTTCTGTTTGGGGATCCAACCAGTGCCCGGTCTGACAGCTCAATAGGTAAGGTATTATTATTTCATTATGAGAGCGATGGTGAGACAGAATCGTGGTTTTGAGAAATATATATAGTATTGTACTGCGTTTATCTCAATTTTATGTCCGGATTCTTGGCTGAGTGATCAGCGTCTTGGCCTTCTGTCCTCCGCACCCTGGGCTTGACCCACAGCCGTGTCGAGGGATTCAAATCGTGAACGATCAATTCCCCTGACCTGGGGACTGGATGTTTGTGCTGTCCCCAACATTCCTGTAACTCATACACCACACACAATAACATGCAGTTTCCTACACAAGGCAGACGCCGCCCACTCGCATCGAAGGATCTGCCACACAAGGGCTACAATCGCCACGTGGAGTTATCACAAAGATTGGGGCATAAGTCATGGCAACTACTTTTTTCCTTACATTTCCACGGTGCTACCATACAGAGGTCATATTGCCTGGAAAGCGTGACGCTCATAGTACATGGGCACTATACGAGATGACAATGCGCTTGACTGGTACCACGCACAGAGCGATGGGACTACAGTAGTGGGTCAGTCTCTGTGCAGAATGTATATAACGAATGAATTTTGGGCCAGGGTGAATGAACCAGACCTCAAATATATTTGTCGAGGACAGAAGTTCCGGCAAAACCCTTCCCCTCGAAGGTGACGGTCACTGTGGCTTACGACATGAGGGGCGTAATTGCGTGTCACTTCGTTCCACGTGGTACAACGGTGACAGCAACGTACTACATAACCTTCATGCAGGGACAGTTACGTCGTGCCATTAGGGGCAAACGTCCGGATCTTCTCAACAATGTCATCCTTCTCCATGACAACGCCAGACCCCATGCAGCAGAGACTGTATGGAGGCAACTTCAGCACTGGGGATGTGAAGTATTGGAACAGCCGCCATGCTCGCCAGACCTGTCTCCGTGCGATTTTAACCTCATCCCCAAAGTGAAAGAGCCATTGCGTGGGAGACGGTTTGGGACACAAGAGGACATTGCCAATGATGTGAAACATGAGATTGCAAAATTCACACTTTGTGAGGCGACTGGTATCCGCCGCCTCCCTCATCGTTGAAAACATGTTGTGGATAACCTAGGGAACTACTCTGAGAGTTTATCGTAAATGTTACTGGACTGCCTGAGAATAAACATGATGTAGCACAAGATTTCATTGTCGACAGTTTCCTCGCTTTTTATCCTACACCTGGTAAAACTGCTCAACTTTATTCATACATTCCACAGCACCTTACGCTCCCCATGCTCACCTCTACATTTCCATTTGTGTGGTAGACCCCGCACTCGTGCAAAAATAAATACCCCAACTCTCGTATTATTATTATTATTATTATTATTATTATTATTATTATTATTATTATTATTATTATTATTATTATTATTACATGTGGCCCTGTGCTGCTCCGCAGAATTCCTTATAAAAATGTCAGATAACTCGTCTTGATATACCTGTCACTGTCATATTGTTTTTCTGCCTTTTTCAATAGTTTTGTGAACATTTAAAACCGGTAATGTAGTTTATAACACTTCTTTCCATACAACATTCACTGTGCTTCGACTATTCGGGCGTATCTTCAAAAGGTCTTGCGAGCGATTGTGTAATATACAATTGGCCGTGGATGAATACTGGTTCGGGTAACTAGACACCCACTTTTTCAAAAGTTTGTCCCTGCGCTTTATTAACGGTCATACAGAATGCTAGTGAACTTGATACCTTCCCGTCTGTACGTACGTAGACTGTTTTTTCTTAGCAGCATGTTATTAGGAACGTTCATGTGAATGATGATTTTCACTTGCTAAGAGACTGTGAGGTAACGAGGGGGTTAAGACATGGATTATTGAGTGCCGAGCATCGGGAAATATTGGGGAGAGGGGATGAGAACGCAATCCTGAGATGGATTATTAAACAATGGGAAAAAGGGGGTGAATTGAACAGGTATTTTTGTGCGACAAAAAAGGCCTGCGAGAGTAAAATGAAGGAGAGTGAGTTAGAAGGTGGGCAGGGGAATAGGGGGGTGGAATAGTTATGTGTATAAGGGAAGGGGATAGTATGATAAAATTCTAATGGATTAGGGAATATAGGGACCGAGTACTTAGTTATGTGGAGTTGGGTAATAAGACAGGATTGCATGGTCTGTTTGTTTTAAAGTTAGCTGGAATGCTAGTGCTGAAATGCTGAGTGTTGTTGTTTGATTTATTGATTAGGTGTAGGTCAGGAACAATAATGTGACGCAAGTACAGAGCATAATAAGGACACTGGATGAACATTGAGTGAGTGACTGCTACAGCTAATGACTGCTAATTATTCTTATTCTTATTCTTATTATTATTATTATTATTATTATTATTATTATTATTATTATTATTATTATTATTATTATTCTTTCTTATTCATTTTACTCTGCATGTGAACATGTATAGGGGCGAAGTCGCCTGTTATGTTCAATAAATGTATGTATTAGGAACGTTCTGCCATCTGTTGAGTATATTCAGAAGCTCGGGAAGGTCAGAGACTCAAAGAGTATCTAGCAAATAACAGTATTCTTCCATCATCAGAGGAAGTGTATACTCTCTGGCTTCACTTGGCTGCATGCAATGACATTACTAAAGGATGAAAATCACACATATCAGAATAGTAATGAAAATGTTAGTCGCTTAGAAACCCGCTAAGTACAAAGTGTATTGCGGGTTAGCGTAAGCCTTCGCCTGGAGTGAACAATTTAATGATTTGATTTTATGATTATTCAAAGTTGATTGAACTTCGACACGTATTGTCTCATGATTCGCCGGCAGGTAATTTCGGAGAGAATAAAACAAAAATGAAGGGAATCGGTTCGGTAGAACGGACTGACGGATTTGCCAAAACTGTTTTTAGTAAACTCTTTTAATATCTAGATTATAATTATTAACATCATTATTATTTTAAGTGCGCAAAAAATTTTCATTACAAACTCGAATACTCACAGATAATTTTTTATTGCAATATACAACTTAGAATGTGGTAGCGTTTACAGCCTTCATTACATAGTTCACACACACAATCACTGCTGGGTATGTGATACTTCTTATTTACGCACAATTTGGTGTGAAAGCCGTGCACACCCATCCTGGTCACCGCATGTCGTAATTTCTGGTTTGCTCGTCGCCATTTGGTAGTCACTGCTTGATTTTCCTTCTCCCGTCTGTTCCGCAGAGCATTCTTCACTGCAGGTGTTTTTGGTAACAAGTGGCTTAAAGTTAGACCTTCGAACGAAAATGTTTCCTTCACCATAACGTAAACTAGCCGATACGGCGTGTATTTTGATAAACCCATAGTTCTTTTCAAGAGCCTCAATATCTTCCAGTTGTTTTCCAGTCAGGTGCTCCCAGATGATCTCTATTCCCTATGTTAACCTGGGTAGTGTTCTGGTATTGAACAACTTCAAGGCAGTTTCCAGGGAGACAAGCTGTAGATTTCTAATTTCGTTAATTGCTTTCGCGGAAGAGCGAGTTCAAGAAACAGAATGTAACACAGCAGAGAACAGAGCCATTACAGCACCTACGTCAGTTGTAAAGGGAACATCCAAATAATCTCAGAGCACTATAGGACAGACCTGGTTTGTAATGAGGAAAAAAACAGCAGAATCGAAACAAAAGAACGTAAAAGGGCACTTTTCAGAGATTGTGTCAAGAGGGAGGAAAGAAGGCAAAAGTGCAATAAGTGCGGTGGAGAGTAAGGTATGGCTACACATTCCCAGATTAACACCGGATGCAAATAAATAACTAGCAGAAACATGCCTACGGAAAAATGGTACCGTTGGCAACATAAGCTGTCAGGATCTTGGAAGAAGGCAACTTGATAAAGCTTTCAAGATTGGGGTCCCACTATGTTACAAAGAAATGGCCTATTCGGTAGATTTCTGGCCTATAGGCATTAAATTTCACCCCTTTCGGGCACCTTGGACATTTAAAGGAACGAGAAACAGCGATCACTGATGAGTGCATAAAGTTATTGAACTGGAACATAGAAGGTCTAAAGACAGTAGCAAGAATTATGGCTGAAGACACATTTAACCAGTTCAACATTTGTACCCTGACAAAAACATTATTATGTAATGAACCAAAGACAAATATCGACGTATTCTATTATTATTATTATTATTATTATTATTATTATTATTATTATTATTATTATTATTATTATTATTATTATTATCTCAATTTTATGAGGACAACGCAAATCAAGGAGTAGAATCTAAGGGGTAAAATGAATACCGAATTGCAAGCACTAGAAATCACTAATTGGAAATTTACCAGACAAATAACTTCGGAACATAAAAGGAAGGAAGCTTTCTATCAGTGTCTGCATTAAAACGCGTTCTTCTTGAAATCAGATGGTTATTCTGTCATGGTGCGACCTTGATGCCAATCGGAGAAAATATACGTATACGCTACATTAGATTAAATACGACCGGGCGAGTTGGCCGTGCGCAGCTGTGAGCTTGCATCCGGGAGGTAGTCGGTTCGAATCCCACTGTAGGCAGGCCTGAAGATGTTTTTCCGTGGTTTTATATTTTCACACCAGGAAAATGCAGGGGCTGTACCTTAATTAAGGCCACGGCCGCTTCCTTCCCAATCCTAGCCTTTTCCTATACAATCGTCGCCATGAGACCTGTCCGTGTCGGTGCGACGACAAGCCACTAGCAAAAAAAGATTAAAAAGATCAAGGAACGTACCCTAAATAAATAACCACGGCTGGGAACCAAAGAACCTGTTATAACACATTATGTTCCAGATAACTAAAACTGAAATGACTGCCGTCTAGGACTCATCCTTCCTTAGTTTCGAGAGTTGTGTAGGAAAGAAGATAATATTAGCGGCGAATGTTTAAAGATCTAAAGATTTCTTTTCTAACACTAATGATAAATGAAATAGGCATCCGCTTTCGTCTAGTTAACTGATAGGTCGCTGAACTAGGTGTACACGTGTGTCTAAAAAAGTCATATTAGGCTAATAAGTTCGAATCAGGTTTTGAATTTATTACTCTAATAGGATTTTCGTTTTATTTTAGAATAAGATGAGCATCTACCAGGCAATCATTTGAAGGGAACGGAGAGATTGCTTGATCCGCTCTGTTAACATTTGGACACGAAACTTCATATGACGAGTTGGTTCAATAAAATTATTGTCATGGGGTTGCTCATTCTAGATATGTTTTACGAGGTACAAAGCCCATAGCTTTGTGGAAAACAAGAGCTTCTTAGCAGTATTTTTAACAGCAAGCAAGACCATAGACGTCAAACTGACTTTAATTTTTTACTTCATTCAAGAGATCAACAGCTTTTTACATAAAATTTTAAAGTGCTTCCTCATCATTAAGGACAAACACAACAGCCATTAATGGAATTTAGACAAGCTTTATGTGAAGGAAACTTCTTAGTGTGTGTGTATGAATTATTTCTTACGTTTTTTAACTGCGTGCTCTTAGTGTAAGTTAGGCTGATGCATCTTAGAATGTGACGAAGTTTGGTGTATGATGTCGAATTCGCTGATGAAGAGAGTGGGCCATCTCTCGAAATATGTAAGAATAATAATTGTGTACACTAACGGGTTTATAATAAATATTGACAGGGTGGCCTTAACGAATAACTACCCGTGAAATTTTCGTAAGCAGTTCATGGAACTGTGGGAGCTTGGCTTGGGTGGAGATTCCTGAAACTGTTCTGGAGCGGCGTGAGTTTATAAGAAGCTGTCATTCATTCGAGGAGTTAGTCACTCAACAATAGTCTGCCTGAATCATCTCGTCGCAGCGGTAAGCTGGTCGCGTGATGAACTGTTGACGAACTTGAATTGTGTCGATTGAAGGTCTTCTGTTATTGCTTTTACGTCCCACTAACTACTTTTACGGTTTTCGGGGACGCCGAAGTGCCGGAATTTCGTCCCGCGGGAGTTCTTTTACGTGCCAGTAAATCTACAAACACGGGGCTGACATATCTGAGCATATTGAAATGTCACTAAAATGAGCAAGGATCGAACCTGCCAACTTGGGCTCAGAAAGTCAGTGCCTTAACAGTCTGAACCGCTCAGCCCGGCTCGAGTGACGGTGACCTAGTTTGTCTTATCTGGAAAATTCTAAGTAAGTGGGTTCAATCACAACTTTATCAGCTGGAATAAGCAGTTAGTTCTCATTGGAAGTACGAGGAAATATTTCTAAAATGGTCGTATACTATGTTAACATTAATCTGTGCGCACATTTTCAGCCTGTACGAGTGCTATTACAGTAAATGCGTGTGTCGAACGTTTTTTTAAGGGTTATTCTGCCCGAAGGCAGGTCCGAACCTCCGCAGAGATGTTCCTGAGCCGGAGTTTACGTGCGGTAGGGTGGCCAGTTTCTTTCCGCTCCTCCATTCCCTTACCCCCCACCAACAGCGCGTGGCAATCCATCCAACTCCTGACCACGCCCAATGTTGCTTAACTTCAGAGATGTCACGGGATCCGGTGTTTCAACACGGCTACGGCCGTTGGCGTGTCGAACGTAGCATTCTACATTTTAGAACAACGAAATTAAGTGGACGAATGGTAATCAGGGTGCAATTCAAGTTCCAGATTTAGTTGGAAATCATAAACTCATTGTTAGGAAAGATATTTCGTATGAGTACATGTAGTCTATAACTTTAAATCTAAGAACTCACTTTATTGTTAGGACATATTTTGTAGCGAAGGCAAGCTGAGTGGCTCAGACGGTTGAAACTCTGGCCTTCTGATCCCGACTTGGTAGGTTCGATCCTGGCTCAGTCCGGTGGTATTTGAAGGTGCTCAAATACGTCAGCCCCGTGTCAGTAGATTTACTGGCACGTGAAAGAACTCCTGCGTTACAATATTCTGCCACATCGTAGTCTCCAAAAACCGTCTAAAATGTCGTTAGTGGGACGTAAATGCTAGTGTCATGCAAAACACGCTCCATGCTCGGTTCATATTTGTCGAGAATGACCATGACCGAGTTCTGCTTCAATTTTTTAAAAGTTTGTTTTACGTCGCACCGACAAGGGCAGGTCTTATGGCGACGATAGCAAAGGATAGGGCTAGGAGTGGTAACGAAGTGACCGTAGCCTTAATTAAGGTACAGCTCCAGCAATTGCCTGGTGTGAAAATGGGAAACGGCGGAAAACCATCTTCAGGGCTGCCGACAGAGGGGTTCGAACCCACTATCTGCCGGATGCAAGTTCACAGCTGCGCGCCCCTAACCACACCACCAACTCACCCGGTGCTTTGCTTCTCAAAGGCGAGGCGAGCTATGTTCTTTCGACTTTCCCCTTGGTATTCGCTCCTTCACGCGCTGTCTTAGAGACGGGTAGAGGTGTTCTCCTCCGTCCGTCCTTGTCTTGATTAATGGTGGAAGGATGTGACAACACATCAACAATATCTACTTCGCAAAAATTTCCACCGATATTAATAGGTTCGCTCCCTAATTCTTTAAAGTCTTCCTCAGCAACAGCGTTAAACGGTCGGAAATATTTTTTTGCTAGTGACTTTACGTCGCACAGACACAGATAGATCTTGTGGCGACGATGGGATAGGAAAGGTCCAGGAGTTGGAAGGAAGAGGCCGTGGCCTTAGTTAAGGTACAGCCCCAGCATTTGCCTGGTGTGAAAATGGGAAACCACGGAAAACCATCTTCAGGGCTGCCGACAGTGGGATTCGAACCCACTATCTCCCGGATGCAAGCTCACAGCCGCGCGCCTATAACCGCATGGCCAACTCGCCTGATCGGAAATTCTTTGGCACAAACGAAAACTAACGCGCTAGTTATGTTTTGCTTCGTATTGTCGGGCAATGCTTGGCGAGAACAGCTAGCATTAAATTTGCAAGCATGTTATTTTTAATGAGTTGTACCATTATATGCTAACAATGCACTGTCTGTGTCACAAGAAACATACCCTGTCTGCCGATATTCTGCAGTGACCACAAACAGGAACTTCTTCCAAACATCAGACCTGAGCCCATCCCTCTTGATTAGTGTGTATTCACTGTTTTGAAGTTTAGCCATAACTCTGTCCGTCAATGCACGGGGCATTGTAAACTTCAGCTCGCCGGGATGAGTGACTCAAACGGTTTAGGCGCTGGCCTTCCGACCCCAACTTGGCAGGTTCGATCCTGGCTCAGTCCGGTAGTATTTGAAGGTGCTCAAATTCGTCAGGCTCTTGTCGGTAGATTTACTGGCACGTAAAAATACTCCTGCGGGACAAAATTCCGACTCCTCGCCGTCTCCAGAAACCGGGAAGATAGTAGTTAGTGGGACGTAAAGCAAATAATATTTCTATTAAACTTCAGCTGAAAAGTAATGGTTAACTCAACCATTCTATCAACCTTTTATACCTCCAGATTCCCGGCCTTCGCTTCTTGTACACAAGAACTTAATCATCTCTGGATGAACCACATTGCTTGCAACGTCAGTAAAGCAAGAAAGGTCATCCTCGCTGGTAAGCATACTTCACTTCGAACATGCCCTGTCGAACGCATTGGAGCAAACTCGGGCATTTTAGATTACACGCTCCACTCACGCGGATTGGTGGTTGCATAATATGCAGCAAGGCACATCTTGCTCCGTCTTGGTTACCCGTCTCCAGTTCGAACATTGCACGCCACTAGTAAATACTAATAACATTATGTGTGTATAAACTGTAGATTTGCTACTTCATTTACCTATTCTCAAAAGCACGTGTTCATGTGTGAGTGAGGTCAAACCTACCATCGTAAATGTATTTCCAAATACCGAGCAAGTGGCCGTGCGATAAGAGTCGCGCAGCTGTGAGCTTGTATTCGGGAGATAGTAGGTTCGAACCCCACTATTGGCAGCCCTGAAGATGGTTTTCCGTGGTTTCCCATTTTCACACCAGGCAAATGTAGCATAATTATGACCACTGACGCTTCATTTCCACTTCTATCCCTTTCCTATCCCAATCGGGCGAGTTGGCCGTGCACTTAGGGACGCGCAGCTGTGATTTGGCATCCGGGAGGTAGTGGGTTCGAATCCCACTGTCGGCAGCCCTGATGATGGTGATCCGCGATTTCCCATTTTCACATAAGCAAATTCTGGGGCTGTACCTTAATTAGGGCCACGGCCGCTTCCTTTCCATTCTTAACCCTTTCCTATCCCATTGTCGCCATAAGACCTACCAGTGTCAGTGTGACGTAAAGCAACTTAAAAAAGCAGTCCTGTCCCACTGTCATCATAATACGTATCTATGTCGGTGCAACCTAAAGAAGATTGTAAAAGTGGGTTTCCAATTCACCGGACACGGACATCGAGATCCCGCAACTTCAATTGTCACTTATTTAATTTAATTTTGTCTTTTTATTTATTTGGAAGTTTTCCTTGCCCCCAACGTATATTTTATAATTATAATAATGCTATTGGTTTTACGTCCCAATAACTACTTTTACGGTTTTTGAAGACGCTGATGTGCCGGAATATAGTCCCGAAGGAGTTCTTTTACCTGCCAGTAAGTCTATTGACACGGATCTGACGTATTTCAGCACCTTCAAATACCATCGGAGTTAGCCAGGATCGAACCTAGCAACCTGGGATCAGAAAGCCAGCGCCTTAAACGTCTGAACCACTCAAGCCGGCAGGTATATTTTACATTTTGTGCGATCACATAAAGCCTCATTATTTCATGTGTTTTCATTCTGATATCTACCATTGTACATCGTTTAACTTCGGCTTAACAGTGGTTGTATCAGCCCAGAAAAAAAAAGCAGTAACTGCCTGATGTCCTCATCCCGAGGTGGTGAAGCTAATTTCAGGCACAACCCCAATGGAGGCGAGCTGCGTGTACCATTTCACCCACATACCAGCCCTCCTGTCAATCTTAAATTTCTGGCAGTACAGGGAATCGAACCCTGGCCACCAAGAATGGTAGCTAATAGTTCTAACCGTTACGATACGGAAGCACCGTATTGGGGTACACCTATTCCAGCTTGTTAAATTTCGTGCCTTCTATAAGGCCGTCTATGTGAACAAACTTGAACCGTTGTATTACAAGATACTTTGGTCATCAACTGTTAGATGTCTCTACCATAGGTTTAACTGCTCCATCTAGCGGGGTAAACTATAATTATTTCTTTGCGCTTTTTAACCTGGTTCTTAGTATTGTTTTCCTTTTCATGTATCAAAGTTATCAAACTTCTGCTGATTCCTTTTTCTATAGCAATCAACCTATCGGAGACTTGTAAATATTTTCTCTAGCCAATTAAAATTGGGGGTGTGTACAGGAATCCAGCCTATCATTAAAAAGTTCTGGAAGTCCCCCCTCAAAAATACAATAAAAACTGGGCGCATTAGGACCGTATTGTCTGAATTAATCCAGTTATTGTGAGTGAGGCGTGTCCATAGGGAGGCAAGGGCGCTAGCGGCGTTCGGAGGCCCAGCAACTCAAGGTAATGGCAGAAATTTTATAAACATGTGATTGCTTGAGGGGAAGGTTTCAAAATCTTTTATTTATGTACATTTCTAAATTTGGTGGTTTAAATGTAGAATTTTCGGCAAGTCTGAGGACTCTGTTCTATTCCCTACTGGGAAATATGTAATGTAAGGGAACAAAGATTGATTACCCTCTGTTGGTTGCCATTCAACTTGGCATGAGGTGACTACAGTTTTTAAAACCTCTAAATTCCTTTAATCACATTTAGCTTTAATATTTCCTTTTTTGGTCACCCCGCTGTAGAATAGGTTTAGCCTCTGTATCATTGGGCCATAAGCCCACTTAGGGTTTTATGTATTTCTATAAGGAGGGCAAGTGTCTCGCCTCCTATCATTTTGTTTATGGCCAGTCATATTCAACCTTTTCTTCTTACCCTAAGGCCACTTAGTGTGGGCAATTATGCTCCTGTAAATTTATTGTTGTGTGTAGAATTGTTTCTGGTGTGAAGTTCCCTTGAGGAACAGAACGTTCTAAACTGTTAGTGATTCGGGAGATAGTAGGTTCGAACCCCACTGTCGGCAGCCCTGAAAATGGTTTTCCGTGGTTTCCTATTTTCACACCAGGCAAATGCTGGGGCTGTACCTTAATTAAGGCCACGGCCGCTTCCTTCCCAGTCCTCGCCCTTCCCTGTCCTATCGTCGCCATAAGACCTATCTGTGTTGGTGCGACGTAAAACAACTAGCAAAAAAAACCTGTTAGTGTAAATACTTTAATTGAGGACAATCGATGGACTCGTCAGGTGTGACTTGGTGCGCAATAAGAAATGTATGCCTTTACGAGGCTGGCCTATAGTACCTTTTGGAACTCAGACTCCTATGTCGTATAAATGATGAGAGCAAAACCTGTCCTTTGTAAAATACTGTTCCTGTCAAGAGCCATGCTGCTCTTTTCCATGTAAATCAATCAAGCTATTAACAATTGTAAATTTTGTACCTTATTTTCGGACTTTAAGTCATTGTTATTGCTAGAGGGACGAGCTCATTAATATTTTTGTTATTCATTCAGATTTTCTATTTTAAATTAGAAAAAAAGGAAAGAAATAAAATTTCTAAATTTGTTGTACCGGTATTAAGTTATCCTTTAGTTAAATCCTTGTCCACCCATTCAAAACCAGGCTATTCCTAATCCTCTGTGAGCCAGGGAAATCCCGTAACAATTATTATTAGTATTATTTTCCTTCATGATGAAGTCTTAGTAAGAGGTAGTCAAAGCCATCTTCCTATGTTATAGACAAGGAGTTGCTCCAAATACTCACCATCAGTCCAGGTCATCGCAGCGTCAAGATGACTTGGAACTCCTCTCCATCGGGTAATATTATGTGGGTATCCAGGATCCATCACTCCAGTTGTCTCGTTGTATCTCCAATACCGCTCACCACTGCAAGGTGATTTAGCCTCATTGTGTTTATTTGCAACATTAAGACTAACACAAATTTATATTATACATGTGTAAGTGTCGAGTCTCACCTGTACAGGAACGTTTTGCCATTCTTGCCCCAGACCATGCAGGCGTCGACATGGCTCAGATCGCTGGGTAGACCGTATTCCGTAATGGACCTCGGGCTTTCTACAAAGTTATCTCCATCGAACACCCAGTACATGTTACCTGTGATAAGTAATAAAATTGCAGTCGCTGAGCAATCAGGTGTTGGCATTTAAACGGATTCATAAGATATGAGAGATAACTTATTCATTTACTTTTCATAATTTGATACAGTTATGTCTCCGAAGGAATTACTAAGTTAAGTAATAATAATAATAATAATAATAATAATAATAATAATAATAATAATAATAATAATAATAATAATCAAAACATGCTATTTCTTAACTTCCATTCAATCGCTATAAATTCTGAAAGAAGTCAATGTCTGAATTTGTCCCGCAAAAGTTAAAGTTATTAATGTTCTGAAATCCAGCGTCAAGTTTTTGTCGCAATTAAATATACTCAAGTGATTAGCTGCCACCCCAGGAGGCTCAGGTTCGATTCCAGGCTCTGACATGAAATTTGAAAACTGGTACGAGGACTGGAACGGGGTCCACTCAGCCTCGAGAGGCCAACTCAGTAGAGTGGGTTCGATTCCCTCCTCAGCCATCCTCGTAGTGGTTTTTCGTGGTTTCCCACTTCTCCTCTAGACAAATGCCGGGATGGTACCTAACTTAAAGCCACAGCCGCTTCCTTGCCTCACCGGGCGACTTGGCCGTGCGGTTAGGGGCGCGCGGCTGTGAGTTTGCACCCGGGAGATAGTGGGTTCGAATCCCACTGTCGGCAGCCTTGAATATGGTTTTCCGTGGTTTCCCATTTTCACATCAGGCAAATGTTGGAGCTGTACCTTAATTAAGGCCACGGCCACATCCTTCCAACTCCTAGGCCTTTCCTATCCCATCGTCGCCATAAGACCTATCTATGTCGGTGCGACCTAAATCCACTAGCTTCCTTCCCTCTCCCTTCTGTATCCCTTCCGAACCTCTCCCCCCCCCCACAAGGCCACTGTTCAGCATAGCAGGTAAGGCCACCTGGGCGAGGTACTGGTCCTCCTCCCCAGTTCAATTCACCGACCCAAAGGACACTGCCCTTAAGGTGGCAGAGGTGGAATCCCTCGCTGAGTCCAAGGGAAAAACCAACCCTGGAGGATAAACGGATTAAGAAAGAAATAATAATAATAATAATAATAATAATAATAATAATAATAATAATAATAATAATAATAATAATAATAATAATAATAATAATAATAATATGCTATTTCTTAACTTCCATTCAATCACTATAGATTTTAAGAGAAGTCAATGTCCGAATTTGTCATGCAGGAGTTATTGAATGTTCTGAAAGTCAACGTCAAGTGTTTGTCGCAATTAAGCACACTCAAATGCACACTACCGATTCGTTGTCATAAGTTCAAAAGATGAACGAATAACGGACTACACCACTAACAAGGAAACTGCTTGTGTTGGGGGAAACCGATTGCGATTCATCTTCGTAGAATGATCTGTTAATAAATGTAATGGTAATAGTCATTTTTTAGGAAATTAATATTTACGTACTTAAAAAATAGTAATTTTTTGCTGTAGTTTTAAATACAACGTTGTGAATCGAAATCATCGATTTCAATGAAACTTGTTAGGATGACCATTAAGATATCAGAAAACTGCTGCACACCTGTCGTTGTAACAGAAGTTGTCCACAGCATAACAAGAGGAGTGATTCTGAACAGGAAATCGGCAGTGTCCTCAAAAAATATTATATTAAGAGCATATACGTCTTTATAATAGATGATCAAAATTGTATACTATACAGCATAATACAGGTATTTCAGCTTCCAATATAAACGATACAGAAGTATTTCAACCCTGTATTTCGGTACAATCATATGCTGTGCGTGTTAGTAAAGTAGGTAGGCCTATATAGAGTGTAAAATTCTGTTCGTGTTATCAAAAACCAAACTAGTTAGCCGTGCGTTTAGGGTCACGTTGCTGTGAGCTTGCGTTCGGAAGATGGTCGGCTCAGATCCCACCATCGACAACCCTGAAGGTTGTTTTCCGTGGTTTCCCATTTTCACACCAGGAAAATGCTGCGACTCTGCCTTAATTGTGGCAACGAATACTACCTTTCCATTCCTAGCCCTTTCCCATCCTAGCATCGGTGAAAACCTTCGATGTGTTAGTTCGATGTTAAACCTGCTGCAAAAGAAAAGTGTTGTCAAAATCTTATGTTCGGGATAAATTTTATGTAACATTAACATAGAACTATCGGTATATTTCTATGGAGCATACTCATCATAATCTAAATCATCATCAACTAACTGTTCCGATCGGCCCGGCTATTCATTATTATAACACTACCGATAAATTAACGGTGAAGTGAATTTTTCCATTAAAGTAAGGTTATGTTAATTAATAATTTATTCAAGTTTCATTGAAATCTGCCTAGTTCAACCGTGTGAGATCGAATACAGCATGTAAATCTTGTTAATGTACCTTAAGCATGTATCCTGTGACATTAATGGTTTTCTATTTATAGAAGATGAATAATTCTTGTTTCAAAACTGGAATTATACTGAATTATTAATTCTGTACCTGAGAGCTAAGCCAACCTAAGACATATTTTAGTCATTTTATGAAACTTAGAGCCATACAAACGTAAGTCCACTGTCATTTTATTTTATGGCAATTAAATAATAATTAAGCATTCTAAATGTGAATTATATTAGTGAATGTGTTCAGTGATCAAAATTACACAAAAATATATCAACTAGAACGTTGAACATTAATTGTCTTTGTCACAAGGCAGCAAAAATATTCTACAACAGAAGTCTGTCCTCTCTCCTGTAAAATTACCAAAATGTGACTTACGTTGGTTTAGCTCTCAAGTACAGAATGTACAGATATGCCGACAGTGGAGTTCGAACCCACTCTCTCCCGAGTGCAAGCTGACAGCTACGTGACCCAAATATTATTATTATTATTATTATTATTATTATTATTATTATTATTATTATTATTATTATTATTATTATTATTATTATTATTATTATTATTATTAAAGAAGAGAGAAACTAAGTAGATGTACAGATTTGTACCTGAGAGCTAAGCCAACGTAAGTCACGTTTTAGTCATTTTGCAGGAGAGAGGAAAAAAGTCAATTGAACAGCATTTTTGCTGTATTATGATTTAGGCAATAAATGTCCATCATTGTTCTTGATATAGTTTATGTAATTCTGATCGCTGAACATATTCACTAATAACATTTACATTTAAAATGGTTCATTATTATTTTATTGCCATAAAAATAAAATGACAGTGGACTTACGTTGGATCAGCTCTCAAGTACAGAATTGACCTAAAGTGATGTGACATTATGCTTAAGATAAAATGTGTAGGTTTAACGTTTTCCTCGTTTGCCAAAGGTCGCTTTAGGTGTATCCTTTCTTGACACAATTTTGGCATATCGACGTCATTTAAGATCGATAGTAGATAAGGGGACGTTTTGAACACATAATGTCGTTACGCCAGGAAATATAGTATATGAAATATTACAAGCTGAAACTCTGGCCGGAAAAGCTTTGGCACTTGAGGTTGAATACAGTATCATGCAGTGTAAGACACAGCAAGAGAATGTTATGTGTTGTGGGTCAGCATTATCACATACCGGGTTTCCGAGGCGTAATGAAGGTTAGTTTCTTTTCTGTAGTACTTTTTGGATTCTATTTCCAAATAATAGCATTAGTCTAAAACTATCTGAAAGAGCTACATAAAGTATAATTCAGTTTCTCTTACCTGTGAATAAGATAATATTCTGATCGGTCTCTCTCTGATATGCACAATCAATCTTTCTAATTGTCTCCGGAAATTTCCAGAAAATATGGCGAAACTTTACTGGATATCCCGGTTGTAGTTCATTTCTATCTGATAAGCGCCACGCAAACTGTAAACAGAAGATATTCGAAGAATAAGAGCAAGTGCGACTTTTACTGCAACGTATTGGGTAAGGTAATAAAAAACAATACACTAGTATAATGTATTATCATTTTAGCTGTACTTTTAGTACGCCTGTTCAATTTTTTAACTTTTTGCGCATAACCTCAATTTTACTCATCCGGGAAGCCTTAACCCTACATTATCCCGGTTAATCGAGAGTTGAGTGTACTTATAAAATCGAAGTAGTGACAGGCTTAATAGATATATAACCAATAATTATTAAACACTGTTTTAACTTTCACTCATCTGGGCAATGTGCGTATCTATGTGGAATCCTCAGCCCAAAATCTAGTTGGACCTCCAATAGATCCATCATCAGCTGCCATAGGTACCCTAAGAGTCACGGAAGAGTTTTACCAGGGATATGGGGATTAAAGTAATTCCCTCATTGAACCAGAAGGTGCTGATACAGATCAACCTGATAAGTCAACTGAAATATGTACTCTAAGAATTCGAAATAGTGACACTTTCATACTATTTATCACTAGGACTGGCTACATAGAGAACTTCGTTACTAGAATTGCTCATACTTCTACTGAACTCATATTATCAAAACAAGGATGAGAATGAGACAGATAAATGAAAGTAACAATCTTGATCCAGCCCATACCTGGAAAGACAGTACACTCTGTACACAGTACCTCACCAGACAGATATCTGGGCAAATTGACAATGTATTTAATATTTGCTGTACGTTATATATATAAATAACACGAGGAAAGAACTGAAATCACATATAAATATTTCTCGGATGATATTATGCCGCATAGAGTAATAAATAAGTTACAGGATTGTGAGCGATTGATAAAGGACGTCGATAACGTTGTGAGATGATAGCAGACAATGGTAAGACTGTAAGCGGGGTGAAAAGTCGGGTTGTAATTATCACTAAGGAGAAAAGTCCTGTCAGTTTTAATTACTGTTTTGATGGGGTGGAAGTACCTTATGGGGATCGCTGTAAGTACTTAGGTGTTAATAATAAAGAAGGAACTTTGTTGGGATTAGCGGATTTTAAATAAAGTTACAGATTTCTTCATATGATTATGAAGGTATTTAGTGGTTATAGCAGGGATGTAAAGGAGAGGATGTATAAATAATTGATAAGAACCCATCAATAGTATGGTTCCAGTGTATGGGACCCTCACCAGAATTACTTGATTCGAGAACTGGGAAAGATCCAGAAGAAAGTGGCACGATTTTTCTAGAGGTTACCACAAAAGAGTAGTGTTACGAAAATGTTTCAGGCTGGGAAGACTTGAGAGTAAGGAGACGAGCTGCTCGACCAAGCGGTATGTTTCGAGCTATCAAGGTAGAAATAGCATGGAATGATATTATAGAAGAAAAAACTTGAGCGGAGATTTTCAAAGAATGAAGACAAAGTTGAAATTCAAGCGGACAACTCGGGGCAAATATTCGTTTATAGGAAGAGGAATTAAGGATTGGAATAACTTGCCACTGGAGATGTTCAACAAATTTCCATCTTCTTTGAAATTGTTTAAAAAAAAGTGAGGTAAGCAATTGATAGGGAATCTGTCCCCTGGGTGAAAAACATAAATGCAGGTCTGTGGTGACTGAGAAGAGAAGCCAAACCCACAATAAAAATATAATATTAAATGATGTGAATTCTTGTTCCAACGTAGCTTATAGATTTAGAAATAATATTATAAAATAAACAAGGAAGATTTGGGAGTCTTTGAATTTTCATTTTACTTTCCTTAACAATGTGTAAACTGAAGTTTGTCTACTACTCAGTCCTGTTTTTTTATATGGGGTCAGGGATGAGTTGGGATGAAGGTATATAAAGCGTGTCTTTACGGCCGATGCCCTTCCTGCCACCAATCTCCGTTGAGGAGATAATGGTGAATGTAACTGTGTAAGGAGGTGGAAGGAAGAAACCGAAACGAGATCTGTCCCGGCATTTTTCCTGGAAGTGAAAATGGGAAACCACAGAAAACCATTTATACTTCAACACGCCGTTTAGAATAAATGACATCATAGTTATCAGGTAATGATATCTCCAGCAAGAAATGTATCAGTGTATATACAGCATGGTCGTAACTTAACCCATTAACACGTGATTAATTTGCTTAGAAAAGCACCTAGAAGTTCGATTATTTTACACTGTAGATTATGAACGCTAGAAAGTATTTAAAGAACAACTTGCAACCAGCAACTTTCGAGTTACATGTTACATTCCTACATTTAACTGAACGAGTTGCCTAGCCGAGGCTGCGAAGGCACATGCAGTTCACCCGGAAGGACATGGGCTCGCTTCCCAGTTAGGAATTCGCAATATTAAGAAACAAGATTTGCACCTAAGGAAAGGTACATGACTCTGAGATTCACTAATTCTACACCAAAAATGAGTACAAGGTGAATTCCTGGGAACAAAAGCATCTAGACATACAGCTAACCGCTATATCCTACTTAGTACCGAAATTAGGAATAGTGGAAGCCTTTACCTTCCACTGTTCCAAGACCATCCGTGGACTGTGCGGATATGGCGCGGCTTTCTTTGCTTTTACCTGAACTGAAGTATTTTACTGTTGATAGTTTACCGATCGTTGTCAACGATGCTGGAAGGAGGGAGCGGCCTCGTTCTCAACGCTTTCACCCTTGAAACAATTGAATCCTTTTTCCTAAAACTGCACATGTCACTTATTTTGCAAAATGGAGTTATGGTCAGGAACCCACGTATTAAGTGTGGAGCTGTCATTTCAAGACGAAACCGCACATGTCAATGTATTTTTTACATGTCTGCCTATACCCACTGAATGCGGCTTGATCCTTCATAGAAGGTATGGTGGTACATACTTTCAAACTTGGAACCGGTAATTCAAATATCGTAAGCCTTGCTACACAGTTGGCATGCCCAGAAGGACGAGTACTGATTGATCAAAAGAAACTGCAAAGCATAAAGGAATAATGGAGTACATTCCAGCACAACATAGCGAGTTTTACAGTCAGATTCTCAGCTGACCTACTACTACAGGAGAGAATGATAAATGAAATTATTTTGGGTCAGACTATCATTTGTACCCGTTCTTCGCACGGGAATCTGCAGTGGATTACATGTTTCCTTCAGGAATTTATGCGAAGTAACATGGCTGTATTCGCCTCTTACCCGGAGGCCCCAGGTTCGATTCCCGGCCAGGTCAGGGATTTTTACCAGGACCTGAGGGCTGGTTCGAAGTCCACTCAGCCTACGTGATTAGAATTGAGGAGCTATCTGACCGTGAGACAGCGGCCCCGGTCTAGAATGCCAAGAATAACAGCCGAGATGATTCGTCGTGCTGATCACACGACACCTCGTAATCGGCAGGCATTCGGGCTGAGCAGCGGTCGCCTGGTAGGCCAAGGCCCTTCAAGGGTTGTAGTGCCATGGGCAAAAAAACATGGCTCTATTCACACGTCTAATGCAACATGTCAAAATGATATTTTCCTACGACAGCACGTGGCAGTAACGTGAAATGTGATGAAGCTGAACAAGGTGGAGGGAGAATGAGCTTGATCTCCGAATTTATTGTACGGTACATTTCCTGGTCCAGTGATTTTTAAATAATATGCATATTGAAACCTACTCCTGGATGAGTAGACTCTAAATATGAAGTTTCGTCGAGATATAATCGAGTGTAAAATAAAATTTTTAAAATGTCTTCTGGTTTTCCTATAAACCCCCAGTCTGTTGGGTGATTTTTAAATGATATGCATATCGAAACCTGCTCCTGGATGAGTATAAATATGAAATTTTTTGGAGATATAATGAACAGTATAAAAGGAAATAGAAAAATCTCTTTTGGTCTTCCAATAAACCCTCCAGTTTATTCAGTGATTTTTAAATGACAGTATATACATATCAAAATCTGCTCCTAAATGAGTTGGCTTTAAATATAAAGTCTGGTCGAGATCTGTCCAGCCGTTTACCCGCGATGGTGGAACGAACGAACGAACGAACAAACAAACAAACAAACGGACACGAAAACTAAAAACCAATGATGCGGTCTTGAGTTGCCCTAAAAAGCATAAATATACCAAAATAAGGTAATATAAATGAAATTACAAACAGCGGAGCCCCCTACAATTTTATTTATAAGATAATGTAAATTAGTGGTCTAGAATAAACGACTGTGTGAACATTCAAAAGTAATTTCCGAATATTTGAAAAAAAAACATGTCACGGCTGAAAAACCTTAATCTAAGGCAAAACATTGAAAACCAGTATTTTTTTCTTCATGAAAGAACGCTAACATTAATATTCTCTAACCGTTAGGGGCTTTGTTTCTTACTCCTTTATATACTGTACTGGCTCTAAACGTGATATTGGGTAGAAACTCTGTTTTTGTGACATGTGCTTCTTTAAAAAAAAAAAGTCGATTCAGTTAGACTCACAAACATCACTCATTCAGGTACGTTTATCACCTGAGTCTGAGTCCATGTTATTTCCACTGTCGACAATAAAATGACAAACTCTTTCTTCTTCCTTAGAATGAATGAAATCTCGCTTTACTCTAAGAACAAGGTGCAACGCAATTGCACAAATTTCCTGTGAACGCACCAATGCTACTTGCGAACGTAATATTACTGTAGAAAATCAAAATTGAAATAAATCTTTAGTCAGAGAATATTAATACCAACATATGATGTACAATAAAGCACTTGGTGCTAGGTACCGCGAACGCTCTTGCAGTGGCTAGATATTGGGTAGAAACTGTGTTATTTTCCTTGTATTCATAGTTCCAGTATGGTCATTTGTAATTTTAATTGTATATAAGTTAATTTAGAATACTCTTAACACTTTTGACTCAAATATATGTATGCGTTACAAATTAATAGACACGACACGGCTGTACCGTCATTCAGAAATGGTTGGAAACTCCTGAGGATATTCTTTCTTGTTAATTAATTAATTAATTAATACATTCCAATTGGCTGAAAGGTCACCGTACCAGCCTTCAGTCCAGAGGGTCCCTCGTTGGATTCCCGGACGGGTCGGGGTGTTTTAACACTGTACATTTAATTCCTCGAGCGCTCAGGGACTGGGTATTTGTGTTCTATTACTATTCATATTCGTTTAAATACAACTCATCAAATCTTCATAGAAACACATGCCTCCACATAGCGTTGGCATCAGGAAAGGCATCCGGCCGTAAAACTGATCCAAATCCAAACAAACTGACGACCCCAGGTAACGAAGAATAAGAAGAAGACATTAGGGAGAGATAAATCTTTAACATAATTTTTACTGTAAGCCACGTTAAATTTCACGCCTTACCTCTTCTTTGAAGACAAATAATTCGCTCCGTAGGAGAGCAATGGCATCGAAATGGCCACTGCATATATCAGGTACTGCCGGAACTGTAGGCCTCGGACGTGGTGTTGTGTGCCGAAGGTGGTCATCTACTGTCTCATCATCTCCCACGAACGTAACATTTGGTTTTGCTGTAGGAGAAGGTGACGATGGTGGAAGTGTCGGATGGCCGTCGTTGGAATCCGAAGATGTGGTGTTTCTTTTGCGGCCTTCACTACCATCCTCGTCCTCAACTTCCACAGATGTATCATCTTCATTCCCAGGATCGACGTCTTTATCGTCAGCATCAACATCTTTGTTACCATCATTATTGTCGTAATCGTCATTATTGTCCGCATCATCTCGATCATGGTCATGATCTTGATCATCGTCTTCACCTCGTTCTTCATCCTCGTTGCTTCCTCCAGCCGGTATTTCTTTATCACCTTCAAGGTTCCTAGAAACTAAGAATAAATGTTAAGACTGTTATAGGATTTAGCTTATTAATCCGAGGTAGGCAGGTTGGTTAGTAAAATTTAGTTATATCTAACATTCAAGAAAGAAAGAAAGAAAGAAAGAAAGATAGTGATAGGTATATAAAAGCACACTTTTGTTCACGAAAATAATTTGAAATGAAAATAACTTTTTGCAGGTTGACCTCGTCTAGTTCTGTAACCATCTTAGGAGTTCCTTTCCTTAAAACAGAAATAAGATAATAAGAGGAAGGTGCTGTCTTGTGCCATGGTCATATTTTGACGAATGCCGACGTTTCAAGTCTTTCTTGACGACGTCTGCTATAGATTTGGTAAAAATGAAATGGCTCATGGCTTTTAGTGCCGGAATGTCCGAGGACAAGTTCGGCTCGCCAGATGCAGGTCTTTTAATTTGACCTGCGCGTCGTGATGAGGATGAAATTATGATGAAGACGACACATACACCCAGGCCCCGTGCCAGCGAAATTAACAAATTATGATTAAAATTCCCTAGCCTGCCAGGAATCAAACCCGGGACCCCTGTGACCAAAGGTCAGCACGCTAACCATTTAGCCATGGAGCCGGACGTAGATTTGGTGAAACATCGACGTTCATTAAAATGCCACTACAACGAAGAAAATACCTTTCTTTTAGATGCCAGCCTTGAACACCTAAGTCACTACAAGCAACATTTACTTTGAAGTGTGACTTACAAAGGAAGTCTTTGAGATAATACACTCCGATTTTGTTCACAGTTTGCTTGCTGGTAGGTGAGCTATAGTACATTCAAAAACTAGAAACCATAGACCTATGGAAACCGTTACGGGAATTGTATTAATAACCCAATATGTGTTTCGTAATATTGCGCAACAGGTTCGAAGCAGTGACAGAGAGACGCCAGTTCTTGAGGCAAGTCTAGTGAAGCCGAGTGAGTTGAAACCAGAAGGGAATTCCCTTTAATCATTTTGAACTAGATATTACCAGTTTCAGGACAGGTTTTTCTCCGGGTACTCCGGTTTTCCCTGTCATCTTTCATTCCAGCAACACTCTCCATTCTCATTTCATAGCATCTATCATTCATTAATTAATAAATCACTTTGGGAGTGGCGACCCCATCGTAATAATAGCCTATATCTGCTTCATTCATTACATCCCTGACCCGGTCAATGACTGGAAAACAGGTTGTAGGTTTTCATTTTCATTACCAGTTTCAGAGCAAAGATAGATAGAGAGAGAGAGTGAGAGAGAGAGAGAGAGAGTGTGTGTGTGTGTGTGTAGGAATCGACTTAGCCACGCCTCCCAGTATTACCAAATCAGGAAGGGCAACCTTGGATCTAATATAACTGTAAAATCACGTAATTGCAACACATGAAATTTGTACGGAGGTTAGAATCATATGAGGTGCTAATATTTCAGTCACAGTGAAACTAAGCATAATTGCGGGAGGAAAGTTTCCCCAAAACAGACGCTAGCCCCGTGCCCAGCCATCCTAAGATGGGGAATCCACCTTTGGAGAGCCAAGGGTGCGATGGATTCATGAATTAATTAACGATCGAATTCGACTCCACCAGGCTTTACTTGTCATTGGAAATCGTCGGCTGCACGTTGACTGTATCGCCTGCGTCATACGACTCCGAGATAAGAGTTACACCCATGTCGGTGGGGATAGACGAGCCCGCCAACTTATGTCTTGGGGGTGATTATTTAATCTCGAGTGAGAAGAGGATTTTTGTGCGATTGTGAAAGGACGTTAAATAGTGATATGCACGGAAATGAATCAGTATAAATATGTTTATGAGCAAATCCGAGAACACGTAACGTCTAGAAATGATAGTGTGTGTTTTAGCGAGCAGACTTTGTGAACATTCCTATGCGAGTGTACAGATCATTCTTATTATTGTCATCACTTGGAGACTTGGCACTAGGAATATCAAATGTGATCAAAGTCAGAAAACGTACGCCGTGTTAATAGTATACAAGAATCAGTAGCCCGGTTGGGAGTAGAACACATACTTTACAAGCAAGTGCGGGAGTCTCATAATATTGAACCGTGCCGTAATTGTGTGGCAGAACGCTAACTTCCTAATCATTGTGTGTCTGTGTGGTGAGCACCAATAGGATACGTTGTGTTATAACAAGGTTTCCATTACAGCAGTCATTACCGCTGGAAGGTGGACTTTCATCATGGTCAGCGGATTGAGACCGAACCTAGGATCATCAAAACAGTGATCACAGCAGCCGTTATGGAGCTGTAAATCATCACGCAAGCCTCCCGAGGCTCGACTGAAGTTCAGCACAACAACACGATGAGTACACTTTAAATTATTAAGTAGTTAGTGGATGCGGGGTTATTTTCCGTTTGTATAATGTAACGTAGACCTAGCAATGGCCATATCCAGGGTCACTTAGGATAGGATTTTGAGTGCGTTATAGTTCGTTTCTTTTCGAAGAGCTCCCTTGGATCTTTGTTATTGTGGTTTATTAATCCTTCGGAGTAAATAATGTGTTTTAAGGAGGGGGAAGTTTAGTTAGAAACGTCCTAAAGTTTGAGAGTGCTTCAGATGGGAGGAAACGAGCTATCCTTGTAAATATTGCCTTACGAATGAGCTTCATGAGTGAGTTATTTAGATATCTAATGCATGAGGAATAGTGTCTTCGATAATGCACGCAATCAGGCGTGTAGAAGTGAGGGCACTCTATCGTAATTTACTTCGCATGTCTGTCGCATAGTTTAGTTGTCTGTACTAATGCTGTGGGTTGTGTGACGCACCATGGACATGAACCCAGTCCTCCTATTAGCTAGAATTCTCGTTGAGATGACGATTTATTTTGCGACCCCTGTAAAGATAGTATTGGCATAAAGGAATCCAATAATAAGGTCAGGGGGGATTTCTTGTTTTTATATATGCATTCCTCTGATTAGAACCCAGGAATCGAGAGAGGAAGCATAGTGGATCGAGTGATAATAAGAAATAATGGCTTGACAAAGTGTAATCGTGCTAGAAAGGTACGGATATTTATATTAAATGTGGTCCGTTGAGCGAATGCCCCAAGTCTTAATGAGAGGCGAGAAAACGCCGTCTTTGTACCGAGTTCAAAAGGGGCTTTGAAATAATGCGGTTACGAGAATTCATAGACCGCCCATTGAAAGGGGCCAGCCTGCAATATGACAGTTGGCAGATCACAACTGGGTTGAACGAGGGGGAAGGATTCCGCCCTCGCTTGAAAAAGTCCGGCAATGTAAAAAGAAGCTAATCTTCACCACTAACGAGTCGAAGGACTCTTCGAGCAAACATAATGAGATCTTTCTTTTACTCCAATTATTTATGCATGGATCAGTAATGGTATTTTGCAAATAAATGAACGCCAGATTGATAAGAAGTCTTTTCCTCTCCTATAAAATAGATTAAGGAGAAATTTTCAGAGGCCCAATTGTGACAAGCAGAAGGTTGCCCAAAATTAGGTGTCTCCGTTTGTGTTGCATTTATTTTGTCCTTATGAGGTTAAATGTTAGTTTAGATAATCACTCAAAGTTGGCTTCATTTTTTGTGTGTGTGTGTTTATGTAAAAAGAATTCTCCTAGTGTCGGAGAGGGACTATAACTTCAATCGTCGCATTCTCTATAGCTACATTTGTTAGAGCATATTCTATTTAATATTCAAGAATTGAGGTGAACTCATCTAAATAAATGAATAATCATCCCGATAGAAGTTCTTAATAAATTTGAGCGGAGATTCGCCTCCGAATTTAGATCCATATGACCAAATCTACAGTGCAGTATTATGTTCATTATTTATTTTCCGAGAGTAATTAGAATTATATTAGCATTTATACCGATTTTATTTTTTCGTAGAATACGCATTCTTTGTTTCTTCTGCTAAGCTAGACTTATAGTGGCTCCAAGAAGTATTCGTCTGGTAACCTACGTAAAGTTATGAGTTTAGTTATGACGTCCATAATATAATGCCTTACCGACGTAAATGTAATCTAACGGTTGAGAATGTACGGATTTCATATTCGTTAAGAAGAAGCCAATGAACAGCAATAATCGTAAGTTATTACCATTAAAAGCGACATCTATCCTCCAATATGTATTCGACCGCATGCACTATTCAAATATCGTAGGCTAGCCCGCAGCTCATCCTTGGCAGACACCGACGTCATGTGTGTGTTATAGTTTGTGCAAGGCGTGGGGAAGAATGGGACCGAAAAACAAGGAAATGTCAGAGGAGGAACGCCGGATTGCCGTACGTCAATTTAAAGCAAATAAATCTTAAAAAGACATTAGTGAACTTCTCTGCAGACCAATTACAACAGTAGGAACCATAATATACAGGTTTACTAAAACACAAAAATACCAAAATGCTCCCCGAAAAAGCCGTTCACCTATCTTGACAGAGAAGAAAAAGTGGCTAGTGGTCCGTCAGGTTAAAAGGGATACAAAATTGAGTGCCCTGAAATTAAAAGTTCAGGTCACAAATGAATTAGGAAAGAGTGTTTCAGAGAATACTGTAAGGAATGTTCTCTACGCAGCTGGCTTTCATGGATGAACAGCCCATAGAAAGCCGTACATTAACAAAATGAATAGAAAGAAGAGACGTACATTTTCAGAAACCAACAAAAATAAGGACTTTTTGGAATTATGGAAAAGGGTCATCTTCACAGACGAAAGTAAATTTAATATTTTCAAGTCGGACGGGTGAGTGACGGCTTGGAGACAAAAGAACAGTGAGATGGAAGAACGGAACTTGATTGCTACTGTCAAACAGGGTGGGTGTTCCATACAAGTATGGCGGTGCATGAGTGCGAGTAGTGTTGGGGACTTAAGGCCACCGTGGATATATGCGGATTCTGAAAGACCACCTTGTCAAAAGTATAGAAGATAGGGGCCTGACCGGGACCTTCATTTTTACCCAAGACAACGACTCTAAATGCACGGCTCTTAATACCAAGCTATGGCTGCTTTATAACACACCACGTTATATGCAGAACCCACCTCAGTCACCGGACCTCAATCCCATTGAGCATTTGTGGAATGTTTTGGAACGAAACATACGCAAAAGACATATTTCCTACAAGAATAAGTTGCAGGCAGCATTGCTGGACGAGTGAAAGATTATTACAAGAATACCACGACTGACAGTTTGGTGAAATCCACACCACGACGACTGGCAGAGGTTATTAAACAAAAAGGTGGCCCAACGGAGTATTGAACTCCAAAAGTAACGTCGAAATAGCCAGACGAGGGCACGGACGAATACTTCCTGGAGACCACTTTTCGAACTGTTGTGTTGTTTTTGTCTGTTTTGTCCATTAACAGGGACAAATGTGCAGTGTTTTCTCTTTCCTTGTGGCTACTATGCTTTATACATATAGGCAATGTATAGTTCATTTTCTGACTTACAGTTCTAATTCAATAAATCACCTTGCATTGTGTTCTATCAGGGCGATGAATACTTTCTGGAAGCACTGCAGTTTATTTTAATCACGAACGTACCATGCCTTGGGAAGCTAGTCATCAAAACCATGGAACGGAGGGGTGTACGGTCGACTCTCGGACGGTCTATAAGGCATTTGCTCACCCATCAGTTAGGTTTCTTAGGTTTTCCAGATGAGGTGGCATCTGACCCCTGACCAATAATGTTCCAACACGTATCCAAATTAATATTTGATGTTAATATTAATGTTGAAGGTGGTGCAAATACGGCTGAGAGCGCCGTGCAGTTGCTCGTGACTGAGATGGTTGAGTGGAATGAGTCACATTCATAGAGTTGACTGTCGGCTGACCTCGAAGTGTTGATAATTTAGGAGTAGCAAGGGAGACACAACGCAGACAAAAACATTCACTGGTACGGTATGGTTTAACCCACTATGGTCTCGATGATTCGGTACCAAGCATTCATCTTCTGCTCGGATGTGTAGCAACTGACTGTTACGAATAACACAGACAACATCGTACACTGGCGTATTAACACAAAGAAAATTGAAAATATAGTTCGTAACATTCATATTTGTACACCCCGCGTAGCAGATACAGTATACAATGCCTGTATAATGTCTATATACACATAAACAACGCACGAGACGTGGATACGCCATTGCACAAGGTGTTAAGAACGGGATGTTAGCGGCCAAAGGCCTCGGTATATAATTGTAAAAGAATGTGAGGATAAAATGTTGTGTAGTGACCTATTTGCATGCAACAGTCTTATTTGTACATGCGAGGTTATGACCAGGAAATTCCCAACGTAAATAAACGTTGTGCGCATACCGCCAGACTGCGCGGCCTATGGGGGCATGTACAGACATTAAGGCTGTGCGGTCGAAAAATGAAATTTAATTTTTATTATTATTTTTATCCTTAATCTCTAATATAGGTCTTTGTGACATAGTTTATGCCATTTGAAGAAAATAACATCCGCGCGCTATTTTGAGGGTTAAAGGTGCATGCATCATGACGAAACTAATAATCGGAAGATATCGAAATTTCTGTGCAACAACCCCTGTACGAGTACCTTCAATTAGCAATAATTCTTATTTTGAAATTCAAATATTTTGTTAAAATTTTCAGATTTGAATAGCATTTTTAGTGAGAAAAAATATTTATATTAACTTCAAAGTTATTGCTATATGAAGCGGCTCTCATTGTGAGCAGTAAGAAGGTTTGATCAAAAAAATCGGTTCAGCGATATACCCGTCGTGTATGTACATTTCAGACTCTGAAAAAAGGTAGCTGTATCAAACACACACAGACACATATACCCAGCGGCAAGAGAGCACACGGTCACCCAGCCTCTCTTCCCCTCTCCTCCCTCAGCAACCAAAACCTACCGTTCCCGTCGATAGACGCGGCTCCCTCCCACTGACTCATCCTGTCAGACCATACCAGAGTCTTGCGGAAACAGAAGAATATTATCTCACTCATTACGCGTGGCATTTGCAATTTTGAGTTGTTGTTTTTTTTTTTTTCTTTTGTTTTTGATTTCATGGAGTTATAGTGGAGTTTACACCTATAAAACTGTTTTTCATTTTATAATATTCACACTTTTCCGGGCTGAGTGACTCAGACGGTTGAGGCGCTGGCCTTCTGACCCCAACTTGGCAAGTTCGATCCTGGCTCAGTCCGGTGGTTTCTGAAGAAATATGTCAGCTACAAGGGATGTGGGAATAGAAGTTGGGAAATAATTCACGAAATATTACAGTACAAAATAAATATAATATATATAACTTACTGTAAAGTTCATACATGGCAAGAATATCGTCGTAGTCCAGCTGGAAATTTGGTTGATATCCTTTGTAATATGGAAACATTATCGAGCCCGGAACAGGAGAGTGGGAGAGCCCCAAACTGTGTCCCAGTTCGTGGACGGCAACCGTGAAAAAGTCAATGCCTGCAAGAAGAAAAATAAATAAATAAATAAATAAATAAATAAATAAATAAATATTACTTCACAGTTTCCTTTTGTTTTTAAAAAATGCATTTGATTCAGATTGTAGATGTTTTCAGATGTTTCAGACGTACATTCACAGCATTAACAACCGAGTAAGTAGATCGTGTGGTTAGGGTTACGTAGCTTTGAGCTATCATTCGGGAGATGGTGGGTTCAAATCCCATCGTCGGCAGCCCTAAAGATGGTTTTCCGTGGTTTTCCATTTTCACGCCAGGAAAATGCTGGGGCTGTACCTTAATTAATGACATGGCCACGACTTGCCCAATCCTAGTCCTTTCCCATCCTTCCATCGCCGAAGACGTTTGATGTGTTAGTGCGACGTCAAACCACAGCACAAAGACAGCAGCAAATGTACACCCATCTATAGAAAAATATATTATCAACAGTGAGGTGGATGAATAGCCAGCTTACTGATCTTCGGTTCAGAGGGCCCCGGGCTTGGTCCGTGGGTGGGCCGGTTAATTTCTCTGGCTCGGGGACTGGATGTTGGTGTTCGTCTTAGTACGCTTCTTTTCTTCTACATGAAACACACCATACTACCAATCACCATAGAAATACGCAATAGGGAACATATGCCTCCACATTGGGTTGGTGTCAGGAAAGGCATCTGGTCGTAAAACCGGGCCAAATCCATACCGAATGCCGACCCCAACAAATTTGGAAAAGGGTTAAGAAGAGGAAGAATGAGCTAGAAATGACGTGAGAATAGAAGCTGGGAAAACGTTTCCAAAACACCGTCTGGGCAGTCTGGAAATACGAAATCATTATAAAATTAGGGAGAGGCCATCAAGAGAAAATGTAGTAATAAGACAAAAAACTACCACTTGTGCTGCAGGTAAAATCATTACATCATCGTTGCATGTTAATAAAGAACTTGGTGAAAGCAATAAACAAATCACGAGAGTAATTCTTATATTTAACGGAGAAATTGCAAAGGCTAAGCGAGGCAAAACTAAGGGAAAGCGTATTTATAGGTCCATAATTACGAGACCTGCTAGACGATGCTGGATTCATGGGGACTCTCACCGCATGTCTTGCCTTTATATCGGCATGTGTGATTTTCCTGGGAAACTACAGAGCAGATATTTACAGAGATTTGGTGGAAGACTTGTAAAGGAAAGATGGCGTATTTTCCCTAATATTAACTTTCCCCATTCACTGTTGCATTTCTTTCCATTGGACTTGGGTGACGTGAGGGATGAGCATGGAAAAATAGTTCATCAGGATAAAATAGAAAGAGAAAGGCAAATCAGCACCCAGCATGCTTCTTGATTACTGCTGGCAACTTATCGCAGACATTTCGGAGCCATCTTATCGGCGAAAGTCATCCAGGAAGAAGCGGGACATATTGCTATATTTTAAGCTTATTTTGGTTGTGTGGTTGATTGTTTTGGATTACATATGATTTGGTTTCCATACATGGAGTGGTTCTAGCAAGGTTATTGCGACTTATAACTAAGTACGAATTACAACTAAACTAGACTTTTTTGGAAAATCTCAACGTGTCCTCACTAAACACTTAGGCAATAGAGAGAAACAGACTTCGTATTCGAAATCAGCCATGTCAATCAACTAACCTCTCCTATTTTCATTTCTGTGAACGATACAAAGTTTAACTCGGTTGTTCTGTGCAACAGTCAGTAACTGAATGCTAAAATAAATAAAATCATGTCCTCGTCCCGCGGTGGTGCAGTTCTTTTCAGGCACACCCCGAATGGAGATGAGCTGCATGCACCGTTTTAACCACATGGCATTCTTAAATCTCTGGCAGCACTGGAGATCGAACCTAGGCGTACGAGGACGGCAGCTAATAGCCAACCGTTTCGCTACGGAGGTGGACAACACAGCGTTGAAGTTCCACATACGTTCGATAAAAAATGACGAAAATTAGTTACAGTTGTCTCCGTAAAGTATTATTTCTTTACAATTGGCTTTACGTCTCACCGACTTATGGCGACGACGGGATAGGAAAGGGCTTGTAAAGTATGTTCCACCTAAAAAAGCAAAACTGTCTCCGTACAGGCCATGAAGTGCCTGGAGTAGTGCAAGGTGAAGACTTCCCCTTCCCGTAGCCTCGGCACTAATTGGGATAAGGTGGTCAGCTCTATGGCGAAGCATGTTTGGCCAAAGGAATTAACCTGTTACTCGTCTTTTGTGCACATTGCTGCTAGAGACTTAATGTCGCAGTAACTGAGGTAGATTTTCGGAGACAATGGATAGGAAACGATTAGGAAGAAGCCGTATCCTTAATTAAGGCACAGCCTCAACATGCATATAGTGTAAAAATGGTAAGCCATCATCCGGTCTGCCGATGATGGGATTCGAACCTACCATTTCTCGACTTCAAGCTTGCAACTATGTAGCCCATGCCACGCAGCCAACTCGTTTATTTGGTGTAGACTCATGATAATAATAATAATAATAATAATAATAATAATAATAATAATAATAATAATAATAATAATAATAATTACGGCCCACTAACTACTTTATTACGGTTTTTAGAGACGCAGAGGTACCGGCTTTTTTTCTCGCTGGAGTTATTTCACATGCCAGTAAATTTATCGATGCAAGGCTGACGTACAGTATTTGAGCACCTTCATATACCACCGGATTGAGTCGGGATGGAATCCACTAACTTGAGTTCAGAAGGCCAGCGCTCTACAGCCTGAGCTACTCAGTTCCTCTCGGTGTAATCTGAGGGAACCTCAGGCCCATGTGCCTCATCAGAAGTGGAAATATATTTTTATGCTTTCCGCTTTCAAGGCGGAATATCTTCCGAAAGTGTAGAAACTCTAGAGATTGGTTATAGTATCAGGTCAAGAAAATGATTGATGTATGAAAACTCTAAATAAAATATTAACTAACATTTGAAAAGAAAAGTAACACATTTAAATTGTTTATCCTCCTTATTGGTTTAGTTCTGGGGCTTGAGAAGCCATGAGTCCTGTGTGTGTGTGTGTGTGTGTGTGTGTGTGTGTGTGTGTGTGTGTGTGTGTGTGTGTGTGTGTGTGTGTGTGTGTGTGTGTGTGTGTGTGTGTGTGTGTGTGTGTGTGTGTGTGTGTGTGTGTGTGTGTGTGTGTGTGTGTGTGTGTGAACTTTGTGGTAATCTCAATCTGATACTCTTCCCAACCGACTTTGCTTCAGTCCTGGAAATGCCGGGCTGAGAATCTTGGACGGTAGGGCGCTTGCTTTCTCAGCTCAACTTGGCAGGTTCTATCCTGGCTCAGTCCGTTGGTATTTGAAGGTTCTCAAATACGTCAACCTTGTGTCGGTAACATTACTGGCTTGTAAAAGAACTCCTGCCGGACAAAATTCTGGCACCTCGGCGTCTCCGAAAATCGTAAAAGTATTTAGTGGGACGTAAAAGCCAACAACATTATTAATCTTAGAAACGCTAATTTTCACATCATGTTCACTGCATTTCTTTCAAATTGCATAATATAAAACACACACTGTGGGTTAAACGCCTGACTGGGCCGTCGGTGCACTCGGCACTTTGAGTCGTTCGAAAACGGGTAAAATCGTGAATTGTCGGACCAAACTACACGTCTCCAGTCAGCTACTGTCCATGTTCGGTGTTGTTTGGGCCATCGAAGGCGTTCAACTTTATGTGCCTCTATGAGCAATGGTCTCTTGCGAGGTACCCGACACCAATGTTCATGATATGCAGTTCCCTTAGTAATGTTCGCTCGGAAACTGGTCGGGATGTATCGTCATGCAGTATCAATTCCTGTCGGCTTTGAAACCGTTTTCTTTGACAAGGCGTGACGTTCATCCCCGGTTCCTGTCAGTTAGGATCTTTTTACGACCACAGTTCTTACGTCGGGTTCCCTGGCCGCTAATGGTACACCATTCCCGGTAGACACACGGCTTCATTTACTGTGTAGTCATGGCCATGGGCACGTCCAAACACGGTAGCTCCATTTTGTCAGTTTGTCACGTTTTAGCTTCGACCCGTCTTGATGCGTTGTTTCCATACAGCTGCTTGGCACACACATGCACACCACTTCACTAACATGGTCATATATTAGCAGGGAAGGGCCACATGAACACCTGGTATCCAGTGGCGGCAGGTGCAGAAAATCAGTTGTGTGCTGTAACGCATCCCCGTCCAAAAACGATATATATATATATTTAGAAACATACGCAATTTCTACACTGAACAAACACGCAACAACCCCAACACATATACACATTCCTCAAGCAAAACTAATTAAACACACAATAACACCTGCAATAACAAAACATTCACGAACTCAGGAACACTTGGTGTGAGCGCGCAAAAACAGAACTTCTCAATGTTACCAAAATCATTGAAATAAAACCAGCAACGTCTTAATGCAAAATTACATGTTACGTTGTTACAGTGAAATGTATAAACTAGACATTTTGTAATTAAAGAAAAACACAATGTCATGTCCTTATTTTGATAACGTAAAAGTATAATTTTTATAGTTCATCGATTTACAAATGTGGCTATGTAATAGGCAAGTTGGGAGTGTTCAAAGACGTGGTGGGAACAGCTAATGGCTTCCTCTACAGTATTTTGTTTTCCCGTTTGCTTTGAGTGATCCCCTCTTAAATACTACCGCTGAGTCAAGAGGGTGCCACTTGCCACGTTGTCATTTCGGTCGAAATGCAACTGTGACCAGAGCTACCTCTCTATCGTCGAACGAAGACTCGCTGTGAAGTGATGTCTGGGCGGTCTTGGCTGTTGTTTCCACAGCACATCGGAAAAGTGCGCAAAAGGTAGAGTTCCTGCTTTCTGGCAAAAAGCTTAGAAATTCTCGCAGAGCTGTGATATGTACAGCACCCGGCGTTGAGCGCACGCCCAGTTAGTTACCTGCTTGTTAGGGGAGTTGAATGATTCTTTGCCTGACGTCTTTTTAGTGGACTCTATTTGATTGTAGATAATATTTTTATAGAGTAATTTATTTTTCAAACAGACAATGTGCAGCAGCACTTCAGCACAAAAGGAACGGCCGCCCCTGCTGGTACCAGTGCAAAACCATACATGGCTCTAAAGTGACCAGTGTGCTCATTCAAGGAAAGGTGACACTGACAGTAGTGAGAGACTTATAACCACCGTCAATTGACTGTGACAGACTAGTAAATGCTGTATTTAGGAGTAGGTTCACGTGTTTATCAGGGGAGCTAAATTACCTCAGTGGCTTAGCTGTTGGTTTCACACCCGAAGGGCTGAGATTCGAATCCTGGTCACCTGGGGTGAGATTTTCATCTCAAGAATCACGTGGCGACGGGAAGGGCATCTGGCCTTAAATCCCTGGCCAAAACCAAAGGGACCGGGCGAGTTGGCCATGCAGTTAGGAGCGCGCAGCTGTGAGCTCGCATCCGGGAGATAGTGGGTTCGAGCCTCACTGTCGGCAGCCCTGAAGATGGTTTTCCGTGGTTTCCCATTTTCACACCAGTCAAATGCTGGGGCTGTACCTTAATTAAGGCCACGTTCGCTTCCTTCCCACTCCTGGGCCTTTCCCGCCCCATCGTCGCCACAAGACCTATCTGTGTCGGTGCGACCTAAAACAAAATAGCAAAAACCAAAGGGAGTTTGGGTGGCTGAAGAAATTTTATCTGTTTGGAATTGAATAAAAATACAGGTTTCAAAATTATCTTGTAGAATTAGACCTCTTATTGTTTTTAACTTGCCTCTGCCCGTAGTCATTCCATTGACGGTATCGTTAACTTTTTTGTAACTGGTATGTTGATAGCTAATGTACAATTTGCACTACAAAATCTGTGGGTGTGGTAGAGGAAGTAGTAGTATAATTATAAAAGACGTACCATTTTCGGGATCCTGTGGTTTTATCTTCCATTGTTCATCATCGTCAAAGTGGACGTCACCGCCATATTGTCCCATTTCATACGGGAAGAAAGCGTGAGCCAATATGTTCCCTGGCCCGTCGAAAGGATATCTGAAATTTGAGACATTGCATAGTATGTTCTGAGTGATTTCCGACAAATGAGTAGCATTACAAAAATGTGCAAAATTTAGGCTGGGAAGACTTGGGAGAAAGGAGACGAGCTGCTCGACTAAGTGATATGTTTCGAGCTGTCAGTGGAGAGATAATGTGGAATGATATTAGTAGATGAATAAGTTTTAGTGGTGTATTCAAAAGTAGGAAAGATCACACTATGAATATACAGTTGGAATTCAAGAGGACAAATTGAGGCAAATATTCATTTGTAGGAAGAGGAGTCGGGGATTGGAATAGGTTACCAAGGGAAATGTTCAATGAATTTCCAATGTCTTCACAATCATTTAAGAAAAGGCTAGGAAAACAATAGATAGGGAATCTACCACCTGGGCGACTGCCCTGCATGCAGATCAGTAACGACTGATTACTAGCGAAGATCCCATCAGAGAATCTGAAAATGTCATCTTAATACTGTGGAGTGAATACAGTGAATACTTACTGGTCCTTTTTAGTTTAAAACTAAATGCTCATCAGTTCTGTACACATTCTGCAGTAGTCTATATTGTGTATAAAGTGTGCTGAAGGAAGATAAGGATGGGGCGAGTAACCTATCTCACTTCACGGCTACAAGTACGGTGTCCAAACAAAAACAAAAGTCATCTCATACAGACTTTATAGGCCCTTGGAGGAGTGAAAAGTAAAGCTCTCCAGCATTGGTATCCTCTGCACTAAGTGGGATAGAGTGGTTAGTGGGATACAGTCTCTCTCTCTCCCTCTCGACTTCCATTTATTCACCTTTGTCAACAACTTTTGGGATATGCTTGCCGTATCTCTCCTCTTGTGTCATTCCCACACCCCTTCCCAAAAAATAAATATTAAATAAAAAATACAATGTCTACACCTATACAAAGTCTACTATGTGGACGCTCACATGGGCTGAAACCAATTCTCACGTGAGCGCGCCCCCCCCCCTCCCCCGATGACTAACTTATTCTAAACTCCTCTACCTTAATTCTTACATACACTTATTCACTCATGACCTTCAGACCTGCCCAATATTATTCAGATCTCTTAAAATCAACATTTTATCCTCAGCATAACACTGCTTTCCAGCCCCGCTTATTTAGAAATCTATTAACCGCAGCACATGTGCCTTCATTCTTGTTACCTAATCGCCGTATTCACCTACTGACTTAGCAAATCTTAATATTACTTATGCACTAACCTACTTCCAAGTACATTCCAGATCACTTGTGAGTCAAGAGTTGAGTCATGTTGTTACTACTACTATTTCAATAAAAGGTCTATATCTTGCCAGATCATTATAAATATGACCTATCTTTTTCACTTGCACCTTCTAAATTACAATATCTTGCTAATTCCCTACCCAAATTTACACTTCACACACCTTTCACATTCACCATGTAACTCCACGTTTAACAATCAAATATAACAAAACCTACTAACTTTTTTTCATTAACTTAACTAACTTTCCCTCACACTTCACATACATTTGTAACCATACTTTTCCTACTTAACCGCACTAATCAACTCTACACGTACAAATCCTTATCTCTAAAAATATTTTTCATCTCTCATACATGCTCCTCAAATTCATTCTCACTTTACTCCCTTAACTCTCTAAACTTTCTTTCTATGAACTTTCCTATTTTAACTTTATCCCACAAACTCATCTTACCGCACATAAATACCTGTTTAATTCGCCTCCATTCTCCCATTCTTTGACAATCCACCCTACGATATTTTGCTCATCCCTTTTTTCTAATAATTCCCGATTAATGGCACTCAAAAGTTTATTTGTAACCTTTTCCGTACTTCTAAAATTACCTATTAAGTGTAGATCATTGCCTGATATACCACATAATACGCATAATGTCTTATCTTTACCCTTTGTCCATCCCTTATTCCTGTATATTCCCCCATCAGCCACCATAGTAATCCTCCTCTGTTTAACCTATCTACATTCCTAATATTTAACACAGTCACTCCCATTACTTTATTAAAAACACTAAGCGATCCTCTGTTTCTGCACTCTTCTAACAATTTCTGCTTTTGTATATCTCTGATCCTCCTCGAAAGTACCCCCTGACCCTAGCTTCTTTCTTCTTCCAAACCTGTTCCCACATGTACCCCAATCCCACCCTCTCCAAGTATAGTTGATTGTTTTCTAGCCAGCACCTCTTATACATGTTTTTCTTTTGTTGTTTGTACACAGCCTGGAGCACCATACCACCTTCCCCTCTTTTCAACTCCATCCATTTTTCTTTTGTTGTTTGTACGCAGCCTGGAGCACCATACCACCTTCCCCTCTTTTCAACTCCATCCATTTTTCTTTTGTTGTTTGTACGCAGCCTGGAGCACCATACCACCTTCCCCTCTTTTCAACTCCATCCAATATTTGACTACTCTTTTCACACACTCAACCTCTATTTCTTCCCCGCACATTAATTCCACCCCACCATTCGCTGCGTACTGAGGGAGCCCATCACTGTCCGACCAAATTTACTAATAATTTGTCTTAAGTATACTCTCTTTTCCTCCAGCCACCATACTTCCGCCCCAGACATTATCTCACCTTATACTACCGTTCTTAAGACTAACGTCAAGGTTTTATAGCTAATTCCCGGAAATTTGGCCACTAAAATTTTGACTGAGGCTAAGGCTTCCATCCCCTTACTCCTCGCTCTTTTGATTTGATCCTCCTAGGTCCCTTTTCTGTTTCAAATCACTCCTAGATATTCTAACTTATTTACTTGTTCCAACCTCTCTCCCTGTACCATCCAAATCATTTCTTTTTTTCTACCTGTATGTTTCTGCGTTACTAACACTTTAAATTTGTTCCCGTTGATTTTCAAGGCCCATTCCTTTGCATATTCTGACACTGCATTTAAACTTTGCTGCATCCGACCTGCGGTTCTTCTCAGCAAAATCGCATCGTCTGCAAAAATCAAACCCGGTATCTCCAACCCATAAGCACCGGTGCGGCCCATTTAATCCCGCCGTATCTATCCAAAATATCATTGATAAATACAATAAACAATATCGGGCTTAAAGCTCCTAATCACTTCCAGTCTCCTGGTTTTTCATTCCTTGTTATACCAACCTTCTCCCCATCTCTTTTGTTTGTTTTTCCTTTCAAATCGTGCAACGTTCTTAAAAGGTTTCTGTAAGAATTCTACAGCTAAATCTACACTCTTACTGTCCAATGCTACTTAGGTACCACTCTTATTAACTTGAAATTCTTCCCTTTTTAGATATGCATTTATTTTATTTTTGGTGTTATCACACCACTTGTATTTTTTAACTATAATACTCTTCACTTTTTCCCTTCATTCCACTAACGTTCTCTTCTACCTTGTGCCTTCTTAACGTAATATAAATTTGGAAATGGTGTGATACTGCCCAATCCTATACTCCTATCTTCATTAACATCTCCAGTATATCTCTTGAATTCATCGCCAGGTCAATTGTACTCCCTCCCTGCGTTGTAATATATGTCAACTCTCATCTTTCATCCCCTCCCCACCATCGATTTAAAATAAACAGGTTTACAGCGGCACATAATTCCAGGAGTTTATTCCCGTACATATTCCTCTCTTTGTCCTGACTACTTCTATTTCCCCCCATTACCTCCCTCCCCTCCTTACTGTAAGCTGGGGTTAAGTCCCCTATTCTTGCATTCCAGTCACCCATCATTATAAATCCTGCCTCTCCAAACTTACCTTTAATTACATGTATTTCTCCTATTAGATCCTCAAAAATATCCCTGTTCCCATATATTGACCCTAATGAAGGATTATACAAAAATGCCAAGCATATATCTTTCTGTCCTCTCCCTTCCTGTCTAAGCCTTATCCATATTACGTCTTCCATATCATTCGGTATTTCTTCTATTTGGTTATTAATTTCCTTTTTTATGATATTCCTGCAGGTTTTCTATCCCTGCTCTCGCTCTTCTTCATTACATTTCTAACCACGATTCCCTTCCAGACTATATCTCTCTCTCTTTTGGTAGCCAAGTTTCTAAAAATGCGAATATGTCAAACAGACATTTCAACCATCTCTGTCACTACCTCATTACCCAATTTACTTAAGACCCCTTCTATATTGACAAATCCTATCCTCCATTCTAGTTACTTCTTCTTACTTACACCGTCCCCATTTCCTACTTTGTTTTTATTACTGTCTGACAGTTTGACGTCTTATTCCTTGTGATCCTAGCTTTTTCTGCATCTAATGTACACTCTTCAGGAGTTTTAGGCGTTTTACCATTCTCTTCCTCCCCCCCCCCCCCCTTATCAGTCTGTGAGTTATTTCTCTTTGCCCATCGACCTTTTGGACTTAAAATTTTCCCCCTTTACCATTATCTTTCGTCTTCTTTCTTCTATCCCTTTGCTGTCCCCTGAGCGTTGCTCAGTGTGGCTGTCTTGAAGTGCTGTGACCTCGGTTTCCGACTGTTCCGCTAACCACTCATCTCCTATATCCGGCCTCCTAGTGGACTTCGCTCCTCCTCCTTCTGCCGTTTCACTCCCAACTACGTCATCACTGACCTTCCTCAAAGTTACCTTGCTCACTTCTGCTCCTACCTCGTACGTCACACTCTATTGATGTTGCTGTTTTGTGTCCATATGCTGTAGCTGCACTGCTGACCAAGTCCGCCACCAACGACCATCTCTCACGATCACGCGCTGTCATTTCATGTAGTTCTTTAGTCCTTTATATCTGGCTTTCCCTAGATGTCTGCGTAGAATATTTTGTTCCTTGATGGCGCCACTGTCCGTGTCCCTTCTCACCCAAATTTTCTCCCCTTTTAGGTTCCTGGTATTTCTTATCACTATTTCCGCCATCAGGGTTGATATTAGATTAACCTTGATCGGCCTCATACCCTTCACCCTTACATCGTCTATGTCCACCTCACTAAAAATGTATCTTCATTTTGCTCTGTATCACTTCTACCACTTTGTATACTATTTCAATCTTACTTCCGCTCTCTCCTTCCGGCACACCATCCGGCACTTCATCGGTGTTTTGAGCCACTTTCTCTTTTATCACATCCAACTCTTCCTTGACACACTCTTTTAGCTCTTTTATTTCCTTATTTATTTCCTTAGATTGCTCCCTAATTAAGTCCTTTGTTTACTCGTCCTGGCATGCTTCTTTGACCACTTCCTTTATCATTTCGAATTCCTCCCAGCCAATTACACCCACAGGACCAGGCGCCGGATTTAATTCAACGCCACCAATTTCCGACAAAATCACTGCTGCTACCATCAAGGTTGCTAATACTCCAAGTTGCTGACCATTTATCTTCTCTCCTATCACTCTTTTGCATTTCACTGCTTCATTCAATCTTCCTATAGCTGCTCTATACTGATCTAGTGAACTACCCACATTCAGCACTCTCACTCAGCACATCCGCTCATTCCACTGTCTCGATCGCGACTGAAGGATGTAAAGGAGAGGGCATATAAATCTCCGGTAAGACCCCAACTAGAGTATGGTTCCAGTGTATGGGACCCTCACCAGGATTACTTGATTCGAAAAACTGGAAAAAAATCCAAAGAAAAGCAGCTTGAATTGTTCTGAGTGATTTCCGACAAAAAAAAGTAGCGTTACGAAAATGTTGCAAAATTTGGGCTGGGAAGACTTGGGAGAAAAGAGACGAGTTGTTCGACTAAGTGGTACGTTCCGAGCTGTCAGTAGAGAGATGGCGTGGGATGACATTAGTAGACGAATACACTTAAGTGGTGTTTTTAATAGTAGGAAAGATCACAATATGAAGATAAAGTTGAAATTCAAGAGGACAAACTGGGGCAAATATTCGTTTATGGGAAGGGGAGATAGGGATTGGAATAATTTACCAACGGAGACATTCAATAAATTTCCAAATTCTCCGCAATTATTTAAGATAAGGCTAGGTACAACACAGATAGAGAATCTGCCTTCTGGGCCACTGCCCTGAATGCAGATCAATGTTCATTGATTGATTGATTGATTGATTGATTGATTGATTGATTGATTGATTGATTGATTGATTGATTGATTGATTGATTGATTGATTGATTGATTGATTGATTGATTGATTGATTGATTGATTGATTGATTGATTGATTGATTGATTGATTGATTGATTGATTGATTGATTGATTGATTGATTGATTGATTGATTGATTGATTGATTGATTGATTGATTGATTGATTGATTGATTGATACTTATATTTCACAATTTATCTGGACTAAAGTCTTGGAATGAATCTCACCCAGTATGGCCTTTCTCGATGTTAGCATTTAAAAGTTGTAGGCTACCTCTGAAGTAATTGTAGCTCTCCACGTTGTCGCTCTGCCACAATGAGGTATGGCAGCTCGAAAACTTGGTACATATTGAAAAGAACCTTACTTTTTTAAATTCATAAATAACTCAAACTTAAAATTATTTTCTTTGGATTATGTGCCAGTAATACGTTATCAAATAATTGGCTTGCTTTGTAGTTTCATCAGTTTCATCTTTACCATTGCACGAGGTTTAATATTTTGGAAATTAAATGCCAATTACACAACAAAGACTCTAATTGTCAGTGAAATGTTCTCTTTGTTACTTCCCTCTCCTCATTTCTCACTGACCTAGTGAAGACACACATCGAAAGTTGTCGGCGACGCCAGGAGAGGGAAGCTAGCGGCCGTGGACTTGCTTAAGGTACAGCCCCAGTATTTACCCGGTGTGGAAAGCGGAAACCACGGAAAACAATCTTCAGAGCTGCCGACGGTGGAATTCTCGAACCCACCCTTTCCCGAATGCAAGTTCACAGCTACTCGACCCTAACCACACGGTTGACTCGCTCGGTCCGTCGATGTGTTAGTGCGACGTTCAACCACTAGGAAAAGAAACGGAGAGGTACAATCGTGGACAAAGAAAGACATGCACACCTATCACCAGTATAGGGATTTCAGGTCGTTTAACCTGATCTTCCATCCCTCTCCCCCTCATCTTCCCTACCACAGACAGAGGCACGAATCACTTTAGAACAAATGTTGCAGTGTGGAGTGAAAAGTATGCCACAAGTTTCCAAATTATGCCTCGTGAACTATCAAATATTGTATTTTATATGACCATTGGCTGAATTACATATTTCATTTTATTTTCTGGAACCTATTATTTGAAAGCTAACCTCAAATTATTTCAGAAAATACATTTGAAGCACACCATTTGTGTCACCAGTCACAATGTTGACAGAGAAATTGGTCTTTACAGCTTTGTAAGAAGGTTCGCTGTTCTAGGACTAATCGAGGGAATATTTTGGGCTTCAGTAAAGTAACCGGGCGAGTTGGCCGTGCGGTTAGGGGCACGCAGCTGTGAGCTCGCATCCGGGAGAGAGTGGGTTCGAATCCTACTGTCGGCAGCCCTGAAGATGGTTTTCCGTGGTTCCCCATTTTCACACCAGGCAAATGCTGGGGCTGTACCTTAATTATGGCCACGGCCGCTTCCTTCACATTCCTAGGCCTTTCCTGTCCCATCGTCGCCATAAGACCTATCTGTGTCGGTGCGACGTAAAGCAAATAGCAGGAAAAAGCAATAAAGTAATACTCTCTCCTCAGTTTTTTTACAACTGGCTTTACGTCGCACCGACACAGACAGATCTTATGGCGACAATGGTATGAGAAAGGGCCACGAGTGGGAAGGAAGCGGCACTGGCCTAGCACTTGCCTGGTGTGAAAATGGGAAACCACGGAAAACCATCTTCAGAACTGCCGACAATGGGTTTTGAACCCACCATCTCCCGAATGCAAACTCACAGCAGCACGTCCAACTCGCTCGGTCTCCTCGGTTTCCGGTGATCCGACACTAGAGGAACAGAGTATTCTACTCTATATTCACACTATAGTATGTACAAGATAGAACTGTAATACATCATTGTCCATTCCCCGTGGCGCAACAGCCCCGAAAAGGCTATGGCCTACCAAGTGACCGCTGCTCAGCCCGGAGATCTGTAGATTACGAGGTGTCGTGAGGTCGGCACGACGAATCCTCTCGGTCGATATTCTTGGCTTTCTACCCCGGAGCCTCTTTCTCACCGTCAGATAGCTCCGCAATTGTAATCACGTAGGCTCAGTGGATGTCGAACTAGCCCTCAGACCCAGGTAAAAATCCCTGACCTGGCCCAGAACCGAATCCGGGGCTTCCGGGTAAAAGGCAGGCACGTTACCCCTACACCGCGCGGCCAGCAACATCTAATTGTGATCGATCCATTACTTCCCAGACGAATCAACCAGCAAATAATAATAATAATAATAATAATAATAATAATAATAATAATAATTTCGTGTAGCTATTGCTAGCATGGTGCAGACCCTTCGGCGAGGGTGGGCGGCATCTGCCGTGTTTAGGAAGAATTGTGTGTTATTGTAGTAGACGAAATAAAAGCTCGTACCTCGTGAAGAACTGTTGCCTTTAACTTATTATTCGTGAAGGTCACCTAGATCCTACAAATGTAAAAAGGACCCTTCATAGGGTCTGAGTTTCAGAACGCTGGTGTAAGGTATTAAGTTTCGCAAATGCCCGTAATTCCTTTTGTAGCGATCGGAAGTTGAGGTGGGGGAAGCCTACAGCAGAAGGACGTTCGAGATCACTGGTGACGAGTTTGAAGGCCGCTAGCGACGCTGTTATCAACTTGAGCACGTCAAAACGGGGAGTGATGATTCACGTCAGTACTGGGAACGTGTGAGTAGGGTTTCGTGACATTAGCTGCAACGATGCCGAAGCGGATTGACCCTTACTAGGAGGGCTACATAACAGCCCTTTCCGATGCTAAATATAGCTATTCTGCAACTCAAGGAATGTGCAAGAAGCGTGATTTCTTGATATCAAAGAACGGGATCAGTTCCGTGTTAAATTGAAAAAAGGCAAAGGCCGAATGGGCTTAATTCCAGAGCGGAAGAAACAGGCAAATTCACCAGCCATACACCAGAATTGGTGAGAAAAGTGAAGGTCCTTGTCCCAGATGGTAACCCTGCCCCCAAAGGATTATCGACGTAAGTTGGGAATGCCTGTTTCAACAATTAACACCATAATCAACGAGGACCTGAAGTCAGAAAAGCGGCATAAGGGCTGAGTTCACAAGCTGTTGCTTCGTCACATTTCGGAACGTCGCACTAACGCAAGAAAGCTGCATGAGGGCTATTGGCAGGGGAAAGATGGAAAAACTTGGTGACGTTAGACAAATAATATGTGTACATTACTGACTGTAACAAACCCCGCTCGATTTACCACCGCCCTCGAGACCAAAAAAAAAGTTATCAAACATTGTATAAAGAATGCCGGTAAAGTTTTCCAAAGCGTTTCATGATCATCGCAGGATACTACTACAATGGGAAATTAACCATTCGCGGTGCCTCTAATAATGTAAAAGTGAAATCTACATACTATCAGCAAGAGAATTTAACACCCATTTACAACACAGGTATCCCAGTACTGTATGGGAGGGCGAAAAGTCAGGTATGGGTACATCAAGATAAAACATCCAGCCACACCTCTCGTTCGACTAGTCTGTTCTTAGAGAGAATGGAGATGGAAACTGGAATCCGTGCAATTGACGCCCAGGCACTATCCATGGCCTCTGGAAAGCCTGTCAGGAGGAGTGGGATACAAAGGGCACTAGGAAAGTTTTGCAATACGCAAAAACGGTTAGCTGGACAGCCCTGTTATGGTGAGTGATGAAAGGCGGGGCGAAAACCGGTCTAGAAGACAACAAGACGCGACCTTCACACCAGTTGTTACCAAGCAGTGGGGTTGAAAGCAAGTTAAGATGCCAGTGTGGTCTAAAGGTGAATATTGCGCAACTATCCGCTACAATTTTGCTCGTGGGTTAACTGTTGACCAGTGCCTGGAAGAAATGACTCCTGTGCTGGGGAAAGACTGTCCACATCGGACAACAATTTTCCGCTGGTACAAAGAGTTCCAGAGGGGAAATTTTAGGGTTGAAGACGATCCTCGTTCTGGGCGACCGTTTGAATCAGTGACTGAGGAAAACATTGAAGCTGTGAGGAAAATGTTGCAGCAAGAGAGGCTGTTGACATATCGGCAGGTAGAAGAGACCCTCCATATCCCTGCATCAGCTATTCATTCAATTCTACATGACCATCTCCGTGTTAGAAAGGTTTGTTCCCTTTGGGTGTCCCATTCACTTTCAGAGGAACAAAGGGCACATCGAGTGAAATGGTGCCGAAAAATGCTAAAAATGTTTGAAAATGGGACTTCGCGTAACGTCAATAGCATCGTTACGCGTGACGAAACTTGGCTTTATTATTACGATGTCCCAACAAAATTCGAGAACAAGGTGTGGCTGTTTGAAGATGAGGGTACTCCTGTGACTGTGCGAAAGTCAAGGTCAGTAGAAGAAAAGGATGATTGCAGTATTCTCCACTAAACGGGGCATCCTGACTCGGGTTGTGCTAGAAACACAAAGGACAATTACTGCGAAGTGCAGTGAGACTTCTCTTCTCAGGTCATCCAGGCTCCCAAGCAGCTCCGTCCAAGGTCACGGCTCTATACTTGGCTCCTGCATCACGACAAAGCTCCAGCACATCGTGCTAATGTAACAATGGATTTTCTTGCCAGATCAGGGTTGACTGTGCTTGATCACCCTCCATACAGTCCTGATCTTGCCCTATGTGACTTCGCACTCTTCCCATAAGTGAAGATGAAGCTGAAAGGTTGGCGTTTTGTAACCGACGAGGAGCTTCTGGCAGCATGGGAGCAAGAGTGAGAAAATGTAACCGAAGAAAACTGGCAGAGTTGGTTCAGTGACTGGTTTCGACGTATGGAGAAGTGTATTGAGTGTGGTGGATATTATTTTGAAGAAGTCTAAAGCGTTCACTCACATTGCAAAACTTTCCTAGTGCCCTTTGTAAGATAGAGATGCTAGCTCTGCGAAACGTCTGCTGCAATGGAAATTACGTTGTCGGGCTATAGCTAGAAATGCTGGCTTTCCGACTGAGCATGATTGTTGGTGGAGACATGGCTTTCATAAGGTAACATCGTAGCCAGAGATCCCGAACGACCTTCTGTATAATGTATGCAACAACTATCGGATATACTATTAACAATACGGTACCAATATATATTTGGGAACTCAAAAGTGACACGTTTACTAAAGAAACGCATGCAGTATATGACTATTGATTTGTCTCACTCTGAAATTGTATAATGCTTACGTGTCAGGTAGCGCATGATGTGGTTAGAGAGACAGCATAATATGAACCAATCGCATTGTAAATCATAGAGCTTTCCACTCCCGATATACCCTTTACTTTGTACATAAACAACTAACATAAATCCAAGACAGTACAGAATGGAAGTTCACATGAACAAAACACAAAACCAGAACAGACGAAACTGAAGTTAAGAAAATAATATTTCACGAAAATAGCGTTTAAAAACTTGCCAGTTAACGTGCATCTCTGTATATGACATACGCTAACGTAAACAATAATAAAATAAACTCAAGATGACACTCAAAATGAATCAAATGAATCATCAATGATCTGCATTTAGGGTTATCGCCGAGGTGGCAGATTCCCTATAACTGTTTACCTTACATTTCGTAAATGTTTTCAAAGAACTTGCAAATTTATCGAACATTTCCCTTGATACATTTTTCCAGCCCTTTACTCCTCGTCCTACACATATATATTCGTCTCAATTTGTCCCCTTCAATTCCAACTTTGTATTCATATTATGACCTTTCCTGCTTTTAAACCTCTTCTCGAGGTTGCACACACCTCTGTTCATAAGTATCTCGCTGGTAACACACAACATCCAAGTTGATTATCAAATACTAAAGCAACAAGTACCACAGCGTTCCTAAAGGGTGGATCAGCCGTGATCTGTAGGAACGTGCTCTCACAAGTTTTCCTCTTGTTCGATGGTTACAAAACACAATATTTTTGTACATATTGCTTTGGACCCATCATCCTTCTACGCTACGGGTATAATCGACATTCTTGTCGACAACTCAGCAGCTTTCTTTTGCAAGTAGTTAAGAAGGACTGCAAATGACATCATACAAGGTGCTACCTTGACACGTTCCCGAGTGGATGTGGAAAAAAAATGACTGGGATGCTCGGTTGGTAGCTGTGAGGGCTAGGATTCTAACTACGAACACTGGTATTGTCAAAATAGCAGTCAAATTAAATGTCCCATTCGTTAGATGCGTCATACATACCAAACTCATTAAGAAAAGTAAGGAGCAAACTGTTAAAATCTCTATTATACTTACCCATCTCCATGAGGACCTCGCCCAAAGGCAATCAAAATGTCAGCGCTAGGGTCACGCACATGTTCAAAAGTCAACCGCGCATAGCCGCTCCATGAATCAAAGGCTCTCTGGAGTTCTTGAAAGACAGCTTCTTCGCCAATTTTTGGTGACCAGTTAGCTAAGCTGAAAATAACAAGTAATGTACGATAAGGCAAAGAAAAGAGGATAGAAATCTGACATTCAACCAACCATATAATCACTTAAAAAGTAAAATCTATTTGTTGTCATGCATCATGCAAAAAGTAGTAAGTCCACCAAGATAAGCTTTTCTAGAATGGGGGTATTTAATTTCACAGCGTAATTGGTCAGCCTATAATAAGTTAATGATTTGTCAATGTGGTTAAAACCGGACAGAGAAAATTTCAACTATTTTAAGTCAATAATCGGTTTAGTTACTAAATTAATTCGGGGGGAAATGTTACCTCAAAAACACAGTTTCTAATTTGCACTCACATCTTGTTTACGTGTTGCTTTTGGCCTCCCTTCGAGTTGTTAATTCGACAGAACACATGTTACTCCTTACTTGAATGTAGACCCTGGACATATTTGCTATTATCACCAAACACCTCACACTTAGTAAGAGAATTATATTAGAATTATTGCTTTGAATCAAAGTCTATTTTAACATTTTGAAAACCACTGCGGATGTTTTCACTAGTCAATATTTACCATGACCCAGTGAAGGGAATTCGTATTTATTCATAGGGGACTCCTCTACTAATTCTTTGAAAGTTTACAATAAAAGAGAATTTTGAAAAGCATACCTATCACGTGTGTATTTGCAAAACAATTCATTGTAAAGGCCCTTGATTTTTTGCTATGTTCTAAAAACTTTAAGAGGTATTTCTTTTCAAAAGAAAGGGAGTCGTCGGTAGATATAAAAACAATATGAACATAATTGCTGACATATATTTGTGTGTTCAGTATTTACACCAGCTCCAATCCCCCTAGAATGAAACAAATGTTTACCTAAATGTATTCTTCACTGGGTTTATTTATTTATTTATTTATTTATTTATTTATTTATTTATTTATTTATTTATTTATTTATTTGCTTTACGTCACACCGACACAGACAGGTCTTATGGCGACGATGGGATAGGAATGGCCTTGGAGTGGGAAACAAGCGGCCGTGGCCTTAATGAAGGTACAGCCCTAGCATTTGCCTCTAACTTAGGGGCTCTGGGTTCAATTCCCGGCGAGGTCAGGGATTTTTACCTGGATCTGAGGGCTATTTCGAGGTCCACTCAGCCTACGTGATTAAAATTGAGGAGCCGAAAAGATTCGTCGTACCGACCACGCGACACCTCATAATATGCAAACCATCGGGCTTGGTAGACCATGTCCGTAAGAACATTCATATTATATTCCTTTTACTCGTGTCCTATTGGATATTTAAACATGTAACACAGCTTATGTTGTTAACCTTTTATTATTATTATTATTATTATTATTATTATTATTATTATTATTATTATTATTATTATTATTATTATTAGCGGGATCACTCTTACCCGAAGGTCCCTGGTTCTATTTCTGATATTTCAGAATTTTAATTGTGAACTGATATCTGGGACGGAGTTCTTTCAGCCTCGTGAATCAAACTGAGGAGCTGTCTGATATGAGAGGCACGGGATCCAGTCAAAAATTGTGAGTGAGGATGTCTTCACGCTGACCACGTGCACACCAATATCTGCAGACCATCTGACTAGGCAGCAGTCGTCTTGGCAAGCCAAGGCTATAATGGGCTGATATGCCACGGGTTTGCGTTATAGTAACTATTGTACATCTTCCTTGAAAGGCAACCACAAACAGATCATTATAGGCAGGCTACTGTAGATAATAAATAACAATAACATCAGATATTATAAAATACCTTGTAAATGACGAAAGGCTTGTCGCATGTTGAGCGAAAAGTACTTAAAAATGTAAATGCACTCTCGTATTTTGTATTAATAAGTGTAAATATGAACTTACAAATATGTTATTTTACGTTTCTTCCATCCTTGGGAACCAACGATGTATCTTTTGGCTCTTCTTTTTGCTTCACGCTTCACGTCCGGTACTCCACACCGTTTTGAGTTCATTAGCTGTAAATGAAATGTAAAGGATTATAGTGCCATGTTGAAAATGATCTGTAAGAATTCGACCATTAGAAATATTTAAGACGTCACTTTGACTGAGCGTTCAATGTTTGATCTTATAAAGAGCAGGTTTACGTGATCGTTAATTGCTTCAATCACCACAGTCTGGAAATACAGTATGTAATGAATATTCAGCTTTCACGACCGCACTATACTTGAAATATTGTAGACCGGGGCCTCTCAGGGTGCATGCACCGGTGCATTGCATGACACTACTCCTCTAGGTTGATCAGAGTGCAGAACCCCACTCCTCGATTTTTAAGCAATAGTTCTGTTTCGCTCCTCCCCTTCCCTACGCCTGTCTCCCTTGCTCCCCCTGTATTCCCCTTCCTCACTTGCTCTGCAGCGCTCCACCAACCGAGCCGAGTTGAACCGAATTTAGCCGAGTCGCCCCGAGATAAAACGGTGGTCCAAAGTGAGCCGAGTCGGACCGATGCACGGTGCACAGACTCTCTGCACCTCGGTTTGCACGCGTGAGATTGTGGGCGTTTGAGAGGCCCTGCTGTAGATCTTCAGCTTAGTAGGTCATGTCGAGTACATATAATACATGCCGAGGAAATGTTAACTGTCCGGTTGGCCACCTCTTCGGTATGCACTATACCAGAGGTGGCTTTAAGACTTGTCCCACCACTGCGATAAATTGGTGCAAGTGTACTAGAGAATAGCAGTGCGGAGCGGAGCAGTTGTTGTGACATCATCACCCGGCTTTACCAAGTGAATATACTCTAGCGGCACGTTTAAACACGTTATTGGTATGACAATGTAAAGGTATTTCGAGAAGCCCACCTGCTCATTTCATCCTTGTGATGCCTCTTGATATAATCCCACAAACTGATATGCCACCACCAGTTGCGTAAATGCGGCCGCAAAATTTGCATTTTGATTCTTTTTTTATCATCAGTATTTTCAAGAGCCTCCGTGGCTCAGACGACAGCGGGTCGGCCTCTCACCGCTGGATACCGTGGTTCAAATCCCGGTCACTCCATGTGAGATTTGTGCTGGACAAAGCGGAGGCGGGACAGTTTTTTCTCCGGGTACTCCTGTTTTCCCTGTCATCTTTCATTCCAGCAACACTCTCCATTCTCATTTCATAGCATCTATCATTCATTAATAAATCACTTTGGGAGTGGCGACCCCATCGTACTAATAGCCTATATAGGATTCATTCTTTTCATTCCTGACCCGGTCAATGACTGGAGAACAGGTTGTAGGTTTTCATTTTCAGTATTTTCAAAGAACTGCAATGCATCAGATGATTTACGTGGCATTTGTGGTACAAATTTCTGTAAAAATTTCTTTAAATTCCTTTAAATATTCTAAAAACATAAATACCATCTAAAAATGGGATTAAATATCAAACTAACACTACAAGTATTATTACCTAATATACTTTGCAGTATCTACAAAACACAACAAGCGGAGAAAATATAGACGCAAATTTTATAAGCACACATTAAATACAAGTACAGTACTCTAACATGTGTCGTACGCTACACTGTGCTGTGGTCCTCCGCGAGTACTTGCAGTTGTAAGCGGAGGAGATCGGTGGTGCATTCTACCGCTAGAACCGGATTACTCATCGGTATTACTCGCTCCGCTCCCAGCTCCACTAGAGAAAAGGACGTAGGCTGAGTCGCAGAAGGTGTCTTCATGGTTAGATCAGACTACTGAAGCAAAATCAGAGTTCGCAGCCTTTGTATTCAAACCAAACATGATGACAAAAATAATTCTATGCATTTTATAACATCAATGCCTTGCATACAGGCACATGTATTCATTCTTTCAGCATAACAAGGAACCAATTTCATAATAACAAAACAAACGTCCGTACGCATAGACGGAATAAAACATGAAATGAAATTAACAGTTTGCTCGTGCAGTCAATGATATTGTTGTTGATGAAGTGTTTTATAGAAACTGTGCACGACTCGGGATTGCAGAAATATGTCTTTCAGCCTGGCGTTGCACTGCAGATCTATAATTTCGAGCTGGAAGTAATGGGGAGTCCGCCTCTGTGGTGTAGTGGTTAGCGTGATTAGCTGCCACCCCCGCAGGTTCGGGTTCGATTCCCGGCTCTGCCACGAAATTTGAAAAGTGGTACGAGGGCTGGAACGGGGTCCACTCAGCCTCGGGAGGTCAACTGAGTAGAGGTGGGTTCGATTCCCACCTCAGCCATCCTGGAAGTGGTTTTCCGTGGTTTCCCACTTCTCCTAACTTAAGGCCACGGCCGCTTCCTTCCCTCTTCCTTGCCTGTCCCATCCAATCGCCCCATCCCTCCACAAGGCCCCTGTTCAACATAGCAGGTGAGGCCGCCTGGGCGAGAAACTGGTCATTCTCCCCAGTTGTATCCCCCGACCCAAAGTCTGAAACTCCAGGACACTGTCCTTGAGGCGGTAAAGGTGGGATCCCTCGCTTAGTCCGAGGGAAAAACCGACCCTGGCGGATAAACAGATTAAGAAGAAGAAGAAGAAGTAATGGGGAATATTCTCAACCAAAACCAAGTAAGGTCAGATACATACAAATCGGAGTCAGTCTTCTCACATGTACTCGGCACGATCCAATAGGCCCCAAGCTGAAAATCTACTTCGAGTGCAATGCTCCCGTGAAAGCTGACTATTTTGCTGAGTTGCCCACAGTGCGTGACCAGCGCGCATTCTGCAGTTTTACAGTAGCTCAGATCTCCTCGGTGGAAGAAGTATGACGAGGCCACCGTAGCTCATACAGAAGAGCATTCGAGGTGAAATTAGAAGGTACATCCTTAATACAACCCCTAAATACCCTCATAACCATAAGAAGAGATCTGTAATTTTTATTCACAACCTTGTTAATGTAATTGCTTTCTAGAAATTTAGCCACCCATCCAACTACTATTTTGCCTTGTCCAACAGCCCCCATTTGCGTCAGCAGTCCCTCATGATCTACCTTTTCGAAAGCCTTGTATAGATAAATAGGGATACAGTCCTTTTGACCTCCTGAATCTAAAATACTGTATCTCCTATATCTGGCAGGAATCCTGAAATTTGGGACTCACTGGAATAACATTTCTCAAACCTAAACTGCCTTCTATCAAACCAGTCAGTAATTTCGCAAACGTGTGTAATATAATAAGAAAGACTGTTTTCCCGGAGCTCACATTCAACACATGTCAAGCTGACTGACCTGTAATTATCCGTTTTACGTTCATCGCCCTTTCCTTTGTATACTGGGGCTACTATCATCTTATGTGACACAATTAAATTTCAGACAGACTAAAGTTCCTGGAGTTTCATTTTTTCGCTTTGTAAAGCAGTAAAATAAAATACCAACAGTTAATGTGGGATGCATATACTGACATAAACCATATTATTCTACAGATGATTAGACACGAATGACCTTTCATACTAACCTCAATCGTCTTGTTGTCCAACTTTCCAGTTTCAGGTATGGCTCCAAATTTTTGGACCGTTTTAATTGCTTCCACTATTGCATCTTCACTGTACAGTGCATCGGAATCAGGAATGCCTGGGTCCAAGTAGCCAAAACGTTTCATAAATTTTATCTGGAAAAGGTGGAACGCAAATTAGCTTTATTGTTATTAAATTACATACGTACATACATACATGCATACTGCACCCATAAGGCGAATACCAAATGGATGAATTAATTAAATTATCAGTTTTAATATGTGAGAACTACAGACAACAAATTCAGTGAAGGTATTTCCCAAGTTTGCAACAAAGAGACTTACCAGAGACAAGATATATCCCCAGAACTTGCTTTACGTCACGTCCCGGAAGACCCAAGAGTCATAAACACCTCAAATAAAATTCTACAAGCCGAAGGGAGACAACCCAGCAAAATTTTCCTATGTGAAAGCGTATGTCGGAACAAAAGCAGCCGCACCTTAAAGAGAGACGAGGAAACCACTATATCTGTAAGAGGGAGAATGCCACCTTACACCCCTTGAGAAAGTGGTTGGGTCCTTGTTGCAAAACGTCATGTAGAGCCGCAGGCAGTTTTCGGTCAATCATAAAATTGGAAAATTCAACCGCCCTACCGAAGTGAAAATATTAATCAGTCGTTGTCGAGATTGAAAAGTGAGTTACAGAAGAAATACTGTGCTCTCGTCTTTATACAATTAAGAAGAAATTTTGTGCCGATTTAAGTGTTAAATTATACCATAATTAATTAATTATCGGCAACTACGTCGTAAGTTCGTGGGGAATGGATTCGTCCGGATGAAGAAGCCGCATGGACACTAAATAAATCAACAGAAGTTCACAGTATCAGTCCGCCATCCCCTCTCCAAGAATTAGTTCGGAGGCATGGTGTCAGAATCATACAAAATGAGCTGTGGAAGCTGACGAATGGCTATTTCTAATGTGTCAATGTGTGTAACGTGTAGGGAACTGTCTGAGTGTCACAAATCGTCAGAGTATATTTTGAATCGTCTGTAGATTTTGAAATCGTCGGGATGTATTCAGTCGTCGTGAGCAGTCGGTGAGTCGTGAAAGAGCCTAAGGGTTTGGAACTGTCAGAATGTTACGAAATGTCTATATGTTTGAACTGTCCATGTAAGAATATTTCGAACTTTTAGTATGTTTCTGAACAATCGGTATTGATTTGTCACCAGTCTACATTCAGTCTTTTGAACAGTCTACGACATTTAGTTGAACTTCGCAGTGTTAAAGTGCCGTAAATGAGGACTCAGATATGATATATTTATCAACGGGAGTTACAGCTCTTTTAATAGTAGTCGCTTCGCAGCAAGGCTAAAATTTTTCTGAGAAGTCAGGTGGAAATTCACGAACTCATAATGCTGAACTGTGCAGGGAGTTCACGATCAGTAAAGCTGCCACAACAATCTAGCGACTGCTAATATTTCATAAAGACAGTAGCAGTTTTGGAGAGAGAGGAACTAATCTTGGTTAACAAATTGTACGAGATCAGAAGGGTAGTCTTGACAGCCAGTTTCAGATAACTGGAGGCAGTCAGCCAAGGCCACATTCCATAGATTCTGCAAAGACAATTAACTGACCAGGAATCTTGTATACAAACAATGCAAGAAGGCTAAGAATTGAAACAGGAAGCAGGTGTTTCACCAGCTGATTTTGAGAGACAAACGTCGGTTAGCGGAATTAGGTTATTCAAAATACAAACTGGGATCTAAAATTTAAGTGTATAAAATTTGTTTTGTGTGTAAAAGCTGTATCATTGGTATAAGCTTGAACAACTCGTGTGAAATAATTAACGCGTGTGCTCCGTCAAATTATAATGTGTCCAATTCGCGTGTGCTACGTGTTTTATAAGGTAACCATGAAGTCCATTATGGAGTAAACCACTACGGAAGCGGGAGCCAGCGGAATGCAGGTAGCAGCCAACAAAAGGTAAAGGAAATGTTGCATTTATTATCTTGTAAATTAATATGACGTTGAACAACGCATTGTCCGTTGTACGTTAAAATGATAGTTTAATTATAGCATTAAATTCACGTACCTAAGAACAATAATAATCAGGATAACAGTTTGGAATAATAATCATATCTCACTGTAGAGATTGGAGCAATCAGATTTAACGATCGGAATGTGAATATTTTGAGCTCGTATCATGGAAGATAATAATAAAATTTGTGTGCGTCATGTAAGTTTTCAGTGTGTATTTGCGATTTGCGATTTGCGATGTCTGACATACTTTGAATAATAATAATTGTCTTGTGTTCGAAGGATATGATAATAATAATAATCATTATTATCATTGTACTAATTGTACTAATAATAATAATGAGAAGGAATAACCGTCAGTTTAAAAATTGGTAAATCCTACAAATTTGTGTAATCAGCGTGTGCTTGGTGAATGATTGGTCACAGTGATAATTTAAACCCATAATAATCAATAATCAACTTGTGTCAATAATAATAATAATAATAATAATAATAATAATAATAATAATAATAATAATAATAATAATAATAATGTATTTGTTTGGAATGCATAATGAATTCAACTGAGGTAGCGTATAATGTTTGTTTGCGGTATATTTGAATAATAATGGTAATAATAATAAGGTATCTGTGAATAACATAGTAATAATCCATTACCTTTGAATAATATAATCATAATAATATTAACCGAGGCCACGAGGTAAAATGGATAGATTCGTTAGTTTGATGCAAATGTGAGTTGGAAAGCCGAAAATCGATTGTGTAGGCAACCATGATTTGAGTATAGAGAATAATGCTACATTGTTTAAGCGGAAATGAGTTGCTAATTTGCAGGAGATAATAAATATTGAAATGAATAATGATCAAGAGGTCCGAACGAAAGCTAGAAAAGATGATAACGAGCACGTAATGCTATCCCTGAGTATAATTAATAAGTGAAATGAAGGATAGAGTCTAGAAGGAAATTCGTCTTTAAGGTATAGGAGACGACATATGAGTAAATAATGTCATTAGCTAAAGGAATTCGAGTTCAAGTCTACGTTGAGAAATGTGAGAGAAACAGAGGTTAAAATGCCAGTAAATGCTGTTATTAGCTCATATGAATTAGAGCTCAAGTCTACGCTGATAAATATGAGAGAAACGGAGGCTTTGAGTACGCTAATAAATAGCAGGGATGATGAGATACTAGACGAAAGAATGTGCTAATGAAAAGAGAAGGGACCGATAATGAGGCGAAGCCGCCGAGCAAAATGGCAACGAGGTAGGAGTTATTGGTTGCTGATGAAATGATTGAATTTCCGAGATTGAATTTTGTAATGTAATAAAAGTAAAATAAATTATTGTATTGATTGACGACAATGGAACCTCAGCATCTATAAGGATATAACAATGAAAGTATAACCGTGTGAGAATATATAAACTGTGACTTAAGTAGTGTTTAGCCGGCCCCGTAGTGTAGGGGTAGCATGCCTGAATTTTTCCCGGAGGCCCCGGGTTCGATTCCCGGCCAAGTCAGGGATTTTTACCTGGACCTGAGGGCTGGTTCTAGGTCCACTCAGCCTACGTGATTAGAATTGAAGAGCTATCTGACGGTGAGATAGCGACCCCAGTCTAGAAAGCCAAGAATAACTGCCGAGGGGATTCGTCGTGCTGACCACACGACACCTCGTAATCTGCGGCCTTCGGGCTAAGCAGCGGTTGCGTGGTAGGTCAAGGCCCTTCAAGGGCTGTTTTGCCATGGGGTTTGGTTTATAAGTAGTATTTAATTTATCGTGGTGGCTTGTATTATTAAAAGTAATGTTTTAATTAATTGACCCTTATTAACATAATTTCGTGTAGCGAGGTACGTGGATATAAATCGTCTTATTTAATTCAATGGAGGTGTATTTCTTTTTATGGTGTTTTGGTATGTTTTGTTTTGATGAACACTAAGTTGACAGTGTTTTGTAGATATATGAACATATAAATTTCAAGGGGATTTCGATTTCGCATATGTTAATGGTGATTAGAAAGGACAGCCGGTGGTCACCGTAAATAAATGACAACATTAACTTTACAATAAGGAAAGGCACCGCAAAATATAGACAAATAAATATCACAACAATAAATAGCGGAATTTAAGCACAAGTCAGGTCAATGAACCGACCTTAATAAATAAGCCAGTGAAATTAATGCCGCAAAATATAGTTCAGGAATGCGAAAACTTCCATCACTGTTGTTCATGGTATATTTTGGTTTAAAATAACTTTACAATGTAACATTTCAGCTATCTGACCATGTTGATGTCAGATTTTTAACTGTGAAGTCTATTTACTATTTGAATTGTTTTAGCAACACTCTTTTCTTATGTAAATCAATTCATTAATTGTGTTGTGATTCTTTGATCAGTGGTAAATTCAGTCAGGAGACTTGATCTTGTGGTATTTAAATCTTGCATGGATTGCTAGATGGTTATTTCATTCTATTGATATTCCGTCTTTTGAACGATAGTAAGTTAGTCCATTTTAATTTCAGTAGAGATTTTTTATTTTTAAATAAATTCATTTTTCTGTTAATAAATTTTATTCATCTGATTTAAATCAGTCTTGGGTAACGTTATTTTGTAGCTAGCTTGACCCGTACTTATTTATTTCCACTCCCCTCATCAGCAGCCGAGGCAAGAGTCTACAAGAGGATCACCGCCACACATGCCTATAAAAAAGGGCACAATACGTACATATATACATCTTCATTATGGATCGTTATGCCATTCAGCATTCGATCTCAAAGCCTCTGTAAAAGAACAGACTCCACAATCGTCAGTTTGCAACTAGCTCCGTGATCTCCCTTATTCCACGCATCTTATCTATAATTCATTAAAACTGACTTGAACACCGTGTATCCTTTGCCGTTCTCTACTTCTTTACTCCTGAAGGCCGAGTCATTATTCTCCTGCGTAAGCTATTCTCCTCCACTTGCCTCACATGACTCCAGCACAAAAATTTCTTTATACGCATAGTTTCATTCATCGACTTCATCCCTAACTTATCCTTTACCCCCTTGTTCGAGAACCGGACTTCTAAGAGTATAAGAAGGAAAATAACTTCGTAAGACGGAGAAAAATTAATGCACTATATATGAAATGGGTATGCACAAACGATATACCTAACTGACCAAAAGTATGGCTTCCGATTTAGGCTAGCCCGGAAGGGCATATTACATACGAGGGCAGTAAATAAAGTAGTAGCAACATAGTCCAGACACTCGCGCAGGAGATCGGGCATGACGAAATTGGATATGAGGGCGGTCAGGTGGCGCTGTTGTCAATGTGTAGTGTGCATTTGACGGGCATCCAGTTAGGAGTGTTGTTGCTGTGTGGCATTGAAGTGAAGAGTGTCTATATAACCGCTCTAAAGCATGGTTTCAAAAGGTGATCAGTGTTGGTGGATTAAAATCGAGATTGCACGTGGCAAAACTGCATCAGAATGCTATCGAGGATTACGTGAAGCCTGTGGCGAGAAAACATTGCCGTATAGGACGGTTGCACGATAAGTCAAGGCGTTTTGTACAGATCGGAATGAGACTGGGGATTTGCACCGCACGGTTGGCCGTCCATTCCTAAAGATCAGATTGACATCGTGAGTGGTCTCATTTCCAAAGGCCATCCGGCAATTATCCGTAGTACTCCACGTAGTAGGGCGCTCCGTCACTGTCATCAGCAGAGAACGCCTTGCTAACGGTCCCCAGCGGTCCCGACATTTAACAGAAGGTAACAGACTTTGCATATGACTACATTAAAGGAATGTAACGCAGTTGTACTTGTTACTGTATTACGTATCTTTATTTACAGCCCTCGTAGTAAGTGGAGATACAGTGGAACCTCGATGTCTCGAATCACTTCGGGAGCTTAATTTTATTTCGAGTTATCGAAATTTCGAGATATGGAGAATACCGTTTCTGAGCTTGTACAGCACATACTTGGATCGTATGTATCCATAGTCTATAATGAATACATTATTTTTAACAATATTTGAAAATGTACAAACTCTATTTTACGGCATCACTTTAATTATAACTTTTTATAAGACAGGATACAGCACATACATTAGTGAAACAAGATACATACCTCAGTTAACACCTTTGGAAAAACCCCGTTAGTCGCTTCTGTTTGTTACTGTTAACCTTTCCTCCCTTCACGTTGAAACTTCTCGTCAATACCACGGAGAGGAGATTCGTAAATGGAGCTTGTCATCCGCGACTTCGGGGGTTGCTTTCGTACGTGACCGGTAATTAATTCACACCCGAAAAACAGCGAGAGTTCGCCGATTTTCCGATCATTAGAAGTTTCAGTTCTTCGGTTCCCGTCATATTAGCTCCCAACATCACTGTAAACCTCTCTTTACTTCTTATTTCTTCCTCTCAAACCACAAATGCCGTATTGCACAGTTAATGTTGCACAAAATTCGATTTACAGAGCATTTTTTGCTTCAAGGAAGGAAATATTTTATTCGAGTAAACGAATTTCGTGTAATAGAGAAATAAATACACGTGTAGTATAGGACAAACGGCAGGGAAATGTAAGTTACTTCAAGTAATGGAGGTTCGAGATATCGTGGTCTGACTGTGTATGTCTCCCCTTGTACGGCCGCACTGCATTGTGCTTGTCATATGACAGCTTACAGTGGTGTCGGGTCATTATCAATCTCAACATATCAGCAAGCAACAGACATCATCACCTCACTTATTTTTGCTTCGGCCGGGTGTCGGCTCAACTATATCTTCGCACCCAGCCAACCCAACAAAGCATAAAGGCTAGACACCAAGTTGGTAGTCGGCCTCCCAACATGTTCACCTGTGTTGTCCTGGACGTCCTATAATCCATCACTGAAGAAACCATCCTAACCGAACTCCGCAAGTCTGGAGTATACTGCGCAACAAGGCTTCATGAAGGTTCCGTACCATCAACCGACGTCCTTCTTCATTTCAACACATCCACCGAACGCGACCATCTTCTCGCCACTGGTGCACAAATCTGCCAACGCCTCCATCGCATGGAAGATACTTTCAGCAATATTTTAGAGCAACTCCCAGACTATTCCCCTGATCCACTTCCTTACACACCCCCACAACGACCCTTGTCCTTTCCTTACACAACCACTACTACCACCCTCACAACCTCCCCAGTTCGCACCTCCCTCACAACTTCGCTCACGACTACGGTAACAACCCATCCTATCCCTATCATGACCACTACTATCACCACGCCTCCCACCCCTACCTCATCAAGTCAACAACCAGCAACTGCAACTGACACTACCACCGTCATTGAGGAGTGGACCCGCTCTTATCCAACGACGCCATAGTTCAAGACCTCCGCCATACAGGAACACCAGTTCCCAGAGCAGCCCGGATTTCCAACGCTACAGGACCTACCCACCTCGTTCGCCTTCATCTACTGCCTCCGGAAATCGCCCAACATTTCATCAACAACGGAATCCATCTTCAAGGCCGTCATCATCACACTGAACCCTCTCGCTCTCCTCCCCGACCTGCTAACGGATCTCATACACCTCGTCACCGTCCCCGGCCAGTTCCTCCTTTCCTTCCACCGAGTGCACAAATCCGTTTTTACCCTCCTCCACCCGGTTTTTCTCCTCCAATACCACCCCCAACAAACCCCCTCCAAACCTTACTCACTTCCCCGCATAACTTCTCCTGTATCTTTCACATCTGAACCCTTTCCCTTATCTCTAGCACTAACCCATCCTTCGTTCCATAGCCGTTATATAATCCTTCTACATACTTCTAAATCTGTGTAATATGATTTGTACTACTTTGTAACCATCTTTGTAGCCATCTATGCTAATAAACTCACTCAACGAACTACGAACTACAGTATAATACTTTATCACCTACTTCTTCCGTCACATCTCCCCAACCCGCCCACATATCTTGGCCTCAGAGAGAAGGCGTTACCCTCTAGGTGGCCCGCCCCACCCCTTCAGGGTGGGGAATGAAAACATTTAATAGATAGATAGTGGTGTCGCTACCTGCGTGCTAGCCGTTCAGTGTCTTGGGAAGGTGCGGTATTCAACTGTTGAGCCCAAGCCCCACTGGGGCAAAACACTGATAAATTACGATTGACTTTCCTGAATTTGATTTAGTTCTCGGCCATATTTTTGGCCATGCTAGCCCGGAAGAGAGTGGCCGAAAACAATGTGAACTGGGCATATGAGCGTTAGATGGTTGGTCATACTGATAAATAATTTGGAATAAAGCCGATATCTCACACCGATGTCATTTTATCAGCTGCTGAAGTTAGCTAATCAGATCGCTTCACGGGCGAATTCGAATGGTGTCTGTGAGGTAGTGTTGCTAAATCTGAATGTGGCTTAAGACCATAGTCACACGTCACAGGACTGCCACGTTATTTACTACATGAGGTGCAAGTGCTTGGTAGTCTACACCGCATCACAATCACACATTCCTATCTTAGTCTGACGTCATGTTCTAGGGGTTAGCATTACAGTCTACTTAACCTGGGTTCAGTTTCTGGCTCTGCTGTGAAATTAATACTGGCTAGAGTCCTGAAACCGGATACGCTCAACTTTAGGTAACACAGCGGCATAAATACCACACTTGAGCATCTTCAGAAATTATATTTCATATCCGAACATGCGGTATCTAACATACAGAACACAATCACGCCCTCGGGGTTCACGGGGGCTGTTGATAACTATGTCCCAAGCCCCCTTACATGGAGTAACAGCTTAAGAGATATAATTAATATACAGAGTGTTTGACAGATGAACATCCTCAGCCTGTTTCCAGTCAGGAATGGAATGGAATGAATGAAGCCCCATCTAGCGGCGAGGATAGGAATTGTGTCGGCTGCCGAAACCTGTCGCACTCCTCTGCGGCAATGATTAAGGACTGACAGATGAAATGAAATGATATTGGAGAGTGTTAGTCGAATGAAAGATGACAGGGAAAACCGAAGTACCCGGCAAAAAACCTGTCCCGCTTCCCCTTTGTCCAGAACAAATCACACATGATGTGACCAGGATTTAAACCACGGACCCCACCGGTAAGAGACCGGCGCACTGCCACCTGTGCCACGGAGGCTCTGTTTGGAAGATAAATACATTTTTTTCCTGACTCTTATTGGTAGGACACTGAATAGATATGACGTCAAAACGTCCTATTTCAAAAATGAAAAAAAATGGAAATTTGAAGTCTGTAGCCTCTGTGGTGTAGTGGTTAGTGTGATTAGCTGCCACCCCCGGAGTCCCGGGTTCGATTCCCGGCTCTGCCACGAAATTTGAAAAGTGGTACGAGGGCTGGAACCGGGTCCGCTCAGCCTCGGGAGGTCAACTGAGTAGAGATGGGTTCGATTCCCACCTCAGCCATCCTGGAAGTGGTTTTCCGTGGTTTCCCACTTCTCCTCCAGGAAAATGCCGGGATGGTACCTAACTTAACGCCACGGCCGCTTCCTTCCCTCTTCCTTGTCTATCCCTTCCTATCTTCCCATCCCCCCCGCAAGGCCCCTGTTCAGCATAGCAGGTGAGGCCGCCTGGCGGAGGTACTGGTCATCCTCTCCAGTTGTATCCCCGACCCAGAGTCTGAAGCTCCAGGATACTGCCCTTAAGGCGGTATAGGTGAGACCGAGGGAGAAACCGACCCTGGAGGGTAAACATATAAATAAGAAGAAGAAGTAGCTTAGGTAGTATTTAGTGATGAACGACTTAGGGCTTTGTTGACAAACATAACAATATTTTCCAGTCTGAAAACGTTCGCTTCTTGTACGTAGAACGTTTTCATACAACTTATGTGTGCATACTACCTAAAGCTGCAGTGTAATGATGTACTTAGAAGTGTTCCTTGCACATTACGCTGGATACATCCTGAAGCCGCAGTTAAGTGAAGTGTAGAATTTTACACATGCATACTGGCTGAAACATTGTACAGAGGGTGGCATAATCCGAGGGGTAAACGAAGCTACTACCTAACTCACAAGAATCGCACTCCATTTTAAGCTCCTCCATCGGACGAACCATTCGCTAAATTTAAGAAAATCATATTTTACGAGCTTCGGATATTTATCTTTACCTTCCGTGGGATTATTTGTATTTATCTCTCAAACACCTGTAGATATAACATTGCATTTATTTCTCAGCAAGAGAATGCACTAGCAAGCTACATACAGAACCGCGTCTCCATTATACGTAGCTCACATACATATTTATACAGAGTGGACATCACAGTATTAGAGAAAACATTGTAAACATGTCAAAGATAGGATAAAATAATAATAATGTTATTTGCTTTACGTCCCACTAACTACTTTTACGGCTTTCGGAGGCACCGAAGCTCCGAAATTTAGTCCCGCAGGAGTTCTTTACGTGCCAGTAAATCTACCGACACGAGGCTGACGTATATGAGCACCTTCAAATACCACCGGACTGAGCCAGGCTCGAACCTGCCAAGTTGGGGTCAGAAAGCCAGCACCTCAACCGTCTGAGCCACTCAGTCCGGCTGTCGAAGATAGAAACCAGCTCTCTGTAGTACAATAATCTTAATGGTTGTTGATCTTTATCAATTCTAGCAGCGCCCAGTACCCTTGTCCACACTTGACTAGTGATGATCTGTCCTTATCCACAACTAACTTGTAGCGTCCTGCCCACTTTATGGAGAGTCACGGCTGAAATTTTGAACTTCTGCAATTTACCAGTTATCATAACCAAATTTAAAAAGTGCAAGTACATATTAATAAGATATAGTCCCACACAAAACTTGGACTGGATTAGTTAATTGGTTGCTAATATGTTTTAATATGTTGCGTGGAGAATGCTCCTTGCAGCACAGTTTTCTTTCTTTCTTCTTTTTGAGCTATACGACTTGTCAAATATACTCATATATTTAAGAACAACTTCGGGTTTTGCAGTCAGGTATAAATTATTCGAGATATTTTTATTATTATTCATAATTCATTAAATAGACAAAAATCGAATTTCGTACTATTTCATGAGTAAAAATAGAAAGATAATATTCAGCTGATAATACAATGCAGAACTACTTTTAATTCCTGTAGATATTCAAGGATTCTCTGAAAATTTCAGGTGAATCCGATACGAACACAATCGCAACGAGCATTTTATGCATGGCAAAGAGCTGAAAAAGTTGTAAGGTAGATAAAAGCAATTGAAAGTTTTAAGAAGCATGATTGATTTAAAAACTCCCTGGAATATAAATTACTCCCTGAGATGTATTTCTCCTCGTAAGGGCCCCATACACGACCAGACTGCTGGAATACTTTCCTGCTCAGATTTTGAAATATGCAGTTGCCCACACACACTCAGACTAAATTATTATTTACCGAGGGATTTGAATACGACGCGCTCAGCTGTTTAAGATTATGCACTTCGGATGGTTGAAAAATGTATCTTCTTCTTCTTCTTGTTAATCTGTTTACACTATAATCTATCAGCTTCATTGTCCATATTGATGAATTAAGAATGCAAGTATGCAATCTGTTTACACTCAAGGGTTGGCTTTTCCCTCGGACATAGCGAGGGATCCCACCTCTACCGCCTCAAGGGCAGTGTCCCGGAGCGCGAGATTTTGGGTCAGGGATGTAACTGGGGAGACTTGCCCAGGCGGCCTCACCTGCTATGCTGAACAGGGGCCTTATGGGGGGATTGGAAGATTGGAAGGGACAGGCAAGGAAGAGGGAAGGAAGCGGTCGTGGCCTTAACTTAGGTACCACACCGGCATTTGCCTGGAGGAGAAGTGGGAAACCACGGAAAACTACTTCCAGGATGGCTGAGGTAGGAATCGAACCAACCTCTACTCAGTTGACCTCCTGAGGCTGAGTGGACCACGTTCCAGCCCTCGTACCAATTTTCAAATTTCGTAGCAGAGCCGGGAACCGAACCCGGGCCTCCGCGGGTGGCAGCTAATCACACTAACCACTACACCACAGAGGCGGACTGAAAAATACATACGGATTGAAATTAATCGGATAGTCAGTATCGAAGATGAGTTGTTACTTGGACATAATGTAGCGCTCTGCACGAAGAGGACGCGAAGAAATAACCTCAGTTTCATATTTGTAGGTTTCCACGTTTACATTTTCTGCTGCAACTTTGAGATAGCGCTTTCGTCGCAAACTCTCCGGCTGAATTCAAGCAGCGCCAGAATATCAGAGACCTGCCTGCAGACTTATCGGCCATACACACAGAGACATGTTGGAGAGACTGGTTTGCGCAGACTTGCCTCCGACTAACTCTGGGCGTGCATGGGGCCCCCTCTACGCACGGTGTAGGCCTACTACAAGGTAAATATATTCCAGCGGTATTATTGAAATGGTAGTTCGAAAGAAATTTTAAGCTAATTTTGTCTGGCAGCGTGAGAGAATGGGGCGTGGACTTGATCTGTACAAGCCGAACCGCTGCCCGACATTTTGAGCTATAATATGACGGTAGAGGACAACTGATAACGGGATTTGAAAGAGAAAGAATTGAGGGATTTTTAGGTTGAAACTTAAAATTCATTTTTTTGGTCAAAAATGGCAAAATTTACACGCTCTGTGATGTAGTGGTTAGTGTGATTAGCTGCTACCCCCAGAGGCCCGGGTTCGATTCCCCGCTCTGCCACGAAATTTGAAAAGTGGTACGAGGGGCTGGAACGGGGTCCACTCAGCCTCGGCTGGTCAACTGAGTAGAGGTGGGTTCGATTCCCACCTCAACCATCCTGGAAGTGGTTTTCCGTGGTTTCCCACTTCTCCTCCAGGCGAATGCCGGGATGGTACATAACTTCAGGCCACGGCCGCTTCCTTCCCTCTCCCTTGTTTATCCATTTCAATCTTCCCATCCCCCCGCAAGGCCCCTGTTCAGCATAGCAGGTGAGGCCTCTTGGGCGAGGTACTGGTCATCCTCCCCAGTTGTATCCCCCGACCCAGAGTCTGAAGCTCCAGGACACTGCTCTTGAGGCGGTAGAGGTGGGATCCCTCGCTGAGTCCGAGGGAGAAACCGACCCTGGAGGGTAAACAGATAAAGAAGAAAAAGAAGAAGGAGAAGAAATGGCAAAATTTCAATTATGACTTCCCTTAAGAGACTACAACAAACATTGACCAAGTAAGGCTACATACATACCGCATATTCTACTCAAATACAAGCCATATGATGCTCTCACTTTTACTATGAGGAATGGCATTGGACAGATCCGTGTGCAGTCGCTCAGATAGAATGAGCGCATAGTATTGTATAAGTTCCTCGGTGGTTCACTTTTCTCGAAACAATTGAATCAATACATATAATGATTGCTGTGAATATCCAAAAGATTTGTATCTACATGGGAGGTCAGTTATATCTTGATAATAATTAAAATAATAATGATAAGGTATTAAATGCGAGAACATACGAGGGCCGTACTATACTGTTTTACACTTTATTTTTTGTACGTCCGGGTATGGTTCACATCTCACTTTTGAAGGTGGTGACGTGTAACTAGTGTCTTGTTCCACCGTTTGGTAGCAGCACACGCACAGGGGCCAATGAATCCACTCGTCATAGCCTACAACACTGTCAGCGTAGGAGCAGACAACATGGAAAGCAACCGTCAGGGACAGCGATATACGACTTGGCTCCTATGGAAAGAAGGCGTGACCACTGCAGAAATTCATCGGCGCTTGGAGAACATGCGCCGTCACGGAAAACAGTTTACAACTGGATGGAAGGCTGGAAAACAAGGCGCACATCGGTGGAGCCATGTCTCATCACCAGTCACAAGCCTAGCCATGAAGTCGGCTGGATCTTGATCATGCCGTTGCAAAAGTTATCTACACACGTCCATACACCTCTTCTTTTCGTCTGCAGATAAGAGTCTAGGCACCCACGTGCATGACATCTTCCCAAACTGTAATTGGCCGTGTACGATCCGCTGCAGGGTATTTCGGCTAATTCCCTTGGCTGTCCCCATTTCCGTAAATGTAATGCATTTGTTTCAATGGATGGCCTGTTCGACCCGGGCAATGTTGGCTGGTGTTGACACTGTCACATTCCTTCCTGAACTGGTTCCTTTGTCCACCGAGTGCGTCCTGTTTTCCAACCTTCCACCCAGTTGTAAACTGTTTTCCGTGACGGTGCATGTTCTCCACAGACTGCCACCAAGCGCCGATGAATTTCTGCAGTGGTCACGCCTTCTTTCCATAGGAACCAAGTCGTATAGCGCTTGCCTCTGACGGTTGCTTTCCATATTGTCTGCTCCTACGCTGACAGTGTTGTTATGAAATGCCTATGACGAGTACATTCGTTGGCCCCTGTTCGTGTGCTGCTACCAAACGGTGGAACAAGACATTAGTTACACACCACCTTCAAAAGAGAAATGTGAATCATATCCGGACGTACAAAAAATAAAGTGCCAAACAATATAGTACGCCCTTCGTAAAATACCACGCTCTCATTTTTTTTAGGGACTATACATCCTTTTTAAAATTCAGTGAGGAACTGGCCTTTATACTGGTGCGTGAAATAAATTTTGCTGTGACTAAACTGAGCGTTAACATTAAGAGAGCAGAAAGATACTAATATGATTTCCTCTCCGTCTGGTTAAGTACCTCTACCTCATCCGTTCCACCGTGAGTTGGGAAAGTGAGGTTCTTGAGTGGTGTCCAACCTGGTTAAATGGTTTCGCACTTCCAGTTGATTTGAGTTCTAGTCCTAAAGTTAGGGCTTATTTCAAATTCCTCGTTAGAAACGACGGCTAAAGGAGAAGTTATTTTCTAAAACTAAGGAAGTAATTTGCTGGAGTTCTTTTTTAACCCACGTGGATCGAATTTGTGTTCTTCATAACGTGTCAACTGGAATAGCAGTGTTCACTTTTTTAGACAACTTCGTCCGTTGACTGTTAGAAATACTGTACAAAGACACAGTTTAAATGCCAACCTATGAAGCTTAGCTTGCAGAGCAACCGTAAAAGATCAGAAGTTCAGCTGATTATTTCGAGTCAGAGTGATACCTATCCTGAGCGGTGCCATCTAATTCATCCCTCCTGTAATGGTACTGTACAAAAAATAGGAGCGTGACTCAAATTTACAACGGAGTGGTCTGGTATCTGGTGTGGGCGATGGGAACCTGATTGAATGACATCCATTCCATGTGTAACAGCACTGAAGTGAATGTGATCTGAAGGTGCTAGAGTGGGGATTAAATTGACAGTTGTGAAACAGATGAGATAACTGGCCCGCAACTGCACATATATCACAGTATTTGTCTAGATGCTATGTGCTTTTATTAATGGCAACTGCTGGGCCTATGCTTAGGACAGCCGAACCGGGCATTCGTACAAATTCGTAGCATTTTTCTGGAGTAAACAAAAAAAAACACAAGGTAAAACGTACTGAAGATTTTTTTTTTCCTATGGGCTTTACGTCGCACCGACACAGATAGGTCTTATGGCGACGATGGGATAGGAAAGGCCTGGGAGTTGGAAGGAAGCGGCCGTGGCCCTAATTAAGGTACAGCCCCAGCATTTGCCTAGTGTGAAAATGGGAAACCACGGAAAACCATTTTCAGGGCTGCCGATAGTGGGATTCGAACCTACTATCTCCCGGATGCAAGCTCACAGCCGCGCGCCTCTACGCGCACGGCCAACTCGCCCGGTCGTACTGAAGATACAAGTTGAGAGTATAGAGATTCGAACTTGAATCTCTGACGACCCAATCTTATCACACAAAAGCAATGAAGTTGGGTTTCAGAATTAAAGCTAGAACACGTGGAGGAAACTCCACTCAAACAGCTGTCGGAGTTGTTCACAGCGTTTATCTGGTTTTATCTCAAAAGTGGCCCGGCTCCATGGCTAAATTGTTAGCATACTGGCTTTTAGCCCAAAGGACCCGAGTTTGATTCCCGATAGGGTCGGCGATTTTTACGTTAATTGGTTCATTTCTGTGGCACGGGGACTGGGTCTTTGTGCCATCTTCGAGATTAGAATTCATCGGTGAGCCCCATTCGTACAAACAAGCAGGTCGCTTATTGGCATCAGGCCTCTCAGGGAAAAGTGAAATAGAATACGAATAGTTTTAACAGCACAAAACATTACATACAAGCTGGGACTTTGACAGATTATAGATCCAGTACATTATGCATCCTTGTCACTCAACTGAATTTTGAACCCAGCACAGCAAATAGACAGTTGAGTATGCTTAAATGAGAGAGACTAGTAACCAAACCAAACCAAACCCCATGGCACTACAGCCCTTGAAGGGCCTTGGCCTACCAAGCGACCGCTGCTCAGCCCGAGGGCCTGCAGATTACGAGGTGTCGTGTGGTCAACACGACGAATCCTCTCGGCCGTTATTCTTGGCTTTTTAGACCGGGGCCGCCATCTCACCGTCAGATAGCTCCTCAATTCTAATCACGTAGGCTGAGTGGACCTCGAACCAGCCCTCAGGTCCAGGTAAAAATCCCTGACCTGGCCGGGAATCGAACCCGGGGCCTCCGGGTAAGAGGCAGGCATTTCAGGTAAATTTCAGGATTCCATCGGCACTTCAAACCATCGCAGTTGAAGGGCCATAAAATTAAATTCTATGACATTGTTAAAATAAGTAGCCTATAGCCTTAAGAGAAACCAGAAGGAACTGTCTTTGGCATGCTAAATAAAAAGACCGAGCGTGTTGGCCGTGCGGCTAGGGTCGCGCAGCTGTGACTTTAATTCGGGAGATGGTGGGTTCGAATCCCACGGTAGGTCACCCGGTTTCCCATTTTCCACACCAGGCACACCTTAATTAAGGCGACAGTCGCTACCTTCCCAATACTCCCATCCTTCAGTCGCCGAAAACCTTCTTTGTGTTAGTGCGACGTTAAACCAGTAGCACCGAGCTCGATAGCTGCAGTCGCTTAAGTGTGGTCAGTATCCAGTATTCGGGAGATAGTGGGTTCGAACCCCACTGTCAGCAGCCCTGAAGATGGTTTTCCGTGTTTACCCATTTTCACACCAGGCAAATGCTGGGGCTGTACCTTAATTAAGGCCACGGCCGCTACCTTCCCACTCCTAGCCCTTTCTTGTCCCATCGTCGCCATAAGACCTATCTGTGTCGGTGCGACGTAAAGCAACTTGGAAAAAAAACCAGTAGCAAAAATAAGAGTTTAGGGAATATATCTTCAGGATGAAAGACTATGTGTTTGAAAGCGCGCGTGCATTCTCATTATATTCATTTACGGGAAATAATTTAAATCACTTTAAATTTTAATTTAAAATTACATAATGACTGGAGCTTTTTGTGGGACTTTGAACAAGCCATCTTAACTTACACGGCTTTCCTTCCGTACACCAACTGACCTCGAAATGCACTCAACACTCTCATATTGAAATTGCAAATTATAAATAAACATTAAAATAAACATTACCTCGAAAATGTGTTGACCTTTATGTGCCATTTGGTTGGTCCTCAAACACTGTTTTATGAAAATGTTGTTGTAATATTCTTTGTGAAGAGTATTTCGTACTAAAAATAACTTTGCACTTAATCAAAAGAATTTTAAACAGGAGTCTGATTTTCTTTTCGTGCAAATTATGAAACTGGATCACTCCTGAATTGTTTGTAATTTCATTTCAGATACTAACAGATTTGAAAAAATCCACAACCTGTTTCCAGTCATTCGACCAGGTCAGGAATGGAATTAATGAAGTCCTTATCTAGCGGCGAGGATAGGAATTGTGCCGGCTGCCGAAGTCTGTCGCACTCCTCTGGGGCAATGTTTAATGAATGAAAGATGAAATGAAATGATATTGGAGAGTGTTGCTGGAATGAAATATGACGAGGAAAACCGGAGTACCCGGAGAAAAACCTGTCCCGCCTCCACTTTGTCCAGCACAAATCTCACAGGGAGTGACCAGGATTTGAACCACGGAACCCAGCGGTGAGAGACCGGTGCGCTGCCGCCTGAGCCACGGAGGCTCTAACATATTTGAATACCTACTAAATATATCTGACCTATGACTGAGGTCCTGTGCTATACATCTGTTGTTAAACAGATTGTTTCGCAAGGCAGTGTGTGTATCAGAAAAGGAGTATGCCTATATAGATATTTATTAGGTAGGCCCTACATATTTGTGAACAAGTAGTTCACACAGTCGAGGGAAAACGAACAAGCTACCCTACAGCATTTGTTTCCTGACTTCGAACTACAGATTAACCAAATCAAGTATTTACAGTATGGTGTATTTCTACAACCATATTACCTATGACGGTAGGTGTTGAGGATTCAGCCAGCCGTCAAACCGTTGATACAACACACTCTTATCAGATTGAACATTTTTTTAACAACGAGGAAAACATAGGGCCAACTCAGGATACCCGTTGACAGTATCGAGATCCGAACTTTAAATCTTCGGCTTCCAGTCTCATCACGCAACACGCAATGGAGCTAAATTTACAACCGAAAACAAGAAGCTACAAAAATGAAACGCTGCACTGTAAAAATGTCATAGGAGAAATATCACAAAATCGCCTTACTCAGAAATATTAGACCAATAATAATAATAATAATAATAATAATAATAATAATAATAATAATAATAATAATAATAATAATAATAATAATAATAATTCCACCCACCGACCTCTTACTCAAAGAAATTGTCGATTTAAGTACATTTATAAGTTGCATGTAAAATGAAATTGTGTCGTCTCACCATGGCGAAATGTGAGAAATACTAGAGTGATTTCTCGAACTCAGCGACGTCTTCTTAAGTGACAATTCAAACAATATTCTCTTACGAGTAAAATATGCACCAAACTGTCATCTGTTTTCCTTTTTTTATCTCTACTCTCTCGATAGAACTCACTCGCCCCTGTCCCGTTTAGAAAATCACCTCACAGATACAGTGGATTGCTGCCTGAACCTAGCCGCTAGCTGTGACATTAGGTAACTCACCGCCTCCACAGAAGGAATGTCCGGCGTCACTGGAGCGGCTGTGGTCGTAGTAGGTACGGGAGCAGGTCTCACGGCGACTACGAACACTGTCAGAACAACGTTGCAGAGCGCGATCATTCTGTAACTGTGATGCACGCTGCTGTATCAAGGCTGGGAACCAGTGATATCTGATACATAACCATGCGCGCCTTGGTGTTTATAGCACGCCAACAGCTGGGCTCTCAGTTGTGGGTGGAGAAACCTCTTTTGCATGAATCATCTATTCTTAGATTCCACACATCGATGGTATTTCCTCCAGCTCACGCGCCAAACAAAAGACATGTAACTGTATGGCTCAATAGAAACAAAGAGCAAAAGGATGTAGGTATGTTAATTGCCCAAGGAAATCCGCTTGGAAATCATCTGAGTGACACATCAATAAGAAAAACAGACTATCCCAGACAGTGTCGATCTCGTGAGTTGGCATGTTTGTAAATAGCGTCTAAGGGCTCCTATGTTTATACAGTCTGGGCATTGTGTACTTCGTGAAAGAAGATTGATTATTAAGCCGTGAACACTCTGAGCAGTACGGCCAGTACGACTTATTCACACGTTTGTTATATATCGAAATAGGGGTGGTACCGGCTCAGTGTTCAGACGGTAGAGCCCAAGTTGGCGTGTGGCGGTGCCCAAATATGACAGCCTCGTGTGGGGAGATTTACCGGCACATAAAAAGAGAATGCATACTGCCTCTGTGGTGTAGTGGTTAGTTTCATTAGCTACCACCCCCGGAGGCTCGGGTTCGATTCCCGACTCTACCACGAAATTTGAAAACTAGTACGAGGGCTGGAACGGGATCCCCTTATCCTTGGGAGGTCAACTGAGTAGAAGGGGGTGGGGGGGTTGATTCCCACCTCAGCCATTCTCGAAGTGGTTTCCCGTAGTTTCCCAATTCTGCCTAACTTAAGGCCACGGCCGCTTCCTTCCCTGTTCCTTGTCTCTCCCCTCCGATCCTCCTATCCTCCAACAAGGCCCATGTTCAGCTTAGCAGATGAGGCCGCCTGGGATAGGTACCGGTCCTCCTCTCCAGTTGTACCCTACCCGACCCAAAGTCTAACGTTCCAGGTCACTGACCTTAAGGCTGTAGAGGTGGGATCCCTCGATGAGTCCGAGGGGAAAAATCAAGCCTGGAGGGTAAACAGATTAAGAAAGAAAGGTTTTTTTTTACTATTTGCTTTACGTCGCACCGACACAGATAGATGGGAAAGGAGAGGCCTAGGAATGGGAAGGAAGCGGCCGTAGCCTTAATTAAGATACAGCCCCAGCATTTGCCTGGTGTGAAAATGAGTAAACCACGGAAAACCATCTTCAGGGCTGCCGACAGTGGGGTTCGAACCCACTATCTCCCGGATGCGAGCTCACAGCTGCGCGCTCCTAACCGCACGGCCAACTCGTCCGGTAAAGAAAGAAAGAAAGAAAGAAAGAAAGAAAGAAAGAAAGATGAAAGAATACATGTGGCACGAAATATTTCATAACAGTCTATAGCGCCACATGTTACGAAAAAAACAACGGCGCAACAGCCCCGAAGGCCGCGACCTACCAGGCGACCGCTGCTCAGCCCGAAGACCTGCAGATTACAATAGTAATGTTATAGTGTCCCACTAACTAAATTTTAACGGTTTTGGGAGACGCCGAGGAGCCGGAATTTATCCCTGCACTTCTTTTACGTTCAAGTAAATCTACCGACACGAGGCTGACGTATCTGAGCACCTTCAAATACCACCGGACTGAGCCGGAATCGAACCTGCCAAGTTGGGGTCAGAGAGGCAGTGCCTCAATCGTCTGAGCCACTCAGCCTTGCCCTGCAGATTACGAGGTGTCGTGTAGTCAGAACGACAAATCCTCTAGGCCGTTATTCTTGGCTTTCTAAGACTGGTGCCGCCATCTCACCGTCAGACATCTCCTCAATTGTAATCACGCAGGCGGAGTGAACGTCCAACGAGCCCTCAGATACAGATAAAAATCCCTGACCTGGCCGGGAATCAAACCCGGGGACTCCGGGTAAGAGGCAGGCACGCTACTCTTACACCGCGGGGCCGGCGCGGAAAAACAAAAGGTTTAAGAATCGTAACTTCCCTCGTCGGTAGATGCAGAGAGGGTCTCGGCCCACAAGTGGCCACGGCTGGTCCATGGTCCAACAGTTCTGCACTCCGACCGGCCAACCGAGCAGCGGAGGGGTGGCCGTGGCTCTACGCCTCCGTATTCGGGAGGCGGGAAAGGGCTGGACCTCACGACTGGTCCCCACCACCGGCTGTCCTGGGAATAATTTTCCGTGGTTTTCCATTCCCCTGCACTAAAGCGAATGCCGGGACAGTTCCTAGTATAGGCCACGACCGCCAACCCCTTCACCTTCTCCGAGCATTTCCTTCACCGTCACAAATCTCCCGGCCTGAGAGACGGCGTTACCGTCTAAGAGGCCCGCCTCCCCCTTCATGGGAGGAACGAAAACGTTTTAGTAATAGTAGTAGTAGTAGTAGTAGTAGTAGTAGTAGTAGTAGTAGTAGTAGTAACTTCCCTGCAGGTTCAACGCGTTTCTGACATCACTGACATCACCGCAATGACCACAGCAGGATATGAATTGTCAAAACAATTCCGTACATTCATATCATCGCGGTCGTTAACCTGTCACTGCATTTGAGGATCTTACAAATGCTGACCTTGAGCCTTGTGTGACACATATGTACATTTCATGGTGGTCAGTGTGCACTATCATCACCAGTAATGCTGTACAACGAAAATAAAAAATAACCGATCACCCTACGATGTTTACTTAAGGGCTTATTATGCTGCTTTAGCGCTACCGTGGGTTTTTAGAGTTTTCATATAAATATCGTCCGCCTCTGTGGTGTAGTGGTTAGCGTGATTAGCTGCCACCCCCGGAGGCCCGGGTTCGATTCCCGGCTCTGCCACGAAATTTGAAAAGTGGTACGAGGGCTGGAACGGGGTCCACTCAGCCTCGGGAGGTCAACTGAGTAGAGGTGGGTTCGATTCCCACCTCAGCCATCCTGGAAGTAGTTTTCCGTGGTTTCCCACTTCTCCTCCAGGCGAATGCCGGGAAGGTACCTAACATAAGGCCACGGCCGCTTCCTTCCCTCTTCCTTGCCTATCCCTTCCAATCTTCCCATCCCTCCACAAGGCCCCTGTTCAGCATAGCAGGTGAGGCCGCCTGGGCGAGGTACTGGTCATACTCCCCAGTTGTATCCCCCGACCAAGAGTCTGAAGCTCCAGGACACTGCCCTTGAGGCGGTAGAGGTGGGATCCCTCGCTAAGTCCGAGGGAAAAACCGAAACTGGAGGGTAAACAGATGATGATGATGATGGTATAAATATCTAGTGTAATGTGCACCTCGAGGGAAAAACTAGCGTTAGGGCTGATGACATTTCCATAAATGTCATGACTCCAATTTAAGATTGTTTCTTCTAATGCACAGTTTTCCAACAAACTGATAGCGTGCGGTCCTTTCCTTATTTTTATTTTTTTTCTTACTTTTGTTCTTCTCTCCCTTCCTCCTTTTCTTCCTTCTTCCTTCTTCAAGAATACAACGGAACATAATGAAATACAAAAGGAACAGAACAGAAGAAGTGTTATTACTGTAATGGGAACATAATAATAATAATAATAATAATAATAATAATAATAATAATAATAATAATAATAATAATAATAATTGTACCGGGAGCAGCTGTACTCACTAGGCTGCTAGATAGGGTCTTCTCCGACATCAAATTTGAATACTTGTACCACTACTTGGATGATGTCGTCGTATTTTCGGAAACCTTCGAAGAACATCTAGATCATCTGCGAGAAGTTCTCAATCGCCTTCGTAAGGCTGGGTTAACTGTCAAGTTGTCCAAGGTTGCCTTTGCTAAGCCCTCTATGTCATTCCTAGGGCATATTGTGTCACCTGATGGTGTTGCAGTCGATCATTCGAGAACACAGGCCATCCGTGATTTTAAGCCTCCCAAGGACATTAAAGGTATCGCCAGGTTTATTGGTATGGTGAATTTCTTCCGAAAGTTCATTCCTAACTTTGCTAATAGAGCGGCGCCCTTAAACCTTCTTCGTAGGAAAGGCATCAAATTCGAGTGGGGACCTTCTCAACAAGCCGCTTTTGAAGATCTTAAATTAGCTCTCTGTAATGCCCCTGTACTTGCTATGCCTGATTTCTCGAAAAAATTCATCGTCCAAACTGACGCGTCGTCGTCAGCAGTAGCTGCAGTCCTTCTTCAAGAGACTGAACTAGGGAGGCGACCCATCGCCTATGCATCTAGGACCTTGTCGGCTCAAGAAGCCAAGTATTCCATCTATGAGCTCGAAGGTTTGGCAGTTTTATTCGCCTTAGAAAAGTTCCGTCTCTATCTGGAACACGTCAAATTCGACCTGGAGACAGATAATCAAGCCTTAAGCTGGGTCTTAGGTAGGCCGCGTCGTACTGGTCGTATAGCCCGTTGGGCCATCCGTATTTCTGCCTTCCAATTCGATGTCAGGCATATCAGAGGTACCGAAAATGTTGTTGCTGATGGACTCAGTCGTATGTTTTCTAACGACGTCGAGACCCATGAACCGGTCGACAGTTCATCACCTCCCGAGTCCATACTATCTGGTGTTAATGCCATCTTAACAGATGCTCCCATGCTTTTTAGGGATATTGAGAAATACCAACGTGAAGATCCGACGCTGGCTCCGATAATGGAAACCCTTTCTTCTGGGGAACATGTCGTCCCTTATGTTCTGAGAAATGGTGTTTTATGTTGCCCTTCGAGGCATGACAAGATGATGAAGGTTGTCGTTCCAGCTGTTCTTGTGCCTATGATCTTCAAATACTATCATGAGATCCCATTGGGGGGGCATCTGGGAATATTTAAAACTCGTGAAAAGATTCGTGAAATGTTCATCTGGAAAGGTATGGACGGTGAAATCCGTGAACTTGTAAAAGCTTGTAAATCTTGTTTGCTCAGTAAACCCACCATGTCCACCAAGGTAGGCCTTTTGTCTTCGCATCAAGCATCGCGCCCCATGGAACGCCTGTATATTGATTATGTAGGACCCTTCCCCCAGTCAAAGGGAAATGCTAACAAGTTCATCTTTGTATGCGTAGATGGCTTTACTAGATTTTCCTGGTTATTTCCGACTAAGCTGGCTACCGCTCAGTCTACCATTACTTGCTTAAATTCTATTTTTGCTTCTTTTGGTCCGTGCCAATATATTGTATCTGATAATGCTAAGGCTTTTACATCTAATTTATTTCGTAAATTCTGTTTTGACTTGTCCATCTCTCATGTAACTACGTCTGCTTATTACCCTCAACCATCTCTGGCTGAACGGGTTAACCGTAATCTCAGGTCCGCACTTATTGCCTATCATCATGAAGATCATTCCAGGTGGGACACGTCCCTGCATTGGTTAGCTTTTGCTTTGAATTCGGCGGTTCATGAATCACATAAATTTACTCCAGCCTCGTTGATGTTCAAGTTTGTTCCCAGCACGCCGCTCTCTAACCTCTGGTCTCTGAGTGACATTCTACCCGAGACAATAGATCCGGACAACATTAAAGATCTTTGAAAGAAGGCTAAAGCCAATCTTAAAGTGACTCATGAAAAGGTTAGGGAAAGGTATGATCGTGGACGGAGACCCACCCCTTTGAAGGTAGGTGACCAAGTTATGGTCAAGAACTTTGTTCCCGCGGGCAAGCTTGCCCCCAGATTCCAGGGGCCGTGTGTCATTCTCGATTTTCTTACGCCGGTTACATTGTTAGTAAGCAATCCAGCCACCGAGAGGATATTTAGGGTTCACCTGTCCCAGGTGAAACCGGTGTAAATTTTGTGTCAACTTGCTTCATATAATTTGATAGGAATATGAAGGTTATATTTTTTTTTGAGTTTCCACTCTTAAGGCATTCTGCTCCTTCTATAATTTTTTGTTTTATATGTAAGCATTTTTTGTAAAACCTTCCCCGATCCGTTAAACTGCCATTTTGTCCTTACCATGGCCATTACCACGCTCCCGTCTCCTGCTATACACACTGTGGCTTGCGTATATTAAATGCCATGGATATCTGCACGCCGCTGGCCCCTCAACCTCTCCACCAAGCCTGTGCCCTCAAAAATGATGATGGTCCAACAATATTCTGCCGCCTAGCTTTAATGTTTCAGTGCCCCCGCAGCCGCGCGGCGCCGTGCCGCGACTGGGTTTGAGGATGGGCCCCCTCGGCCCCAGCGAGGACGACATGTGCACGGCGAGCCGGAGCTCTCCTCCCGGCCTAGGCTGATGTGCGGCGCACGACCTGCTACCTGCCCGCAGCCTGTATATCTTCACCGCGGTCGCGGCGTGTTGCAACACCTCTGCTCCCCTCATAGTGCGGGCGAGCGGTATCTCAGGGTACTTGAGGGGTCCGAGCGGCCTCCTTTGGACGCAAGCTGCAACGGCCGGTCTGGCCATCCAACTTAATCAACATCAACTACATGGACAGTTACTATAAGCAATGACTACACTTGGAAATTCAACAGCAATATTTGGTGGACATTGCAAAATTTTTCATCACTTTTAAGTATTAAAAGTTTATCTTCAGAATTCAACTTCTACAAACATAAAGACTGTACTTCACCTGCAACAACAAAATTTTGAAACTGAATCAAACCAAATTAAGGAAATCTTATAAAATGTTTCTGCAATCAATCTTCATATTAACTTGGACCTTGTTTCAAACAGATTTCATGTGTCACCCCTGGAGGAACTTTTGGGGGGGAGGTCTGTACTGGGCGGTACACCTCCACGCCGCTAATTTAAAATGTGCGCCTGTCGAAACTCCTCTGCTGGAGGAAGTCTGAACTTTATGGACAGTATTAATTTTCTACTTTCTCAGAAGATGTCACTACCTGTAAATTTTGGAGTTTTGGAACTGTGTCATTTTTGATGTGTTTTTGTTTTGCTTGAAGTAAGAAGTGTGAACTTTCTCTTCTAGAGGACACTACTGAAGAACTACAATAGTGCACCCTAGTGCGAAGAAAAAGAACTGTTCTTTGGAGAAAATTTTATTTCAAAAGTTGGTTTCTGGTTAAATTTCTTTCTGTTATTGTTTAAGTTGGCTGTATACCCCTCTTTTTCCCCTTGTTTTAGATTTATCCAATCCCGAATTTCTTTGAGTAATTTCCGACCAATCCGATGTATCTTCCCCCAACTTGGATATGTTTCTGTACCCTAGCCAATAAAGTGATTGTGGGCGGGTGTTCTCTTCCCTAAAACGCCTAGAACCTTCCGCGAGAGTATTTAAACTGCTGATTTTTGGGTCTCCGGGCCACTTCTGTTCCATCTTTCAGTGTGTAAAGTACATAGCAGGGGGCGGGGAGCGCCTCTTTCTTCTCCAGCTGTTCAACACCAGGTAATGGCCTCTTAATAACTTCTTTTCTTGCTAGGTCGGCAGTTTAACACTCGGGGCGGGTTCGAAGCGTTTCCACCATGTAACCTTTTCCTAAAATGTAACCAATCTTTTCATCTATTCTCTTTTAAAGCTGCATATTGGGATAGAGAGTGCTAACCCTCTCGAGCTCCCACTCACATTGTTTTGAGGTGAACTTATTTTCTCAACCTATTCTTCGTTAACGTAAAAGAAATTGCTCTCTTCTAAAGTCACCTCTGTAGTATGGGATTAGCCCTTGCATTAGTGGCCTAGAGCCAGATTAGGTTTTAAAAACAAGTGTATTAGGAGTGCAGATCGCCTCCTCTCAAATTGTTATTTTAGAGGTCATGTAATTGCCCCTTTTCATTTAATAGACCTCAGTAGGTTGGGTATTTTACCCCTGTGTCTATGTCCAGTGAGGACAACTCGAAGGTGGAGTTTGGTGTGGCCTTTGAGAGGCTTAAAGTTGAGAGCGAGTGGCTCTTTTGAAAATTGAGTGTTGTATGCCTCGTGGAGGCTTTTCAGTGTAATTTGGAGCAAGGACTCCTAGGCATGAATGGGGTTTTCTGCCCCTCTGTTGAAACTTGTGTCTGGGGTAAAACTGAGCTGATTGCCCAAGCATTGTGAAGTCAGGGCGCGAAGCCCAAATCCTGTAAATATTGTAACTACCCTTTGGACTTGCTACTTTGTACCTGCCATGCTTGTTATTTCTTTGTTTTTGAAAAGAAAATATAACCTTGTTAAATTTTACATTAACTTTGATTCCGTAGTTTGAGACCCGTTCACGCCCGCACCTTCTTTCACCCCTACCTACCACTAAAATACGGTAACAATAATAATAATAATAATAATAATAATAATAATAATAATAATAATAATAATAATAATAATAATAATAATAATAATAATAATAATAATAACCACACATTTTTCAAGGCAAACACTCTGGATATACATCACATTCACAGAACCAGGTCCCCAAGGCAAAGAGTGGGTAACTTATACTTCGTTCAATCGACCAAACTGATGGAAATGTCCTGTAGGCAGAAAGAATCCCAACCCTAACTATTTTTATTTCAATGTAGACGTTCTTCGATTGGCCAAACTCTGATAGACTTTTCAGAAGCTCCACACGAAAAACTCCATTAGTACGTATGGTCACTGGACGAATCTTCATATTTAACATACTCTACAGGCAGTACGATATAATCTCGCCTTTTACTTCTGGTGTTTCGGCTTACGTTCCGTGAGTTTTCCACAGCTCCAATTATAACTACTGCAGAGCGCTGGTTGTCCGGCTCCATAGTTAAATGGTTAGTGTGCTGGCCTTCGTTCACTCTGGTCCCGGGTACGATTCCCGGCCGGATCTGGTATTTTATCTTCGTATGGTTAATTTCACCGGCTCGGGGGCTGGGGGTTGTGTTCGTCCTAACTTAAATTCACCAAACTCGATTCATAATAGTTAATAATCAGAAACATACAACAAAATTGTCAATTGATTAATTAATAATCAAAGACATACAAAATTGTAGTTTGCTAAATGGTCGTTAAGACCGAAAGCCAAAATGAAAAAACAAAACAAGAAATAGCGCTGGCACAGATGGGTCTTATGACGACGATGGGACAGGAAAGGTCTAGGAGTGGGAAGGAAGCGACCGTGGCCTTAATTAAGGTACAGCCCCAGCATTTGCTTGCTTGATGCTTGTTGTTTTAAGGGGCCTTTTCTGAAAAGAGACTAATGATTTTGTACTTTGAGGGCCATCTTTTTTCACAGGAAAGAGGTAAGTTCCAGATCTGCTTTCTTCGGAGTAGACTTTCACGGAAAAAAGTTAATTATGTCCTTGATGGTACAATGTCCAATAACGGATTATTTATATTGGTATTATAAATCTACTCATTCGGGACAAATATTTCAGATTCCCTATGGAATCAACATCTATATCATTTGATGGTACCTGCCGCATTATTCACAACAGAGAGTTCATTGTGGTCGTTTATTACGAGGTTAAGTTTATGACTAGCATAGCGGCAGAAAATAGCATTTTGATACCTATTGTGACCGTTCATCACATCGTCCTGAGCATGTTATGGTACCCTACAGTTTGAATATGCCGTTTTCCGTACGAGTTTACGACAAATAGTTCCCATACCAGCGTATTTTACCCGTCCCGGGATGCGAGTTGCTCGCCGCCAACCCGAGAGGCCGAGCTCTCGTTACGCGCAAGTAGCTAAAACGGGTCTTGCGCTAGCGAGCAATTGAAAAGCGCTCCTTCTCTGATGAATGAAGAGAGAACGAGGCACGCCAAGCGAAGCAGTAGATGTAGGTCACGGAGCATTGCCTCAAACCCTGGAAATATTATATCTCTGCAGAATTCCCTGCATATTCACTCGTTCCAATCCATAATCGTCAACTGTTTCTGGAAATAATGAAATGAAATGTCGTATGGCTTTTAGTGCCGGGATATCCCAGGAAGGGTTCGGCTCGCCAGGTGCAGGTCTTTCTATTTGACACCCGTGATGAGGATGAAATGATGATGAAGACAACACATACACCAGCCCCCATGCAATTGGAATTAACCAATTAAGGTTAAAATCCCCGACCCGGCCGGGAATCGAACCCGGACCCTCTGAACCGAAGGCCAGTACGCTGACCGTTCAGCCAACGAGTCGGACTCTGGAAATAATAATAATTGTGAAGTACCTACGTGACGGATCTTTATGAGTTACGACTCGTAAGAATCAGTGGATTTTATGCTATTTTTTACATAATTGAAATAGTAATGAGTACGCAGTAAACAAGGCTGTAGCCACATGGCTTTCAGATGTTGACAGCGGGCTACGGGACGAAACTCAATCATTCCCCGAGCTGAGACTCCACCTACCATGTGACGCTTTCGAGATTATAGACAGATCCACGATGCGATCGTAATGAAAATCGATCAGTGAGAAAATGAGAGAATGAGATTTAATTTGATACTACACTCAATGTTGTGAACTACGGATTATCGGAGCGATGTCTAGCAAAGAGGAGTGGTTCATCCCTTCCAGGCACGCCAGACCGCTCTAGTTATATACGGGATGTATTTGAAACAGTAAGACACTCTAATTTCTACAGTCTACGTTCTACACCGTGCTATACCGTGCTTATTCTCATACATACTTGCCGTGATAAATTGTGCAGTGGACAATAGTTTTGTCAGATTTAGTGGTGACTCAGTAATTATTCGCGAGTGGCTACGAGAGAATAGCACTTTCCAGTGAAGTGATTTAAAGACAATGTGTATATAAGATTCACTGCTAGAGAATTCACAAGGGGTGGCACGTAGCCCTGAGTATAGTTGTCTGTAGGGCGTGTGTAGAGACATGTTAAACCATACCTGAGCAAAATAAATGCAGCTTAAATGCAGCGAGCTATGCTGCCGTATAAGTAAGTGTACGGACGTAATAATACTGAGGGATCAGTGTAGGAGATCTGCAACTGTGTCTTGTTTATAGAGCAAGCTGGGAGAAGGAATGAACGGCTTGTCATTGAAAGGGCAGTATCCGCTAGGCAACCCCAGATGCAGTAGATGATCTGTTTACTCATGACTAGTGCTGTGAGTTAGGCCAACTTAAAACCACATCAATTTAAATTAACAGTTTTTAACCAGTGAAAGTGACCAGCCAAACGTGTGTTAACTCAGTGCCTAAATGCTGAGATTGAACTAAATACGTGAATGAGGAAATAGTATCTGGCGACATGAACAATACCAATACTAGATTACGAGAGCTCGAGTCCCTGAGTATCTCTAATCGTAATAATTATAATCTGTGTCACAAATCTAGCAAAGTTATGATCAGTAAATATCCTCAATTGTGTACTAGAACCAGAGAAATCGCCATCCGAGGAAGGAGACTATGAGCAGATTGCCTGTATTCATTCTACACGTCGTGGAACTTCCAGAAATTTCAACAACTGAGCGAGAGCCCAGCCAACATGCGAGGACCTCATCAGCTGCTGAAACCTGGACTCTGCACCGCTACCGACGCCGTGATGTTCGAGTAGATCCATGATGTGCTTTCCCGGGGTAGCTCTCCGTGATTGCAGAAAGTGTTGAGCATCATTTCAAGTCTATTGGCGTGAAGTCGTGTCGTTTAAATTAAATGTAAATAATTAACTTGTTTGTAAATACTTCAGAATATAGTTTAGCGTTTAGCTGTTTCAAAGGGATGGATATAGTTATTCAATTAGGGTTTATAAAGATTTTTCTTCTTGGTCGGATGACCGTTTTTATTTTTAACAAGGGAAATGTAGTGCATGTTATATTTAAGGCCCTAGATTAAATCATGTGTGAAGTGATTTAATATTTAAAGGGATTTTTAATATAAAGTAAGATGACCCCACTTAACATCATTTTATAAATCAGCATGAGTCATCAAAGGATTCTGAGATTAATTATTTTACTCTTCACACAAGTGTTAGGCAGTTCCTCCCATGTAGCGTAAGATTGCTGAACCAGAAATGAAGAAGTGATAGTGGGGTGTAACTATACTTATTTAGCTCGCGAGTGTTAATGTTTATTTGTCCGGAAGGGATAGGATTTTCTTCTTTAAGTTTGCATGTGATTGGTATACCGGGAAGAGGGGCGGAGCTTTTATGCAGATTAGTGTCTAGGTGGGATGTTATGTGAGAATATGAATTTTCCCCAAATGAGTGGTTGATAATTGCGAGCGGGATGCCGCACCAGGAATATGATTAAGGCCAGATTAGAGCCAATATGCGATATTGATACCGACAGCATCCAGGGGAAATTAAGGGAATTAAATAATGAGTTGCGAGAGAATTGCCATTAGAGACGGCACTGTACCGTTGTATATTGAAAAGGAGAGTAGAAAGGGAAGCAGTCTGTTGGCATGTTTGATTTATGGCAGAATGACAGCTGCAGCGAAATGCTTACCTTACCGCACTAGGGGACACTTAGCAGGCCGGCTCGCTCTCATTCACGATATGACAAACCACATGCTATCATTTAGAGACTACCGCCATCGGATAGATTTTCAGTTCTTGAGATGAGAGAATGCCCCTCCATTTAATTTACATTTAAATCAAGGCGTATAGGGATTACAGGTGAACTACACACTAAACGTAGTCAGTGGAGCTTTGTTCATTCCCAGGCAGCAGCGGTGGACACGCCCACTGTTGTCAACTGTTGATGGATTATACCATCAATAATTCATTAAACGAATATGAAATGCACTATTGATGTTTGTCTTTACTTTCCAGGAAGTGATATTTAATATGTTAGTGTGCTGGTTTTGTTTCACTATATGTATTGTTTCAGGAAACAGCGTTGCAAATGTCTTGTGTGTGAATTAGTATTTAAGTGATATCCCGATTAAACATGCGACATATAAGATTGACGATTGATTAGATATTCAGATAGGTTTTCCAAGAGAATGCTGAGATACGACTGTCATGTGTCCTGAAGTGTACTCATAACGTCTATCATAAATCCAGTTAATTTGACGACATGTTTCGTAACTTGTCATTTAAAAATGTTAAGTCACGATACGAAACATCGCAAGATTTGTTTTATTTATATATCTTCGTGTACAGTGATGCAAGTGTAAAGTGTGACAAGTGCTTTGAATAGTTTAATGGTCAGAGAGGAGACGCCTTCTCGAATTTCTAAAGCTATGGAGTGTAATGTAAATCTAGAAAGAGATTATAGAGACATTGAACCAATCAAGAAAATTTTAAGTGTATATAATTTCATGTATTTTAAATGATATGGTATATCTGTGCAAATAGTATACCTGTGCTTCCTTATTTATTACAATAATGTTATGAAAGATAGATCCGTTCTTCTCATTTTTAGTGTAGCTGTATTCCTCTTATAATGAAGGTTCCCCTACTATAGAGATAATTAGTTTATTGCCCCTTTCCGGACGGTTCGTTGACCCGAATAGCTCTCCTGAGCCCAGCCGCGGACTCACTCTAGAAAGGGAGGTGGGACTTCGACGCTGGGCTCGTTCGGAGGTCTCATAAAAGATATTATACTTAGCCACAGCATTTGATATCTACGCTAATTTGTTTATGCACTGGAGCCCTGGATAGGTGCATAACTTGGCTTCCGTACGTGGGGCTTGATACTGCTGTTTGGGCAAGCTTTATATCGTATGTGTGGCGCTATAACTTGGCGCCCAACATACGTGTGGCGTAGTGTTTTAGGGGCAAGATCCTATACCCATGTTTCGGGATAGAATTTCGCTTCTAAATGTGCGGCTCAGTTCGAATACCGCTACTATAGAAGGTGTGCCCAACAAGCTAGTATTACCAAATTGGTATGGTTAGAACTAAATCAATGGAAATATCTAGTTTATTCGTATATTTGATTTATCACGAAAGCGGAATACGAGATAGAAACAGAGCGTGTGAACACAGTAGTTACGATGAATAATAGGTCGGATGGAGTGCTTAAGTCACTACCATAGACAGTGTATCACGCGTAATGATACTCAAATGAGTGATAAAGGTAAATTAAATTTAAATAACAAATATAGGGAGAAGATTGAAGAATCGTGCGTCCAGATTAAGTGGAAACGTGCACGATGATCACTCAAATTGTAGCAGACCCGATAAATTTATGGAGTTGTGAAACTTCAGGGAAACAGTGAAATGGCTTTCCCAGTTTTCAGGATAAAATGATTGGATGGAGTTCTTCAAATTCTACTGGTCACGAGTCTAGGCTAAATCCGGTGCGTTTGTAACAAGCCTTGGTACTTTAGGGGATACGTCCCATGTCATGAATTAGATATCGTGGATAACAGGGGGAGCCTCATCCCACTTCTTTATATTTCAAAATAAACAGTGATTTATTGTCAGCTCGTAGACAGGCGATTGTCTGCTCGTGCATCTCGCAAATCTCGAAGCTGAGAGCATCCAGTGTTTATGGAGTATACTATGTGTCAGGTATACGTAAATTCTCGAACCCATTGTAGGTCGCGAATTCGGTTATTATTATTTCGCGAAGGGCTAAATATATTTCAGTTGTATTTCGGGATAATACTGTATTTATGTGTTATGTACGGGCACACTAAGAAAGCAAAAACAATTATTAGGAGGTGTGACGCAGCTGTTGTGTAGCTGATTCCTGCTTAAGATGATTTGTTATTTTTGAAAAGAACACACATTTCTAAATTTAGGAAAGAAGTCAATTTAACTGAGGCATTACGGACAGCTTAATCCGGGAGGTACAGAATTCTCAAGAATATCATTAAGTATGGATAGAGAGGCCATGAGTGCGATGTTCGCCTACATGAAGGCCGAAAAAGCAGGACATTCGAAGGAACAATTTAATGAACAGAAGCAGGCATATGCACAGCTTAATGAACGTTTCGATGAACAGAAACAGGCAAGCACGCAGGTTAATGAAAGTTTAGATCGCACACTATTCACATGGGGCAGATTGCTACACGTTTAGATTGGTACGAGGCATCATGCAATAACCAGGCCGCAGAGCTCAAAGAGCATTTTACGTCTAGTATTAGTGACGTCACCAATCGCATAGACTCCCTAACGTTAAAGTTAGATCAGACAAGTAGCGAACTAGATGAAAGAATAAATGAAGTAAACACGAAAATGACCGCTCAAGAGACGAAGATTGAAGAGCTCAGATTAAAGATGAATACTGGAGCAGAGAACGTGATAAATATACACACTAAAGTCGAGGAGAACGAGGGGCAGTTAATAGAGGTTGCGGACCACACAGAAACAAAATGTAAAAAACCAAACCCCATGGCACCACAGCCCTTGAAGGGCCTTGGCCTACCAAGCGACCGCTGCTCACCCCGAAGGCCTGCAGATTACGAGGTGTCGTGTGGTCAGCACGACGAATCCCCTCGGCCGTTATTCTTGGCTTTCGAGACCGGACCCGCTATCTCACCATCAGATAGCTCCTCAATTCTAATCACGTAGGCTGAGTGGACCTCGAACCAGCCCTCAGGTCAGGTAAAAATCCCTGACCTGGCCGGGAATCGAACCCGGGGCTTCCAGGTAAGAGGCAGGCACGCTACCCCTACACCACGGGGCCAGCTAACAAAGTGTAAAGAATATATAAATCAACAGATGGACCAAGCAAAGGTCGAGTTGAGTATTGCCGCCGAGGGACAGCAACGGGAAACCCAAGGCAAAGTCCAAGAGTTGAAAGAAAAATTGGAGAAATTCGAGCTGAAGGCTCACAAGGCAGCTATTAAGATAGACGTACATGAAAAGTAGATTCCGGAGTTACAAGAAGAGTTCGAAAACCTCAAACTTCAAGAGTCTCAAGGAGACGAGGGTCTCAAATCAATATTGAAGAAACCCGAGAAAGGTGGCGAAGAGACATTGGGAAATCGTCTTGAATCAGATGTGATGGGTTAGTCATCCAAATAAATGAGACACAACCAAATCATCTTCCGCCAGGGCGTAGCTCAACGCCGAAGGACTTCAGTTCGATACCACTGTACAATTTCATTCGTCTCAATCATGACGAACCGAGGAATTTTGGGTCAAATGTATATCACGCCGAAAGGGTTCTTATCGGAGATGGACCAATACTTCATAGATAACAATATCCCAGCGGACAAACGCTTAAGGGTAGTCGAGCGGTACCTCGCGGAACAACCACTCATATGGTTTAAAGCTTTTAAATATTGTTTCGATGGCTATGAATAGTTCAGGCGTCGATTCCTGAAAAATATTGGTGTCTCGAGACACAGCAGGGGCTGCGCTTGGAGCTGTATTCAAGGCGATGTTCTGCGACAGGTCAAACGCTATTCTGCGAATACTTCGTCCATCAGCTGTTACGGATGAAAGAGCTCAACAGTCCACCATCCGAACTAGAGTTAATTTCGGCGATAGGCAAGCAACTGCCACCCGAAGTCCAGAAGATATTAATCTCCGCTAATGTACGAACAGCCATAGAAGCTGAACACATTCTGCGTCAGCTTGGCCAAACCACTAACGGGGGACATGCCAGGCAGAGACATCACGAAAGTGTACACACTGATCACGTAAAGCCGGAAGGAGGATCTCCGAAACATGGGAACCAAGGTACAAGTTCGGAAGAGAATAGAGAGATGTACCCGACACCAAGGACAGACGACAGGGACCCTTCACGGTGGAACAGACCGGGAGAGAGGTATCGTGGTGACTGGAATTCCAGAAATTACGAATATAGAAGACGTCCAGAAAGAAGAAACGACACTGGATACAATCACGTTGACCGTTTCCGTAGACCTTATACCAGATGGAGAAGCGAGGGTGGACGGTCATGGCGAAGACACCGAGGAACAGACAGGCAGTTACAGGATCGACAAGCCGAATCCAGAAGATATATAGAACAACTGCGAAATCAACTCGATGGAAACGAGAAGTGGCAGAGGCCAATACAAAAGATGGCCTCATCAGAAGAAGTTAGAGGGGCAAAAAGTCTCCAACTTCAAGCCCAACGAGAACAGGACCGAGAAAATCGACTCAACCCCCATCAGTGTAACTCAAGCTAGCAAAGGAAGCGGATGTGCCTGATGGAGTGTGCAGAACAATGGTTGGTGTGGAGCAGTACCGAGCAGCAATAGGGAGGTGGTCATGGAGAATGAAATGGAAAAAACTGAGAATAGAGAGCACCAGAGTGATTTATGGAAGATAGGAGAGATGGTGCTGGTGGCTGTGGTGGTAACGACGTTGTTAGTTATTGGGGGGCGTGGAATTTAATCCCGGCCCGAATGCTAACGCCAATATGAGCTGGAACGACATGGAGGCTATAAAAGGAATAGTCAGAGAGGAGGTGAAGGATGTTTGCACAACAGACCAACTAAAGCAGGTGTTCCAGAACCAGTCAAAGAAATTTGAAGAACTGGAGAGATGGATAAAGGACAAAACAGAAGAGGTAGCAGCAAAGACGGGAAATAATGAAGAAGAAATCAGGAAACTGAAAGAGAAAGTCAAAAATCTGGAAGAAGAGGTGACGAAACTGAAGAAAGTAGAGGCGAACTGTGATCAGGAACGTGTGAAGAAATTTATTTTTATATGCGTAGTGAAGGAAGAGGTAAAAGAAGCTAAACCTGAAGTCATATACCAGGTGGTCGAAGTAATCCAGGCTAAGATGAAGATCAAATTTAGCAAAGTGGATATCGACGATGTTGAAAGGGTTGGAAAAGTGAGAAGTAACAGGCCTATCAGAGAGAAGTTGATATCAACTCTGATGGCGGAAATTATCGTGAGTAATGCGAACAATCTTCAAGGCGAGAAATCATGGGTGAGAAGAGGCAGTAAGTGCTTAAATACTTTAAAAGGTCATCTATTTAGGGCAAGAAGTCAAGGACTCAGAGCGCATATCAGGGGCCAGCAGTTGATAGTATCAAATGGAAAGTGGGTAGGACGTTGGCCGGTGGAGAAGTTGCAGATGATCGACGAAAACCTAAAACGAGAAGAAAACGTGGAATCAAGACTAGTCGATAGGAAGGCAGAAGAGGAAACAGTGCGGGACAACTAAGCAAGTAAGGAACGCACGTCAGGGGTCAGTGTACCGAGCAGTCCAGCGAGCAGTGCAGAAGCTGAAGTGGGGAGTCAGCAAGTGCTGACAGAAGTTGACGCACACGATCCGGGAAGTTCAAACGTAAGTAGGCAAGTGTTCAATACAGAACAAGGAGTACGCGAGGAAATAAAAGGTCAAGGCGCCTTGAATAGAGGGATAAGTTTAAGCCTAAAAGACTTATAGGGCAAGAAAAGCAAAAGTGTGGAAGAAAAGGAGGACAACCTGCGCTCCAAAGGACAAAAGAAAGAAGAAATGAGAATAGATGAGGGTAGGGCTATATGAACATGAAGCAAAAATAAGGGAGGTAATGGTGAGGGATGGGAAGGGAAGTCATAGTCATAGGGTTTATAAATATTGAAGGGTTAGTAAATAAACTAGGTAATGAGGCAGTTAGATGAGGATAGAAAGCTGTGACATTGTGGCGCTACTAGAGACGTGTCTTGAATTCGGGAAAGAGAAAAAATGGAAAGGGTATGAGATAAAGTATAAATCCAGAAGGAAAAGAGCAGAAAGGGGAGATGTCCGGGAGGAATAGCGTGATTGATAAAAGAAGAGATTAGTGAGCTAGTAGAAGATATTGAAAATCAGATGGAGGAAGTAATTTGGGTGAGGCTCAGTAGGGGGAAGAGACAAGGGAGGGAAAAGAAGATATGTCTGGCCTTTGCATACTGCCACCCACAGAACTCTGCTTACGCGAACGAAAAGTTTTACGAGGGATTATTACTAGAAACAGTAAAGAAGACGAGATGATGATGAGGGTAAGAAGGCGATGTGCAGATAAAGAAAGGAATGGGTATGGATCAAAACTGTTAGAGCTATATGCCACAGGCAAATTTTTATATTTTGAATGGATGGTGGGAAGGAGTTAGGGGGGGGCAAGCTGACATTCATTACGGGACAGGGGGTGTGATTGATTTAGTATTGTGTTTAGAGGACATGCTAGAGTATATCAAAAAGATGCAGGTTGGAGACTGGGCTCAGTCCCATCATGCAACAGTACGGGTGACGATAGAAAGAAGCGAGGTAAAATAGAGGGGATAGCTAAAGGTATGCATGGGGAAGGGCATTACCTATACTACATACAGGTGGATGGAAAAGACAAAACAGGAGCTAAATGCCCTTTTAGAGAAGGAGCTGGATGTAATTAGGTGTGGATGGGAAGAGGCCTTAAGAGAAGGTAATACTGATAGAGCGTTAGAGCTAATTGAATACCCACCGAGCTCGATAGCTGCAGTCGCTTAAGTGCGGCCAGTATCCAGTATTCGGGAGATAGTAGGTTCGAACCCCACGGTCGGCAGCCCTGAAAAGGGTTTTCCGTGGTTTCCCATTTTCATACCAGGCAAATGCTGGGGCTGTACCTTAATTAAGGCCACGGCCGCTTCCTTCCAACTCCTAGCTCTTCCCTGTCCCATCGTCGCCATAAGACCTATCCGTGTCGATGCGACGTAAAGCAACTAGCAAAAAAAGTTGAATACCCAATCAAAAAGGGTAGCAGTGGCGAATAGAGTCCCTAGGAGATGGAAGAAGAACGAAGAGGGCTGGTACAACAATGAATGTAAAGAAAAGAGAAAGTTAGTGATGGTGGCGCTAATAGAGTTTAGGGAGAAGGAAGGGTGCAAAGAAAGAATCGCGTTATGTAACCTAAGAAAAGAATACAAATTAAAAATCGCAGAGAGAAAGAGAATTTGGATGAAAGAGCAAGTAGAGCTAATAAATAAGGAGTGCAAGCTGAAACAATAATGGGACAGAATAAATAAAATTAATAAGGGAGAGAAGAGGGTTGGCAAACCGAATATAGCGGACGACCAATGGTTTGACTATTTGCGGGAGCTGTTAGCGGGTGGAGACAAATGGAACCAGGTAGAAAGGGAAATGACAGGAGGAAGAAATTTAGAGGTTCAAATTCAGGAGCTTGATAAAGAGATTTCAACGGATGAAGTGATAAGGGTGCTGAGAAATCTTAAGAGCAAATCAGCGGGAGGATGTAATGGTATTAGCAACGTTTTTGGAAGGAAATAGGCAAACACGAGCAGATAGTAGACGGTATAGTTATTTTAACAGGATATTCAAAGGGGAGAACTACTAAAAAGAGTGCGAAGTTAGAATAAAATACCCTATTTATAAAAAGAAAGGTTGCAGAAATCTACCAAAGAACTATAGAGGAATAACATTATTGGACTCACTGAGTAAAGTCTACACAGGGGTATTGGCGAACAGGTTAAGTGTCTGGGCCGAGAGACAGTCGAAATTGTCAATATATCAAGGGGCGTTTAGAAGAGGACTTACAAAAATAGATAGTATAATGACCTTCAATATGAACATAGAAAAATATCTGGATAGGAAAGGGGGTAAAGTATACTTAGCGACAATAGATTTTGAGAAAGCATTTGACACGTTTAGTAGAGGTGCATTAATAGAAGAATTAGAGAAGGTGGGGATTATCTAGGAAAATGATCAAAGCGGTTCAAGCGTTATATGGGAAGGTCTATTGTCGTGTTAGATTGGAGGAAAATCTGACGAGCAGCCAAATAGAATGTAACGTGGAGCTGAATCAGGGTTGTAAGTTAGCGCTCATATTATTTCTTCTGTTCATTAACGTCATCCTCCAGAAACACGGTGGAAATAACTGGGCAGTGCCAGCGGTAAATGGGTTGGAGATACCAGGTATAATATTTGCCGATGGTGTGATCCTTCTAGCCCTGACAGGGGGAGGCTTCCAGAAATGTCTCGACATGGTTGAGGAATTCGCAAGGAAATGGTCCCTGAAAATTAATGGAGGTAAGTCGAAGGTGATGGTAGTAAGACTAAGAGAAGGAAGAATGAAAGGATATGGGTGGTACAGGGAGTGAAGATTTAAGAAATAAGCAAACTGGAATATTTGGGAGTAATTATAAACAGGAGAGCAGGATGAGAGGACTAAATTAAGAGGGCGAAGTGGAAGGGGGCCGCATCTCTCTCGGTGAAAAACATCCTAGAATCAAAATTCCCTGGTATAAATTACAGTTTGCAGAGATTGGTTTTAAAGACTTTGGTGCTGGGTAGAGTACGGTACGGGGTGTAACTATGGGGTTTAGAGGACAAAAAAGACATGTTGGAGCAGATTACATCCAGATTTAGCAAAACAATAATGCAGTTACCACATTGCACGGCAAATGCCGGTGTATTACTAATGTGTGGGGAGTTTATCGAAACAGATTGTGTTAAAGAGTACTAAACTACTGGATGAGAATTAAAATGGGAGAAAGGGGTGTGGTTTTGCAAGCAGCGTATCTGCAACAGTTGTAGCATATGTATACGGGGTGTTGGCTTGCAAAAATTAAAGCGTATTTGGATAGGATCGGTATGGGTATATTTGGAAGATAGTTTGGTACGGGAAAGAGAACAGCAGACTGAGAGAGATAGTAGGGAGAGTTAAAGACATCCAAAGGCAGCGCCTGATATAAGAATGTAGGGAGAAGTGTTCTCTTGGCCTGTACAATAAAGTCACTGAAGTTGCAAGAATAAGCCTTTTCAATGTAAACAGAGTAGAGAGAAGAGGTTTGTTGTGGTGGTTTATGGGGCTGTATAAGAACAAAGGTTGGACTAGGACAGGCAAGTCACTGTGTTTATTGTGCGAGAAAGTGTCCAATGATTTTCACTTGGTGAAAGAATGTGTAGCATTAGAAAAAGTGAGAAGTAAGTTATTGAATCCAAAGGAACAAGCCATACTCATGCAGGGGGATGAACGGAAAATTATAAAATGGGTGGCGAATGAAGTGACCAGGGCCGGTAATTTAAATAAATACTAATGTGCGGTTAAAAATGTATGTGTGGTCAAAATAGAAGAAGGAAATGGCCAGGTATCTTAAAATAAACTGTAAAAAGAAGGCTTGGCGAGTGTGATTTAATTACTGCTCTTCAATAGCGAGTCAGAGGTTTAGGATACTTAGAGTTAAAGTAGTTAATGCATAACTCATAACTCAGCAGGCTGAAGGAACAATATGTGTGCGCAGCGAAATGGAGTAATAGAGGACGTCATGATTTAGAGCAAGTAGACAGGTTCAAACATATGGAAAAACAAGGTTCAAGGACACTGGCTGCTTGCTAAGATATGTGCGTGTGAGGAGGAAGCGAATGGGCAAGTGTTGCTGACACAAAGGATGGGGACAGGTCATGTATCCCCACAGAGTGCCGTTGTGCTTTATTTATTTTATTGTGTTATATCGCCGAAAGGCATTTATTTTCTTTATTCAGTGTTGTACTGTCAAGGTCTCCGAATAGGAGCTAAACGTTTCTCTGTTTTATTAGTTTTGTATGTCTTGAGTTAGATGTAAATTAGTAATTATATTTGGTAGGAGGCGGTTAGGAGGAATAGCACATTTGGTTTTATGGGTATTGTGGACATGTATTTGGGCGAAGGCCTGCTATATTCAATGTGTAATAAATCGACTCAACCCTCATGCAGCTGAATACTTTGCAGTGGGTGGAGCTATAAAAAAGAACAACCAGGCATCGAAGGGGTAGTTTTCCCCATTCTAACAACCATCAAGATGAACCAGAATGGACTATCGTTACAATAGACACACGGGTAATACAACCAGAAGATATATTAGAAGATCCAAATACAAGTTACAAGAAAATTATTCCAGAGCTCCCTGTAATTTACATACGAGTCCAAGGATTACGCGTACGCTGTTTAATAGACACAGGCACCAGCGTCAGCGTAGTATCGAGGATTTTCGTACGAGAAATTCAATCCAAATTCAAAATTTCCACTGTACCGGTGTCAAAAGTGAAGGCGCGAGGAATTATTCCCAACCGTGCAGCAGTATGTGATACACAGGTGTATCTAGACCTGCAGATAGGTAGTGCCACACTAGCACATCTATTCCTGGTCATGGACAAAATGGAGTACAATATTATCTTAGGCGCCGATCTTCTGCGAGAGTATAAAGCAGTCATTGACATGGATCAGAACCATGTGAAGTTCTACGTCAATATGAGCCAAGAAAATATACAGTTAAATGACAGGCCAGAAAACGTAGATAAAGAAAGGATCTTACTTCATGATGAAGAAAATGACCCTAATGAATTCCCAAATTGGAATGAGCAGAAGATGGAAGAAATTAAAGAGAAATTCGGGATGATGGTTGTTATCTGGAGAAAGGGGAAGAAGGAGAAGAGCCTAGATTTGAAGATGTGGTACAGGCTAAACTGAGCGAAGCGAATATTATGAAAAAGACAAGAACAAATTGAAGGAAATCCTGGAGACACATCAGGACGTTTTTGGATCTCAACCTGGAAATATTCTAAAATATCAAGTACAATATGGTAGTAAGTAGCTGGGAACCATTCAAAGAAAACCCATATCCCATTCCGGAGAAACATCACGCGAAGGTGCGCACGATCATCAAAGAAATGGAAGATCATGGCATTATTGCCAGAGCTCCAACACCATTCTTAAATACATTAGTTATTGTGGCTAAGCCAAATGGATCACTTATTATGTGCCTCAATGCAAGTGCCATTAACGAGAGGTTAGTGCCGGAGTATGACAGGGCACCTAACTACACTAATGAAAACTGCCACTGCCTGCCATACCTGGCCCTGACCCAGAGTAACGTTGCCTCCGTTAGCTAGTCTGGCATTTCAATACCACTACCAGCGAACCTTGACAACCTCATACTTTCTGCTGGGTGTATTAATTTTTCTGCTGTCTCAGGTCCGCCATCAATACAGTTTAAATTCATTTCCCCTTGAGTGTTTACATGCCCAGTTCTTAACTGACTCTCACATGCTGACTTCACTTTTCTTTCACAAAGTTTCATCACGGCAGATAAGAATGAGTTGAGATTTCCCTTGCTGTTCCATTCTTTGGAGATCCATGCAATAATTTTTGGTTTATCACTAATTCTACACATTTCTTGCTGTTTAACACTTAGGAACTTATTCCTTAGCTTTTCTGTCTCCAAACATTCACCAACTAGGTGTAATTCATCCGCCTTGTTCCCACATAGAATACACAGCGTTTTGTCATTTCTTCTTGTCCATCCCTTGTTCTTATGTAACCCCAAGGTACACCATGTTAAACCTCTTCTCCACCTTCTCTCTCCGAATCTTATGCTAATATTGGAGACCTGGACTACCTCATAAAATAGACTCAAAGATGTTTTTTCCTACATTCCTTCATCCATCGTTGCCTTTGAATATCTTTTATTCTAGTCATCAGCGCTCTCTGGGTTCTGCTCCCTTTCCCTTTCCAAGTTTCGAAGCAGATATAACCCATACCTATATTTTCAAGATAGTTTTTTATTTCTGCTAGCCAACTTTCTTTTTACATGTGTTTTTCTTACTGTTTAAATGTCTTCTGAACTACTCTTCCTCCTTCCCCCCGTTTCAATCTGGATCAGTATTTCATCACTCTTCTGACACATTCTACTTCTATGAATTCTCCACATAATAGCGACGCCCCCATATTGGCTGTGCATAGAGGTAAACCCATAATAATATTGCTAAACTTATGGATGATTTCGTTTAATGTGTCATTTTTACGATCGAGTCCCCATAATTCGGCCCCATATAATGTTCTGCTTAAGACTAGTGATCTTAGTACCATCCTCAGAATTGTATAATCTATCCCCGGGAATTTAGCTACTAATGTTTTGACCGCAGCTAGTGCTACGACACCTCTCCATTTTGCCCTCTTGATATGGTCTTCCCACCCTCCTCTTCTATTTAACAGGACTCCTAAATACTGTATTTTATCTACTTCTTCTATTCTTTCCCCCTGGATCACCCAGTACCTCTCTTTATTTCTCCGTCTTTCATTTTGTATAGTTATCACTTTCGACTTTTTGCTGTTAATTTTAAGGCACATTTCTCCGCGAACTCCGACAACTCATTCAGACTTTTTTGAAGACCCCCTCCTGTTAAGGCCAGAAGAATGACATAATCCGCGAAAATCATTCCTGGGATCTCTAACTTCTGTACTACCGGCACTGCCCACTTTGTTCCTCCGTGTCCTTGAAGACATCATTTATAAATAACAGAAATAATAACGGCGAAAGTTTGCATCCTTGTTTCAGACCAATTTTACAATATATCGGCTCACTGATTACATTTTTTCCTGTCTTAATACAACAGTATACCTTGTGGTAAATCGCCTGAATCACCCTATCATCTTCCTGGAGACTTCCAGTCTGCCTAATTTCTCAAACAATGCCTCCCTACTGACCGTATCGAATGGTTCCTCGAAGTCTATGGCGGCCAGGTACACACAGCCTTTTTCCCTTCTTAAGTATTAACAATAATCGTCTTGACCGTCATAATTTTGTCTGTAGGCCGTCTTCCTTTTCGGAACCCTCCCTGTAGTATAGATATTATTTCGTGTTCTTCTGTCCAAGTCGTTAACCTCTTTGTAAAAACCCCAGTATATATCTTGCTCAGTGAGTCCAGTAACGTTATCCCTCGATAGTTGCCCAGCAGATTTTTGTTTCCTTTTTTCTTATATATCGGGGAGATGATCCACCTTCGCACCCTTTGGGTATTTTATCACCATTAAATGTCCTATTCAGCAGTTTTGTAATTCCCTCCCTTATTTGGCTGTATTTACCAAGTCCCTTCCGTTCCTTGTTATTTATACCGTTCAAACCCCCCGCAGATTTATTCAGTTTGTTCAGTACATCCTGGACGTCCTCTATGTCAATCTCTTTGTCGAGTTCATAAATACCAACCTCTAGGTGTCTCCCTGGTCTCCTTGTCCCCTCTTTTAGCTCACAGCTGTCCTTTCCCGCTAATAAACCAATGAAGTACAGTATATCACCCATTGGTCATAATCAATCCTGGCTTGGACCCCCTATTCCCTCCTTTGTTAATTTTATTTATTCTTTCCCAAACTCTCTCCCCCTGGTTTAAGCTACATTATTTATTAATCAACTCTACTTGTTCCATTGCCCATGCCTTTTTCTTCTCGGCGATTTTTCTTTTGTACTCCTTTCTTAATCTACAAAAGGTTTCTCTTTGCTCGTTACCTTCAGTTAATCTATATTTTTTTCAATGCCACCATTACTGCGCACCTTAATACCTTGCATTCCTTATCGTACCATACGCACTCTCTACATCTACTTCTGTTACTTTCTCGCTCTTTTCTTGCCACCTTCCTTATAGGGCATTCAATTAGGTCCAAGGCTCTCTCTATATTATTTTCAATCAGGGCTACTTCCCAACCGCATCTAATTAATTCTCTCTCCTCCTTCATGAGGTCCTCAATTTCTCTTTGTGAGTTATCAGTCCATCTGTATCTGTTTTATCTCTTACCCTTCTCTTGTACCCCCATTTTGACTCCCTCCCTTACCTCCTTTCCATTTCTTTCAATCCACACCCCTACCAGCGCGTGGTGTGATTCAATCCAATCTTCAATCTCCATCCTTGCTATGTTTTCTAGCATATCTTCTGAACCCATCAATAAGTCAATCGTACTTCCCCCTTGTTCCGCAATGTACGTCAATTTAACTTCTCGGTCCCCCTCCCATAAACCATTTAGGATATAGAATTTTCCTGCCTCACAAAACTCCAAGAGCCTTCTTCCATAACTGTTTACTTCCTTGTCTTTACTTTTCCCTTCTACACTTCTGATTATCTCTTTGCTAGACATTAGGCTTCGTTCCCCTATTCTAGCATTCTAGTCACCTAGTAATATCACTCCATACTCTTCGTACTTTACCATTATACTACTGATCTCTAAAAGTAGCTCCTCGAAAAACTTATCGTTAGCATATGGAGATCCCCTAGGCTGACAGTACGCATATGCTATACATACGTCCTTTCTCTACCCTTTCCTCACCCTAATTTCAATCTCAACCAGACAACTTCATCCATACCATCCCCAAGTTCTTCTAATAGTTCTTCAATCTCTTCCTATATCAGAACAATTATTCCCCCTGCCGATCTCCCTTTGTTACTTTTTCTTTATGGCTTTACATTTGACAATACGTCCACCCCAGGATGTCTCTCTTCCGTTTGGTAACCAAGTCTCCAATAGAGCAATGATACCGAAACTTTTCATCAACTTTATCACCTCAGCGTTACTCATTTTATTTAGTAACCCTTCGATATTCACAAATCCTACCTTCAAGTCTAGTTATAAATTACTATCTCTAGTTTCTCCATTACCTTCCTTGTATTTACTCCTTGTCAGCACCACCCTCTCCTTTTCAATCACCTTCCCTTCCTGGTTTGACATTTTCTGGCGATCATTCCTATCTTTTTCCACTGTACCCTAGTTTTTCTTCCCCCACAAATCCTTTAATCTTCTGCTTCTCCCTTTCATCAGACTGCCCTTTCCCTCCTTAAACTCCCTCGCTTCACATCCCTCTTTATTATGCTCTTCTGCCCTTGATTCTGCAGCAGGCTTATCTTGGCCCTCGGTCACCAACTCCCCCTCCTGATCCGTTTGGCCTAGCCTCATACTACTTCTCTCCTTTGCTTCTTCGTTTTTCCCCTGCTTACCTCCATTCTTTGCACCTCTTGATCCGTAACCTGCCTCCCATCTTCTTTTGAACCCAGGTCCTCTTCCTTCTTGAGCTCTTTATCCAAAGTTCTCAGATCTGCTATAGTCCAAAACCTTTTCCATTTTCCATTGGAAACCACCAGCTGCTGCTCGCTTAGATGCACCTTGAGCCCCTATGCTCTTGCTCTCCTTTGATGTTTCCTTAGTATCCTCAGGTTCTCGTTGCTTTTTCTTCCCACGTCTCTCCTAATCCACATTTTGTTTCCTTTAAGGTTGCTTGAATTTCTTAATATTATCTCCGCTATTAGGGTAGATAACAGTTGCACTTTTATTGGCCTATTACCCTTTACTCTGCCTACTCTTTCCACGTCGTCAATGTCTACCTCACTAAAATTAATCTTCATCTCATTGTATATGACTTCTACAACTTTATAAATAGTCTCTATCTTCATTTCTACCACTTCCTCCTGCACCCCGTATAAGAATAAACATGTCTTCCTCCTCTCCTGACCGTATGCTACTGTCTCTCATTTCAAGCTATCCACCTCTTTTTCTAAACTTCTGATTCTCTCTCTTCGAACTGCATTTTCTTCCTCGTTGTTTTTCACTTTTGCTCTTGTTTCGTCTACTAATTCCTGAAACAATTTCTTCATGTCCTCGCGTTCCTTCGATTGCTCCCGCGTCATATTCTTCATCTGCTCGACCTGGGAAAATTATTCTGACACCTCCTTTACTATCTTTCTTATTGCTTCCATATCTTCCCATCCCATGCTGCCATTAGAACTCGGCCCGGGGTTCAATTCCACACCCCCAATACATAACAATACTAAAATCACCACTGCTGTCAGCATCGCCTCCAACTTCGTTCCTATTTCCATAACGCTTCCTCCACTGTTAACTTCTTCTCTCTTTATTCTCCCCTGCCTTCTTCCTGTAGCTGCCCTGTATTGTTCAATACCGATCATTTTCCGACACTCTTCACTTCACTCTTGCACTCCCCGCCAGCACTACTCTCTTACACTACCAGCACGCTCGTCCCAGCACATCTATGCTTGTCGCTTGTTCATACTCGACTGAGAAGAACTTTCATGCTACTGCTAAATATTATTATGAGAAACTGTCAGAATTACTATTTTTGTTTTCATCACAGTTTAACATTAGGTAAGGTTGTCTCTTTAGTACAATTGTACTTTGTTGAAATAGTAGTGTTATTTTATGTCATAATCCCCATACAAGTTTTGATTTGTTTACAATCCATACAATTTGATTAGTTTCAAACAGAGAATCATATTATATTCTGATAAAATTACAGTCGCAGTAGTGTGTATAACTCCAGGACAGTACAATGAGAGCAGGCATGGCTTGTAAAGTGACCTGGTTATAAACCAATACGAAGTCATTTTACAGAACACATTCGTGCTGCACCTGTTTACGTATCTGCATCACAGATGGTGCTACTATTTCCTCGGAATCGATTCCGGTATCGGGTACGCGATTCCCCAGGCACGCGGAATCGACTCTTCGCGATTCCAGTCGCAACCCATCACTAGTGATCTGGTCTTCCGCGAGTACTTGCACTTGTAAGCGGAGGGGATCGTTGGTGCGCTCTACCGTTACAAACGGATTACTCATCGATATTGCTCGCTCCGCTCCCGGCTCTAAGTAGAACGACACTTGCTCGCACGTCAAAATGTCGGCTACGATATTAACTGCCATATGCACGGCGATAGTTTTTGACACGGGATGAGTCCCGAATTCCACATTTTCACTAACAAAAGAGGACGCTACATTATTACGAGATATCATATTTCACTAACTGTAACATCATGTGACGCTTTGTGTAGATTGCCAGTGGTTGACTGTAAGCATGGCCGGACTACACTATAAGGCCGTGACAGTGGGGATCCGACACCGTCGCTTGAAGTCAAGCCTGTGACTTCTGTGTTCGTAATTTGTAAATAAGTCTAACGTGGTGTATCATTATATTTTGTGTTGTGTGTGAATTAACTTGATGGCATTATTTTAAATTCAGAGTATACCGAAGATATTTTATGTGGGATTTTTTTGCAAGTTGCTTTACGTCGCACCGACACAGATAGGTCCTATGGCGACGATGAGACAGGGCTAGGAATGGGAAGGAAGCGGCCGAGGCCTTAATTAAGGTACAGCCCTAGCATTTGCCAAGTGTGAAAATGGAAAACCACGGAAAACCATCTTCATGGCTGCCGACAGTGGGATTCGAACCAACTATCTCCAGAATACTGGATAATGGCCGCACTTAAGCGACTGCAGCTACCCAGGTCGGTGTTATAGTTTTAAAAATTATCCTACACGCTATTTGGTATCCTGGAACGACATAAATTTACGGCAAATGTGAGCTTTCTCATGTTTCAGTATGTATAATAGTGGCAATTCACATCGTTTTTAAAGCCATTCTGTGTTGGTATTTTTCAAATTGCATTCGTTTTAAAGTACAGAATGATTGTGTTATTTTATTTTACGTTGCAGAAGTATGACAACCACAACTAAAGCTAGGCTTAATTTCAGATGCAAGGCATTGCTGTTTTACAATTTATTGAACCTGAGAATAAGATAAGAGTGCAGTGATTGCTAGGATCAAGGTCTGAAAAATATAAAGAAATATATTTAAGCAAGGACATGTTTGAAATTGATTACGATTTATTGAACATAACTGACGAAACAGATATACCTACCGGCATGCAGTTAATTTTCCTGTGTGCTAGTTAAAGAAAATGAAATAGCAGTAGACTTCGATAACATGTTTCCTGTCATTTACATTTCAGGTGATGTATCTTTTGAACTAGCCAGTAAACTTAATTGCAGATACTGTATCTCAAACATATCAAATGAAACTGTGGAAAATGACATGCTAATGGCTTAAACAGAGGTGTGTTATCGGTCCCATCAGAATTGCTCTTAAATGTGTGTACAAGTGTGTACAAGATCATACAGATTTTAATCTCTGACGAATATGAAGTAGCATACTTTCGGACTATGAATCAGAAGTGAGTACTGATTCAGCTTACAAGGCAAAGTGTAATTGATACAAGAGTGTGCTGCTAATATTGTGAAAAACCTCTATATGAACTTCTCAGCCTATCTTTGCCCTATTTTGCAAATATTTTAATCAACAACTACACAAAACATATTAATGATGCTGATGCTATAGTTAAAAGTTCTGGAAAGAGAAGAAAACTGATGACCCTGGAGTGATTATGTTGTAAGTTGATTCCCAGTGTTAAAATTGTATTTTGATGGACATAGGATTGTATTGTTTTCCTAGTTGTAGCCATATGCTTGTTTATCTCATATTTACATTGACGTATTTACTTTTATTTTCACCTTGTTTTATATGTATCCAATGAAAACTGCTCTTCCATCAACGTTTTATTTGAGAAAATATAATTGAAGGTTAATTTTCCATATGTTACAAGTAAGACTCCAAGGAGTAGCAGTACAGTGTTGCCAAGTTTCAGTGTCACGGCCTTGGTGTAGTCTGGCCATGCTGTAAGACATGTTTGTATCACCAGTTTATGTCTCTTGGTAAGTGTTTGATTACCTACTAGACTTTTAAAATATCAAAAAGATTTGACGTGATCGCGATCCAACATCATTTTCATGTGGAATTATACTACATCGAGAGTTGAATCCTCGTATAAACTGGAGAATTCTTAAAAATGGTTGAAACATAAAACCATGTGATTCTTTTGGCACGGTGTTCTTAAGAATGTCGAATTTCATTCATTTAAAAAAAATAAGTATCTTGGAAAGAAATATGTGTAATAGCCGGTAATCTGTTTCGTGGAAAATTACACTCTAAAGCTACGCCGGTAACTAAGTTATGTGTTATTTACATTACGTTATTTAACTTGAAGTGCGTATGTTTGTAATTCTATCCTCCAACGGAATAGCTGATGTTTAATTCGTTTATTTACCATTTTTTATTTTGTTAATTGAGCTGGTCGCCCACATTTTGTTAAATTTGTTTTAATTTATAAATGTATCATTATTATTAGTAAAAATATATTTCAACGTTAGTGATTTGAAATAGGTTTAATTATATTCAGAATAAGTAGGATTCGGGTATTAAAGTCCATGGTGCAGCAAAAATTGTCCTGCTTTCTTAAACATGATTGCGTCACTTTATGATCTTATCCTTTCTTATCTACAGATACGTCCATAAATATTCGGTCACTCTGATTTTTGACACACTTTTATTGGTTAGTTATTCTTACACTATAATGATAATGTGTAATACAACGAAACATGTAGAAAAACATAATAACACGTTCTACAAACGTTGTGATGAAAGTCAAACTCCTCTGACAGTCATTAGTACGCCACCTGTCGTACGTTAAATAAAAGCAATAATTCCAGTGCCGCCTCAAAAATATTTGGCCACTATACAAAAATCAACATAAACTCGCATAATTCACAGCCCTATTACACATTCAGTACTTTTTAGGTCACCTTGATGTTTTTGACCCCTTCCAGTCGATTCAACATTCTGGCAATAATGTTCTTGATATAATCAGGACTTAATGCCGCCCATTCTTGTAGCAGTCTTCTCTTCAAGTCGGTGAGGGAACTTAGCGACCGCAATTGCAGAGCTGCTTTCATTTGACTTCACACATTCTCGATGGGGTTCAGGTCGGGTGATTGTGGTGGAGTCTCCAAAACCTTCGGGCAGTTGTGCAGCAGCCACTTTCTAGCAGAGTATGACTTGTGCTTGGGGTCGTTATCTTGGTAGAACTTGAATGTACGCTGTATATCAAATTGTTCCTCAAATTGTCGCAAATTTGTTTTTGAGGGTAGCCAAATAGTCCTCTTTTGTCAAAGTATGTTCAGTGAAACTCAGTGCACCATACCCGTTCGATGCAACACATACCCACACTATCGCACATCCTCCACCATGTTTTACCGTTGCTTGCAAATTGCTTGTTCTCAGTTCTCGTTACCTTTCCGCCACGCCAATTGCTTTCCATTGGACCCAATGACGTTGAACTTTGACTCATCAACAAATAACACATCCTCCCACCAAGCGCTGGGTTTGATTACGTAGGTTTTTGCGAACTCTAGCCGCATCTTTTTATTTACCGCACTAATGTATGCTTTCCTCCTAGCTCTTCTCCCAAAGAACTCATTCCTTCGCAGTGCTCTTCACATGGTTTCAGTACCCACTTCCTTTCCACACTCCTCTGAACAGCTCCTGCCTGTTTCTGGGCACTTATCGTCGGATTTCACTCACATTCCGAAGCACAAACCACTACTCTCGTTCTGTCAGCCTTCTTTGTCTGCCTGTCTGGGGAACTGAACGAATTCTGTCTTCGTATCTGAATCGCCTCATTGTACCTCCGACTGTTGTTCTGCTTATGCTAGCGAATTACCTCGAGCATCTTGGAATATCACGAGCTGGCGTTCTTCAAACGTGGTATGTATTGACTTTTGCACCCCACTTGATACCAATCTGCAACACTACAGCAAATGACTTCGGCACGACGTGCCTTGCGTCACCGCACTACTGTGAAGTTTTATTAATTTATTTATGTGATTTGTGATTATGTTGGGATATGGATCGGTGTAGTATTGATTTTTTGCTTCAGAGCGGCTAAAGAACTAAATAGATTAAACCCGATTTGATTTTAGTATATTTAGAAGGTTGTGGTAATCAACTTTGATTATAAAATTTAACATAGGATCCCAAGGTTGAATAAATAACTCGTCCAGGTTGTAATTTAAAATAAATTTGATTTTCAATATTTATTTCCAAATGAATTTAATAGTTTTTAATGTACGGTAAGATCTCTTTTGGTGGTTTGACAAGATTGTCAAGTGTTGTAATTTAGTGTGAGTGGCATTTCTTTTACATTTGCGTTTTTATTTAAATTAATTGTATTTTTCAAGGTTTAATTTGGGTTTTATTTATGTAGATTGATACTGTTATTATTCTTGTGAAAGAAATCCCTTGCTCTAACCTCTTTCTTGGTGGTTATTTGCTCTGTAATGCTACCGTGGCTGTTTGGGAGAAGTGGTATTTAAGGTAAATCTCATGCATTGTTTGGTGATGTGCTGTATTTCTTTTACTATAATTTGTTGCTCGGTATTCTTTGTGTTCGCTTCTCCGCCCACTCCTTTTTGATCTGCTGCCCCACCAGCGTCCTGGAAAAAGCGTACGCCTGGTGCTGATACATCATTATGTACGGTGCACATGTCGCGGCAAGCTGAGTTGTAGTTCGCCGCGCTGGACTAACTCGCATGCACGATATCAGTGCACCACGTCTTCGTTGGACCGTGCGGTAGCAGTACTACCAGTGTCAGTCCAGTTCAGTAGTGGCAAGACAACGGACATGTTGTCAATATTGTCAAATTTTAGCAATCCATGCAACGAGTGCTTCTGTCGAACGAATCATCAACAAGGCAAGAACAATCATAATGGAAAAATGTAGTACATTTAGCCATTAGAATGTGAGTAGCTTACCAGGGCACAACGTTTGTTTTGTACGGCTATTGCACTTCGCATTTGTACTCAATTGTGCTGAATAATTGACATGTTCATGTGCTTTTATATTATAAAATGTTATACATTGATTATATTAAGAGAAAAATGATTATATTAAGAGAAAAGCTGGGTCCAGTAAGTGACCGATAACCTCCATCCAACTCACCCCAGTTGTGTTATGCTACAGCAAGATCATATCTTTATGTGAAATGTTGACCAGTCATAACATGAACGTTATTATCAAATATTCAAAAAGAAATAATTTCTCCTTATCGATATCTAATGAGCGGTTCCGTTATATTACGTTTGAAATTGAATGTGTAGCACGAAGTATTAGCATACTGGTCATACCAAAATACGTGGTTCAGACTTAAGGCTAGTCAAAGCTAGCACGCCAGCTCACCGCTCTATTCAAGGGCAGCAATCTGCGCTCCACGTGGCAGGTTGAATTAGCTCTGACGATCAGAAAATCCACCAGGTCGCCTGATAAGAGTCATCTTTACGGAAGTGAGCTTGCTCGAGCTGCAAGAGCGCAGTGCATGCCTCTGGCTGCGAGTCAGTAATGAACACAAGAGGAAGGATAGATAGATAGATAGATAACTCTTTATTGCCACCCTAGTTTGCACCATCGGTTACAGACAATAAAGAGCATAAAATACACATGAACCCAAAAAACCAAACAAAACAATAATATTATATTATATTATATTATATTATATTATATTATATTATATTATATTATATTATATTATATTATATATAATATAAAGCTCTAACTATCTACACTAAAACTATTAACTAAGAACCCAAAAAAAACGCACAAAATAATATAAACCAAACAAAACAATTACTATCTACTCTACTTATTTAGTGGTGTCAATGTCGGCGGAATCCAGCCTAACACTGCACCAACTTGTCTAAAACTATTGAGATGCCTCTGGTATGCGAGGAACTCCTCCGCATGTAAGGGCATCCCCTATCTACTTTCTACAGCTAACTAAACATTTAAAAAAAACTTGGCTGCATGCGGCATTCCCTGTGAGGAGAGAGCCATCCCACCCTGGCCGCTATCAGCCACTCCTCCCGGGTTAGATATTACCCCCACCTATAACTCGTACTTCTCTCCTCATTTTACGTGGCGAATCGTAGAGGCGGTTTCCGGTCCATCATACGATCCGTCACGCATTTATCTACTGCTCCGCCTATAATCGTGTCGTCTTACTTTCCTGCCACCATCTTGATTCACTTGTTATTCTGTGAGCGGACATGTTTCCTCTTTCACCTAGGGATGGGACTGTAGCATCCCACCCGTCTGTCTCTTATACCCCTCCCCCCTTCCATCCCCAATCTTCCCCTCTTACTCTTCCTTGCCTCTGTCCATCTCTCTTATAATACTTATTCGCTAACTACTATCTAGTTTCCACTATACCGTATAGTTAATATTTATACACTATATACAAACGCACTTGTTGACAATTTCCAGTTCCTTGCTCATCGCTTTTCTTTCTCATTCTTGCGTCTCTTAGACTAAAGCTACTTCCTAATTGCATTTTTTTAATAATTTAACTTACATATTAAACCACGGAATTGCCACAAATCAAATCTGTCTTTTCCTTGTTTCCTCACATCACTTATCAATCCTTTCCATCTCTAAACAGTCCAACAGTTCCTCTTCCTCACGACCACTCATTACTTATTAAAATTTTTAAGCCAGAGTTTAAAATTATCTACTATTATGTTATCCAAACACCTTTTCTTGTCCACTAACCCTATCATTCATATTCTAACACAGTTTACAAATGTAATTGTTGACAATTCTATAGCTCCTACGAGTCTTAGACTAAAACTAAAAACTACTCTCTAACTTTTTTTTGTACTTACATCTTAAACCATCGAATTGCCAACAATCAAACCTGGCTTTCCCTTATTCCTTCTCTTTCTTCCGCTTATTTCCGTTTCTAAACAGTCCAACAGTTCCTCTTACTCACATTCCTCGTTGCTTTATTATTCTTTTTTTTTCTAACATTAACTACCACCTCCGTTCTCTCACACATGCAATCCTCTCCAAATATATACAAATCTTCTTTTCATCATACAATCAGATTGTACTTCAAACTCCTCTTATTGTCTTCAATTTTTATATAACCTAGCAGTTTCGTCTACCTCCTTCCTCTCCTTCCTCTGTAACCCTATTTTACCCCTTATTCTCTTAATTTCTTTATAAATCTCATTCTAACCATATTTAAATATTTCGAAATATTTGTTCCTCTTCCCCATTCTCTGGCCAACCAAACCGTCATCTTTTCAATTTTTTCTACTTTTTCTATCTCTTTTTTACTCAACGCTTTCTTTTTCAACTCTTCTAACTCCCTACATTCGATGAATATATGTAGGTCCGACCATTTTTCTCCACACAGAATACATCTACCTGCATTTTCTGTACCTATCCACCCTCTGTTTGTAGGAGTTCCAAAAATCCACCAGTATATACCTCTCTTGCCCTTCCGGTCCTCCGCTTCGATTTTCGGGTTCATGATTTCTAACAATTTATTAAATACTGATAGTGAGGCTCTTTCTCTACATTCCATTATTAAACTCTGTCTCTCTATATCGGCAACTCTCCTTATAACCCTTCTCCATACCCATTCTTTCTTCTCTCTCCACCTCTCATATCCTATATCTCCTAACCCCAGTTTTCGTAATTTATTTTTGCACTTATTTACCCAATACCTCTCGTTCTCCATATTTTTCTGGAACCTATATGTGTCTTGTACTAAATCCCCTCCCTTCCCTTCTTCCAATCTCATCCAATACTTCATCACCCTCTTGGCTATAGTAGTGTCTATCGATTCTTTACATACTAATCTAGCCCCCACATTTGCAGTACAGTTTGGGACTCCCATAATAATCTTACTAAATTTCGCCACCACCTGGTTTAGTTCTTTTCTATTTTCCTCTAATCCCCATATTTCTACCCATATAACATTTTTCCTTTGACCATTGATTGGAACACCAATCTCTGTATTTTGTACTTTATATCCGGAAATTTATTTTCTAATATCCCCACTACTGCCAGTGCTCCCCTCCCTTTATATCTGGCTCTTCCAATCTGATTTTCCCACGTGCCGTTACTACTAATTATAACTCCTAAATACTCCATTTTTTTCTGGTCTGATTTCTTGCTGCTCGACTGTCCAGAATTTATTTTCTTTTTTGGCTTTCCTCTTCCTACATATCATTATCTGCGTCTTCCGTACATTTATCTTGAGTGCCCATCTTCTAGTATATTCCACTACCTCATTTAGTCCTTCCTGCAACCCCTTTGCTGTTAATGCCAAGATCAATAAATCGCCTGCAAATAGCAGCCCCGGTATCTCCCTCTTCCCAATCCAAGGGCATTGCCATCTCTCGCCTCCATGTCTATCCAATATATTATTTATAAACAGTAGAAATAATATGGGTGATAGCTTACAACCCTGCCTCACACCCCTTTTCGATTCCATACACTTACTCAACCCACCCCCTTTTAGTTTAATCATCACCAATACTTTCTCATATATTCCTTCTATTGCCATCCTCATTTTTTCCGATAACCCAACCTCTCTTAATCTAGTAAATAACGCCTCTCTATTCACTGCATCGAAGGCTTTCTCTAAATCTACTGCTGCTACATATAATCTCTTCCCTGCTATTTTCACATACTTCGTAATTAAAGTATCCAAAATCCATATATTATCCACAGTATTTTTCTCTTTACGAAATCCATTTTGATAGTCCGAAATCCTTCCATATTTCTCTGCCCAATTTATAATCCTATTAGCTAAAATTCCTGTATATACCTTCGACAGCGAGTCCAGGAGTGTTATTCCTCTATAGTTGTTTGGATCACTTCGACTTCCTTTGTTCTTATATATAGGACAAAGTACTCCTTTTCTCCACTCGCTAGGGAATTTAAAAATTTCACCATCACTTTCAACATTACTTCATTTGCTCCTACTTCCTTCCATATCCTGTTAGTAATACCATTTGCCCCACCCGCTGTTTTGGTTTTTACTTTACTTAACACCCTAACTATTTCCTGACTTGTTATCTCCTCATCTAGTAACTGTACTCCTGTTTGTACTTCCTTTACAATATACGTCTTTTCCATACCCCCCTGACCTTCTCCCCTCCCACCCAAAAGCTCTGCAAAATATCCTATCCACTCATTTTCTGTTATCATTGTTCCTCCCCCTGTCGATCTAGTTCTCTTTATCTTATTTATAGTTTCCCAAACCCTATCAAATCTTTTCTCTTTGCAATACCTGTTCACTCTCTCAGCTTCCGCCTCTTTCCAGCACTTTTTTCTCATTTAGTAACTTCTTGTAATCTCTTCTTAATTTACAATAATCCTCTCTTTTCCCTTGTCCCCCTCCTTTCTTGAAGTCCGCTAGAGCTGTCATTACAACCATTCGTTTCCTCTTACACTCTTCATCAAACCACCCCGCACCTATGTTTCTGTCTATCTCTTCCCTTATTCTCACTTTCTTACCCACCTTCCATACTGGGCGTTCTGTTAGTTTTAAAACTTCATCCACATCCCCTCCTACCAACATCCTTTCACTTTCAACCCTTATACTTTCTTCACTCTCTTTTAACTCTGTTCTCAATCTCTCGATCGTGGTATCATTCCAAATGTACTTCCATCCCTCCTTATACCTATCTCTTTTTCCTACCCGTCTCTTCACTCCATCATACTCCCCCCTTAATTTTATCTTGATAGGCATATATTCTGTTATCACACATTCTGTCACCTCAAAACTTATTATCTTCTTTAGAGCTATTTCCGTGCTAACTCCTATATCTACTACACTCCCGCCCTTCGATGAGATGAATGTCAGTTCACCATTACTATCTCCCTTCATCCATCCATTTAAAATATATAATTTTTCTATAGCACATAACTCTAATAATCTTACCCCATAGCTATTTATATCTCTGTCTTTACTATTTCTTCTGTACTCACTCACTTCCTTATCCTCTCTCCCATAATCGGGTACCCTATTACTCACTCTTGCATTCCAATCCCCTAACAATATCATTCCATCTTCCACATATAATCCTTTCATTTTGTTTATTTCTTCAATCAGTTCTTCAAAAAATGTTTTATTAGCATAAGTTGAGTCTTTAGGATGGTTGTATAATAGAGCCAGGCAAATTGCCTCCTTCGCATCATTTCCCATTTTAATTCTCAGCCATACCACCCCTTCTACCTCATTCTGTATTCTCTCTACTTTCTCTACTAACTCATTTTTTATTAAAACTGTTATCCCAACCGGATTTCTTCCCATTCTCCCCCTTTTTTCTTTTATCACGTTGACTACTCTATACCCATCCCATTCAATTTCTATCCCTTTTCCTAACCACGTCTCTACTAGGGCAATAATCTCATACTCCTTTACTGTTTTCTCCAATTCTTTATTCCCTATCTTCCCCATCAACCCCTCAATATTCCACAACCCTATCGCCATCTCTAGTTATTTATTCCCTCCCACTCTTTGCACCTGTGCTTCTCCATTTCCACCTCTACTCCTTGTCACTCTTCCCTGTGAGTCCTCTCCAGATCTCTCCTCGTTCTCTTTTCTCCCGTCATCCTTCCCTTTCTCCATACCTACGCCTTTTTTCTTTCCCCACAGATCTTTCAAACTTAATGATCTTTCCTTATTTAGCGCCTGTCTTTTTTCCATTTTATTTTCTGTGTTCCTTTTACTCGGAGAGGATGCATTCTTACCCTGCCTACTGTTACCTTCATTCACAATCTTCACTGTACTCCTCACCAGTTGTGGCACATTACTTGCTTCCTCCATCTCTGTGTTGTGATGACTCTTCAAGGACTCTCCATTTCCGCCCACCTGGTTGCTGGCACTGCTGTTCAGCACATCCCTACTTCCCGCACCTGATGTGATGTGGACTTCGCTCACTTCCGTAATATCACTCCTTTCTACGTCACTGACCTAACTTACTACTTCCACTGTTGCCAAGGACACGTTCTGCTGCTGTTGGTGTTCTTCATCAAGTTTTTTCAGCCTTCCCGCCCCCCACATTCGATTCCACCTTCCGTTTCCAACCACCAGCTGCTGCCCTCTAATATATGCCTTAAGACCTTGTTTTCTTGCCTCTCTTAAATGTTTATTCAGAATTCTGTTCTTCTCTACGGCTTACCTGTCCATCTCCCGTTTTATCCACACTTTCTCTCCTTTCAGATTACTCGAATTTCTTATTACAATGTCCGCCATCAGTGTCGATAGTAATTTCACTCTAATTGGTCTCTTACCTTTCACTCTCCCCACACGCTGTACATCGTCAATATCAACTTCACTGAAGTTGATCTTCATCCTGTTCTGGATAACTTCTACCACTTTGTACACTAGTTCAACTTTAGACTCTCTTTCTTCTTCTTGGACACCGTATATGAAGATATTTTTTCTTACGTTGTCTTGTAAACTCTTCTCGACTGCTCTCTTCGTTTCTCTCAGGTCCCACTCCAGGCTTCTTACCTTCTGCTTCAATAGGTCTAATTCATCTTTATTACACCCTTCCTCTTCCAAAATCTTCTTTACATCTTCTTTGACACTCAATTTTAGGTCCATAAATTCCCTGGATAACTCTCGGAACATTTCTTTTATTTGCTCCGTCTGACAAGCCTCTCTTATCATCTCTCTAATCGCCTTGTACTCTTCCCATCCAATGGAACCTACTGGACCTGGGCCGGGATTAATATCTACTCCTCCTATTATCAGCAACACCATCACCACCGCCGCCACCAGTAACGTAGCCACCATCTTCCTTTTTTCACCCTTTAACTCCATTCTTGTTTCCATTCTGCTTCCCTTTTTACAGTTCCATCTGCCGATCGCTATCCTATATTGTGTCAACGTGATACCCATTGCTCCGCGCTCCACTCAGCACATCCGCTCAGCTCACTGTCTCACAGACGACTGACAAGAGGAAGGATGTTGGATTTCTGTCTGAATGAAGGTGGCTAGAAGTGACGTTAATTATCACATTTCTGCAGAAAATTTCGTATAGTGTCATCAGAGTGACAACTTTATTTTTGGATGAAACAAGTTTCTATTATGCCGCTCATTCATGTAGACCTAACAAGTAATATATGAAAAACTGTACTCTCGATCTGAGGAAGCAAGAACAGCAAAACGATGATGAGTGGTGACCTTGGCAATTACACGAGAACTCAATACCGAAAATATATATTTCCGTACATCATATGCCTGGAACAGCCGAGTCAAGAAAGCACGTAAAATGAAAAGCAGGAAAATAATGCAATGTGCATCCTGATTCCATGCTCACGATGTGCAGGAGAGGCTGCAGAGGAGTTTCTTGAATATTTCAGGAAGTAGTTTATCTACCTGACACCCTCCCTCATTTTTATAACAGACCAATGTGGATTTGAGCGCAAACTGCGGTCAGAACAGACTGTCCTCTTTTGGGGAGAAAAAAACACTTACGGAGTAGCCCAATCAGTTTGACGCATTCACATGCTATAATGCCCACAGCCAGCACGGACGGATCTATATTTCACAAACTATTTGTGTTTCAGGAACCGACAGAAACGTTTGAACCACAAGTTTTAAAGATTATCTAAAGCTAATAGCATTGTTGTCACTGCCACAAGAAACAGAAAAACTGGGGAAAAGGGGAGTTGAAGCAATGGTTTACAGAAGCCTTCTTCCTTTCTCTGGAGACAATTGTGTCATACGTCTCGATTCCTGGAAATAAACGGAAAAACAATCTGAAGGACAGAATGACAATAAATTGTTTATACGTTTTGTAGTGCTCAAGGTGTTCACATCATTCAATTAACATTAGACACTTTCGTTTTTTTTATCGCGTAATGAGACAGAGTATGGTATGCCGCGTCGGGTCTTCGTGCGCAGTGCATTCGAACTCCGCGTTCCACTCCATTTGAAGCACAACGTAGAGCCTATTGAGTTGTCACATTGCTAGATTCCGTTTTCGATTTCGAGACCTTGCAGTTTAAGGCAGCAGCCATATTGTAAATGGTTCATCGCTTCAGCCAAGGTAGTTTTTGGCATGAGAAGTGTGGTCATTTGTTAGTAGGAAAGGAGATCTTGAACATAATACTCGTATTTCTTAGACTAGTAATCAATCATTGTCATACTCATAACTGAATTCAGGTACCAATGTATAAAACTGTATGCTGCATTATTTATTTATTTAGTTACCGTAACGTAACTTACCCGTTTACAGACCCGTTTACAGGAAAGAGCGATTGACTGAGGAGTTCGAAGAATCAGAAGGCCAAACTGTAATAAAATTACTGTCTGAACTGGTACTTTGTGATAAAAAGCCGTCACAGTTATTATGGAAAACTCGCACACTGGTGGGTTCACAGGTTAACGATGGCTTCATTAAAACAATTTTCATCCAACGACTGCCGGTCACAATACGTTCGATCTTAGCTAGTAGCAGGAATGATTTCGAAATATTGGCTGTCATGGGCTATGGCTGATAAAATTGCCGACTTTTCACCTTTAGGCCTTGGCATTTGTACACAAAGCCAACAACCATCAACACCCAGAGAAGTAGATAACCCATCAGGATCGAGTATCGATCGCCTTTCACGATTAGAAATAATCACAACAATTAATGAGATGAAATCAAGATCTCGATCTTCTTCTCGCTCTTTACAGATGACCTCAATCATACCAAGATATGAATATCGTGCAAGTATGGCTCAGCGTTCAAACCCTTGTGGACCTATCTGTGTCGGTGCGACGTAAAGCCCTTAGCTAAAAGCTAAACCCTTGTGGATCTCTTTTCTGGCATCATTTTAAAAACAGTCACAGGGCAAAGACGTGTACAAGCCCATGCTCATACCGGCCACCTAAGTCTCAAAACCACGATGCTGCTTCAATTGAAAACATCCCACGCTCCCGACAGAAGTGATGGGGACTCTATATCACCCCACCTATTGTTTATGATAACACCAGTGGTTACAAATTCTAGTCGATTCAGGCGCTAGTCAATTCTGTAATACCACCTACAAATAAAATCTATCGAAGGCCTACGTCATCTAGTCGTAAACTTTACGTCGCACCAACACAGATAGGTCTTACGACAGGAAAGGCCGAGGAGTGGGAGGAAGCGGCCGTGGCTTTCATTGTGGTACAGCCCCAGCATTTGCCTGGTGTGAAAATGGGAAACCACGGAAAACCATCTTCAGGGCTGCCGACAGTGGGGTCCGAACCCACTATCTCACAGCTGCGCTCTCCTAACAGCACGAACAACTCTCCCGGTAGTCTTAAACTTTATGCTACAAATGGGACAATGGCGAGCAACTTCTTCAAACTAACCTCGCACTACGCCGTACCATCCCATGGAATTTCACTATTGGAGCAGATTTCTTCCATCACTATAACTTACTAACAGACTCGAAGCACAGATGGTCCATTGACCCCTTCCCCACTCTATCATGATCAGGTACAATAAACAAAACTGAGCAAATAGAATCAGTACACACTTTCCCCTTTCTCTACCATCAAGGTAATCTGCCCCGGACTAGTCGGTCGCTCCCAGGCGCGCTCAGTTCGCACAATCAAACTACGAAGATAACTAAAAATCACATCCTGGATTCTATGGGGAACATATATCCAACATATATGGAACATATATGGAACATATATGGACGAGGCGAGGTCAACTAATAGCTACAAATAATACAAGTCAAGGCATGACGTCAGGTTTGAGGAAAACATGTTTATTAAGAATAAACAAAAAATACGAAAGATATAGCAAAAAGGATCAAATGTGAAAAGAAATACACGACTCAGATCATTCTCAATGGTTATGGAGTTCATCTTGAGTATGAAAATATAATATTACAATTAATCAAGAGTATGCCGACACACATTCTTAATATTTAGCAAGAAAATTTCTGAACTTTTGCACTTTAACACTGTGACCTGCGTGCACGCACCACGCTTCTTTCTGGTTTGTTATTTCTTTCCACTTTAGATTAGAATTTTCCCTTTCCTGCACACTTTACATTGCAGTGGGAGTCCCTAACCTTAAAAGAAGAACGTGTTTTAATGCGCTTCGAGGTGAAAATAACTAATCTAACTGTACATATAAAATACACGCTGAGTGGTAAAACATCCTACCAATATAGGCCTACACATCTCGATAACGAGTATCCACATGAGCACAAAAACAGCTGTGGATCGGATCCACACACAATAAAATTCACATAAATGGCAAAATATACATATATCAAAAAACAAAAACATATTGTCTTATTTTCCCTGGCATCACCAAGAAAATAATTCCGAATTCAGGCCGCTCTCAATCACATAGACTCGATAGAAGATATTAATGAAATAAATTCCACACCTTAAGCAACCACTTCCATTCAACGTAGGTTCCTGAAATAGATCATATGACACAAGCCAATCACCATGCGGACCTTAAAACGTCAAGCATAAATCAACGTGGGTTCCTGAAATAAAAACATGGCACAAAACTCAAGAAAGTAAACAGAGTGGGTTTTGACCTTCATCATATAACACAACGTTGGCCTCAGAGAAAAAGATTCCAAGACACAAAAATCCGTAGAGTGGTCATATCATAAAGTACTAGTCAAAATCTAGGCGTCGCGCTATAAAGTCTCGTCAACAACATCAACCGTAGTGACATACCAATTAAATCAACAAAATACCAAAACTATCCGGGGTCCAATCCTTAACACACGCTGCTCATATGTCTATCTGAGGCAAGTTACTCAAACATGAAAATGCAGGCATTTAAGAATGAGGAACGCGTCCCCTTACTCATCATCATACAATATATCACATGTTGCCAAATCTGATACAAATAAAATTGACGTCGTCTTACTTTCACTCTCCAAGAAAGCAATACCACGCTGGTCACATACAAGGGCACTCGCGCTTTTTAAGTTAAATTTTAAATAAAATGACCTACTCTGCTATAATACAATAACTAGAAATACACATTATTCGTGTTTGAAAATCTGAATGTTACTGAAATATCTTAGACGTTCGACTCGAGAAAAATCACAAAATAATATTAATAATCACAAGACTTAAAGAAATCTCATTCTAATATTCCAAATTTAATACGAAACTGCGATCGATGAAATCGTGAACCAATCACAAATTCACATCCATAATGAAAACGAGCTATTGGCGCAACAAAGTACACTCATATTTACATTCAAATAACCATGAAGATGACTTTAACGAAAACCGTGGATCCATGCTCCACAAACACGCACATTCTCATTCACACTTCATGCAATAAATCGGAAAACCGTGACTGGATGTTCTCGCACACTTTGAAATCTCATTATCTAATGAATCTAGTCTTTCCTGACTTTAATTGAAATCCATTTAACTTTTATATTTAAGCCCCGAGACGTTCACCGTGTCTGGAACATAAAAGAAAACAAAATATGAAATATGGCTAAAACAAGGATCTGACTTGTAAAAAATGGCATTAACCACTCAGCTATCAAATTACGATAAAAGAGAAAGGCAAGCTGTGACCTCATGCAATCGGTCCACATGTACTTTACCGTTATATATACACTGACTGACAGAGCAAATGCGACACCAAGAAGGAGTGGTCAGAACTTTATGCCAATTGCAGGGTAGACTGACGTCACTGAGGTATGCTCATGATGTGAAATGCGCCGCTGTGCTGCGCACGTAGCGAACGATAAATGGGACACGGCGTTGGCGAATGGCCCACTTCGTACCGTGATTTCTCAGCCGACAGTCATTGTAGAACATGTTGTCGTGTGCCACAGGACACGTGTATAGCTAAGAATGCCAGGCCGCCGTCAACGGAGGCATTTCCAGCAGACAGACGACTTTACGAGGGGTATGGTGATCGGGCTGAGAAGGGCAGGTTGGTCGCTTCGTCAAATCGCAGCCGATACCCATAGGGATGTGTCCACGGTGCAGCGCCTGTGGCGAAGATGGTTGGCGCAGGGACATGTGGCACGTGCGAGAGGTCCAGGCGCAGCCCGAGTGACGTCAGCACGCGAGGATCGGCGCATCCGCCGCCAAGCGGTGGCAGCCCCGCACGCCACGTCAACCGCTATTCTTCAGCATGTGCAAGACACCCTGGCTGTTCCAATATCGACCAGAACAATTTCCCGTCGATTGGTTGAAGGAGGCCTGCACTCCCGGCGTCCGCTCAGAAGACTACCATTGACTCCACAGCATAGACGTGTACGCCTGGCATGGTGCCGGGCTAGAGCGACTTGGATGAGGGAATGGCGGAACGTCGTGTTCTCCGATGAGTCACGCTTCTGTTCTGTCAGTGATAGTCACCGCAGACGAGTGTGGCGTCGGCGTGGAGAAAGGTCAAATCCGGCAGTAACTGTGGAGCGCCCTACCGCTAGACAACGCGGCATCATGGTTTGGGGCGCTATTGGGTATGATTCCACGTCACCTCTAGTGCGTATTCAAGGCACGTTAAATGCCCACCGCTACGTGCAGCATGTGCTGCGGCCGGTGGCACTCCCGTACCTTCAGGGGCTGTCCAATGCTCTGTTTCGGCAGGATAATGCCCGCCCACACACTGCTCGCATCTCCCAACAGGCTCTACGAGGTGTACAGATGCTTCCGTGGCCAGCGTACTCTCCGGATCTCTCACCAATCGAACACGTGTGGGATCTCATTGGACGCCGTTTGCAAACTCTGCCCCAGCCTCGTACGGACGACCAACTGTGGCAAATGGTTGACAGAGAATGGAGAACCATCCCTCAGGACACCATCCGCACTCTTATTGACTCTGTACCTCGACGTGTTTCTGCGTGCATCGCCGCTCGCGGTGGTCCTACATCCTACTGAGTCGATGCCGTGCGCATTGTGTAACCTGCATATCGGTTTGAAATAAACATCAATTATTCGTCCGTGCCGTCTCTGTTTCTTCCCCAACTTTCATCCCTTTCGAACCACTCCTCCTTGGTGTTGCATTGTCACTGTCAGTCAGTGTATTTAAATATACAAGCTTCCCTACAGTTTACTGAGATAGGACGTAATCCTCCCAACCAACAGCTAAACCTATTGAACTTAAATAAAGGGCCATAAGTTATACCCTTTGCTACATTAAACACGTGCACAAGTACATTATGACATTGCAAATCTAATACTCATCTTTTGTCGATTCCGCCGCGTGTTTCTGGTCAGCCGGCTCCCATTCATTTTAGCCAGCCATTCTTACTGCGATGTCTTTAAACTGAAACACGTGCGGTCCGTGGATCTTCATCCTACCGTACAAATCACTTTCCCACCGTCTTGCTCCCTCTGCTGGTTCGGAACTTGACTACAACATTCCGTTCATTCCCGGTACTACAACTGGATCAATGCAACCTGCCATATACAATTTACAACGCTCGGGCGTAGTTTCCCGTGACAGTGAAACCAGTTCTCACTCAGCCGCGCGACAACTCACTGCTTATCTAACACCACAATTTTCCCACACACTCCGCACTTCACCCTATTATGTCACAACTCTACATATGGTAACAGTACACAATGCTGGACTAGAAACTGCGCAATCAGGCGTTCGTGTCCTAGGAAAATCTACTTTATTCCACTCAAGTATAAACTTGAAATAGGCAGGCAACTGTGCGTGCAAATGTTCATATGTATTTTTTTCACCTAAATTTTACAGACGCTAAAATGTCGAATTTATCAAGTTCACTTCCACCCAGAAACGTTAGTGCGTAATGATCAAGTTATTATCCCGGCGTTGTTCTTACAGTCCCCCATGCCTACAAAATATCCTTAGCTCGCTTCTAATGAAGAAAAGTAAAGTCTGAGCATATAGAGCTAGTGTAAGAATGTCCCAACACACGATCAAGACTGATAATACCTGACTTCTCTAACTCCTCACACGCGGTGTTGACACTTCCTCTCACGACTTGACTACTTCGAAGATTTCTGCAGAATAGACCGCTATATCACGCGTTGGCCACTTTCATTAATTAGCCTCCACAGACATTATCCTATGCTCGTTCAGGGTACATCTCTCGTTTAAACCAATGTATTGCCAATATTAAAATGATGCTTCCTTTTCATTGGTTCAAATCATCGCGTCACCTGCGCTTACTTTAAACTTATGTCGTATGACATTCCAGCCTCGTGTCGGGCTTCCAAAATGTGGACCGTCGGTCTCTACTATTGTCTTCCGTTATTCTCTTGTTCTGAAGCATGCACGTGAAGGTCATTCGGGCCAGGTAACAACTCCTTTTAATTTAGATTGCGGACAACAGACAACTAGCGCAAAACTTCCTGTCGAATTGTGAAACGTATGCCCTGGTCACTCCAAGTTTCCAAGACTTAATAAAATGAATGTTGACTGTACTCTCAATAAATGATAGTACAACAATAAAATGAGCACTTTAATAAGGGCTCAACGCTGCACCATCAGGCAAAAATTACCCAGATATACTGAAAGATTTTCCAAACTTGCTACGGGAAAGCATCCCATGTTTACTTCCTGCCTATAACGTCAGTCACATAATCATCACCAAAGGACACCCAATAACGGCGAAAGCAAGGATATTACCTCCAGACTAATATTGCAAGCTACCCGGCGGGAATTTCAGCGAATGATTACCATGGGAGTTTTCTAAACCATCTCAAAATAGTTGGGCCAGTGCTTTCCATTGTTCCCAAAAAGGAATGGATCTTGGCATCCTTGTGGTGAATACAGGGCCCTCAACAATGTTACGACTCCAGTCATGTCCCTACTGTAACATACAGGATTTGAACACCCAACTTGACGGGAAGAAAATGTTCTCCAAGATATATCTAGCGAGAGCATATCATCATATTTCAGCACATCCATACGAGATTCCCAAAACTGCCGTCATCAAGCCATTTGGATCATCTGCTTATCTGCATCTACAATTTAGTATCCGCAACGCAGCCCAGAGACTTCAGGGGTTCACTGACTCAATAACAAGTGATTTAAAATTTGCTTTCTGTTACACCGATGCCATTTTTGTGGCATCAGAGGATGAACCAGACCACAAGAAACATCTTCGTTTGCTCTTTCAACGCCTCAGTGATCATAACATCAGCACTGACTTGAGTAAATGCATTTTAGTGTGACTGAAGTACCTATCCTTGTATACGTAGTAAATAAGAAGGCATAAGACCTCCTCCCAGAAAGAGTTCAGATGATGACCAACTACCTTCTAACCACAACGGTCAAGGACCTTCGCCGTTTTCTAGGATTCATCAACTTTTATCGTCGCACACTCCTAGATAGGGTCCGTAAATAAGCTGCTCTCTTGAACATGATACCTGGTATAAAGAAGAATGACACAATAAAGGTGAACTGGACAGGAGATACAAAAAAATGCCTTCAATCTCCTAAAATGCAACCTTGCAGAAGCAAAACTTCTAGCTCATCCTTCCTCACATCTACCTCTGGTGTTAATGGTTGATGTCTCTGACTCAGCAGTTGATGCTTCTCTTCATCAAATCAGGGATGACACCCTACAACCACAAGCATTCTTCTCCAAAAATCTGAGTAGTCGCCAAAAAAAATTACTCCACGTATGATAGGAAACTTCTTGCTGCTAACTCTGCTGTCAGTCATTTTCGCTACAGGGGCCGATGACCTTTGATGTTAGGCCCCTTTAAACAACAACAATCATCATCATCATCATCATCATTTTCGCTACAAGTTGGAAGGACGACACATTCCAATTTACACTGATCATAAACTGTTAACATTTATGTTCCAACGAAGTCCAGATAAGGCCACGACTGATGCGACACATTAATTCCATAAGTCAATTCACAACTGATATACAGATACTCCCATGAATATTCGGTCACTCGGATTTTTGACACACTTTTATTGGGTAGTTATTCTTACACTATACTGATGAGCTATAATAAAACAAAACATGTAGGAAAACATAACAACACGTTATTCTAATGACACCTCAAAAATATTCGGCCACTGTACAAGAAATCAACATAAACTCGCATAATTCACAACCCTGTTACACATTCAGTACTTTTTAGGTTCACCTTGATGTTTTATGACCTCTTCCAGTCGATTCGGAACACTGGCCATAACTTTTCTTGATATAATCAGGGCTTAATGCCGCCCATTCTTTCAGCAGTCCCCTCTTCAAGTGTGTGAAGAAACTTGCCGGCCGCAATTGCAGAGCTGCCTTCATTTGACTCCACACATTCTCGATGGGGTTCAGGTCGGGTGATTGTGGTGGAGTCTCCAAAACCTTCGGGCAGTTGTACAGCAGCCACTCCCTGACAAGTGACGACTTGTGCTTGGGGTTATCTTGGTAGAACTTGAAAGAACGCTGCACACTACGTTGTTCCGCATATTGTCGCAAAATGTTTTAGAGAATAGCCAATTAGCCCTTTTTTGTCAAAGTATGTTCAATGAAACTCAGTGCAGCAAACCCGTTCGATGAACACGTCCCCACACAATTGCACTTCCTCCACCAAATATTACCGTTGCTTGTCAATTGCTTGTTTTCAGTTCCTCGTGAGATTTCCGCCACACTAATTGCTTTCCATCGGGCCCGAAGACGTTGAACTTTGACTCATCAAGAAATAACACATCCTTCCACCAGGCACTGGGTTTGCTTACGTAGCTTTTTGCGAACTCTAGCCTCTTCTTTTTATTTACCGGACTAATGTATGGTTTCCTCCTAGCTCTTCTCCCAAAGAACTCATTCCTTCGCAGTGTTCTTCGCACGGTTTTACTACCCACTTTCTTTCCACACCCCTCTAAAACAGCTGCTGCCAGTTTCGGAGCACTACATTTCGGATTTCGTTTCGCATTCCGAAGCACAAACCTCTCCTTTCGTTCTGTCAGCCTTCTTGGTCTGCCTGTCTGGTTAATTGAATCAATTCTGTTATCATTTTTGAACCATCGTATTATATATCCAACTGTTTTTCTGCTTATGTTAAGCATCTGCGATACCTTTCTATGCGATTTACCTCGAACATGATGTAATATTACGAGCTGACGTTCTTCAAACGTGGTATTGTGTTGTCATTTGCACCCCATTTGATACCACTCCGCAAACACTGCAGCAAATGACTTCGGCACAACGTGTCTTGCGGCACCGCACTCCTGAACTGAACGTTTTGCAACGCTATCTGCCCTGTCTTTGTCAATGAACACAACGGAAATCCCAGCCTTTCCGGGTGACCGAATATATTTGAGGCATGTTATTTCACCCATGTGCGCAATGTCCTTTCTTTTACAGCATACTGCACATCAATAATCCGTGATTCCTCTTCGGCATAACCAACCACATTACTTCGACACCTTTGGTTCCACATTCTGCTCATGGTTGCGTTATTGTCATCACTTTTACGCGGATTTTATCAGTGGCCGAATATTTATGGGAGTGACTGTACGTTACATCCGTGGTAAAGGAAACATTCCCGCAAACTGTTGCTTCAGAATAGCTTCTATCGAGGTGCATTTAACTGTCAGTATGGTCAAAATTTCCAAAGATCAAGAGAAGGATGAAGAGTCGCACAACCTACTACAATCCTTCTCGCTTAAATTGTGACCAATCACATTACCGAACAATATGAAACTCGTTTGCGGTGCACCACAAGGACAAAATCGGCCATACATGCCTCAATGACATCGCCGAGCAATTTTCGATTTAATAGCTAACCTGTCCGATCCGGGCACAAAAAGTTCCGTCGATACGGCGAGGAAATGTTTTGTTTGGCCAGCTCTCAAAAAATACATAAAAACTGGGCAACAGCATGATGTAACCGTTCACGGTACTTTAGATACCATATCGTGACATTCCATATCAATAATATGCCGTTTTCCGCGTCATTCTACGACGTTTTGCCGCAAAGTTAGCATGCCACAACGCTGCACGGTATACGAACGATGCGCTGCTACTTTAGAGGACAAGGGGCTCTGTGCGCGTAATGACGAGGGCGAGTCATACGCTAGCCAGCAATTAGGGTGTTTCTTTCTCCTGTGCGAGTGAGTTGGAAGGAGTAGAAGGTCATGTGACAGCCCGCCAGCCATGCTTAATAAGTCGGGTTAACTTGGGGAGAAGTAACTCCCTAAATATTTGTTGGTGATTTTTAGTGATACCAACCAAAACCTTCATTTGTTTCAGAATTTTCAATATTAATAACAATAATAAGGATCATGTGACTATTGACTTACGCATCTAATATTCATAAATAAGAGCTTGCCGTGATCAAGGAATTATTTAGTTAAAGATGACAACGAAACATCTTCCAGTTATTCAACTTATCATTGATTACGTGATCTGAATCGGTGCAGAGAATTACAGAACATCGCCACAGGTCTGGCGAGGTGAGCCTATCCTGGAGTTTAGCAAGACGTAAGTCAATCATTGCACAAGTTGTAGATGACGCTTTGGCGATTATAAGTAAACCGCCGATCCTAAGAGAATGAGATTCGATCAGTAAAATATGGAAGGTCGGAGCTATCTTTTGATATGCAAATCAACGCCGACAAACGGCTTTTTACGGAAGCGGCCCCCGACATGAAGGCGGAGTTAACCCCCACTCTTGATTTTTTCCTCTGTTTTACAAAAGGAATCGGACAGGAGACTACTTATCCACTATCTACTGTGTCTCCGTGCTGTCCAGACGTGTTGCTATTTTGCACGACCTGTGATATTGTGTAATACTTTCATCAAGTGATGAAGTACTGCAATTGTGAGATTTAACTAGCAGAAGTACTGCATAAATCATTATTTAAGCGCAGTGATTATTGACGTGCACTTATTGTGTAAATTTCGTGTATTTATAACATTTTGTATCATGGTGTAATCAATGAGGATAGTGAACGAGGAATAATCTACCTGTTAAGAGCTGCGTAGCATTCAAGCTACTGTAATATATGCTCAATGGATTCGTGTGTGGCTAGATTAATCCACTACTAGTCAAATACAGTGAAGTGTTGTGAGAGCACAATTGGAATTACAATTAGAACGTTGAAAAAGTGAATTTGTTCAGGAAATTGCGACTCACGCATAATAATAATAATAATAATAATAATAATAATAATAATAATAATAATAATAATAATAATAATAATAATTTGGGCAGCGTCTGCTGAAAGTACAAACGTAGATGTGAGTTGTTTTACATTGTGAGGGGATGTGAAATAAGCAAGTTAGTTACCCTTAACGTTGGATTACAGTGCAAGTGAATACGTGATAGTTCAGCAATATTCGGGATAAATTTAACCATGCCTGAATGTAGTGCGTGTTACAAAGTGACTCAATTATAACCATAGTGTTTTACCCTCTTGCATATTGGAACGAGTGATCGCTGGTCTGGGAAGAGGATACACAAATCACTCACCTACCCAACATCTCATTGTGTTGGATACATCCAGGATTATTATGCGTGGTGAAGTCTACAAAATGGAGTTCATCCCGGAAACGAACCAAGGACCTTACGACATCAAAGGCAGCAAGATGATGGCTTAAGCTGTTATGAGTGTGCTGCCTCGGACGAGAATGATCACCCTAAGATAAGTGCATTTTCAAGTTTACTATGTTTGAAAGTCATTTTCCCTCCTGTAAATAGTTAGAATTAGCATGTCAAGTAGATTAAAAATGTGAATGATGATCGCGGGCTGTTCGAAGGGATTAAAATTTTTAGCTTGTGTAGTAGGAAGTTTGTACTGGCAATGATGACTAGCAGTTTATTTAAACCCCTTGGAAAGTAATGCATGTTAGTTATAAGATTCCTGTAATGATTTATTTTGTCTTCAAGAAGTGTTATGATGGATGGAAGTGGTATCCATCTAGGTAACCCCAGATCTTATGATAAGATGAGATGCTCTGCCTCTTCAAAAGAATACGAGGATGACTTGTATGTCATGTATAAGACGGAGCATATGAGGAGTTCAAATGATGTTTTTAGATGCGAGTATACATTTCTGGATCGTGAATTTAATATGTAAATTTGTTTTATAGAGTGGCATGAATTAATATCCCTTATGTAATTATATGCGAGTGTTCGTGGTATTGAGTTGGAAGTGATGGTTGGTGAATATCTATAAATTGATAATCAAGGCGATATAAGTATGTGCCAGAGATAATTTATGCAAAGCGTGAAGAAGTATACCACGCCAGTTATATTGAGATTAGGTTGAATAGAACCATGTGAGCTTGAAGGAGCCGAGTCGGCCCGAATTTATATCGAGGCGGTTTATTAAAGAGAGATACCTTCCCCGGACTGTATGAAAGGGAGGCGTGCGGAAGTACCGTTACACTAGAGAAAGTGACAGATGAATACAAAGGCTAAGCAAGCTGTGGGCACGTTAAAAGCCTGACTGTGGAGTGTTCGATGGCCATTTACTTTCTAACAATATCCGACGGACATTTACGCATAGAGTAGCTAATTGTCACCGCGACTGAATTAATATAGTAGGAACAATAGACTTCCTCCCAATTTATTTTGTTCATTCCATCCGATCTAGAAATTTAAAACATGCATCTTGCAGTGAGAAGACTACGAGTTCGACCCCTATCCAGGGCAACGTGTATCATTGTCATTATTTTTGGTAATGGAAGGACCATTCCCTCCATATAATCTTGTATATATGATAAAGGGTCATATTATGTGTTTGGTGGTAGTTGAGTGTATTATTACAAGTAATATGTCGTGTTATTGTTCACGCGTCATCCATAAGCCCAGTATTATTATATGTTAATTGATCAAATGGTATTTTATTTTAATCCCGGCGAAACATGCCTATGCGATTTGTTATACCTTTGTAAATAATAATGAAGTTAGTTATTAGGGCTGAACATGACTTTCAGATATCTTGGAATGTGCTTGTCATAATTAACGTACTGTCTTAATCCTTGATTGCGTAATAATATGATCACAAGAAATTATAATATTTTAAAACTCCAGTTTATGTATAGAAAACTGGGATGATATCAAAGGGGTGATCATTATAGTGCCGATTATTATGTGTAATTAATTAATTGATTAATTAATTAATTAATTAATGACTAACAATGTTGTGAATAATAGAGGTAGTATCAAGTGAAGGGCCTCTAAATATCGGGATTATCGGTGTGGAATATTAATTCCACAAGACAATTAAATAATAATTTCAATAATATGAATCCCGCTTTTTTTTTAATTTTGTGATAAAATATTATATGGCACATTTCGTTTTAATCATGGATGTTCTTTCTCAGTTGATAATAAATCAGGTATTCATAAAACTTTAAAACATCATTCTTCTGATTTGTAGTGACGTTGTATTCCTCTTCTGTACTGAGATCCCTACTTATAAATAATTTAGTAATGCCTTTTAGTCCGAACGTACCATTGACCTGAATGCTCTAATATTATAGCCGTGGTTATTATGAAGTAGGGATGATGATGATGAGAATTCGATTCTAGGGCCATTCGCCGAAGATCTCATCACGTATTTTTTTCATTCGGCTGATGCCCTCACGAATTATTATTATTATTCTTGTGCACTGAAGCCCCGGACAGGCACAAATTATGGCGCCCAGCGTGTTAAGGGCAGGGTTCATACCCATATTCTGGTACAAATATGGCATTCAACGTGCTAAGGGCAGGGTTTATACCCATGTTATGGCACTAAGCTAGCATTCAGCGTGTTGAGGATAGGTTCTGTGTTACGTTATAAGCATAAAATTGGCGCCTATTGTACGTGAAGCATTGTTGTGTATTGGCAAGTTTATATCGCTATGGTGGTGCTATAAGTGATGTCCAAAAGCGAGTTGTGTATTGCTTGATGGGCAAGGCTGTCAAAGCACAAGTTTGAATACCACTATGATGAATGGAAATACTGAATGCATTTGTATAATTAAATTTGTTAGGAAAGAGGAATACAAGATAGGTGAAATCAGAACGTGTGAATATATTATTTATAAGGAATTAACATGTCAGATGGAGTGCTTAAGCCACGACCATAGACAGGTATACCACACGTGATGATATTTGAAAGAGTGACAGAAATAAATTAAATTTTTATAGGAAGAAGAATGAAAGATAGTGTGTCCAGTTTAAATGGAAACATACACGATAGTCACTCACAATTATAGTAGACCTAATGAAGTTGCTGGAACTTCAAGGAAACAATGAAATGATTTTTCTATTATGAGGATAAAGTGGCTGGAAAGAATTCTTCAAATTCTACCGGTCACGGGTCTATGTTCAAGGTGATGCATTTGCAGCAGGCCTTGGTAGTTTAGGGGACATTCCATTATTAATGAATTAGATATTGCGGTTGAGAAGGGAAGCCTCATCCTATTATTCTCATTTCTTTTTTATGATAAACAGTGAAATGTTGTCAGCTCATAGACGAGTAACTATCTGCTAAAGCATTTTACTAGTCTTGAAGTTGAAAGCATCCAATGTTTATTTAAAATACCATATTTTTGGTACATGTAAAGCACCGAGCCCATCCTAGGTCGCGAGTTCGATTAATTTTATTTATGAAGGGCTAAAGTAAAGTAATTTAAATGATATTTCGGGATATTATTGGTGAATAAGCCATATGAATACTGAGAAAAGGACAGTTATTTGTTAGGAGGCGTGACACAGCTGTTGTAAAGCTGATTTTGGTTTAATGAATTTTAGTTGTTTTTGTTTATTTTGAAAAAAAAAATATATACACGCCTACCTAAAATTAGGTAAATGAATCATTGGGATTAAGACAGTTGTGATCATTTTTGGTTCGGGGGGCACACGTTTTTAAATATTGTCAGAATGGAAGAGTTGAGAGAAATGATGGCCAAAATGATGGCGGACACTCAGGAACGTTTTGAAAAACAGGAACAGGCAAGTGCGAAATTAGATGAACGTTTTGAAAAACAGGAACAGGCAAGTGCGAAATTAGATGAACGTTTTGAAAAACAGGAACAGGCAAGTGCGAAATTAGATGAACGTTTTGAAAAACAGGGACAGGCTTTTGAAAAACAGGAGCAGGCAAACTTGGAGTTAAGGGAGCAGTTAGATGAACGTTTTGAAAAACAGGAACAGGCTTTTGAAAAACAGGAGCAGGCTAGTCTGAAACTTCACGAACTTTTTGGGGATCAGGAAAGGCAACTCACAGAGCGTTTAGAAAAATATGAGGCGTCGTGTAAGGCCCAAGCTGCAGAATTAAAACAACATGTCACCTCACATATTGATGACGTAAATGACAGTATAGGGTCGATGACCGACAAAATGGAGCAGACGTATACGCGTTTAGACCAGCATTTGAGGGAAGTAGACGCAAAGATGATCGCCTGTGAAGAGAAGATTGAAAATCTGGAAACGAAGATTGATGCCGACGCTGAAGAGATCGGAAATTTACGGACCGAATTCGAGGAGTTGTCATTAAAAACTCAGGAACTTGGTGGACAACTGACTCAGGTCATAGAGTGTAACGAAGTAAGATTTAAGGAATGTTTTAACCAAAATATAAACCCAGTAAAGGACGAATTGCGTTTATACACCAAAGGAAAGCAACGGGAAACCCAGAAATTAATTGAAAATCTTGAGAATAATGTTGAGAAATATGAATTAAAGGCTATTAAGGCGTGTATTAAGGTTGATATACACGATCAATTAATTCAAGAATTACAAGAAGAAGTTGAGAATTTTAAAGTTCAGGGACTTCAAGGAGATGAGGTATTGAAACCAATCTTAAAGAAACAAGATAAAAATCAGCAGGACGTTCAAGGGAATGAGACCGAACCAGAAGTGACGGGAGACACGTCGCATATCAGCGAGACTTCTCCAAGTCGTCTTCCTCCGAGATACAGTTCGACTCCTGTGGACATGAGTTCGATGCCATCTTATTGCTTCATCCGTATGTCCAATGATGAACCAAAGAAGTTTGGATCCAACGCACACATGACACCTAAAGGTTTTCTTTCTGAAATGGATCAGTACTTCATAGACCATAACATACCTATAGACAAGCGTCTTAGAATAGTTGAGAAATACCTTGCCGAACAACCTCTCATTTGGTTCAAGGCATTTAAAAACTGTTTTGACAGTTATGAAGAGTTCAAACGCCGATTTCTCGATCGATACTGGGGGATCGAATCTCAGCAGAATTTACGTTTAGAGCTTTATTCAAGGCGATATTCCGCCGCCGGTCAAACAAGATTCTCAGAGTACTTCACTCATCAGCTTTTACGAATGAAAGAACTTGATAGCCCACCATCAGAAATAGAGTTGGTCTCAGCGATAGGTAAACAACTACCACTGGAGGTACAAAAGACACTCATTTCAGCAAATGTTAGGACGGCTGTTGAAGCTGAACGTATACTACGCCAGCTTGATCAAACTATTAATAGCGGACATTTTAAACAGAGACATCAGGAGGCGATCAATACCATGAACATAGAACAAGAAGAAGGGTCGTTTAAATCCAAAAACCAGGGTACGAATACTGAGGAATGTAAAGTAATATACCCAACACCGAGGGGAGACAATAAGAACCCTCCAATGTGGAATTGGCCCAGGGATCGATATCGAGACGCATGGAACTCTCAAAATTATGAATATCGACGACGAACGGAGAGAAGAAATGGATCCAGATATAATCAAAGGGATAGGTTTCGCAGACCATACTCTAGATGGAAAAATGACAACCGTCGATCATGGGAAGGACCGAGAGATCCAGATAATCAAATTCGTGAACGTCAAGCCGAATCTCGTAGATATGTCGAACAGTTAAGAAACCAGCCGACTGGAACGGATAAGTGGCAGAAACCGATTCAGAAAATGGCGACCTCGGGAGAGTGTAAAGGAGCTGAGAGTCTCCAGTTTCAGGCACAACGAACCCATAATCAAGACAATAGACTCAATCCCCATGCTGCTGAATATTTTGCTGGGAATGGAGCTGTAAAAAAAAGATCAATTAAATCGGGAAGAGATAGTTTTTCGACAGGTTGGCAGTCATCTGAATGAGCCAGAGTGGACCACTGTTACTATTGACACTTGGGTAATCCAACCGGAGGATTTAATAGAGGACCCAAGTCTTGGTTTTAAGAAAATTATCAGGGAGTTACCTATAATTTATATACGGGTGCAGGGACTACGCGTGCGCTGTTTAGTTGATACAGGGGCTAGTGTTAGCGTAGTGTCAAAGGCTTTTATTCGAGAGGTCCAAACAAATTTTGAAATACCAATACTACCCGTATCTAAAGTTAAAGTACGAGGTATCATTCCGGACCGTACTACCATGTGCGATACACAGGTTTACCTGGATTTGGAAATAGGTAATGCTGTATTAGCCCATCCATTTTTAGTGTTGGACAAAATGGAATATAACATCATTTTAGGCTCAGATTTCCTGCGAGAATGTAAGGCCGTTATCGACATGGATCAAAATCAAGTAAAGTTTTACATAAATATGAGCCATGAAGATGTCCAGTTGAATGAAAAGCCAGAGATTATCGATGGGGAAAGGATTTGGACGGCTGAAGTACTTCATAATGAGAAAAATGAACAGGTAGAATTCCCAAATTGGGACATACAGGAAATGGAAGAGATTAAAGATAAATTTGAAAGGATGATTGCTAACTTAGAGAGAGAAGAAGATGATGAGGAGCCCAAATTTGAAGACTTGGTCCAAGCTAAGGTGGACGAAGCCAAAGTCGCCGAGGGAGATAAGCACAAATTGAAAGAAATCTTGGAAACGTACCAGGATGTTTTTGGGACACAACCCGGGAAGATATTAAATTTTAAATATGATTTGGTTGTAAATAGTTGGGAACCTTTTAAGAGAAATCCGTATCCCATACCGGAAAAACACCATGCCAAAGTCCGTACTATTATTAAGGAAATGGAAGACCATGGTATAATTTCGAAGAGTCCAACACCATTTCTGAATCCGCTGGTCATTGTGAGTAAATCAAACGGGTGTCTGAGGGTGTGCCTAGATGCAAGGGCCGTAAATGACAGAATAGTGCCGGAATATGACAGGGCACCCAATATTAAAGACATTTTAAAGAAATTCCAACATATGCAGGTATTTTCAAGTGTTGATTTAAGGGCGTCTTACCATCATGTTGAGTTATCTAGCGAAACCAAGATCCTAACTGGATTCTTATTCGACCAGCAAACATATGTATACAATCGTTTGCCCTTTGGCATTAAGAATGCAGGATCAGCTTTGATTCGGGCATTGGATCGAAACCTCAGTGACAAAGTTAAGGATATAACGGTGAGATATGTTGATGATATCCTGATAGCGACCCCAACGCTAGAAGAACACTTTGAACATTTGCGCCTAGTGTTAGAAGAACTCAACAGAAATAATTTCAAAATTAATCTTGGAAAATCTCATTTTTGCCAACGCAATATTTTGTTCTTGGGGCACATCATAGATTCAAAGGGGATCTCCCCAAATCCGCTAAAGATAAGAGCCATACAAAATTTTCCAAAACCCACCAGGGTTAAGCATGTGAGACAATTTTTGGGCATATGCGGGTTCTTCGCGGACCACTGTCCAGCGTACACGACCACGGTTGCTCCATTACAAGACTTACTGAAGAAGAACAACCGCTGGAAGTGGGATGCGACGTGCGAAGAGGCGTTTAACAAAACTAAAGAACTTTTGAGTAGGAGTGTCAAGCTGGGATATCCCGATTTTAATGAGAAATTCATCATCCAGACTGACGCATCAATGATTGGCGTCGGTGCAGTGCTCTATCAAGAGAGAAAGGATGCAGAACCCCGCATAAATTATTTGGCTTTTATGAGCCGTAAATTAAGGGAACATGAGCGACATTATACTGTAACTGAATTGGAAATGCTCGCCATTGTGACAGCCCTTAGCTACTGGCGCAAATATATTTATGGTTTCCCTATCCTTCTTAGAACCGATCATCGAGCATTAACTTTTATGCTCAAATCTGTAATGTCATCAGAAAGAGTGAATCGGTGGGTCCTATTTGTACAGCAATACGATTTAGAGGTCGAACATTGCGCGGGTAAAGATAATGTCATTGCTGATGCACTAAGTAGAAACCCGGATCCTGAGGTAGAAGTTATACAACATTTGGAATTAAGTGAAGGAGATCGTGAAATTGTGGATAGATTGAGGCAAATTCCTGAGGAGCAGGAAAGTTGGCCCGAAACCCGTCGGATAATCCGGTTCCTTCAGAAACGTTTACAACCAGGGACACTTGAGTATCAAGACGCCGAAAAACATGCTCAAAATTATAACTATCTCAATGGTATTCTTTACAAGTATGTCGATGAAGCCCATACCCAACTCAGAGTCGTCGTCCCACCAGTTCTTCAAGTGGATCTGATCTGGTTAACACATAATTCAATAGGACATGCAGGAACAGATAAAGTTTTGGCGACATTGAAGGAAACGTTTGTTTGGTCGAGAATGAGGAGGATGGTACGTACGGTTTTGATGACATGTGATACCTGTCAACGTGTTAAACCAAATCCGTACTTACTCAAGCAGCCACCAAAGCCCTTGATTCCGGAAAAACCCCGCGAGTTATTTTCAATGGACTATTATGGACCCATTCCCAAGGCGACCAGAGGGTTGCAGTTCATTTTAGTGTGTATGGACGTGTTTACAAAGTATGTTATGTTGTGTCCTGTGCAGAAAGCAAATACACGCTCTGCACTGAATCAGATTCGGAACAAAATTATTCCGAAAATGGGAAAACCAGAAAAATTGCTTACTGATCATGGATCCCAGTTCACATCGGCTGCCTTTCGACGGGATATGGAGCAGTTGGGAATCCAACACATTATGAGCTCAATTAGACATCCGGAATCAAATCCCTCTGAAAGAATCATGCGGGAAATTGGGAAATTCTGCAGAATTTATTGCTCTCGGCAACATTGGCGTTGGGTTGATGTAGTTCCAATCATTATGGAATGCATCAACTCCACGATCCATGAGTCAACGGGACAAATTCCAAGCGTGCTTCATTTTAATGAGCAGCCTGAGAGACCCTGGAAAAATGTCGTGATGTGTCCAGAGGACCCCAGACCTTCGGAAGAATTGAGAGTGAGGAATACATTAGAATACCTCCGAAAACAAGCAGAAAAACGTTTACGACGACACCGAAACAAGCGATTTCACCGACCTTTACGTGTGGGAGAACTTGTTTTGGTCAAACGTCCTGCCATTTCAGATCCGCCGAGAAAATTCTACCATAAATTCGCGGAGCTGTACATTGGACCGTATAGAGTCGTCCAAGATTTGGAGAACAACTCGTACAAGGTTCAGTCAATGGACGGTACAACAGAGGCAATTTATAACGCCTCTAATTTGAAGTTGTACCATGTGCCAGGAATATTACCCGCAGAAGATCCTAGAGATCAAGGTGATGAAGATTTACCTGAAGAAGACGACAACGAGGAGATGCCTGACGCTGTAGATGATCCTGAGATCGACGAAGAGGAAGATGATGTGAATTGCATACACATGGTACAAAACTGTCAAGACGAAGATTACGATGATGACATTTTAGATGATGAGGATTGCTCCGAATGCGCGGAAAGACGTGATATGATGACATTGGCATATTTACCTATTCTTATGGAAAGATATAAAACCATGCAGGAAAATACAGTTCTTCGTAAGATTCAATCATGAATATTTAAATTACTATGAGATTGGTAAGAAAAATCATTGTTCATGATTTTTCTTAGTCAAAGTAGGCGAGGGATGTAACCGTTCACGGTACTTTAGATACCATATCGTGACATTCCATATCAATAATATGCCGTTTTCCGCGTCATTCTACGACGTTTTGCCGCAAAGTTAGCATGCCACAACGCTGCACGGTATACGAACGATGCGCTGCTACTTTAGAGGACAAGGGGCTCTGTGCGCGTAATGACGAGGGCGAGTCATACGCTAGCCAGCAATTAGGGTGTTTCTTTCTCCTGTGCGAGTGAGTTGGAAGGAGTAGAAGGTCATGTGACAGCCCGCCAGCCATGCTTAATAAGTCGGGTTAACTTGGGGAGAAGTAACTCCCTAAATATTTGTTGGTGATTTTTAGTGATACCAACCAAAACCTTCATTTGTTTCAGAATTTTCAATATTAATAACAATAATAAGGATCATGTGACTATTGACTTACGCATCTAATATTCATAAATAAGAGCTTGCCGTGATCAAGGAATTATTTAGTTAAAGATGACAACGAAACATCTTCCAGTTATTCAACTTATCATTGATTACGTGATCTGAATCGGTGCAGAGAATTACAGAACATCGCCACAGGTCTGGCGAGGTGAGCCTATCCTGGAGTTTAGCAAGACGTAAGTCAATCATTGCACAAGTTGTAGATGACGCTTTGGCGATTATAAGTAAACCGCCGATCCTAAGAGAATGAGATTCGATCAGTAAAATATGGAAGGTCGGAGCTATCTTTTGATATGCAAATCAACGCCGACAAACGGCTTTTTACGGAAGCGGCCCCCGACATGAAGGCGGAGTTAACCCCCACTCTTGATTTTTTCCTCTGTTTTACAAAAGGAATCGGACAGGAGACTACTTATCCACTATCTACTGTGTCTCCGTGCTGTCCAGACGTGTTGCTATTTTGCACGACCTGTGATATTGTGTAATACTTTCATCAAGTGATGAAGTACTGCAATTGTGAGATTTAACTAGCAGAAGTACTGCATAAATCATTATTTAAGCGCAGTGATTATTGACGTGCACTTATTGTGTAAATTTCGTGTATTTATAACATTTTGTATCATGGTGTAATCAATGAGGATAGTGAACGAGGAATAATCTACCTGTTAAGAGCTGCGTAGCATTCAAGCTACTGTAATATATGCTCAATGGATTCGTGTGTGGCTAGATTAATCCACTACTAGTCAAATACAGTGAAGTGTTGTGAGAGCACAATTGGAATTACAATTAGAACGTTGAAAAAGTGAATTTGTTCAGGAAATTGCGACTCACGCATAATAATAATAATAATAATAATAATAATAATAATAATAATAATAATAATAATAATTTGGGCAGCGTCTGCTGAAAGTACAAACGTAGATGTGAGTTGTTTTACATTGTGAGGGGATGTGAAATAAGCAAGTTAGTTACCCTTAACGTTGGATTACAGTGCAAGTGAATACGTGATAGTTCAGCAATATTCGGGATAAATTTAACCATGCCTGAATGTAGTGCGTGTTACAAAGTGACTCAATTATAACCATAGTGTTTTACCCTCTTGCATATTGGAACGAGTGATCGCTGGTCTGGGAAGAGGATACACAAATCACTCACCTACCCAACATCTCATTGTGTTGGATACATCCAGGATTATTATGCGTGGTGAAGTCTACAAAATGGAGTTCATCCCGGAAACGAACCAAGGACCTTACGACATCAAAGGCAGCAAGATGATGGCTTAAGCTGTTATGAGTGTGCTGCCTCGGACGAGAATGATCACCCTAAGATAAGTGCATTTTCAAGTTTACTATGTTTGAAAGTCATTTTCCCTCCTGTAAATAGTTAGAATTAGCATGTCAAGTAGATTAAAAATGTGAATGATGATCGCGGGCTGTTCGAAGGGATTAAAATTTTTAGCTTGTGTAGTAGGAAGTTTGTACTGGCAATGATGACTAGCAGTTTATTTAAACCCCTTGGAAAGTAATGCATGTTAGTTATAAGATTCCTGTAATGATTTATTTTGTCTTCAAGAAGTGTTATGATGGATGGAAGTGGTATCCATCTAGGTAACCCCAGATCTTATGATAAGATGAGATGCTCTGCCTCTTCAAAAGAATACGAGGATGACTTGTATGTCATGTATAAGACGGAGCATATGAGGAGTTCAAATGATGTTTTTAGATGCGAGTATACATTTCTGGATCGTGAATTTAATATGTAAATTTGTTTTATAGAGTGGCATGAATTAATATCCCTTATGTAATTATATGCGAGTGTTCGTGGTATTGAGTTGGAAGTGATGGTTGGTGAATATCTATAAATTGATAATCAAGGCGATATAAGTATGTGCCAGAGATAATTTATGCAAAGCGTGAAGAAGTATACCACGCCAGTTATATTGAGATTAGGTTGAATAGAACCATGTGAGCTTGAAGGAGCCGAGTCGGCCCGAATTTATATCGAGGCGGTTTATTAAAGAGAGATACCTTCCCCGGACTGTATGAAAGGGAGGCGTGCGGAAGTACCGTTACACTAGAGAAAGTGACAGATGAATACAAAGGCTAAGCAAGCTGTGGGCACGTTAAAAGCCTGACTGTGGAGTGTTCGATGGCCATTTACTTTCTAACAATATCCGACGGACATTTACGCATAGAGTAGCTAATTGTCACCGCGACTGAATTAATATAGTAGGAACAATAGACTTCCTCCCAATTTATTTTGTTCATTCCATCCGATCTAGAAATTTAAAACATGCATCTTGCAGTGAGAAGACTACGAGTTCGACCCCTATCCAGGGCAACGTGTATCATTGTCATTATTTTTGGTAATGGAAGGACCATTCCCTCCATATAATCTTGTATATATGATAAAGGGTCATATTATGTGTTTGGTGGTAGTTGAGTGTATTATTACAAGTAATATGTCGTGTTATTGTTCACGCGTCATCCATAAGCCCAGTATTATTATATGTTAATTGATCAAATGGTATTTTATTTTAATCCCGGCGAAACATGCCTATGCGATTTGTTATACCTTTGTAAATAATAATGAAGTTAGTTATTAGGGCTGAACATGACTTTCAGATATCTTGGAATGTGCTTGTCATAATTAACGTACTGTCTTAATCCTTGATTGCGTAATAATATGATCACAAGAAATTATAATATTTTAAAACTCCAGTTTATGTATAGAAAACTGGGATGATATCAAAGGGGTGATCATTATAGTGCCGATTATTATGTGTAATTAATTAATTGATTAATTAATTAATTAATTAATGACTAACAATGTTGTGAATAATAGAGGTAGTATCAAGTGAAGGGCCTCTAAATATCGGGATTATCGGTGTGGAATATTAATTCCACAAGACAATTAAATAATAATTTCAATAATATGAATCCCGCTTTTTTTTTAATTTTGTGATAAAATATTATATGGCACATTTCGTTTTAATCATGGATGTTCTTTCTCAGTTGATAATAAATCAGGTATTCATAAAACTTTAAAACATCATTCTTCTGATTTGTAGTGACGTTGTATTCCTCTTCTGTACTGAGATCCCTACTTATAAATAATTTAGTAATGCCTTTTAGTCCGAACGTACCATTGACCTGAATGCTCTAATATTATAGCCGTGGTTATTATGAAGTAGGGATGATGATGATGAGAATTCGATTCTAGGGCCATTCGCCGAAGATCTCATCACGTATTTTTTTCATTCGGCTGATGCCCTCACGAATTATTATTATTATTCTTGTGCACTGAAGCCCCGGACAGGCACAATACATCCCGTGTCAAAGGAGCAAAGTTTGGAGACATACTACCAGTGCAGTTGAACGTTTTCCACAGGAAAACTCCACATTCAGTCACATCAATGTTGATCCAGTTGAGCCTTTGCGAACATATGGATATCGCTATCGATCATCGATCATTTCTCACGATAGCCTGAGGCCGTACCATTTACTTATATTACCGCAGAAACAGTTTCACCAGCGATATTGTCTACATGGGTATCTCACTTCGGGGCGTCTCAGATAATCACAACTGATCGTGGAAGGCAGCTCGTAAGTGAACTTTTCAAATGTCTTATCTCAGCCTTAGGATCTATCACATTATGATCACTGCATACCATCCTGCAGCTAATGGTAAAATTAAAACTGAGCGGTGGCATCGCCATTTGAAGAACGCACGCAAAGCACAACTTACTGAAGACTGGATCCCTTCGTTACTACTTATTCTAATGGGACTTCGATCGTACATCATTGCAGAAGTGGAAACCACCCCTGCTGAAATGACTTGCGGTGAATCCATCAAACTTCCATCAGACCTTCTAGATGATCATAAGGTGACTGCAGATATCCCTACCTTCCTCTTAAAGTAAAAAGAGCATATAAGATCTCCCAAACCCATTCTAACTGAGCACCATGTTGTCAAAAATGTTTTCACCCACCCTGCTCTCAAGACCAGCAAATTCGTTTTCATACGGCATGATGCATCCAGAACTTCCCTACGGCCAACATATGACGGACCGTTCGAAGTGTTGTTTCGAGACGAGAAGCACTCCCATGTAGACCTGTTGGAACACAAACTATCAGCATCGATCGACTCAAACCTGTCTTTAACCTCGCAGACTCTTCATCAAATGAATCAAATCCTCCATTGACAATTCACGAGGACAACTCACCACCACCTCCGTCGGCATCAACTGCACCATCAGTGGGCCAGCCATGTCAACCCAAAAAGCATTACGAGATCTAGGAGAGTCGCTCTTTCCCAGTAGGTATTTGGACGTTACCACTGGGGAGGAAGGGTGTAGCGGTCGCTAGCGCTGCACTCGCCATTGGATAAATTTACTTGTTCCATGCTTTACTTTCTTGTTGTATTTTTTGTGTTCTCTGTTCCTGGTTTACTCTTTGATAAACAAGTAAACTGACTAATCTCAACAGTCATCCTGTTGCGTATATAAAATAGAAGTGCTAAATTACGTATATACAGTGTGTATGATCATTTATAGAGGCATACCTAAAATGCACAATATCATCGGTCACTAAACCAGTGCCATCTGCTGCTTCGAGTGAGAATTGTTCTCCAGATAGAACCTTGAATATGGAGCACATCATTACGAATCTTTATTGAAAGAGTGATCGGACTGGCCCATAACATAGCAGTAGGTGTTAAGATGGAAACACTGAATGTATAGAAAAACCGTTTAAAATATATACAAATCATGGTTATTAATGGCAACAATATGTAGAGCAAATATGAACTGTCACTTAAAATTAAGAAAGTACCAAAATCATGACACTATTGGAGATTCTTAGGTAAAATTCAAGTAACAGACCCTCAAAATACAAATATGAATAAACGTGCTCTTAAGAGACAAAAATGCAAAGAAAATCCTTAACAAATATGCCTTAAAATACGGCATTTATCATAGAATATGTACAGTAAATACAGTACCGGTACTAAAAATGCTATAGGGTCTATTAACTTACTGTATTACTAGAATAAAGATGACGTTTTATCATAATCCTAGTCCCACTGATATGTTCCCACACATATCCTACAATTCTTTGATTCAGTTCGGATGTACTGTATAATCCAAAATAATTACAACTACAAACAAGTCAATAAATTGTACAGGTTATCATACAGTTTACGTTTATTGCACGGCACACAAACACATTTCTAACCCCCCAGAACTCAAAATGAATCAACAACAGTATACAATACTTACAAATTGATCATTACTCAAGAATTAGCCTATACATTTATTTAAAAATTTGCTTTTACGTCGCACCGACACAGACAGGTCTTATTGCGACGATGGGTTAGGAAAGGCCTAGGAGTGGGAAGGAAGCGGACGTGGCCTTAATTAAGGTACAGCTCCAGCATTTACCTGGTGTGAAAATGGAGAAGCACGGAAAACCATATTCAGGGCTGTTGACAGTGCGGTTCGAATCCACTGTCTGCCGGATGCAAGGTCACAGCTGCACGCCCCTAACCGCACGGCCAACTCGTCCGGTGAAGTAGCCTACACATAAACAGTAATTCAGCTACAAGAATCCCACCGTTAGTTATATCAATTATATCGTATTTCGTACAAATGTCCTCGGCCAGGAAGCGGAAACTGTCATTAACTTCACAGTGCTTCCCTGGGAACACTCACCACTGGTACTGAAAATCTCTTGCTTGGGCAATTCCTGCTACCGCAGAATATCGTGTGGTTTGATTACTTTCTTTTCTTGCGTGCCTCTCCCATCATTCTGTGGTGAGTTAGTTTCCTTTATGAGATTACCGTAACATAACTTATCCAACCACGACTTAGGCTACTCACAAATTGTTTACAATTCACTCGAATTTCAAGAAAGTATTAATAATGACGGAATATTTGCGCGGTATTCTCATCTCTAGACGACTCTGTACTATAGTAATATAAATCATGAAAGTTTGCCATGAGCAGTGACGTTCTAGATCTCGCCCACGAAAGAGGCGAGGCAGGCAGGATATCTTATCAGCTCTTTCATAAGAAGTCACCATGACAGCGTGCCGCCAGTATTTTTGGTGCCACTTCTCTTGCCAGCGTGACCATTTTGCTTACGCCACCAGGAGCGTCATCCCCCATCATGTCTATTAAGTATTCAACCCAGAGGCTGGTTGGATCCTCAAACAGCACCAACAAAGGTGATAGGGAAACAGCTTATACCAATGACGCCGCTATAATGAGGCGTACAAAAGAGGTTTGGCATTGCTTTCCTCATCTTCTCCACCATATCAGTCCCTAAATGGAAGTGGAAGAAGAATAAAAAAGCAGTAATAAAAGTTACATCTACATTTTGGTCCGCCTATTTTTAAAATTGTTTTTGTACCCGTAATACAACTTTAAGAACAAGTGCAGTAACCTAACTCAATTTTCTCTGCAGTTCTAGCATCCTCTTTATTTAGAAAAATGGTCACCAGCTAGTCCCTGTTTTTTCTCTCCCAATCCGTATTTGATATTCGTCAGTATTCCTATCCCACACGTAGGTCTCACCTCGACTTCCTGTATTAATGTATCCGTCCGGCTCCATGGCTAAATGGTTAGCGTGTCGGCCTTTGGTCACAGGTCTCCCGGGTTCGATTCCCGGCAGGGTCGGGAATTGTAACCTTAATTGGTTAATTTCGCTGGCACGGGGGCTGGGTGTATGTGTCGTCTTCATCATAATTTCATCCTCATCACGACGCGCAGGTCACCTACGGGTGTCATATCGAAAGACCTGCATCTGGCGAGCCGAACTTGTCCTCGGACACTCCCGACACTAAAAGCCATACGCCATTTCATTTTTTTCGTTAATGTATCCACATCAAACTTAAGAGTGTTTGGGTTCTGTTTTAATTGTATGACTCGAAACAACATACAAGATTGAACTAAGGCTGATGACAAGACCCAGGTAATTGTGTACCTGGGTACCTATTAGCTTGGTTACCCGGAGCGAAAATACCCAGGTACCCGTTACATAGGCTAAGAGTATACGAAAACCCGAACACCCGCTTACGCGTTAGACACAATCCAGTGCTCAGAAAAGTTTTGCATATTATGACTTCACTGCGTATGTGTCACGGTATCTCAAACATGTACGCAGTGTGCATTGTAGGACCAGTAGCGGCTATTAGGGGGAGTGAGCCCCTCAATTCTAATCACGTAGGCTGAGTGGACCTCGGACCAGCCCTCAGGGTTAGGTAAAAATCCCTGACCTGGCCGGGAATCGAACCAGGGGCCTCCAGGTAAGAGTCAGGCACGCTACCCCTACACCACGGGGCCATCTGACGGTGAGATAGCGGCCTCGGTCTAGAAAACCAAGAATAACGGCCGAGAGGATTCGTCGTGCTGACCACACGACACCTCGTAATCTGCAGGCCTTCGGGCTGAGCAGCGGTCGCATGGTAGGCCTAGGCTCTACAAAGGCTGTAGTGCCATGGGAAAAAGAATGAACGGAAATACACATAAAATGTTGTTCGTCCCCTCTAACCGATTTGTATAGCGCCACAGCAAGTAGTGGAGACTTTGCATGTGCTGTGAGGAAGGGTAGCAGAGGCAGACTTTTATGCCAACGTCGTGGACACTGAGTTCTGATTCACCTACTTGCCGCACGGTTTCGTCTGTCTGGCAGTCCCTATAGTGTCTGTTAATTTCTTAGTGTGTAGTCAAATACTAAATTATTTTAGTTGTATAATCACGTCGTACTTCCTTTTAATTGCAATAAATGTCTAATATTGTTCCTTTGTAGAAAGTTTTATTGTATGGTTTTGAATCAAAATCTCAAAAAACTATTACAACCTGTGACAATAAAGTTCTGCCAAAAGTCCTGTACTATCAACATAGATGAACAATGCACGTCCATGACCTTACTGTCCTTCGAAATAGTCCCCTCCCATAACTATACACTGCTGAGATCGGCGATACATGTCCTGGATACTTTGCAAGAAGGCTTTCTTTGGGATGGTGTTCAAAAACCTCGTCACGTTTCGTTGGATGTCAGGAATATCGTCAAATCTCTTTCCTTTCAAAGCGAGTTTGATGCGTGACTTTTCGGCTCTGACATTTTTCCGACGACGGGATCTCGAAGAACGCCATTGCATGCTTTGCTGTTTTCAGGGTCGTACCTGAGACACCAGGTTTCATCCTCAGTGACAATACAGTTCAAGAAATTTGGTTTCGACAAAATACTGTGAAGCCTCTAAACGTGCCTGCTTTTCATCGTCAGTCAAGTGATGTGACACAAGACGAAAACACCTTTTCCTCTTCCCTAACTTCTGGGTAAATATTTGTCGCTGCAGTTCATCCGCTATCATGCGCACAGTTAATCGCCGATCGTTCGTCACCTTCCCAATGTTTTCGTCACTGACGGCGGTCGCCGGTCCCCCGCTACGGGGGTTGTCAGAAACACTTTCCTGGCCTCCTCGAAAACGGGCGAACCACTCGTACACACACTTCAAGGACAGTGCTTGATCTTCATAAACACGTACCAGCATCGCATGCGTTCCTTTCGGTGTCTTGCCAAGCTTAAAACAAAACTGTACATTGATCTTTTGGTCGTTCATGTTCCTGTTCGCAGTTCAGAACCAACGCACTAAACACGCACTGTGTCAAACAGGTCTTACACAGCACACACATGATGCTCAACTGAACAATGTTGGAAGCAGGTGGTCAAAACCTGCTGCTACGCAGGTGCAGCTTTATGTGTCATCAGTGTAGCCGGATCGACCGTTCTGACTTCATTCACCGAACTTTATTGTCACAGGTTGTATTACCGCACTTAAATTAGTAAACTATCAAACTTTTCCTCTCTGTCGAAATTCGCTCAGGCAGCATTAAAAACTTACCATTTTGTACTTTTTTCTTCAGTTTTAAATAATAGTAATAATGTTGTTGGCTTTACGTCCAACTAACTACTTTCACCCTTTCCGGAGACGCCGAGGTGCCGGAATTTAGTCCCACGGGAGTTCTTTTACGTGCCAGTAAATCTACCGACACGAGGCTGACGTATTTGAGCACCTTCAAATACAACCGGACTGAGCCAAGATCGAACCTGCCAAGTTGGAGTAAGAAGGTCAGCGCTTCAACCGTCTGAGCCACTCTGCCCGGCTTCAGTTTTGATGTACAGTATATACCCTCTCCCACCTCGTAAGGTAATCGCACAAACCCATGTACTGTTTGTTGTCTGTACATTTTTTTGCCCTCGCACTTTTAATTCCCAATCGCCACTATTGTGTAGGACAATATCTGGGCCCGATCCATGTCTCACCAGATCGTCTTCAGATTCTTATGCTTCTGTTGTATGGATATAGGCTTATGGTGACTTAATCAGAAAAGAACGTACTGTTCCACTGCTCCACACAGATTAGTTTCGACGTTCAGCCGAGAGGAGGCGCTTCTTGTGTTGGGCAGTTTAACATCACTTGTAAGGTCGGTAGAGTATAGAAAGTACGTGTAGGACTGAGATAAACATGGAGTACCTATTTCTGCTATTGACGCATTCGAATTGTTGTATTGCTATTTTCTGATGAGATAACCATAAGCTTGAACTATACAACAAGAGCATGTTCTGCGGAAATAAACCGTGTTGAATATGCATGGCGTGAACTGAAGAGAGCATGAAGAGAAAGGTGCATGTCATCAGGAACAATGGAAGAGTACGCTCTTGTCTGGTGAGGTTAGCATAAGTTTGCACCATAATAACAGTACTATTAGAGTCTGGAGACGATTCAGTGAGAGATGGAACGAGCTCTTCATCCTGGAACACCATCAGAAGCAACGAGGATTCCGTCACCGTCATATTTTGTGGTGGGATCGTGTTTCGTCAACGGATGTTTTTAATTTCTGCCCAGGGTAATATGACTGACCTGGTATAAAAACAACATACTCCAACCTGTAGTTACAGAATTTGCTGCCATAGTGGGCGAAGGCTTTACACTAGTGGATGATAGGGGTCGTGTTCATCAAGCCAGAGAGGTCACTCAGTTCCTTGAGACGCGTGGTATGGACGGCATATTCTGCGAACATGAACTGTGTTGAGTATGCATAGCGTGAACTGAAGAGAAAAACTGCCCACTGTCCTAATCCTCCTGTTAAAATGTAGCGACTGACTGAAGCTACTATCCAAAAGTGAGATAATCTTCCCCAAAACAAGCTGGAGCTGAGTATCGGTCGTCGCGTTCAAGCATTCCTCAGGGTCTGAGGTGGCTATACGCTGTTCTGACCTGCCATGCAATGAACAGTACTTTTGTGTTCAACATCCCACATTACCAACGTTGTAATTTTGTTGCCTTTCAGTTGCTTTTGCATAGCTGACTGCATGTTTATTTCTTTGTACAATCCCTTCCTAATGTATAATGTTCGTACATACAAATAGAAGAATAAAGTGTACTAAACCGTATGCAAAACTTTTTTTTGAAGGGCGTATCAGTCGTACCCGATGATACGTAGCTTGCGTATATTCCCGGCAATGCGTTTGACTCCTTTTCCCACTGAAAGATTGTTTCTCTGTTTTATCACCTTCCTCTCATTAAACTTAACTCTCCGTGTCCAAAGAACGTTAATTTACTTGTGTTCTTTTACATAGGACCTGAGCTTTCCTGAAAGCCTAATATTGTGGGTTGAATATTTTTTTGTAATTTCAAAAATGTTTGTACACTTTTTGTAAAATTATTTTGGTTTCTTTACAGTCTGGCCCATTATGGTTTACATATATTAACATAAAGATGTGTGGCCGCAAGGTTTAAATTATCCCGAAGACAAAAAATGTATGACTAAAATATTATTTCAACTCATTTATGTGGTGTGGCTCGGGGAATACAGGCCTATTCCCCGTAAGGAAATCTTTCCCTTTCAATCTGGTGGATGTGCGGGAGAAAAATATAAACAAACTATTTTACATCGGTATTCACATATCATTTATATAAGGTGCAATTTGATTTAGAACAAACTTCACTGCGTTACTTCTTCAGTTAATGCGAACATTTCGAAATAACTGGTTCCTTATTCATCCTCGTTATTATCACAAGATCATAGTTATACGAGAATCAGCTTGTGATTGAACGGGTAATCACTTCTTGTTACCCAATTACCCGGGTGGGAAAACATTTGCCACGATATGAAGCACTGACAAACAAATGTCCAATTGAACACACTAGTCGGAGCAAGAAGGTTTGTCTGATATAACCTCTAATATTTTTGTAAGACAAATTGTATTTCTAGGTTTAGGAAAGACAACCAGTTTTAACGGTATAATTGTGCGGCTCCTATGCTGAATGGTCAGCTTTGTGGTATTCGGTTCAGAGGGTTTTGGACTCGATTCCAGGCTGGGCCAGCGTTTTCAATCTTAAATGGTGGATTCCTTTGTCTCGGGGACTGGTCATTAGTACTGTCCCTAACATCCTGGCATCTCATGCACCACACACAACAGTAGAGCCACAATAACATGCAGTATCCAATACATGGCAGATGCCCCCCACCCCCACCCCACCCTCGATGGAGTGCCGGACTTACAAGGCCTGCACTAGGTTAGAAATAGCCACAAAAAATTAAAAACGGTATAATTGTTTTTGATAAACTGCTATAATTTTCAAATATAAAAACAAGAAAATTGAAATCATAAACTCAAGGATTGAAATTGCAGTAAGCAATGATGTTTTTGTTTCTCTTGCCAAGAAGAATGTGTCTGCAGGGAAATGTAGGAAATCCTGTGAGTTACATGTTTTGTTCGAAACATTTCTATCATGACCCTTCTAGTTTACTCAGAAACTAACTAATACATTACACGACATTTTCTGTTTTCATTATAAATCTATGTCGCAATTATTAAAATACTGAACAACATGATAATGATGACGAAGATGATGATGATGATTGTTTAAATGTGCTCAACAACGGGGTTATCAGTTCTTGAGCTTGCTATTAAACCCGATTCAACTGGCTGACTAAAATAAGAAGAGATTAGATTGTTAAGAGTGCCAGCGGGCCCAGCGAAAATGTTAATATTGCTATAAAACCAAACCAAACCTCATTGCGCTACTGCTCTGTTGAGCCTTGGCCTACAAAGCAACCCCGGCTCATCCCGAAGGCCTGCAGATAACGAGACGATGCGTTGTCTGCGCAACGAATCCTGTCGGCCATTATTCTTGGCTTTCTAGACCGGGGCCGCTATCTGCTGTAAGACAACTATCAGTTGTTCTCATCTAGGCTGAATGGACCTGGAACCAGCCCTCAGATCCAGGTAAAAATCCCTGACCTGGCCGAGAATAAAACCTGGGTCCTTCCGGTAAGAGGCAGCTCACTACGCGTAGACAACAGGGCCGGCATATTGCTATACTATTTTAAAATCCTTAAGCTTAAAATGTGAGGAAAGCAATGGGAAACTACCTCACTCCTCAACATGTCTTTTACACCTCATTACGGCGCCGCAATAGGTTTTTGCGGCTTCCTTATAACAACATAAACTTTGGTAGTGCTGCATGGCAATCCAACCAACCTTCGGGCTGAAGACTTAAAAGACAGGTAGCGCACAGTTGCCAGCCTGCTCCTGCTCCGTGTATGCATCTCCTGTTGTAAAGTACGTGTTCTTAGTAAATGTGCCCGTTTTACGGGTTCATTCAAGGAACCCACAATGAATGGAGTGTGGCGCTCACGATTCCTGCTGTTTTCTAGACCGTAATCACATATCTTGTTATATTACCCCGGTTTAGGGAGAGAGGCCGATGTATTTCAGAATAATTGTTGTAAAAGTGCCGGGATGCATAAAACTAAATCACAAGGGGCTAGTGAACCATCCGGTATACATAAGAAAACATATAGGGCCTAGGTCCTATAATATTGTCTTGCGGAACCCTCCTCTTAATCGTTACAAGTTCTGGAAATTTAACCATCTATCGAACCACTCTTTTGTCTAGCGAAATAGCCCTAATTTTCGTCAGCAATCTCCCATGATCTTTCTTTCTTTCTAACTTAATCCGTTTACCCTCCAGGGTTGTTTTTTTCCTTCAGACTCAGCGATCTCACCTCTACCGCCTCAAGGGCAGTGTCCTGGAGCGTGAGACTTTGGGTCGGGGATAAAACTGGGATGGGGGACCAGTACTTCACCCAGCCGGCCTCACCTGCTATGCTGAACAGGGGCCTTGTGGGGGGATGGAAAGATTGGAAAGGATAGACCAGGAAGAGGGAATGAAGCAGCCGTGGCCATAAGTTAGGTACCATCCAGGCATTTGCCTGGAGAAAATTGGGAAACCACGAAGACCACTTCGAGGACGCTGTGGTGGGAATCGAACATCCCTCTACTCAGTTGACTTCCCGAGGCTGAGTGGACCCCGTTCCAGCCCTTGTAACACTTTTCCAATTTCGTGGCACAGCCAGGAGACGTATTTTAGAATTGTCGTAAAATGGGCGGGATGAATAAAACTAAATCGCAAGGGGCAATCTCCCATGATCTTTCTTTCTTTCTTTCTTTCTTTCTTTCTTTCTTAATCCGTTTACCCTCCAGGGGTATACATACAAAATTACTAAAATGGAACCAAGATCCGGAATACTGCAATAGGAAAATTAGGAGCCTTAAAAGGAAAGTAAGCCGGGCTGAGTGGCTCAGGCTGTTGAGGCGCTGGCTTTCTGACCCCAACTTGGCAGGTTCGATCCTGGCTCAGTCCCGTGGTATTTGAAGGTGTTCAAATACGTCAGCCTCGTGTCGGTAGATTTGCTGGCACGTAAAAGAACTCCTGCGGGACTAAATTCCGGCACCTCGGCGTCTCCGAAAACCGTAAAAGTAGTTAGTGGGACGTAAAGCAAATAACGTTTAAAAAATTAACATTATTATTAAAAGGAAAGTAAGGAAGGCGTACAACAAAAGGCAATTTATTTCGGAGCATTTGTATACGTTTCACAAGCTGTCCAAAGAACTCGATCCTGAAAACAAAGCAGCTCAAGACAAATATACGAAAGGCATATTTTTTCCAGGGAAAATGGGTGGAAGCATCTCGATTAGTATGTTAGGAAAAGGAAAGGAGCCAGCCATCTGTCAACGATAATGTACAGAGAATGTGAGGTAATTACTGACAATCTACTAATAGCTAATGAATTAAAGCATTGGAATAAGAACGTACTTAATGAGCAGAATAGCCTGGCGATAGACATTATCGATAACATTGATTGTCCTCTCTTCCAAATCAGCTGTAGAAAATTCAGGAAACAAGAACTTAAAGAATAATAAGTCGACGGGGCCTGAAAATGGGAGGTAGAACTATTCTACGCTATTTGGAAATATTATTTACTGTGTCTCCAGATGATTGAAAGAAAGCAGCTGTTACACGATTGCATCCACAAAATCTTACACACTTCCTTCCTTATTATAATAAACTAGCAAGATACCCGTGCTTCGCTACGGTATTATACTGAAGTTCAGAACTGAATACTTATTGTTTTATATATAATCCGCCGAAATTAGCGATCTGACTCGTTTTCTGATAGAATCCGCCAAAATTCGTGATCTGACTCGTTTTCTAATAGATTACGGCAAGTTTCCTCCCATTTTTCAATCTTTCTTACCAGCAATCGATTTCGTACTTCCCGGGCTAGGTCCAGGTATTCCACCCGGTCACTTGGGTCCTCAAATCTTTGCCACCTGTTCCTATAAGCATTTTTAATATGGATCAAATCCTTCAGGAGATCCAGCGTGGTGTCGTCTTGGGTGCCTTGGCGGTATTGAACCCGCGGCCGGACTGCATTCTTAGTCATTACCCGTCCAGGACCCGTTTTCAGCGCGGTCCGCACATTTGACGACGGTCCAGAACATTATTATTATTATTATTATTATTATTATTATTATTATTATTATTATTATTATTATTATTATTATTATTATTATTATTATTATTATTATTATTATTATTATTATAGATGTTCTGGACACCACAGCAACATGCAAGACCGCTGCTTGGCGGTAAAATACATCTGCTACCACTGTCATTGTTGACAATGTGACCAGCACCATTGTCGCGCGTAGGCAAGTGTGCGGGATTTCTGGCCATACGAATGACATACTTCCGTGCATTATTGATCTTATTATAGTGGTGAAAAATTGGACGGTCAATCTCATTCCTATCGTTTATTTCAAATGTGTTTAAATTTTTATTTATATGCCTGGAGAATCTACTGTAATCTAAGAACGTTCCCCAAAGGAAAAGATGGCTCTTGAAAACGAACCCAGGAAAGATTAAAAATGATCGGTTCATGATCAGAATAAGTACATCGAAAATCGACAGCCTGTTTCCAGTCATTCGACAGGGTCAGGAATGGAATGAATAAAGCCCCATCTAGCGGCCACAATAGGAATTGTGCCGGCAGCCGAAACCTGTCGCACTCCACTGGGGCAATGATTAATGGATGACAAATGAAGTTAAATTATATTGGACAGTGTTGCTGGAATGAATGATGCCAGGGAAATCCGGAGTATCCATAGAAAAACCTGTCCCACCTCCGTTTTGTCCAGCACGAATTTCACATTGAGAGACCGAGATTTAAACCACGGAACCCAGCTGTGAGAGGCCGGCGCGCTGCCGCCTGAGCAACGGAGGCTCCTTATACATACATTATGAACAGTAAAATCAATTGGTCTCACCTCCTTTTACACCCCACTGCCGATAAATTTATTTACCCCCCGCCCCGCCCGCACAAAAAACTAAAAGAAGGCGTGTTTCTTTATGTTTAAAGGAGATTCCATACACCAGTGTTCACGTCTATTACCTTCAGTTTTGAGATTATAGTAATTAACGTTTTTCCACTTTCACACTCCTCCCCCCCCCCCCCCCACTAAGTGAATTTTCCGGCAAAAGTACTTGTTTTTTAAATAGTAAACCATCTTCTAAATACCAATTATCACGACTGTAACTTCTTCATTTTTTTATTTATATGTCATGAAAGGAATTCAACTCCGTTTCACTCCCGCCCACCAAGATGATCCCCCCCCCCCCAAAACGGGCTTTTATTTGTTTTTACTGGAGATCCAAATACCAATTTTCACGTCTGTAGGCCCTAACAACTTTAGTTTTTATTAGATGTAAGTATTCTCATAAAATTAAGTCAATTATTTTTTCAATTCCTTCACCTCCCCCCCACCGTTCATTGGATTTTCCGAGAATACGTGTTTCTTTACTTTTAAAGCAGATTCCAAATATCAAATTTCACGTCTGTAATATCTTCATTTTTGAGATAACAGTAGCCCAATTAAAATAATTCAACACCATTTTCAGTCACTTTTACCCCACCCCCACCCAAGTGGTATTTCCGAAAACTAAAAATACATGTTTCTTTATTTTTAACAGAGATAAAAAAATACCATTTTTCACTTCTGTAACATGTTAAGTTTTTTGAGATATACTGTATAAATTATTTTAAAATTGCACCCCCTTTTTAGTTCCCCTTAAGAGGAGTTTCCAAAAACAAATCACCTATGTTTCTTTACATTTACAGGAGATTGCAAATACCACTATTTACGTCTGTAACATTCTACGTTTCTCAGATATTCTATAGATATACTTTCAAAAAATTCACCCCAATATGTCACTCCTGTTTAACCGCCATTAATTGCATTTTCCAAAAACAAAAAGTACGTGTTTCTTTATTTTTAAAGGAGATCCCATATACAAATTTTCAGTTCTGTAATATCTTCAGTTTCTGAGATATATGTATCCTCATTAAAGGCATTCAACCCATTATTCACCCTTTTATACCCCTCCTATTCGGATTTACAGAAAACAAAAAATACGTGTTCCTTTATTTTTAAAGGAGATTCTAAATATCAATTTTTAAATGTGCAAACTTTTATCGTTTTGAGATATAGATACATTCATTTTAAAAATACCCCCTTTCCACGCCCCCCCCCCCCCCCACTATTTGGATTTACCAAGAACAAAAAATGTTTCTTTATTTTTAAAGGAGATCCCATATACACATTTTCAGTTCTGTAATGTCTTCAGTTTCTGAGATATATGTACCCTCATCAAAGGCATTCAACCAATTATTCACCCTTTTACACCCCTCCTATTGGGATTTTCCGAAAACAAAAAATACATGTTTCTTTATTTTTAAAGGAGATTCAAAATACCAATTTTTACATCTGTAAACTTTTAAAATTTGAAGATGTAGATACACACATTTTAAAAATTCACCCCCCTTTTCACCCCCCATTATTTGGGTTTTCCAAAAACAAAAAAACACGTGTTTCTTTATTTTTAAAGTAGATCCCAAATACCAATTTTCAGGTTTGTAATATCTTCAGGTTCTGAAATATAATTAGCCTCATTAAAGGCATTCAACACATTTTCACCCTTTTCCACCCTTCCTATTGGGATTTTCCGAAAACAAAAATATACGTTTTTCTTTATTTTTAAAGGAGATTCTAAATACCAATTTTTACATGTGCAAACTTTTATCGTTTTGAGATATAGAACATTCATTTTAAAAATACCCCCTTTCCACGCCCCCCCCCCACTATTTGGATTTACCAAGAACAAAAAATGTTTCTTTATTTTTGAAGGAGATCCCATATACACATTTTCAGTTCTGTAATGTCTTCAGTTTCTGACCTTTTACACCCCTCCTATTGGGATTTTCCGAAAACAAAAAATACATGTTTCTTTATTTTTAAAGGAGATTCAAAATACCAATTTTTACATCTGTAAACTTTTAAAATTTTAAGATGTAGATACACTCATTTTAAAAATTCACCCCCCTTTTCACCCCCCATTATTTGGGTTTTCCAAAAACGAAAAAACCAGTTTCTTTATTTTTAAAGTAGATCCCAAATACCAATTTTCAGGTTTGTAATATCTTCAGGTTCTGAAATATAATTAGCCTCATTAAAGGCATTCAACACATTTTCACCCTTTTCCACCCTTCCTATTGGGATTTTCCGAAAACAAAAATATACGTTTTTCTTTATTTTTAAAGGAGATTCTAAATACCAATTTTTACATCTCTATAAACTAAAAAGTTTTGTGAAATAGATACACTCATTTTAAAATTTCACCCCCTTTTCACCCCCCAATTAATTGGATTTTCCAAAAACAAAAAATACGTGTTTCTTTATTTTTAAAGGAGATCCAAAACACCAATTTTCATGTCTATAATATCTTCAGTTTCTGAGATATAAGTATCCTCATTACATGCATTCAACCCCTTTTTCACCCCTTTCCACCCCTCCTATTGGGATTTTCCGAGAAAATACGTATTTCTTTATTTATAATGAAGATTCTAAATACCAATTTTTACATCTGTAAACTTTCAAAGTTTTGAGATATAGATACACTCAGTTTAGAAATTCAACCCCCATTTCACCCTCCCATTCATTGGATTTTCCAAAAAAAAAAAATATGTGTTTCTTTATTTTTAAAAGAGATCAAAAGTACCAATTTTCAGGTCTGTAATATCTTCAGTTTCTGAGATATAAGTACCGGTATCCTGATTAAAGTCATTCAACGTCTTTTTCACCCTTTTTCACCCGTCCTATTGGGATTTTATGAAAAGGAAAAAATATGTGTTTCCTTATTTTTAAAGAAGATTCTAAATACCATTTTTTACATTTGTAAACTTTAAACGTTTTGAGATATAGATACACTCATTTTAAAATTTCACCCCCCTTTTCACCCCCTTAGCGACTGGATATCCAAAAATCCTCTCTTAGCGAGCACCTACATCTTAATATTAATGTATCCCCAAAATTTCATTTCATTATGTCCAGTAGTTTTGGCTCGGCGATGATGAATCAGTCAGTCAGTCAGTCAGTCAGGACAAGCTATTTTATATATACACTGACTGACAGAGCAAATGCAACACCAAGAAGGAGTGGTCAGAACTTTATGCCAATTGCAGGGTAGACTGACGTCACTGAAGTATGCTCATGATGTGAAATGCGCCGCTGTGCTGCGCACGTAGCGAACGATAAATGGGACACGGCGTTGGCGAATGGCCCACTTCGTACCGTGATTTCTCAGCCGACAGTCATTGTAGAACGTGTTGTCGTGTGCCACAAGACACGTGTATAGCTAAGAATGCCAGGCCGCCGTCAACGGAGGCATTTCCAGCAGACAGACGACTTTACGAGGGGTATGGTGATCGGGCTGAGAAGGGCAGGTTGGTCGCTTCGTCAAATCGCAGCCGATACCCATAGGGATGTGTCCACGGTGCAGCGCCTGTGGCGAAGATGGTTGGCGCAGGGACATGTGGCACGTGCGAGGGGTCCAGGCGCAGCCCGAGTGACGTCAGCACGCGAGGATCGGCGCATCCGCCGCCAAGCGGTGGCAGCCCCGCACGCCACGTCAACCGCCATTCTTCAGCATGTGCAAGACACCCTGGCTGTTCCAATATCGACCAGAACAATTTCCCGTCGATTGGTTGAAGGAGGCCTGCACTCCCGGCGTCCGCTCAGAAGACTACCATTGACTCCACAGCATAGACATGCACGCCTGGCATGGTGCCGGGCTAGAGCGACTTGGATGAGGGAATGGCGGAACGTCGTGTTCTCCGATGAGTCACGCTTCTGTTCTGTCAGTGATAGTCACCGCAGACGAGTGTGGCGTCGGCGTGGAGAAAGGTCAAATTCGGCAGTAACTGTGAAGCGCCCTACCGCTAGACAACGCGGCATCATGGTTTGGGGCGCTATTGCGTATGATTCCACGTCACCTCTAGTGCGTATTCAAGGCACGTTAAATGCCCACCGCTACGTGCAGCATGTGCTGTGGCCGGTGGCACTCCCGTACCTTCAGGGGCTGCCCAATGCTCTGTTTCAGCAGGATAATGCCCGCCCACACACTGCTCGCATCTCCCAACAGGCTCTACGAGGTGTACAGATGCTTCCGTGGCCAGCGTACTCTCCGGATCTCTCACCAATCGAACACGTGTGGGATCTCATTGGACGCCGTTTGCAAACTCTGCCCCAGCCTCGTACGGACGACCAACTGTGGCGAATGGTTGACAGAGAATGGAGAACCATCCCTCAGGACATCATCCGCACTCTTATTGACTCTGTACCTCGACGTGTTTCTGCGTGCATCGCCGCTCGCGGTGGTCCTACATCCTACTGAGTCGATGCCGTGCGCATTGTGTAACCTGCATATCGGTTTGAAATAAACATCAATTATTCGTCCGTGCCGTCTCTGTTTTTTCCCCAACTTTCATCCCTTTCGAACCACTCCTTCTTGGTGTTGCATTTGCTCTGTCAGTCAGTGTATACTGTGAAAATCAAACTGTTGTCACAATTGCCTCAGGAGTTTCAGATACAGTATTCATAAACAACAGTGTAAACATCTACAATTGTGGCAGTTTCTCTTCACTTCAGTTATTTCATTTCAACTAAGCTTGCCTTGTTATGAACAAAGGGACTAGAGTATTGTTTCGGCTGCTGTCTGTAAGAACCAAGACAACATGACGTCATACACTAACTTAACCATTCATGTTTTCCTGCCTTTGTCGATACACGTTGGAATAAAATGGTGTTGGAAGAACTCGGACAAACAGAGCTCCATTGCAATTAAATCTACTACATATGGTCTGAAGGTTAGTATAGTAGCTTCCTGTGCAGTTGGCCCTGGTAAGAAACTCACCTCTACTACTATTAAAACTTGGTTTGATGGACTGGAACGGGATTCAGCCTGATTCAAATCCCATACACGGCCGGCCTAGAAGTGATTTTTCGATAGGTTCCCACTTCAACCCTAGATGTATGCTGGAAACGTAACTTGTGTCTAGCGCCTGACAATGTGCAGCCACTCGGCTACGCTCGGGTGAGATCTGTCGGCTATACTCGGCTGTGCTGGGCTGTTCTGCTAGCGCTCTTTCAAAGAGTAGTCTACAGTATATACCAGTATTTTACTTATAAGAATATTATTTTGCATTATGTTTTTGGACGTGATGTTTTATCAATATTTTAAGGGATAAGCTTTAAAATAGAAATTCCACTTCGTTCTACCATTCATTGTAGCTATAATAGATATAATCCATATCTTATTTCTCCATCAAACAGGATCAAATAACCCTTTGGGTCTTAACAGAAACTCAGACAAAATCCCATTCCACGATTTAACGAACCAGTTAAAGTTAGCTTTAGTTCAGTGTAGGAGAACAGGAATGCGACAAATGTTAGTCGAAGATAATAAAATAATGTTACAAGGCTTTCCGATAGTAATGGAATACGAGTGTCCAAATATTAGGCAATATTCAAATATTAAGTTGTTTTGTTGTAGTTTAAAATAAATACCTAATGGCAACGCAGTACCGAGACTATAGTTACTAAGTAACAGCCTACATTTCTATGGCTTTCTTAATGTAGAGCTGACCTAATTTGCTCCTTCAAGACATCTCCTAGTAAACTTTAAACTTAAACAGCACTTCAACCAATTAAAATAATAAAATAAACTGATAGTACCTCAGTGCGAATGGAAAGGCAACAGCGTAACTAAAATTGCAATACTGTAACTACAAAATTATTAACTAGTACACATTTTTATGGCTTTCGTGATATAGAGCTTACCTAATAGTCCTTTTTCGTCCTCCAGACATCTCCGCGTATACTTCAGCAGCACTACAGATATGAAAATAACAGAATAAAGTGATCATGATTCAGTACGATATTTACACACGAGTCTCACTCTCGTCTTCACCTATCACGTACACATGAATATTCTTACTTCTTCTTCTTCTTCTTAGGATTTTCTTGGGCGCTGCTGTAAAGCCATTACCCAGTCACAATATTCTTATTTACAATATTTATGTCACTCACTCAAGCATTTAGGCACACATGTACAGTACGGTAACATACACTATGTACACGCACACATTTACACTAACATACACTATGTGCACGCACGTATTTACAGTTTAAATAAATCAGCGTAGAAATAAATTGGCATCAATAGCTTCTTGCTCGCTATCGGTAGGTCTTGATAAACTCAGCGGTGTCTTATTATGGGCCTTCTTCGTGGAGAACCGTCTTCTTTGAAATTGAAACTTGACTGCGCCAGGTGATGAAGTCGATGGAGTCACTATTGTCCCTTTATTTTGGGCATGGGTAATTGAAATTATAGGCTTAAGCTGGTTCTCAACAATATCTGCATGCTCAGGTGACTGGATTTTGGCGAGAATTGTTTCAAAATGTTCTCGAAGTTGTAACATTCTCTTTTCCACGTCTCTCTCAAGTTTTCTTTTGAGAGGATTCTGCAGTTCCTTGAAAACAGCTGCACTTTCGTCACAAGAGGGCGGTTCTTGAATTGTCAGTTCATCCCCTTTCATTCGCATCACTTCTGTCCCTGAAGCTGATTAAATTCTTACCAATCAGATGAATGTGTTTGCACATATTAAATCTGATGGACGAATCAATGCACGTAAGCATGGAGGCAGAACTTGCATTCGGTAAAACTGCAGTCACAGTTTTCGCAATCCAGCTTCCTTACTTCATAAAATTCACTCTGCTTTTCAGAAGGAATTTTCCATACGCCGTCCTCGTAGTTTACTCCCTCGGAAGAGAGTGACAGCGATTTTACGTGCCTTTTTCTCAGCGCCGACAATTTATGCGTAAGCTTGCCTTTATTAAGAAAAATGAGGCGATCGAACAGTTTATCTCGGACAAATCTCATAAGAGTATGGATAGCTAGGTAAGTCTCGTGGGATTCTTGCCTTTCAAATAAATGTGCTTAACTACTCCATGCATACGCCCTGTATGGAGGCGATGACAATAAGCCCAGTTGGTCACCGTCCGTTCGTAGTTAGCCTCAAAGTACTCGCCGAATTCCTTAGTGTCTGGATCACCTTTCAGGTCAGCTGTTAAGTTACCAAACATCCTAGAAAAGGCAACTTCGTCTCTTTTCTCCAGTAGTACTCTAAGCTCTTTGCAGACCTTAAATTGTTTCTTTCGCCCTTTGAATTTGCAGAGGTTTTTCCTCCATGCCCGATCTACATGTCACGAACAAAATAAACGAAACTTGGGGCATCATGAATTATAAAATGTTTCAACCATGTCCGACATGAACACTTTAGGGTTCAACGCGTCTGGAAGAGCATTTCTAATCGTCGTAAATAAAATGTCAAATACCAACTTGATAGCATGAAAGCGCAAGGGAAACCCTGACATGTATCATCTATCACTAAGAGGGTAGTCAGTTCGAAAGCGTACTTACTTAGACCGTGGGTACCATCAATACAAACAATGTTCCTTCCAAAACGTTCAAGTATTTCTTTCGGCGCTTCATTCATAATAATCAGGACAAAATCTTCCCCTTTTAGCTCACCATTTGTTTCAGATGGTATTACTTGACCTTTGTAGAAACCAACTACGTCATCGATTTCCTGCATCTCTTGGATCCACGATTCAATACTCGTACAATCGTTACCATGGCGTACAGCTTCAGACTTTAAATTGTATTGCTGCTCAATGTTTAAAAAATCCTTTCTACTGAGTAAGTGCACACGCTCTATGTTAGTACCACCGATAGAATCCCTAATTTCATCCAATGTATTATCGAATGGAATTTTCATGGCAATTTTTGTTGCCAGCTCCTTTCTGTCTGATTCAGAGAGTCTCAACCGACCAAACTCGCCCTGGTGACCGACATGAGATTTACAGTACGACATTGATACTTTTTCTGATACATGAAATGTAACATCAATTGACGCTGGGCAGTGTCCATTTATTTTATTGCTACCAAGCATTTTTTGATGGCGCAGTTCATTTCCTTTACATTTCAAATTACCGTCTCTATGGCATCGATAGGAACATTTCGCTAAGGCATCGATCTTTCGAATGTATTTTGACCGCCATGTAACCAATTCACACAAATCATCCTTTTCTATTTTGGTTTTCCAGTCCTTAAACTCTTGTTCGTTTGAAAATTCTAAAAGTTCAGTCCTAACTGGAATGTCATGATCATTGATAAAATGTTGAACAATTTCATCTCTAGTTCCACGATCTTCTACACAAAGGGGCATTTCACTTTCGATTGAGTTTCAGAAATCTGGTTCCTATGCTTTAAATTTTTATGGCGAAATAAACTGAATTTATTATTCTTATTAAAGGAGCACAAATCACACTGAAACTCGGGAGAGGAATTCGAATGTTTCGATCTAACGTGACTGTTTTAATTTCTTCCTATAATTAAAATCCTTACTGCACACATCACACCTGAATTTCTCCATTCTAAGAATGCCGCGGAACTGGTTGTGACCTCCAGTTACTTTCATCGTAAGCCTTCTATTGTTCCCGGAAACCAGAAATGGAAGGGGGCGGCTCCCATTAGAAGACTCTAGATCGTTCTCTCTATATACCGTACTTCACTCATCAACAATTCTCAACACTAAACAACAACGCCTCAGCGGGAAACTGTGCCTATAAAACCAGCTGTAGGCGCCAGTTCATGTGAAAATATGCGCCAGACAGAATAGCAAACGAAGCAGGAACGAACGTAGCCGAGTTGCTCCGAGTGGCTGCACATTGTCAGGCGCTAGACACAAGTGGAAATGTAGGCCATAGTCGCCGTTGACCACGATGTTCAAAGACCGTTACATGAGACAACAACAACTACAAGCTACTTTCTCAACCAAATCTTGTAATCGTGGGTGTGAGTTTTACCTTCATGGTAGACAGAAATGTGAAAATGAGCTGATCCTTTCCCGACACAGTCTAAGCATTCGTTTGTTCACCATCAAAGTTGGTACAGATAATGTGGTAAAGACAGATCATGTTATCCTTCTTCCGCCACTTTTCCCACACCCTGGACAAATCACGGGTGCGAACTATGTCGCATCATGTGTATTTGGCCCTTCGTTACGCTAAGCTTATGAAGAGGCATGTATTCACGATTGCGTGTTGTTATGATGGCTGGTAGTGTAGTGTGTTGTGTGTAAGATGAGAAGAACTGCATTAAGACGTAGACTATACAAACACCCAGTCTCCCAGCCAGATGAATTAACTAAACGCAGTAAAAATCACCGGCCAGGCCGGGAATCGAATCCACAACCTCCTGGACCGAAGACCAGGACGCTAAACGATCAGCCAAGGAGCCGAGAACTTTGCTTTCATTTTTTTGTAAATCCTTTGTTCTCCCATTGTACACAGCATATGTGTATACTGCGGTGAGAGAGGTAGAGGAGGGACTCAATGCAATTATTCATGCATTCCGCTGACGTCACGTCAGTATTTGCCTCAATTGAAAGAGGTGCTCCATGGGCAACCGAATTAAGATGCTCTCTTTGGACGTCCATGATAGTAATCCGTTGATCTTTGCTCGTTGTGTAATAACAAATGAAATGAACGCGTACATCAGAGATTATCATAGGGATATGTCCACAAAATTTGAACCGGACGACGAGTGTTCAGTATTGGAATAAATACTTGAGAGTTCAAGCAATCAATCAATCAATCAATCAATCAATCAATCAATCAATCAATCAATCAATCACCACTGATCTGCATTTAGACCAGTCACACAGGTGGCAGAATCCCTATCTCATGTTTTCCTGGGCTTTTCTTAAATAATTACAAATGATTTGGAAATTTAATGAACATCTCCCTTGGTAAATTATTCCAATCACTAACTCCCCTTCCTATGAATGAATATTTGCCCCCATTTGATATCTTGAATTCCAACTTTATCTTCATATTGTGATCTTTCCTTCTTTTAAAAACACCACTCAAACTTATTCGTCTACTAATGTCATTCCACGCCATCTCTCCACTGACAGCTCGGAACATATCACTTAGTCGAGCAGCTCGTCTCCTTTCTCCCAAGTTTTATCAGCCCAAACTTTGCAACATTTTCGTAACTCTACTCTTTTGTCGAAATCACTCCGAACAAATAAAGCTGCTTTCCTTTGGATTTTTCCCGGTTTCCGAATCAAGTAACTGGAACTATACTCTAGTTGGGGGTCTTACAAGAGACGTTTATACCTTCTCATTTACATCCTAATTACAAACCCTAAGTACCCTTATAACCAAGGCAGAGATCTGTACTCTTTATTTATAGTCCCGCTTATGTGATTACCCCAATGAAGATCTTTCTTTATATTAACACCTAGGCACTTACAGTGATCCCCATAAGGAACTTCACCTCATATACGCAGTAATTGAAAGTGATAAGACTTTTCATATTAGTGAACCTCACAACCTGACTTTTAACCCCGGTTATCGTCATACCATTGCCTACTGTCCATGTCACAACATTGTCTAGAGGGCCGATGACCTTAGATGTTAGGCCCTTTTAAATAACAAGCATCAACATTGTCGAGGTCATTTTGCAGTTGTTCACAATCTTGTAACTTATTTATTGCTCTATACAGTATGACATCATACGCAAAAATATATTTTTTTTTTTTTTTTTTTGCTAGTTGCTTAACGTCGCACCGACACAGATAGGTCTTATGGCGACGATGAGACAGGGAAGGGCTAGGAGTGGGAAGGAAGCGACAGTGGCCTTAATTAAGGTGCAGCCCCAGCATTTGCCTGGTGTGAAAATGGGAAACCACGGAAAACCATTTTCAGGGCTGCCGACAGTGGGGTTCGAACCTACTATCTCCCGAATACTGGATACTGGTCGCACTGCAGCTATCTCTGATTACAGTTCTTTACTCACATCATCAGGGTGTATCCGTAATGATGTTATAGATTTTCAGGGATGGTGGAGGACGGCAAATGGATCGATTTGAGATAAGGAACCGTGGTCTGGAAACGTTCGAGTCAAACGTTATCAACAATCCAAGTTGTTTAACGTCCGTCCGTTCTTAATAGACGCCGAAGTGTCGGAATGTCATCCCGCAGTACTTCTTTAAAGGTGCCGGAAGCCAACGTCATGGGGATGTCACCTTTAAACTCCCTTAAAAGTCACCGACCTCAGTCGGGTTTGAACCCGTTAACTTGGGATTAGTAGACCAACCCCGTATCCACGACACCATTGCGTCCGGCAGTCAAAAGTTAGAGCAAAAATCGGTCTGATACCTCCGACTGTACTCTACACTACATGTGTTAGGAGTACAATAGGGGAGACAATCCCGACGAGCAGAAGGGGCTAGGATAAAACTCAACGACTCCAGTGCAGATGGCGTAGTGTGTACTGACTAAAGGTGTACAAATTTTATAGTACGCGAACCTTTGCTTGATCCCAAGTTCTCATTCAGCACTATGGAGCTCAGGGATCAAGAAAAGGTTCGCGTACTATACTTCAGGCTTGCCTGCCCCAAGCTGCTCTGCAACAAGCAAACCAGCTTAGCTTGAGCGTCAGCGAAGCAAGAGCGCACGCGTACTGAACGCACTAGTCATAGCGGTTTAGTGCCCTTTCGTCCAGCAATAAATTTTCTTGAAAAACGTGCCATTTCGTCCAGCTCGGTTTTAGAAATTATTACACAAGTTAATAAGTGTCATCTCCTCCAGACGAAATGTTGACAAGGGCTGAGGCAGTGCAGGTAGTCGGAGGTCAATGACCCCTGTGCTTACGTGCACAACCACAGGTTGTGGGATTTCCACAATTGGCTGTGGGATTTCCCACCCACCCCTGCTGTGAAATTCCACTCCTCCGCTCGAATGATGTCTATGAATTAACATCTTTGTTAATTATGGAGTTTTCAACCACCACAAGAGGCCAACCTAGTTTACTACTTAACGGGTATATACGGTTAAGAATGAGAAGAAGTGCGGTGAAATTGTGTGGCGTTGTGTTAACCGTTCTTGTAGTGGAAAAGTGTTTACTTTTTTGTTGCTATTTGTTTTACGTCGCACCGACACAGATAGGTCTTATGGCGACGATGGGACAGGAAAGGCCTGGGAATGGGAAGGAAGCGGCCGTGGCCTTAATTAAGGTACAGCCCCAGCATTTATCTGGTGTGAAAATAGAAAACCACGGAAAACCATCTTCAGGGCTGCCGACAGTGGGGTTCGAACCCACTATCTCCCGGATACGAGCTCACAGCTGCGCGCTCCTAACCGCACGGCCAACTCGCCCGGTAAAGTGCTGACAATAAACCGTGAAATTATTAAAGAAGAGATCCGTAATACGTGTGTTCCTTATGTGGCTGCACAAGAAGTCCACAAGGCTATGGCACAGGGAAAGAAGAGAGCCCGCGAAGAAACTGATAATCCATTTCACATTTTTATAAATGACAATATTTACGGTCCAGACACTAGGACTCCACTCCACTGGCTTTTAAATGGGCATATATTAATTTAAATTGAGTTTGAACTCCTTGCAAATCCTGAGGCTGAAGGCCGAAGGAAGTAAACTAGCGAAGCGAATTTACATTCTGCGAGCGACGTCTTGCTAGACAGACAGACATTGAGATAAAGTTCGATTCGGCTTCTACGATGTATAATACATGGAAATTATGCCAAATTTCACTATTCCAAGTAATGTACAGACAGAACTCTTTATTTATATAGATAGTATAGTTCCTTTTGGTTTCAGATTTTTGACGACGAATTCAAACCTCTTCTACAATCCGAATTTGAACTAGTTACCAGAAAGCCTCAATTATATAAATGCAAGTCTACTCTGCATAGACAGCGAAGGGATGCTCAGGGAATTCAGGCTGAACCCAGTCATCGAGATGAAGTTGAATTGGATTCAGAAAGTTTGAAGATGGCAGATGGAAATAATTTCTTACTAGCTGACGACGGTGATGGTGAGCGGATACTTATATTTGCCAGTTCCACAGGAAAAACTGCATTAGAAGAAAATATGATTTTTTCATGGATGGCACCTGAGCGTTAGCAAACAATTTTCTCAGTTGTACACCATCCATGTAGATTTAGGAAGCACCTTGGAGGAAACAAACGTAATCCCCGTAGTTTTCACATTACTTCCTGACAAGAGGATGTCAACTTACATTCGCCTGTTTAACGCCACTCTTCGGGTGATTCCAGACTGGTCCCCTGAGACAGTAAACGCAGTTTTCGAAGCTAGAGTGATCGAGGCGATCAACACTGTATTTCCTGCTGCAGAAATTCATGGGTGCTTTTTTCATTTTTCACAAAGTCTATGGGGGAATGTACAAAACCTTGGGTTTGCTAAAGATTACAACACACGCCAGGAAATACGAGATTCCGTGAGAATGTGCGCTGCTCTGGCCTTTTTAAAGACAACAGATGTGGGAAGGCTGGCTACACATCCACAGTGTTGCTGTAGCACATGAGAAACTCAATGAGTTTTTTGACTATTTCATTGACCAGTGGTTAGAAAATCCTCATTTCCCAATTGATGCATCGAATTGGACCGGCAGGTGACATCGTACCAACAACGCTGTGGAAGGATGGAACCATCGCATGAATGCAATCGTAGGCAAACCACACCCTCGAATAAAACACCTAATTATGACACTAAAGAAAGAAGCAGAATATTCTGACACGAAAATCATCAGGATTGACCTAAATTTAGAAGGTCTAAAGAGGAGAAACAAGTACATTGTAATGGGGAACAGAACAGAACGAGCTATTGAAAAATTGGAGAAGTCACGAGACATTGAAAAGTTTTTAGGAACGTCTCCTACATAATTAAAATGGATTAAGAGGGACAAAAAAGTTACTGATTTGCATCACCGGACAACGCATTAGCTGCTGCATACATTGTACACACTGTATATATTTGTAAATAGACACAAAATTTGACAAGGCTGAATGGCCGCTTTTGCATTGCCAGATTTGGTTTGTTTTTTTAATCAAACCTTTGTAGTAATGTGAAAATTGGCTGAACGTGACCTCATAGCAGTTTCGAGGAACGCAGTTAACAGTGAGTGTACCGGTCGGTACACCTATACGCCACACATTTGAATTTTCCACCTTAAATTACTTTCTACCGGAGAAACTCTGAACTTTAACAACTGAATTAATCTAACAGTTCCTCAGAAAATGCCACTGTGTGTATTTCGATTTTTTTTTGGTTGATGAAGAAGTGTGGACCTTCTCTGACAGATGTCTCTACTAAAAAACTATGATCATGCACCCTGGTGCGAAGGGAAGGAACTTTTTGAAGAAATTTTGTATTCGAAAGTTTGTCTACTAAATTTTGTTCTTTCATTTTTTGGGTTGGCAATATTAATCTTTCTTTCCGCCAGTTTTGAACTCAGCCAATCCCGAATTTCTTTAATTAATTTTTGACCAATAGTGTCTTTCTTCTTCGATGTTGATGTATAACTTTTAGCTACCCAATAAAGTTGAGTGGGTGTGTCTTAATTATTCATGAAAGGTCTCGAAGCTTCCACGAGGGTTTAAAAACTGCTGATTTTCACGGCTTTTTGCCATTTCAACAACATCTAGCGTAGTGTATGGAAGTATAGCAGGGAGCGGGTTGCGCCTCTTCCTTTGAGCAGCAGCTCTTCAGCAAAGGTAATGGCCTCTTAACATCTTTATTTCTTTCTTGGTCAGCAGTTTAACCCCCGGGGAAGGTTCGAAACTTTTTCAAGTATCCCACCTGTTTAAAATGTAACTTAGTGCCGGCTTATGTAAACATTTTCTTATTACTTTAAATTAAATTGGGGATAGAGAGTGCTTTACCCTCTCGAGCTCCCCTTCATTTCGACTTGAGGTGACTATGTTTTCGTAACTGATTTTCTAATCTTTCCTAATGTGTTAAAATTTTCTGATACAAGTCACCTATATAGTGTGGGAATAGCCCCTGTGTATCGGCCTAGCGCCACTTAGGTTTTAAAATGTGTATTTAGGAGTGCTAATTCACGCCTCCATTCCTTTTGCGTTTTGGGCCGTTTTTATTAACCTAATATTTGTCCACTAAGGCCCGGTAGATTGGGTACGAGATACCCCTGTTTATATTTGTAAGTTGTCCCTTGATGGCAGTGGATTCTGAAGTCTAGGTAAAGCCTTTAATAGGCTTGGAAAACTGAGAGCGGCTCAGCTCTTTCTTGGGTTTGAAAAGTGTCTAAGGGAGGCTTGAGGTTGAAAGTGGGGAGCAAGTGCTCCAGGTAATGAGGGGTTTTCTGCCCTTTGGTAATTTGTGGTTGTGAGCTGAGGGCTCAGGAATTGTAACTCGGGGCACGAAGCCTAGAATTTGTAAAGAACTCTTAACTTGTGCTTTATTTGTAAAACTACTATCGTACCTGAATTTTCATTGTTATTTCACCTAGTGAAAAGTTGTTAAATTTTGTTGTCTGTTGAAAATATAACCTTTATTTAAATTTTTAAATTCATCTTTCGGACTTGTAGTTAGACCCAATCCAGCCCGCACCTTCTTTCACCTCTGCTGATCCACCAAAACACGGTAACAGTGAGTATAGTATCTTATATTTAATGCGTTAGGAATTTTTTGTCCAGTGAACTACTTTTTTATTATAAGTCCGATTTTGATGATTGAGGTGTCAAATTAAAGGGAACTTTCCCTAGATGTTTCTAAAGGACATGATTTCCATGAATTCCCTAATGGCTCCCTCCCCAAAGCCCTTCAAAGTCCCCATGTAATTTTAATGAATAAACAAATATTCCTGCTTAATATACGATAAAATATTTATTTAAATAGATGTTTTAGTAATGCAACTTTGGATATATTTTCATTATCACCTGATTTGTGAAAATATTTGTTTTTATTCTCACTATGTTGTTTACGTTATAAGCATTTCATCTATATATATAAAATAAGAGTTTTGTCTGTACATTGTTCAGAATTTGAAAATAATGGTATTTCTGTATCGGCCATGTCCATAGTAACAAGAAAATGCACTTTTTACTTTTCCGTAATATCTGTCTGTCTGTCTGTCTGTCTGTCTGTCTGTCTGTCTGTCTGTCTGTCTGTCTGTCTGTCTGTCTGTCTGTCTGTACACGCATCACGAGAAAATGGTTGAAGAGAATTTAATGAAAATCGGTATGTGAAGTCGGGGGATGAGCCTCTATAATCTAGGGTATAAATCATTTTACTCACGCTGAGTGAAATGGTAGTTTAGGTGAAGACCTAAAATTGAATTCTCAACTATTTATGTTATTAGTGGTCGTATTTTCAAGAAAATGGGTATGCAAAGTTGGGGAATAAGTTGCTACAATCTAGGCTATCAATAATTGTATTCATGCAGAGAAAAATGGTAGTTTAGGGGAAGGCCTAAAATGTAATTCTCAAATATTGTTATTAGTATTCCTATCTTGATGAAAATCGGTATGCAAAGTCAGGAAATAAGTCGCTATAGTCTAGGCCGTAAATTATTTTATTCACGCTGAGTAAAATGGTAGCTTAGGGGAAGGCCTAAAATGTAATTCTCAAATATTTCTTATTAGAGGTGTAATCGATGAATGCTACATAACTAAGGTTATATAGTATTAAATTTCCTATTATTCATGTATTATACATTGTTACCATACTGGCTATGATCACAAAGATATTCATGAATTTGGATTTTTGTTACTAAGTCCATATCAGCGCCGAGGAACGAGAAAATGGGTAAACAGTATTTAATGAAAATCGGTATGTAAAGTCGGAGAATAAGAAACTACAGTTTACGGTATAAAATATTTTACAAATGACAGAGTCGAAAGAAAACTGTGAAGGCCTACAATATAGAAAGCTCATAACATTGATCAACAATAACATTACATTGACCATTGTTTGTCGTGATGTGCTTTGTGTCTTCTGTTGCCCCTCATCTCCGGTAGATAGGATTACTGCTGCGTACAGAGTATTTTTTATTTGATTTACGTCGCAACGACATAGATAGGTTTTATGGCGACGATGGGATAGGAAAGGGCTAGGAATGCCTGAGGCCTTAATTACGGTACAGGCCCAGCATTTGACTGGTGTGAAAGTGGGAAACCACGGAATACCATCTTCAGCGGTGCCGACAATGGGGTTCGAATCCATTATCTCTCGGATGCAAGCTCACAGCTGCGCACCGCAAACCACACGGGCAACTCGCCCAGTCGTACAGTGTAACAGCCTGCCTGAATATTGGTGGGAAGTAGCTGGAGAGTTAGATAACTTTCTTCTTTAGCATGCCATTCCCCTGGTTTATATATTTTCTGATACTACTGGTACGTAACACACTGGATGATCATAGCATTCGGGCTATTCAATTCCTACTCTGAGGCACTGATTAGAATGAACAGTGTGCATATTTAGCGGAGTAGTGGCGGATGAGTGTTCATGGCAATCTGCAGCCTGGTCATCCCAGCTCTGAAACTTTGGACTATTAGATTGGCACCGCAATCTAACCGCAGCCCTGTTCGTCAAAAGTGATAAAACGTGCGGCTTTCCATTTGATCGAGTATTTTATATGATAGCATTGCTTTTAATAACTACATTCATACTTACGTTTTTGTAATGACCTATGTTGATTTCAGTTAGGAAAACCACAAAATCAGTCTTTCTGAGAATCCCGTAGCGAAGCACGTGTACATCAGCTAGTTGTAAAATATAGTTGACTGGTGGCAAACGAGCGGAGCGAGTATTGTCCATTATTGCAAACATCAAATAATTACTTATTTCTAACAAGGAACGCAATGAAATGAAACAGTTATTGTAGACCTGTGAAACTGTCAATCATAGGGGTTTGGACGAAATAGCACTAGTGGACCGGTAGAGAGATAACCACCTGCCTCTGTTCGTAGAATTTGGACGAAATGGCACCTGGACGAAATGGCACGACACGGTCATAGCTAGGGCTCGGATTCGAGCATATTAACATATTTTTTCCTGAATAGTACACATTGAAAGAAGCCTTTCGGTAGTATTTTCATCTCTCTGGGACCAACAGATTTTAAATTTATCGAGCATATAAATGCATAAAACCGCGGTTTTCAGAATAGAAGCATATAAATGCATATTCTTGTGGTTTTCGTCTAAATAGTTTGTTTTTCTTCGAATTCCTCCCCCGCCCCCCGAATTCGGGCCCTGACCATCCTTAAGGTTCTAAAACAGAAATAATTATTGAAAAGCCTATCTGGTGCGAATAATAGAACCGCAGGTTTTTAACCTTTAGTGAGGTCATTCACACGCCCTAATTGGCCTCTGCCGGATTAAAGTGCGACTCGTCAGATAAGCTCTGGAAGCCCCAAGCATCCTTTCACTTGGTGAGGTGTGGTGCCTATTTTGGGAACCAGTATTGTTTAGGTGGCTTTTCCCATGAAGTGGTGGAAGATCCGACCCAGTCAAGTGAAGTTTCTGCATTCTACTCTCAGTTCTCAGTTCGTAATCGTATCCGTACGTACCTATCGAGTTCTTGTGATTTCCAAGTACGCGGTACCTAAAGTTAAGGAATCTCTGAGTGTTTTACTCCGACGATGTGCAAAGGAAGACCCTGACTCGTTTTCTACTGACGGGAAAATTCTTTTCTGCAAAATGTGCGAAAAAGAGTTAAGTTCTTATTGACATTTTCACATCTAGGTTCTTAAAGATATTACTGGTCAAACGGTTGAAATTTCAACTAAGCCGTATGTGCAGCATACGGCGCCTACTTACTAGGTAAGTAGAGAGAAGTCTAGGAATTCGGAGTGTACACCCGTTAGATCCTCAGATTTTACATTTCCGAGACGGAAATTGACGTTTGGATTTGCTGATTTTTCATGGGATCGTTGAGAGGGTGCTCGTATTTCTACTGCAATATTTGAAAATAATTTCATAGTCCACAATGCTTTATTTTTGTTCATTCAATGTATTTTTCTCACTTATGCGTACCTACCTATTTATTTTCAGATCAAGATTTCGAAGGGTTTTCAATTTTCTCAACATAAAGCCACAAGTGGGCACTCAGCAAAAGTTGAAGAATTTATAAAAAGGAAATCGAAGAAACAAGTGCTGATACAACCTTTGTTCAATCAGCAACAGCACTCGGACGAGTTCTCTTCCAGAGTTTGTAGGGCGTTTTCAAGTGCCAACATACCCCTCTAGAAGGTCGAACATGCTGAGATTAAAGCTCTCTTCAAGGATTTTGTGGGAAGAGAGTTGCCTCATGAGTCGACCCTACGTAAAAATTACGTTTCTTCAGAGTATGAAAAGGTATAAATTCATGCACGATTGCCGTATTCCGCATTCTAGTTTAAACAATATAGAAGTAATTTTAACATGGATCTGGCTCTGTCGTAATGAAGGTAATCTCTCGATAATACCTTCATTCCACGAAGAATATTCATTCAGGTACTTTCTTCACCAGGTTCTACACACAATCAGGGACGACATCGGGAGACACCCAATTTGGTTATCTATCGACGAGACCACAGACAGTTGTGGAAGATACATGGCCAACGTTATTGTTGGAAAACTCAGTCCCAGTGAACCGGGGAAGGGCCACCTAATTCTGTGCAGGGAGCTAGATGTGACAAACCATGGTACCATTGTGCGAACAGCGCAAGCAGCTCTGCGAGGGTATATTTTTGTTAATTTATTTTTTGAGCGTTTTGCCAAAGAAGAATAAGTACAGTCTGGCTATAATTTCAATGCATTCTACGTATGCTCAGTGAAGACTCTGATAGTTCTGATAATTAAATATCTTTTACACTCGTACGACATGTCAGAATCCCATTAACTGAACGGTTCACCCTTCATTTTATGCATTCCTGTTTCAGGCTTGCTGTGGCCAACCTTTTCAGATGAGGAGGTAAACAAAGTACTCGCATTGGTGACTGACGCTGCTCCCTACATGATTAAGGCTGGGAAGAGCTTCAAGCTTCTCTACCCGAAGATGTTACATGTTACTTGTCTTGCCCATGCAATGCACAGAGTTGCTGAGGAGTTGCGCGAAAAATCGCCCAGCGTGAACGGCGTCATTTTCTCAGTGAAGAAAATTTTCGTCAAGGCTCCTTCCCGCGTCCGTGCCTTCAAGACGATACATCCAGAGCTCCCTTCACCTCCCGTGCCCATATTGACGCAATGGGAAACTTGGATATTGGCTGCCTTGTATTACGCTGAAAATCATAGGGCAATTGAAGAGGGTAAGACTAGTTGAAATGTTTAAAATCTTCTCATTTTCGAGGTTTTCTCTATCATTCCTTTCATATCTCTTATCTTTACTCCATCATACGGTGTCTAATCTTGTAATTTTCTCAGTTATTCTCCTCGGCTAATGTTTTTCATTTATATTTTTTCCAGGTGATCAATACGTTTGATGAGGCGGACAGCAAGTACATCGCGAAAGCTAAGGCTGCTTTCAAAATGAAGGGCTTGATGCCATCCTTGACTTTCATAAAAGCCTACATGAGCGTCATTCCTGAGGCCATCCTAAAGTTGGAATCGCGGGGGATGGAGTTGGTTGAAGTGGTCGCTACAATACAAGGAGTCATCCATGAAGCCGACTCATGGCCTGGAGAGACTGGGAAAACCGTGAAACAAAAATTGGAGTTCGTGCTGGCTCGAAATCCCGGTTGGAGTGCAGCGTTGGACTCGGAGAGGATGCTGCGTGGCGAGTCTGCACCGTCAGAGAATTTTCCGAACTACTCTGCACAAGAAGCGGCATCATTCAAGTATTTACCTCTCGTGTCAGTTGACGTCGAAAGATCGTTCTCATAATTGAAACTTTTATTGACTGATTTAAGAAAATCATTCGAAGCTGAAAACATAGAAAAAATTCTTGTTGTACAGAGCAATGCAGATCTACTTCAATGACTCGCCTAATTCTGAACATCTTGTAAATGAACTTTTAAACTGTAACTTTTATAAGAAAACTTCTCATATATACTTGAAACTTGAATGCGAGTATATCTCAGTGTATCATACATACAATTAGAAAATAAAGCTCGCATATAAAGATATGTTATTGGTTTTATAGATTCACTTTCCTTTCTATAGTTTTAACGGTGTTTTTCGAGCATATTCTGCATATTTAACCGCATATAATGTTTTTTCGAGCATATCCATGGAGCATATAATGGGTTTTTCGAGCATATCTATCGAGCATATAACACATGGTTTTCGAGCATATCTGGAGATTTTATCGAGCATATCGATCCGAGCCCTAGTCATAGCAAACCAAAACCTGGGTTTCCCTAAACCTGACAGGTTGCCTGGGATCCGTTCGGACTGCCGAACTTGACACGAGTGAAGGAGACGCTTGCTATCGATGCGACGTGAATGTGCCGTTATATGTGAGTGTAGCTACGTATTGCATCAAGTGCAGCTCCGTTGTAGTTAGAGCAGCAACCAGCAGGAAAATGAACAAAACCGTAACGGAAATCGAAGAAAAATTAAAAACTCGTGATTTTATTCTACCAATAAAACAGGGCTCAAGTCTATCATGGGAAAATGTTCTTGTGTTTATGAACAGGTATAAAATAAGCCAGTAGGTTACTCGCAATGCATTTTTTTGTAAAACGCTACTCAGCACCCATTCAGGAACCTCAAGTACAGTCCCTGGCCAAATTAATAGACTCAGTCACATTTTCTTTCATGTATACAGTTTGAAGCACCGTGGAAGCCTAGTACATGCTCAAAGAGGATCAATTTTGATTCCATAGGTACTTACAGTTGGTAATATGACTTTAACATGTGCTTTATGTTAGTCAGTTGTTTCTTGGGCTGCTGATGTGCAACTGTTGACAGCTTGGCAATATTTGGCGCCAAATATGTAACCCCTTACAAGTGTTTCCACAGTGTTTTTCATCACAATAACTGAGAGGGTAAGTTGTACTGCTCGGTTTACTTTATTCTCCATACAAGAGTTAATGATTTAGGAATATTAAACTTTAAAAGCCAGAGAAACGTTGATAATATAATGACATTTTGATTTTTTTTAGGTTACGATGTCTGGTGACATAACCCCTCGAAAGGGGGCACAGATAAAGATCCCCACTGAGACAGGAACGTATTCCCAGCGTGAGATTGGTAACAAAGTTGGTGTTTCACAATCCACAGTGAAACGCATTGCTAAGAAACTGGCTTTTGGTGAGGACTTGAATGGGAAACGGAAAGGTCATTGTGGCAGGAAACCTCGCTTTACTGAGCGTAGTGAACGATGCCTTCCAAACTTTTGCAAAAGAAACCGACATTCTACGGTGAAAATGGTAAAAAACTGAAGTAAAAGCATCTGGGGTACATGTTTCAGAAAGAACAAAACGGCGGAAACTGAAGGAATTGGACTTCATGGCTCATAGGCCATGTAAGAAACCATGGCTTACTCCCTGTGTGATGGCTGAGAGATTCAAATGGGCCAGGGAAAACAAGGATCATGGTATAAACTACTGGAAATCGGTAGGTAATAACATGTAATATTTGACAAAGGGTGCTGAAGAGGATTTTGAAGTTAGGTGAAGTATTTACAAATTTCTCTATTTATTTTCAGGTATGATTCAGTGATGAGTCAACTTTCGAAGTTCTTTCCCAGAAGGCAGCATTTGTTCGTCGCAGGTCAGATGAGAAATACCATCCAGACTGTCTTTCTCTGACAGTCAAACACCCTGATAAGATAATGGTGTGCTCAGTAATTAGTGGGGAATCAGTAGGACCTCTTTATTTTGTCGATGGTATAATGTGCCAGGACCAGTATAAGGAAGTTTTGCGCACTCAGCTACTACCACAGATACGCGAATGGTTCCCTGATGGCAAAAATGTGACTCTTATGCAGGACGGATCACACTGCCACACAGCTAAATCAGTTAAAGACTTCCTGAAGAAAAAAATTACCCTTATTGTCATGGCCAGAGCATTCTTCGGATATGAATCCTATTGAAAATGTATGGGAGGTGGTCAAAAGAGAAATAGCAAAAGAAATGATCACAACAAAAACCAGACTCATTGAAAAACTAAAAGAAGTTTGGCATCATAATCCACTAATAAAAGAGACTGTTCAAAGCTGTATTGAAAGCATGCCCAGGTGGATTAAAGCACTAATAGATGCAAAAGGTGGACCTACAAAATATTGAAACTGTGTACATTTGAAGGAAAGTGTTACTTATCACCGAAATTTTGTGAAAGAAAGGAAAAAGAATGTCTGCACATAGTCAATAAACATCCCTTCTGTAAATAACTTAATAAATAAGTTGTAATTCTAAGAAATTTGGTAATTAATTAAAAAACGTGAAAAAGTAGTACTGAGTCTATTAATTTGGCCGGGGACTGTATGTTGCGACATGTCTGAAAAAAGACTAAAAATATTTTGAAAGAGGGCAAGAACTTGGTGACTGACAAGTGCGTGGAAATATGCGCCAAGGACTTGAGACCGTTTACAACTATTAAGAGTGAAGGATTTTAAATTTAGGTCAAACGCTTTATGGCTAGGTAGATATTAAAATGTTATACCCTCTTGAGTCACAGTTGCTAGGAGAGTACACACCTTCGCGGACAAAGTGCGCAGTAAAATGCTTCCCGATATAGCGCATGCTCTTGAATCTGGTATCTTTGCGAGTACCACTGACCTGTGGACAGATAATTACAAGGGTTTGCACTACATGTCTGTCACAATGCACTATATAAATGCAGATTTGTCTCTCAATAATTATGTATTAATGTGTTCGGCCTTCCCTGACTTTCCAAAAACTGGCGAAAATATTCACAGTGGATTGGAAGATCGTTTGAAAGGACTTGGCATTTCTCATGAAGATATTTGCAAAATTACATTTGTAACAGACTAGGGAAGCAACATTGTTAAGGCACTCAGCATATACAAGTATCTTCCATGTATGGCTCATAATATTAATACGGTCTTGAAGCATGTTCTGAGCGAACCTTTTTCTGAAAGAAAGTGTTCCTAATGTATTAGCTGTCATACATTCAGTGAAATCTCTGGTTTCGTACTTTAAGAGAAGAGCCCTGTGTGTGAGGTTACAATCATCTTTGAAACCGTATGTTTCCACTCGATGGAACAGTTATTTGGACATGCTGCAATCAGTTCACTCCCAGATACAGTGACTCGCATAATTATTCGGACAGACATGATTTATTACATTTCCTTTTGTATTAGTGATTTCAGTAATAATAAATAACTGATATAAATTGAATACAAGTTTATGTAAGGAATATAAAAACTAAACGTCCATCATTCTTCTAATGAACACTGTCAATGAAAATATAATAATTAAAAAATAAAATAAAACCAAAACGAATATTGCACAAAATTATTCGGACACTTTCCTTTTTACTTATGATCCTATCGTTGGCTGAACGGTCAGCGTACTGGCCTTCGGTTCAGAGGGTCCTGGGTTCAATTCCCGGCCGGGTCGGGGATTTTAACCTTATTTGGTTAATTCCAATGGCACGGGGGCTGGGTGTATGTGTTGTTTTCATCATCATTTCATCCTCATCACGACGCGCAGGTCGCCTCCGGGAGTCAAACAGAAAGACCTGCATCTGGCGAGCCGAACCCGTCCTGGGATATCCCGGCACTAAAAGCCATACGACATTTCATTTCACTTCAACCTAATGGTTCAGCGCCTGGTTGGGTTGTCTTTCCTTTCATTTTAATTACTTCCCTGAGTCGACTTGGCATGCTCTCCACTAATTTCCGGGTGTAATCGGGAGATATCTTCTGCCACTCTTCTTTAAGTAGGTTTTTCAGCTGTTCTCTAGATGTGATTGTTGTTTTTCTTATTTCTTTATTAAGTTTGTCCCAAAGGTTCTCATTCACATTCAATTCCGGTGATTAAGGGGGAGGATGAAGCATCTTTGGGCAATTAAATAATAACCACATCCTTACATTCCAGGGCATATGCTTTGGGTCGTTGTCTTCATAAAACTTAAAATGTTCACCAATCCCCATATTTTTGGCACTCTTTATCATATTGTACTTCAGTATTCTAAGCTAACGAAAGTGGTCAATTTTACCATCAATAAAAACCAATTTACCAACTCCATTCGTCGAGATGCACTCCCACACTATTACATGTCCACCGCCATCCTTCACAGTTGCTTTCAGATTTTTCTTTTGGAGCTCAGTATTGGGACGCCGCCAAACTGTTATCCTCTCATCAGACTGAAATATGTTAAATCTACTCTCATAAGCAAATATAACATCAATCCACCACTCATTGCCCTCTCTAACATGCTCTTTGGCCAACAGCATTCTCTTTTTTCGATTTATTTTATTTATGAAGGGCTTCCTTCTTGCAGTACGACCTGAAAGTTACCTCTTCTGAGCACTGTCCGTATTGTTTCGGGATGCATTTTTTTTCCGATGTCTGCGGCAATCTCCGTAACGAGTTTTGGAGCACTTAGGTTTATTTTTTGTCTTTCTTGTGATATAACTCTCTTCTCTCACAGAAAAAGTTCTTGGACGTCCCGCATGCGGTAGGTGTTCAATTCTATCTTCCTCCCGAAATCTTGTGATAATATCAGAAACTGTACTTTTCTTCATTTGTAACATTTCAGCAAATTGACGACAACTTTTACATTTGACATGGTGGAAAAATTATTAAGCTGCCGGGGTTCGATTGTACTCTCTCTTCCTCTGCGGGCCATTTCCACTTAAGTTGTGCACAGTACTCTAACTCCCTGAATGTTTACGTTCATACTGTCCGTGGCTCTTTTACACACGACCTCTGCATGGCAACTGACTTGTGTCCGAATAATTTTGTTGAAGCACGTTAACTGAGTTCTGAGGTTCGAGGGTCACTGGTTCTCTCCTGTTTACTAAAAGTACACACTTCGACGCCGTGCTGAATCTGTCAAATTGGGTTCTGTCAGAAACTAGCTTGCGTGTACAAAATTTTCTCTGTACCATAGGACCAGTGTGTAGCAAAGGCTATAATTAACGTGTCCGAATAATTATGTGAGTCACTGTAGATGCTGTGAGAACTGTTTTAGAGAAGGGTGCCTCTGATAAAATGCTTGGTTATGACTAGGACATTACTGGCCTGCTTTTAACATTTCTTAAGCCATTTAAGGAAGCCACAATTGATCTTCAAGGTGATGACGAGCCGACTTTACATCAGGTCCTTCAGTGGTTTTATGCCTTAAAAGCCCATTGTACTCTACAGGATGACGATGAACAGGTAATACTTTATTTCTTTTAACTTTTAATGTGAATCTCACCTTATTTAAATGTAAAAATGTTTTCATACCAAATGAATTTTCAGTACCTGAAGTTTTTGAAACAAACCGGTAGTGTCTTTCTGGAGCAGAAAATGGAAGTCACTATGTTACACAAAATTGCAACATTTTCGGTGCCTAAATATCGCACATTAAAAATACTAAATGTAGGAGAACAAATGTCTGATTTTTGAGGCAGCTCGACAAATGTGTGCTGAAGGTAAGATTCTGTGGTTATATCTTCATTATTATTATTATTATTATTATTATTATTATTATTATTATTATTATTATTATTATTATTACTATTATTATTATTATTATTATTATTATTATTTATACCTATGCAAATTAGATATTTTAATATTCCAACATTAGCATAAAATATCAATAATTTGGGCATATATAATTTCATAGTAGCTACCCAATCAAAATATACGAGAAATCCCATCTTCTTCAAATGAAGAAAATTCAGTGCAACGTAAGAAAGCGAAATTTGAAGATTGGGCAGAAAATTCACCAATTGTACATGATGTGGTCAGTAGGTACTTGCAAGAAGGGTTTATTAATGACGAAAATATACTGCGGTTGTGGAAAAATAATTCGCATAGGCTGCCTCGACTTGCCATTGTAGCGAAAATAGTGCTGAACATACCCGCTACGAGTGTCTCCAGCGAGAGGGTGTTCAGCTGCTCGGGAAATTTAATCAGGGAAAAACCTACCCGTCTTGATGCGCAAAGACTTAATGACCTCATAGTAACACATACAAACGATAATGTGTCCATGCATTAAATATTGGTATGTAGTATGTACAGTATGAGGCGACCACAAACTAATAGAGCAAGTGGCAAAATTACACTTCTAAACTTATTAGGTTTATAATTATTTCTTTTGGTTTTGTGAGGAAGAGGTTTCCAAATTATTAAATGTATTTCAAAAAGTTATCTGTGAAATTAATTTTTTTAAAGATATGTATGACCTGTACCTACATTAGGCCCTATGTATATCTTTGCTTCCAATTTTCTCGAATAATACACAATACACTATATTTATGGTCGTATTTACATCAATGGTCATTGTGTTTATCTAAATATTCAAATATTTTGTTCAGGGAACCTACTTTTTATTAAGTAACTATTTTTGACAGAGAGAAATATTGTTTGTTAATTAGTTGCGCAAGACGTCTGAATTACGAAATAAATTTAAACATAACTTTGTAATGACTAGGGACCGGATATTTTAAAAATGCATATGCGCATATGCAAATGCATATTTTTGAACGTTTGTCCATATTTTGAACTTTAGTGCTTATACAGACATATTTTTCTCTTATTTATGATCGATTATCTAAGATTTCTGAATGAAATGAAATATCTAATGAGCTCTATATTGAACCCTTGACTTACCATTCCATTGTTCGTCAGCCACAGCTGCTGCAGCAGAGCAATATCGAACTCTTAAATCTTGGGGTCGTAGCGGGAAAAATTCGGTCAAGATCTTAACCAAACGATGGGGTTCAAAAGAGAGCCTAACTACTTGAAATGAGGAGCAAATATGTGCTTACTAACTTTTATTGAACCAATTAACTGCACAAAAAAATCATTTTGTATAAAATCCTTGATGAAGAAAAAATTGAATTATTTAATGTTTCAAACGCAGTCATATTGCATGGCGTTAGTCTTATTGATTACAGTATCGAAGAATTTTCTTCGAAGAAAAGTAGAAATATCACAGATTAGTGGACAGCGAAAACTAGAAAAATGAAAGGTAACCTGAAAATCGGGCAACTATTGATCCAAGCGATAACTGAGAATTAATCCACACGATCCGTGGAAAATCTGACCTTCAACAAGTAGAATTCCAGATTTACACTTAATTAAGGTTATCCACCAGTCAAATACCCTGTCGGATATGGAAACACCCGCCGAATGGACCCTTAATCGAACCAAATTGACTATCAGTTGCTTTGGATATGTTGCGAAATATTACTGAAGAACATGCTGTTCACTACAAGTTAACATCAGCATTCACAATTGAAAATAAAATTCCACCATGTATTGTCATCTCGTGACACCCTTAAGTTATAAAATAAGCCCTATGCTGAAACGTGCATCACCCAAACAGCTGTTCAGAAGGAACCAACAACAATTCGATCCGAGAGGATCTTACGTTACGTCGTTTTGAAGGAACAAAACTGCGAAATGCAGGAAACACTTATTCATCACGCATTTAGAAGAAATGCCAAACACTGAAGTTAAATTAAAAAAGTGGTAAATCACTTGAAAAATATTATTACAAAACCAACTTTCAGGTTATAAACGGTTACGTTACGCTTAATAAAATTACAAGTCCACATGGTAAAATGAAATCAAAAATTTAGGAATTCTTTCCTGTACAACAACGATGACTACCATTACAGATTCATCTACTTATTGTTTGTCCCAACAAACTACCTACAAAATTATTGATCGACCACAATCAACTACGTATATAAATGAAAGAACGACAAAAGTTGAATATAAAATATATTCCCGGCTGACGAATCGAACCCGCATTCGTAACTCAAGTCTCACATAAATAAACTAAGTGTCAACACGCACACTAGCAAAGCAATCGTACGTCAGAACGACAAAACAAATAAGTCTGTAATTAAAATAAAATACTGAAGTTCAATGAACTCAAACGCGCGTGGCACACTGCAATAAATATTCAATCACCGTTAGCTCAGTACCCAATATTGGACAACCCTCACGTTCAGGCCACTAATGGTTCCATAATCTTAGGCAAACACCTTCCAGCTGGTAGGGGCTGTGCGCAAAACATGACCTCAATATTACTTAGCTAACACTCTTCGCATTGCATACACTACTGCAGACACTACCATCGCTCAAGTCACTTCGCAAAAACACCTAATCTAAGACTTGAGTATATACAGCCGACACCCTAAACCTATCGTCGGGCCTACCTAGTGTATACACACCCTAACACTAACCTCTATGTACATACATACACCTTCCTAAACCTATCGTTGAGCGTAGACTGGGACGTCTCATCATCAGTATACTCCTAGGATAACATGTGACGTCCTAAATCTATTGTCGAGCGGAAATTCGGTTGTCTACGCTTCCTCTAGAATGTCAGGCGAAATCGTAACTTCAAACACACTCTTAGATATTTTAGCTGTAAACCTTGTCGAAACTAATAGCACACAATGAAACAAATCTTGCCACAGAATGAACGCAAGTCGGGAAATGCAACTAAGTCCCTATCTTGTTAATAAAACGTGAAATTGAAAATAAATAACGCGTGGCAAGCAATCCACAACTCAAACAAGATCTCGACATGCGCGATGAAGTTTGTAAAAAATGATAATGACTTTCAACACGCGTCTAACATTACGTGAATATCGCCAAAACAGTAATCATCATCACCGCAAAAATTCACACTATAATTCTAGGGTGAGGCCCTCAAATCGCCTACCTTCTCACTATTCCAAATATCCATATCCACTAACTATCCAGTGAAGCGAAATTCATTGAATCTACACAGCTTTAATAATGTCCAATATCTCATCCCACGATGTTTCCGATTTAATGACAAATTATCGTCTCGCAATTATGAAATTTACTGAGTGGAAATTTGTCATTACAGTCAAATAACACCAACCGTGTATTCAGAATGCTTCTAACCTTGAGGTCGTATACTATAATATTCATTATGCTGACTTTACGTAAACTAGTCACTTGGATTTAACTGTCAAGAGCTATCATCTTCAACAGAAATTGTTTTTCACTGGGGATCTTAACTTGAAATCTTACTGTGCATCACACAATACTCATCTCGAACCAACCTTCACTCGGTCAGCTGTCCCGGATTGTAAGCTGAATATACTACAGTCAGCCTCAGAAATATCGCATTTAATATACAGCCTGTCTCAAAAATTCTTCGCCATCAGCAAACATAGCCTGTCACAAAAATTCATCCTCATCGCCTCTCACGGCGGTATTACACATGAAATACAGGCTTCCTCTGCCTTCAACATCTATACAACTCTTATCTCAACATATCATTCTGGCACAATCCATTTCTTCTGTTTCAAGACTGTTCAAACCTCAACCCTCTCGTGACAAACAACTTGTATAAAAATTCCTATATCACCGACATACACGACGTCACAAAATTTAACTTCCCATGACTAAATATAACTTTATCAGACTTCACTGGATTTCGAGACACGCGCAAACCTTATTGAACATAACCGTTATATACGCTTTTAAAATAGAAAAATGTTATCCCGCGGTAAATATTATTACTATTATTATTATTATTATTATTATTATTATTATTATTATTATTATTATTATTATTATTATTATTATTATTATTATTATTATTTCGACAAAATTTTCTGAACTCATGCGATATTCGAAATTAAGACATTCACTACGACTACATGATCGTTGTCACCTTCCTAATTTTACTCAATTTCAACAATATCTCAAAGAATATTAACACATTATTTAAACTTCGCATTTTATACTTTCTCGACGTGAATTTTACAGCCCTGAAGAGTTTCACACGACGACCAGAAATGTAATACATTCGCCTGATCATTATTAAATATAAATTCGACGTACGCACTGAAAATTTATTGGGACAAACACATTCTAACTACAACATTGATAAAAATATAGTTACAGACCTGTAATCATAGTCATCCTGGATTTCTGGCTGCATTTAGCCAGCTAGCCTCGTGTTTAGCCTTCCATGGCTACATTTGACATCAACTTCTTATATATATATAACTTAAGCTATAGCTTTTACACTCGGTGTCGATTAACACCGCAAATACAGCACTTTCTTCGCATTTACCATGCGATGAGCACGCTTCTCAAATGGCGACTGCCACAGTATTCCCAGGACCCTGCTTCCGTTCAAGCTACTGCTGGCAAGGTGTTCCAAACAGATAAGAAAATCAGACCTCACTGGTAACCTCCAGACTTCCCTTTTACAAATATCAAACGCGCACAATTGTAATACAGAGAGAAACTCAGCTACGTATTTTAACCAAATCTCTAAACCTTCAAAGTTTTCATCGGCGGCAGTTCAGGAAAATTTCTATCACCTTCCATTTCATATTCTATTTGAACCCTTGACACGAATATATTACAAAGTACTTTTAGAACAAAACCCCGCACTTTCTTGCAGACGATTGACGTGGGCTCCGCCGTTCAGACCATCAGACAGAATGTGTAAAATAGGTGGAGGGAGATTTCTTTTATACCCTCTGGGAGGGACGCCACCCTCTCCACGAGGCTCGGTTATGCAATCTGCTAATTCCACATCCACTGGACCAATTTTATTGAAATTTATTCCATAACTTCGGACAGACTTACAATTCATTGGGGTGTTATTTTCATATCTGTCCCATACTTGCAACGGGCGTAATGAATTATTTATGCCACGGAGTTTCGTGGCTTTTTCTTCAGGAAATTGACCTTCCCACGTGTCGCAGAATCCGTGAGCAGGACGCACTCTCCTTCAGGCTTAACTGCATTTATAATTACCCTGGGGATTCTATCTTTACATACGGTTTATAAATAATTTATATCCTTTATTCCTGGATGTACCATGTCGCCAAAATCTCTCGTTATGAAGGATTTCTCGAAATTGACAAATTATTTATTACTCGAGGTCCACCGAAGTACCCCGGCATTTCGCGAGTTCGCCGCTCGCCTGTCACGGAGAGTTCGTTCCCACGAGACAGTGAGGCTCTTGAAATAGAAACATGGCTACTCTCAAAAAGTTGTTTGTAGCTGAAATAAATATTTGGAATTATTATTTATTAATTTTTTCTCATCGTAGAATTATGGGTTCAATATGTTGTACATCCCTTGGTAACACGAGAAACCTTCCCTGATCAAAGAAAGGGCCTTCAGTGTCGTAATACAAGCAGGTAGATGGATAATGATCCATTTCACAACAACAGCTATGTCCTTCTTTCTGATGCTGCTTTCTCCTCACAGTAGCCTCCCAAGGTTTGCTTAAACAAGTGCGTTCCTCTGTTAACTTGCTGTTTCGCAAGATAAGAGCTCTAGGTCTTTTTAATTAAACAGTGGATATCAGGCAATAGTGACCATAAAAGTGACGATGACATAGTGTACCTTCAAGTGTGCGACAAGAGTGTAAAATGCAATAAAAAATTCAAATTGAACAGCATTCGTAAACAACTTCACGTTTCAGATTAAAGGAACAGAGTAAGAATATGCAACAGCTAATTTTAACCGACGTGAAAACATGGTGTGAAGTTAGTACATTTTCCGCTGATATTTGTAAAGCTTTGGTATGCAGCAACATTCCGCTACATAAATTGAATAATCCACATCTACTCTTGTTTCTTGAAAAGTTTTGTGCTAATCAAAGCATACCAGATGAACCTGCCTTTAGGAAGAACTTTTTTTTTTTTACTTTTACTGCACGCTTCTGTCGTTGATTCGATTCGATCTGACATAGGAGGGAACTGTGTCTGGATATCGGTAGATGAAACAACCAATTCGTGTGGTCGATACATTCCGAACTTCACAGTGGGTAAATTATGTCCGAAAGAACCCGGCAAACCCCATTCACTTTCGTAAAAAAGTGTTAGGAAAAGCCAACCACGCTACAGTTGCAAGATTTGTTAACGAATCCCTGCGACTTCTTTGGCCTAGTGAATCGGAGAGTGATTGTTACAAAGTGCGTCTTTTTTTGCTAGTTGCTTTACGTCGCACCGACACAGATAGGTCTTATGGCGACGATGGGACAGGAAAGGGCTAGTAGTGGGAAGGAAGCGGCCGTGGCTTTAATTAAGGTACAGCCCCAGCATTTGCCTGGTGTGAAAATGGGAAACCACGGAAAACCATTTTCAGGGCTGCCGACAGTGGGGTTCGAACCTACTATCTCCCGAATACTGGATACTTGCCGCACTGAAGCGACTGAAGCTACCGAGCTCGGTAAGTGCGCCTTTTAGTCAGAGATGAAGCTTCGTATACTTTGAAAGCTGGTCAGTCTCCTCGAGTATCTTTCCAAATCTCATCCATCTCACATGTTTGGTGCATGGATTGCATTGTATTGCAGAAGAAATACGACCCACTTTCCATCTGTCAACAAAGTAATTTCAAGTGGGAAACAACTGTTGCTAAGAGCGCTGGCTCGTGTACAGTTGTACAACACTCACCTGTCTCAGGTTCCTCTTCCGCCGGAACCTGTTCTCACAAGAAGGGGAAATTGGTTATCCACAGCATCGTTCTGCCAGGAGAACTTTAATCAAGTTAAAGATGACGTCTTGATGACAGTCATACTGCGTGTGTTCGTGAAGCAAAGTGCGCATTTGAATCGGACACTGTACCTATATAAAGATATCAGTTTCATCCATGTGAATTATTCGTCAATTTCGAAGGCGATTGAGGGCCCAGAATCTCGTGGTGCACTCCTACACGGATCCCTTCAGTTAATTCAAAACCCCATCAGTTCTTCAAATGGTGTCCATGTGACACTGGAGAAAAAGTTAAGAAAGGAAAGTCAATGCGGTGTTGAACTCAAACACAGGACTGAAGTAGATTCAATCCATAAGCAATTACATAAGTGGAATCAGGCATTCTTTGCCAGAAGAATTTTCCGAGCAGTCAGTGCCAGTGTACAAGTATTGCCCAGTTACGTCCGTCAACGTAGAACGATCATGTTCAGCGTATAAATTAATTATGTCCGACAACAGAAAGTCATTGACCCCTGAGAACATTGAAAAACTGTTGAAAACCTACTGCCATGCATCATTTTTCAAAGAATGAAACATGTTTGTCAATTTAACATTGAGTTAAAGTTAAATAATGCGTTTGGTAAGTGTTTTTTGTTTTATTTTTAGTGCATATGTGCATGCATATTTTTGGAGTGTTTAGTGCATATGAATCCGGGCCCTAGTAATGACTAACATAATACTAAATAACGATATAAAAGAATATTTGTGTTGACTAATACTATATAAATTCTGGCATGTAACAACCCCTTTCCTGTCTGCATTCACGTGAGTCTCATATCAGCACAATGAACGAGCAAACATCGATTAACGCAGCAGGAAGAAGAAAGCAAGCAAGCAAGGTAACCTCTAGCCTGTCCAAGTTGGGCTGGGCTTGACCTGGCCAGGAGTACTTACGTGATCGGTGTGCGATGTCTGCACTGTAGGCTTCAGTCTGTGTTTACGGTTTGAAGTGGTACGTTGATCAGCGCTATCCAAATGGATTTGTACCCGGTTACGGAACTTACAGATATGGTGTTCGTGTATAGGCAAGCAAATAGAAGCAACAGAGAAGCCGAACGGTTTTGTACAGGACTAAATACCCACGTAGGAGACATCCGGCTCACACCATGCTTCCACGACTGTTCCAACGATTAAGTGAAACAGGACAATTGGTACCACAGTACAATAACCGAAGAGGATGACGAATTCACACGGACTCCCGACTTAGAAGATGCAGTGCTTGCTCGCGTGGATGAGGCGCCTGCAATCAGCACTCGAGCAGTTGCACGTGAAATAAATGTTTCGCATATGACTGTGTGGCGAGAATTACGTGAAATGCAGCTACACCCCTACCGCCCGCAGGAAGTGCAGGCTTTTAGTCCAGCTGACTTCGCACCTCGAGTCGTGTTCAGCCAATGGGTCTTGCAGCGCCTTGCAGTCGATCCTCACTTTTCTGCGTATGTGCTTTTCACAGATGAGGCCTGTTTCACCAGAGATGGAATGCTAAATAGTCACAATATTCATGTTTGGGCTGATGAGAATCCCCACGCAACAGTTGTGAAGAGTCATCAGCACAAACTTTCAGTCAACGTGTGGGCAGGCATAGTCATTGATTACGTAGTAGGTCCGTCTCTTCTTCCTCCCCACCTAAATGCAGCAGTGTACGCAATGATGCTCAGAGATGTACTGCCCACGTTCCTAGAGCACGTCCCACTTGCCCTTCGTCAACGGATGTGGTTCCAACATGATGGAGCGCCACCTCGCTTTGGACTAAGAGTTCGTGTAAGGGTTCGTGAACACATGGACCAGACATTACCTGAAAAGTGGATGGGAAGAGGAGGTCCTGTTTCGTGGGCCGCTCGTTTACCTGATCTCCCTCCACTTGATTTCTTCTTGTGGGGCCGTGTGAAAAGCTCTGTGTATGAAATACCTGTCGAGACTGAAGACGATCTCTTGGCAAGAATTCTCGCTGCCTGAGACGCTTTTCAAATGACACCGGGGATATTCGAATGGGTACGACAGAACTTCGTGCGGTGATGCCAAGCTTGCATTGACCCAGGGGGGCGCCATTTCTAACATTTGTTGTAAATGGTGCAGCTTATGAAACTTGGGCAGGTAAACGGACCTAAATGAGTACAATTTTGCTTAACTTTTGACTCGATCGTTTCCGGAATATGGCCCCTTACTTCAAATTGATCCATTTGCCGTCCTCCGTCATCTCTGAAAGTTTGTAACATCATCACGGATACACTCTGTATACTATAACCTATATAAGAAAACTTAAAGGTCCGATAACATTGCCTTGAGGAATTCCCTTCTTAATGATTTCAGGATCAATTCTAATTCTCTGAGTTCTATACTCAAGAAATATATAGCCACTCATTCACTCTTTTGTCTAGTCCAATTGTACACATTTTTGCCAGTAGTCTCCCTTGATCTAACCTATCAAACGTCTCATATAGGTCAATTGCGACAGAGTCCATTTGACCTCTTGAAGCTAAGATAACTGTTATATCTTGCTGGAATCCTACAAGATGAGCTTCACTGGAATAACCTTTCCTAAACCCGAACTGCTTTTTATAAAACCAGTAATTAATTTCACAAGAATGTCTAATATAATCCCAAAGAATGCTTTCCCAAAGCTTACATGCAACACGTGTCAAAATGACTGGCCTGTAATTTTCGACTTTATTTTTATCACCCTTTCCTTTATACAAAGGTACTACTACAACAACTCTCCACTGATTTGGTATAACTCCGTTTTACAAACAATAATCAAATAAGTACTTCAGATAATGTGCTATATCCCAACCGATTGTCTTTAGTATATCTCCAGAAATCTTTTTAATTGCAGCTGCTTTTCTAGTTCTCAACTTTTGTATCTTATTGTTATCGTAGGAAAATGGCAATACTGCGTTAGTATTAGTCACCTCCTCTACCTGGACATTATCCTTGTAACCAAAAATCTTTACTTACTGCTGAGTGAATACTTCTGCCTTCTGTAGATCCTCATGTACACACTCCCCTGTTCATTAATGATTCTTGGAATATCCTTTTTCGAATCCGTTTCTGCCTTGAAGTACCTATACATACCCTTCCATTTTTCACTAAAATTTGCATGACTACCAAATATGTTTGCCATCATGTTATCCTTAGCTGACTTCTTCACTAAATTCAATTTCCTAGCAAGTTCCTTCAATTTCACTTACTTCCACAACCATTTCTAATTCTATTTTTTCCAACCTTCTTAGTCTCTTTACTTCTCTACTGTAATAATATAGCGGGTTCTTTAAGTTACGATAATGATTGTTGCTTTAAGCGGTCTGACATCGAAATCATTAGTCCGGCTCCATGGCTAAATGGTTAGCATGCTGGCCTTTGGTGACAGGGGTCCCGGGTTCGATTCCCGGCAGGGTCGGGAATTTTAACCAAAATTGGTTAATTCCCCTGGCACGGGGACTGGGTGTACTTGTATGTGTCGTCTTCATCATCATTTCATCCTCACCCCGACGCGCAGGTCGCCTAAGGGAGTCAAATTGAAAGACCTGCACCTGGCAAGCCGAAGTCCTCGGACACATCCCAGCACTAAAAGCCATGAGCGAGTGTGTGTTTAAGTATAAATTAAAGGAATTAATGGACTTCACTGAGAATACAAAGGAATACGTTGTACGTTATGACTCAGAATACAGTTGTATAGAAGGTTTCGATCTTAGCCCTCTTCGATAGCATTTAATACGACAGATGCATCGCTAACAAGAACACCTGCAAGACAAACTACGTCCTACTTTATTTGGGCCTCGGACATGGTCATGACGTAAGTATAGTATCCATCGAGTGGCCGGTCTCAGACGTGGTCTAGATGTTAGCATCTCGGGTGGCTCAGTCCAAGTTGGATTTTCGGCTCAGTGACGAATTTAACGGTTTGACAGCGTCCGATTTGAGAGTCCCAAGCACACGACCAAGACGAGAAGAGGAAGAGGATACAAGTTTTACTTTCGGCCTTCCGAGGAACGGTTTCTCGTAATTTTGACACTTCAATTGCCGGCGAATGCCGAGTTAGTATCTAAGAGCAACTTCATACCTTCAAATATATGCCGGTATGAGAAAATCACAGACCCAAAGGATGTTAGACACACTTCACATGCGGGGCAAGTAAAATCGGACACACACACACAAAAAACAGAGGTTTCTTTTTTTCATTTTTCAATGCTAAAGTAACATCATCTCTGCACAATATCAGCTGCCTCTGTTCAACAGTCTTAATTATATTAAATATTTGAATAAAGTATATTTTACCAACAGTCAACTTTTTTACAGTAATATTACGAACAGACAGCTGGAGATAGGGACATAATATAATACTATATCGAATTCAGTAATAAGGATCTAATAGGATATACTTATTTATTAATAATGATAATGTTATTTGTTTTACGTCCCACAAACTACACTTTCACGGTTTTCGGAGACGCCGAGGTGCCGGAATTTAGTCCCGCAGAAGTTCTTTTACGTGCCAGTAAATCTACCGACACGAGGCTGACGTATTTGAGCACCTTCAAATACCACCGGACTGAGCCAGGATCGAATCTGCCAAGTTGGGGTCAGAAGGCCAGCGCCTTAACAGTCTGAGCCACCCAGCCCGGCATACTTGTTTATTAATATGTTCTGGAATGTATTTTTAAATTTGACCAACTCACCCACACATAAGAAATGAAAATCACTACGGTTTCCTCTGTAACCGTACAACAGGGTTACAGATTCCATTCAGTATTTTTTATTATTATTATTATTATTAACCCGATTCATTAGATTTTATATATTCTGTTTCGCATCATTTAGACTGTAATAATTATGTATCACGTATATTATTGTATTTAATCATAGGTTAAGTGAAATTTATTTGTAATTATTCTGTATTGTAGTAAGTGAGATTTGTTGGTTTCATATTGTCAGGCTGTGGCTTGTAACTTTGGCTAGATGAGCTGGCATAGTATTTTGTAATCGAGGCTATGTTTAACTGTGCAAGTAGATTTTCCGGTGACGCATTCAGCTTAGTCATTCTCAATCCGCTTGGGTACGCTTAGACAACACTTGACTGATGACATCAGTGCGTGGGCACGTGATTGCGACCAAGTGTCAGTATTCGCCAGCTACTGTATGTTGAAGTGGAAGGGATGGACAGTGAGTAGGGAGATGAGTTGTCATCGCGAGGTTATATAAGTCGAGGCGACGGTGGGGAGAGGTATTCTGTTCATATTCAGTTCATAGTATTCAGATCATATCGTTCAGTTCATATCGTTCAGATCATAGGTAACAGTCAGAGGTATCAAATGGAAGAAGTGGTCTTAGTGTGATGGTCAGAGCTAAGAGTTGTGTTTTCAAGAGGTCTTGTAATAATCGAGGAGGTCTACAAGTGGTGGTGGTATCCGAGCACAGACGGGTACTATGCTGATAAAGAAACATCATCTTCTTGTGAGGATGGACTTCACAAGATGTTTCAATAATATTTTCAAATTTCTTATTATATATTGAATGAACGTAATTACATTGGAGCTCCCTACACGCGTACATGGTATGTAGGCCAACTCCTTGTTATATAAGAAGATAACAGCAGACGGCTCCCGACTTCAGCTCAGAGGTTTTCCCAAGAATTTCAAGTTCAACAGCGGTGAATGCAGACATCAGGTAATTAAAGCATCAGACATGTTATGCACTCATAACATGAAGAAGAATGTAATCAGCGGCGATATCACATCTCACTTCAAGTTCATGCCAATAGTTTTTTTTTTTAGATTAAATTTTCCTTTTATTTAGTACCGCAAATCTCACGATATATTTCTTTTGTTAAATTAAAAGACGTCAATGATTGTTCATTGTGACGTAAATTATAGTCATAAACTCAGTTTTATTTTAATTATAATAAGTGATTCCAGTTCCATGTACAATCCTCAATTGTGGAAATGCAACAGTAATTTAATATTTTCCTGATCCATATCCCTGTATATTGCCAGATATGTGAGTTTATCACCTCACGCCTTGAGATAATTGATATAAGAGGTATGCTCTACCGAATTTTGTTGTTTTTCTTAAAAAAGCAACTGGCGCTCAAACAAATGTTATTTATATTGTGTGGAAGATATGAAGGTATAAGAGTAGTGGTTGGAGTAGCCACAACGTGTCGCCAGCAACGTGGGACTCGAAAGGTTCAGAAAAAGTGTTTCTGAATGGCAATATACATGGATCAGTTCTTTTAATGAGTACGCACATGCTAAATTCACCGAGTAATGTTAGGAAGGTCATTCTGTTGAAGTTTGTATTTAAGGGGTAATGTCAAAGGAAGTACAAGGGGAAATAGCTTTGAGATCGCGAAAAATTAGTAGGAAACCGAAGATGGACAAGGATAGCAATATGCAGTCAGGTAATGAGGCTGAGGTTATTGTGTCCAAGGAAATCCAAGGTGGTAACATAAATAGGAAGTTGGTGACTAAGGTGGGACCTGCTGAAAGTCAGAAAATAGTAGAAACTGAGGAAAACACTGTCACGCAAGATCAAAGTAAAGGGGTGATTGACCTTGGTTTATTTAATTTGCTGATGTCCAAAATGACTGAGCAGAATAATATCATTAGTGAGAAAATTGAATCTCAGAATAATATTATTAGTGAGGAAATTGAATCTCAGAATAATATTATGAGTGAGAAAATTGAAACGGTTATTAGTGAGAAAATTGAATCTCAGAATAATATTATGAGTGAGAAAATTGAATCTCAGAATAATATTACGAGTGGGAAAATTGAAGCTCAGAGTAATGTCATAAATAGTATTAATAAGAAGATTGATGATGTTAGTAATAAGATAGATCATAAGGTGTTTGAAATAAGTAAGCAAATTAATAATTTAGAAAGTAAGGTAAATAGGGAGTGTAGTGACATCAGAGCTGAGATGGAATTGGGTCGGAGCAATCTCCATACTGAAATCGAGCAAGTTAGTGAGACATGCATCAAACAAGGGTATAAGATTTATGAATTAGGCGCCAAGATCGAGTCTAATAAAGGAGAAATCAATGAGTTAGTAGAAGAAAGGTTTGAAAAGATAACCAATACAGTGGGGCAAGAAACTAGGAAATGTATTAGTAGGGTAGAACATGTGGAAAGAAAACTTGGAGAAGTAGGTGATCTAGAGAGTGAACAAAAATCATTATCACAGAAGGTGAGAGAATCGGAAGAAAAATTACAGGAGAAATTAAGAAAAATTGAAGAAAAGGCTAAGGAAACATTGGAAGAAAAATTTCTGAGTTGCCAGAGAGTACTCCAAAAAGAAGTGCATGATAGTAGAAATGTACGTGAAATAATTGTAAATAATGGTTTAATCACTAGAGATCATGATTTACCTAAGTTTTCTGGGAAAGAATTCAACCCGATGGAATTTATGAGAGTAGTAGAGAAGAAATTTGCTGTTCAATTAAGAGACAATATTATTAGCTGGGAAACTGTATTGGAGATCTTATCTAATGCTTTCGTAGGAGAGACTAAGTCTTGGTTTCAAGTATATAAAAGCTCGATGTCTAGTCTAACTGAATTTAAGGAGAAATTCATAGCTAAATTTTGGAGTGAAGGTGTTCAGAGTAGAGAGAGAGAGAGAAAGTAATGTTTGGCAGGTATAATTCTAACGAGGGTGTAAGAATGACAGAATATTTTTAGCTCATGTTTTGGTGTGGAGAAATTTAGAATGTATTGGACCTGAGGCTGATACAGTTAGATTTATGGCTAAGCACTATCCCGATAGAATAAGAGAAGCTGTTTGTATGCAAAGAGTGGAGACTATTAAGGAAATGGAGATTTTGTTGGAAAGTTTTGATGCTTTAGGTAGTAGTTTGAATAATAGTAGGACACTAAATAGGAATGTAGAAGGAAGGGGTAACCAATCTAATAATCAGGATAGGCCTATGAATAATCGTAACTACAGAAGAGAATATCAGGAGAGACCTAATAATAATTTCCACAGGGAGAGAAATTATCAAAATAGTTCGGAATATTTCAGGACTGGGAGGCGTGATTATGGTAATCAACCAGAAGCTGGGAGGCGGGAGAATACAGGCCATAATAATAATAATAATGACGCTAGAGGAAATAGGCAACAGGGGAGGCCGACTGAGGTGTGTAACCAACAAGTCGTAACCGAACCAAGTACTTTAAACGCGCAACGGACTGTATAAACAGGTCACTGAGACAGTCCGTAAATGGTGAGTTCACGTATAAGGTAGATAAGTATGTTAATGTCGACCAGCCTATAGTTGTAAGTGAACATGATTGTGACCTAAGTAGCAATAATTCAAATGTTTTAAGTGACGACTTAATCGTAGACAATAAATTTTATAAGTGTAATTTAAATTTAGATATAAGGCAAGATTTGTTAAGTGATCTTATATTATGTAATGAGGTTAATTTAAGTAGTGTTACTGTTACACCGACGATTGAACTGCTGATATGGGGCAGAAAAGTTAGGATTTTGTTGGACTCTGGTAGTGAGAAGTCATGTGTAAATTCCAAGCTGTATGAGGAAGTTTTGAGAGAGAAGTATGAAGTAGCGGAAATTCCAGTGAGGAATACGTTCATCGTAACAGCTGTTGGAATCAAGTCTCAAAGAGTGAATAAACAAATAGCTGTCCCCATTAGCATAAGTGGAGAATGTATTTTCCAACCATGCTTAGTTGTGCCTAATTTAGTTTATGCCGTTATTTTAGGTACCGACTGGTTAACGTGTCACAAGGCTAAATTAAATTTTGATCTGTGTAATGTCAATCTTATTTGGGGAAAGAGTAGCAGGGAAGTCAGTTTACCATATGATGTTTTGTCAGAAATTAGTGCGAATAAAGTGTGTTCTAGTACGGAAGGGCCTTGTGAAATTCCTAATATTAGGAAAAATATTGATGTCTGCCATGTGTCTATACAGAGAGATTCTAGAGATGAATTGTATGAGACAGTGGAGAAATGTAATTTAGCGGAGAGTCAGAGGGACGAATTGTGTGAATTATTGATATCACAGAGTGATGTTTTTAGTGACCGGCCTGGTAGAACACATCTTTACGAACACAAATTTATGTTCATGATAACTTTTGGAAGACTAAATTGGATGAATTTGAACTTGGTGACAAGGTTATACTCAGAGTGCCACTCCCATCATCAGCAGAAGCTGGTCAATTTTCTAAGTTTTTCTTGTTATATCAGGGATACTTCACCGTAGTGAAACGGATTGGGAAATGTGCTTATTCATTAGAAGACAAGGAAGGAAATATCGTAGGCACATACAATATAAGAAATCTTAAGAAATATATCATGTGAGTTTGTTGATTAATTCTCATTACTATGTTAATTCACCATATTTTATGAAGCTGGCATTGCGAACAGGACTTCAGTGAAATTAGCGTGTGTTGTGATATTAAGTGAAGCACGGCAGTGCAATAAACTCCAGTGCTTGGAGACAGTGTATATAATGAAATGTCTTCGAGAATTACTTTTGAACACTAAATGAACGTTTGAAACGACAGAAGTGAGAAAGAAATGTAATCTCTGTATGTAAATAATACTGTATAATCAAAGTGAAAATGATAATTGATCAATGTTTTATATGTGTAACAACGAACATCCAGATGGATGATACTATGTACCCAATTTGTAAAGGGCATTTTTATACATGTATATATGGTGTACTCGATTTCAGGTGATTATGTATATATTTCATGAATCAATCGATTCATTTAATCGATTATTTCATGAGGGAGGCGTTCTGTAACCGTACAACAGGGTTACAGATTCCATTCAGTATTTATTATTATTATTATTATTATTATTATTATTATTATTATTATTATTATTATTAACCCGATTCATTAGATTTTATATATTCTGTTTCTCATCATTTAGACTGTAATAATTAGGTATCACGTATATTATTGTATTTAATCATAGGTTAAGTGAAATTTATTTGTAATTATTCTGTATTGTAGTAAGTGAGATTTGTTGGTTTCATATTGTCAGGCTGTGGCTTGTAACTTTGGCTAGATGAGCTGGCATAGTATTTTGCAATCGAGGCTATGTTTAACTGTGCAAGTAGATTTTCCGGTGACGCATTCAGCTTAGTCATTCTCAATCCGCTTGGGTACGCTTAGACAACACTTGACTGATGACATCAGTGCGTGGGCACGTGATTGCGACCAAGTGTCAGTATTCGCCAGCTACTGTATGTTGAAGTGGAAGGGATGGACAGTGAGTAGGGAGATGAGTTGTCATCGCGAGGTTATATAAGTCGAGGCGACGGTGGGGAGAGGTATTCTGTTCATATTCAGTTCATAGTATTCAGATCATATCGTTCAGTTCATATCGTTCAGATCATAGGTAACAGTCAGAGGTATCAAATGGAAGAAGTGGTCTTAGTGTGATGGTCAGAGCTAAGAGTTGTGTTTTCAAGAGGTCTTGTAATAATCGAGGAGGTCTACAAGTGGTGGTGGTATCCGAGCACAGACGGGTACTATGCTGATAAAGAAACATCATCTTCTTGTGAGGATGGACTTCACAAGATGTTTCAATAATATTTTCAAATTTCTTATTATATATTGAGTGGACGTAATTACATTGGAGCTCCCTACACGCGTACATGGTATGTAGGCCAACTCCTTGTTATATAAGAAGATAACAGCAGACGGCTCCCGACTTCAGCTCAGAGGTTTTCCCAAGAATTTCAAGTTCAACAGCGGTGAATGCAGACATCAGGTAATTAAAGCATCAGACATGTTATGCATTCATAACATGAAGAAGAATGTAATCAGCGGCGATATCACATCTCACTTCAAGTTCATGCCAATAGTTTTTTTTTTTTAGATTAAATTTTCCTTTTATTTAGTACCGCAAATCTCACGATATATTTCTTTTGTTAAATTAAAAGACGTCAATGATTGTTCATTGTGACGTAAATTATAGTCATAAACTCAGTTTTATTTTAATTATAATAAGTGATTCCAGTTCCATGTACAATCCTCAATTGTGGAAATGCAACAGTAATTTAATATTTTCCTGATCCATATCCCTGTATATTGCCAGATATGTGAGTTTATCACCTCACGCCTTGAGATAATTGATATAAGAGGTATGCTCTACCGAATTTTGTTGTTTTTCTTAAAAAAGCAACTGGCGCTCAAACAAATGTTATTTATATTGTGTGGAAGATATGAAGGTATAAGAGTAGTGGTTGGAGTAGCCACAACGTGTCGCCAGCAACGTGGGACTCGAAAGGTTCAGAAAAAGTGTTTCTGAATGGCAATATACATGGATCAGTTCTTTTAATGAGTACGCACATGCTAAATTCACCGAGTAATGTTAGGAAGGTCATTCTGTTGAAGTTTGTATTTAAGGGGTAATGTCAAAGGAAGTACAAGGGGAAATAGCTTTGAGATCGCGAAAAATTAGTAGGAAACCGAAGATGGACAAGGATAGCAATATGCAGTCAGGTAATGAGGCTGAGGTTATTGTGTCCAAGGAAATCCAAGGTGGTAACATAAATAGGAAGTTGGTGACTAAGGTGGGACCTGCTGAAAGTCAGAAAATAGTAGAAACTGAGGAAAACACTGTCACGCAAGATCAAAGTAAAGGGGTGATTGACCTTGGTTTATTTAATTTGCTGATGTCCAAAATGACTGAGCAGAATAATATCATTAGTGAGAAAATTGAATCTCAGAATAATATTATTAGTGAGGAAATTGAATCTCAGAATAATATTATGAGTGAGAAATTGAAACGGTTATTAGTGAGAAAATTGAATCTCAGAATAATATTATGAGTGAGAAAATTGAATCTCAGAATAATATTATGAGTGGGAAAATTGAAGCTCAGAGTAATGTCATAAATAGTATTAATAAGAAGATTGATGATGTTAGTAATAAGATAGATCATAAGGTGTTAGAAATAAGTAAGCAAATTAATAATTTAGAAAGTAAGGTAAATAGGGAGTGTAGTGACATCAGAGCTGAGATGGAATTGGGTCGGAGCAATCTCCATACTGAAATCGAGCAAGTTAGTGAGACATGCATCAAACAAGGGTATAAGATTTATGAATTAGGCGCCAAGATCGAGTCTAATAAAGGAGAAATCAATGAGTTAGTAGAAGAAAGGTTTGAAAAGATAACCAATACAGTGAGGCAAGAAACTAGGAAATGTATTAGTAGGGTAGAACATGTGGAAAGAAAACTTGGAGAAGTAGGTGATCTAGAGAGTGAACAAAAATCATTATCACAGAAGGTGAGAGAATCGGAAGAAAAATTACAGGAGAAATTAAGAAAAATTGAAGAAAAGGATGAGGAAACTTTGGAAGAAAAATTTCTGAGTTGCCAGAGAGTACTCCAAAAAGAAGTGCATGATAGTAGAAATGTACGTGAAATAATTGTAAATAATGGTTTAATCACTAGAGATCATGATTTACCTAAGTTTTCTGGGAAAGAATTCAACCCGATGGAATTTATGAGAGTAGTAGAGAAGAAATTTGCTGTTCAATTAAGAGACAATATTATTAGCTGGGAAACTGTATTGGAGATCTTATCTAATGCTTTCGTAGGAGAGACTAAGTCTTGGTTTCAAGTATATAAAAGCTCGATGTCTAGTCTAACTGAATTTAAGGAGAAATTCATAGCTAAATTTTGGAGTGAAGGTGTTCAGAGTAGAGAGAGAGAGAGAAAGTAATGTTTGGCAGGTATAATTCTAACGAGGGTGTAAGAATGACAGAATATTTTTAGCTCATGTTTTGGTGTGGAGAAATTTAGAATGTATTGGACCTGAGGCTGATACAGTTAGATTTATGGCTAAGCACTATCCCGATAGAATAAGAGAAGCTGTTTGTATGCAAAGAGTGGAGACTATTAAGGAAATGGAGATTTTGTTGGAAAGTTTTGATGCTTTAGGTAGTAGTTTGAATAATAGTAGGACACTAAATAGGAATGTAGAAGGAAGGGGTAACCAATCTAATAATCAGGATAGGCCTATGAATAATCGTAACTACAGAAGAGAATATCAGGAGAGACCTAATAATAATTTCCACAGGGAGAGAAATTATCAAAATAGTTCGGAATATTTCAGGACTGGGAGGCGTGATTATGGTAATCAACCAGAAGCTGGGAGGCGGGAGAATACAGGCCATAATAATAATAATAATGACGCTAGAGGAAATAGGCAACAGGGGAGGCCGACTGAGGTGTGTAACCAACAAGTCGTAACCGAACCAAGTACTTTAAACGCGCAACGGACTGTATAAACAGGTCACTGAGACAGTCCGTAAATGGTGAGTTCACGTATAAGGTAGATAAGTATGTTAATGTCGACCAGCCTATAGTTGTAAGTGAACATGATTGTGACCTAAGTAGCAATAATTCAAATGTTTTAAGTGACGACTTAATCGTAGACAATAAATTTTATAAGTGTAATTTAAATTTAGATATAAGGCAAGATTTGTTAAGTGATCTTATATTATGTAATGAGGTTAATTTAAGTAGTGTTACTGTTACACCGACGATTGAACTGCTGATATGGGGCAGAAAAGTTAGGATTTTGTTGGACTCTGGTAGTGAGAAGTCATGTGTAAATTCCAAGCTGTATGAGGAAGTTTTGAGAGAGAAGTATGAAGTAGCGGAAATTCCAGTGAGGAATACGTTCATCGTAACAGCTGTTGGAATCAAGTCTCAAAGAGTGAATAAACAAATAGCTGTCCCCATTAGCATAAGTGGAGAATGTATTTTCCAACCATGCTTAGTTGTGCCTAATTTAGTTTATGCCGTTATTTTAGGTACCGACTGGTTGACGTGTCACAAGGCTAAATTAAATTTTGATCTGTGTAATGTCAATCTTATTTGGGGAAAGAGTAGCAGGGAAGTCAGTTTACCATATGATGTTTTGTCAGAAATTAGTGCGAATAAAGTGTGTTCTAGTACGGAAGGGCCTTGTGAAATTCCTAATATTAGGAAAAATATTGATGTCTGCCATGTGTCTATACAGAGAGATTCTAGAGATGAATTGTATGAGACAGTGGAGAAATGTAATTTAGCGGAGAGTCAGAGGGACGAATTGTGTGAATTATTGATATCACAGAGTGATGTTTTTAGTGACCGGCCTGGTAGAACACATCTTTACGAACACAAATTTATGTTCATGATAACTTTTGGAAGACTAAATTGGATGAATTTGAACTTGGTGACAAGGTTATACTCAGAGTGCCACTCCCATCATCAGCAGAAGCTGGTCAATTTTCTAAGTTTTTCTTGTTATATCAGGGATACTTCACCGTAGTGAAACGGATTGGGAAATGTGCTTATTCATTAGAAGACAAGGAAGGAAATATCGTAGGCACATACAATATAAGAAATCTTAAGAAATATATCATGTGAGTTTGTTGATTAATTCTCATTACTATGTTAATTCACCATATTTTATGAAGCTGGCATTGCGAACAGGACTTCAGTGAAATTAGCGTGTGTTGTGATATTAAGTGAAGCACGGCAGTGCAATAAACTCCAGTGCTTGGAGACAGTGTATATAATGAAATGTCTTCGAGAATTACTTTTGAACACTAAATGAACGTTTGAAACGACAGAAGTGAGAAAGAAATGTAATCTCTGTATGTAAATAATACTGTATAATCAAAGTGAAAATGATAATTGATCAATGTTTTATATGTGTAACAACGAACATCCAGATGGATGATACTATGTACCCAATTTGTAAAGGGCATTTTTATACATGTATATATGGTGTACTCGATTTCAGGTGATTATGTATATATTTCATGAATCAATCGATTCATTTAATCGATTATTTCATGAGGGAGGCGTTCTGTAACCGTACAACAGGGTTACAGATTCCATTCAGTATTTATTATTATTATTATTATTATTATTATTATTATTATTATTATTATTATTATTATTATTAACCCGATTCATTAGATTTTATATATTCTGTTTCTCATCATTTAGACTGTAATAATTAGGTATCACGTATATTATTGTATTTAATCATAGGTTAAGTGAAATTTATTTGTAATTATTCTGTATTGTAGTAAGTGAGATTTGTTGGTTTCATATTGTCAGGCTGTGGCTTGTAACTTTGGCTAGATGAGCTGGCATAGTATTTTGCAATCGAGGCTATGTTTAACTGTGCAAGTAGATTTTCCGGTGACGCATTCAGCTTAGTCATTCTCAATCCGCTTGGGTACGCTTAGACAACACTTGACTGATGACATCAGTGCGTGGGCACGTGATTGCGACCAAGTGTCAGTATTCGCCAGCTACTGTATGTTGAAGTGGAAGGGATGGACAGTGAGTAGGGAGATGAGTTGTCATCGCGAGGTTATATAAGTCGAGGCGACGGTGGGGAGAGGTATTCTGTTCATATTCAGTTCATAGTATTCAGATCATATCGTTCAGTTCATATCGTTCAGATCATAGGTAACAGTCAGAGGTATCAAATGGAAGAAGTGGTCTTAGTGTGATGGTCAGAGCTAAGAGTTGTGTTTTCAAGAGGTCTTGTAATAATCGAGGAGGTCTACAAGTGGTGGTGGTATCCGAGCACAGACGGGTACTATGCTGATAAAGAAACATCATCTTCTTGTGAGGATGGACTTCACAAGATGTTTCAATAATATTTTCAAATTTCTTATTATATATTGAGTGGACGTAATTACATTGGAGCTCCCTACACGCGTACATGGTATGTAGGCCAACTCCTTGTTATATAAGAAGATAACAGCAGACGGCTCCCGACTTCAGCTCAGAGGTTTTCCCAAGAATTTCAAGTTCAACAGCGGTGAATGCAGACATCAGGTAATTAAAGCATCAGACATGTTATGCATTCATAACATGAAGAAGAATGTAATCAGCGGCGATATCACATCTCACTTCAAGTTCATGCCAATAGTTTTTTTTTTTTTTAGATTAAATTTTCCTTTTATTTAGTACCGCAAATCTCACGATATATTTCTTTTGTTAAATTAAAAGACGTCAATGATTGTTCATTGTGACGTAAATTATAGTCATAAACTCAGTTTTATTTTAATTATAATAAGTGATTCCAGTTCCATGTACAATCCTCAATTGTGGAAATGCAACAGTAATTTAATATTTTCCTGATCCATATCCCTGTATATTGCCAGATATGTGAGTTTATCACCTCACGCCTTGAGATAATTGATATAAGAGGTATGCTCTACCGAATTTTGTTTTTTTTCTTAAAAAAGCAACTGGCGCTCAAACAAATGTTATTTATATTGTGTGGAAGATATGAAGGTATAAGAGTAGTGGTTGGAGTAACCACACCTCTTCAAAGCAGGACACGTACTGCGTTTAGAAAACTTTGGTTGTCTTCCTGTGATTTTACGAAAGTGAATTTATTCCATCAGTTTTCGAAACTCGCTCCTTAACTTCATGCTACCCCACAGAAACAGCAATCTCTATGCATTTCAGCTGAACATGTGTTGCCCGCTTGTTAAGTAACCAAGTGCTTCTCTTTGGAGCCCAATCTCACCGTAGTAATCATTGTAAAGTCCAGCTCCGTGGCTAAATGGTTAGCGTGCTGGCCTCTGGTCACAGGGGTCCAGGGTTCGATTCCCGGCAGGGTCGGGAATTTTAACCACCATTTGTTAATATTTCTCTGGCAAGGGGGCTGGGTGTATGTGTCTCTTCATCATCATTTCATCCTCATCACGACGCGCAGGTCGCCTACGGACGTCAAATCGAAATACCTGCACCTGGCGAGCCGAAGATGTCTTCGGACACTCCCGGCACTAAAAGCCATACGCCATTTCCTTTCATTGCAGAACAATACCAAAAGAATGTTTTCCAAGTTTGTCACAGTAGGCCTACCGCAAACATGTTTACAGAATGCACTCGAGGCTAAAATACCAGGTTCGTCATTTGGCAGACAGGAGGAATTTGTCGTTTCGGTCAGCTTAATATCGCTTGTAACGTCGGTGCTGTATAGACCGCACGTGCAGGACTGAAGGCTTGCCTTCACATGTAGGACTGTGCTGCGACAGATACATGACGCTCTCTGTGCTTCTACCGGCCAAGCGATGCACCAACATCATGCTCTGAGCGATCAGCTGACGTGTGGTAAAACAAGGCGGTCTTCCTTAAGAAGAGCATTACGGAGTGTATTTAAATCCCGATTAAAGTGTGCTCCTTGTGATTAATTGATTTAAACTATTGAAGATGGTGATAAATGCAATTCCTTTGGAATATTTCCTTTCATTTGTGTATGAAAGTGTTAAGTATTATTTTATTATATATGTGTGATATTTGGATGTGTTTACTTATCAGTTAAGCGATACGGTGGCGTGATTAGGCCTTACGTGGTTAACCTATTGTAGTTACTTGTCTTCTGATTTCCTAACTTGAATTTTCTCCGTGATATTTATCTAAAATAGTTCTTTTTAAAATATTTTTACAGTTCTGGAAATAATAAACTCGACAAAACGTACAAATAACCTGCATTTCTAATAATACCGATATTTTGCTAGTTAAGTCTTATAAATCGATAAACGAGGCCGCTTATTACGCAGTCGGCCCCATTACACTTAGAAAAATTATCGTCAAAGAAAATTTGAAGGTACTAATACAGCTGATAACCTCAAGGCTCTGACCCTAAGAACAGCTATTCACCACCACCATCACACTTATTCACAGACCTTCACATTTAGTTTATAGATGTGCCATTCAGTTATGCATGTTGATAATTACTGTTTTACAGGGCCTAACATCTAGGTCATCAGCCACTATCATGCATGAACGCACACACAACCACCTAATGTCTAGTTTATCAGCCACTATCATATGTGAATAAGCACACACACCACACATGGTTCAACACTTCTAAATGCTCAGGCTATATGAAACTAAAACTGAGTTAATGAAGCCTGATGAGATGTACAATTCACAAAACTATCCTTAAAAATGTAACATAATTTACAATATGATGAAAAACAGGAAGCCATGTAGGCTATAACTCACCAAAACAGCCACTCAATAAATGTATGATACAATGCAGAAAACAAATATTTACAGGTAAATCAAACACCATTCTTCTCCAGAAATGTTGTGAAACCGTGAGAACTGCATGTCTTGACAAAATTGTCCCACATGATTTTTTTAACGTACCAGTAAATCTACCCACACGGACCTGAGCCAGAATCGGACCTGTCAAGTTGGGGTCAGAAAGCCAGCGCTTCAACAGTCTGAGTCACTCAGCCCGGCCATCTTACATTAAATAAATTATGTTGTTGTTAGTTCATTTGAGGGGCTTGGGACATATTGGCCATCATCCAGGTATACTTGGGTTTTTGTGAATTTGTCTGATAACCTAGTGTGTATAGGCCTAATTAGTTTTCAGGGTCTAGGATTGGGGTAGGTGCCCCAGGACTTTAAACAAGATACGGTCCCGGCTTTTTCCTGGAAGGTATGTGGGAAACCACTCTCAGGATGGCGACTGTCAGGACCGGGATTCGAACCTTTTAACTCCGGACATCCGGCTCAGCCGCTCGGTCAATGTGCGCGAATGACGGCTATGCTGTGAGGTCCAGAAATGTATTTAGAAAATGTTTAAAGTAATATAAGTCCACGGCTTGAGTTCTGGAAGGAATTTCGGTCTTTGGTCGAAGTAGTATAAGTCAGAACTAAACTATTTGTACAATATTTCATTTGGCCCTTATGTCACAAGTAAACATTTTAGTATCCATGTAGGGGAGAAGAGCAAAAGTCGTTTTGTAACTTATACTCGCTTTCCCCGGAAGCCTAGGTACGGTATGTAATAATGTCAGTATATTTTCAGTTACAGATTTTATTCCTCGCATGTGAAAAATATCTGTTAATAATATTATTGACATTTATTTCCAATTAAAGAAATGCGTTGATCAAATTAAAGCTGCTGACTTTTTATTTTAATGGTATATTTCCACTAACATTTCTCCTTTTTTATGGGTTTATTTGTATATCTAGGTGTATGAAGCAGGAATTTTTTTGATACTTTGGGGAGTAGTTTAAATCTATTAGATATAATGAAGGTAAATAATTACATGCCCCTTATCAAATTTCTGGCTTCAGTTGTAAAACAGCGCAAGATATGACCATTTTTGCCATATTCCTTCAAATTGGCGTTCTCCACTTATCACATTTACGAAACATACGTGCTTTTGTGCGTTTGTAATATATTACAATTATATAGAAAAGGCCTCGTATGTTAACAATGATTACTTGAAATTTCCCGCTTACGCCGACAGTCCGAGCATATTCACCATAGGTGCCCAACATCAGCTGATTTTTGTCCTGGCGCCGTGTTCTGCCGGCAACGCCCTCTCTATCTATTTGTATGCTTGAAGGCTGCGACTGTGCTGTGATCATGTGGTCTTTGTTCATTACATCTGTGCTCACAAGTTGGAGACATGGATTCCGAACGAAGAGGACGTAATTACTGCCTGTGTAGCGCACATTGTTTTATAACAAAAGAAGATAATTAACAAATAATGATACCTGGTTTATACATTGTTTACAACAAGAGAAGGAGAGCTGCACAAAATTTTCGGTCGGCTAGGAAGTAATCAGAAAAATTCATAAAATATTTTCGAATGAGTTGTTCCAAGTTTGACAACTTGTTTCAACAACTGAAACCACACTTCATGAAAAATGAATACAAAATTGAGAAGAGAGACTAGCATTAACATTAAAGTAAAGAATATTACTTAACTCATATATGTTGAAGTCCAAATATTCATGATTCTGATCCTACAGCAGTGTTACAAAATAACAACAGTTAAAAATCAAATATTAATGTTATTTGCTGTACTTCACGCTACGCTACTGGTAATGAGATTCTTGCATTATGGATGGAGTACTTGTGTCAGAATCATACAAGTGGGAGGTGGGAGATTGCCATATGTGGAAACGAGATGGATCATATTTGCAGTATTCATATTAGCATAATTATGTTCCACTAGATCCTTATTTCCCTGCATTTGTTCCTTTAAGAATTTCTAATTCCTTGTTGTTAACAATGTCGAAAATTTCCCGCTTAATTTCTGCTCGTTCGAGTTCACTAAATCTTAGCGTTGTTTCGGATATGTCGTCGAACGCCATCAGTCTCCTTTTGGCTGGGTCCAAGATCTGTTGAATTGTGGTCCTGGGTTAAATAAACTGATTTAACGTTGTCGTCGCTAAATCAGGTGAACGTGCAAATGTCGCCTGCGATGCTCTTTTACGCTTTAATGACACAGTTGATACCGCTGGGGATGGAGTAGATCATTGTGTTGAATTATCAGCATCATCAGACTCGTATGAACCTTTATTTTCCCCCGTTTTTCGTCCAAATTTGTGAGTGTTGTAAAAATTATTATTGCTATTATTATGATTATTATTATTATGATTATTATTATTATTATTATTATTATTATTATTATTATTATTATTATTATTATTATACGGACAACATAAGAAATATTTAAACTTAGTCTCGCTCTTGTAGAAAAGGTTTGAGAAATTCCATTTGCATTTCAAATTTCCATCTTTTAATTTGCTTGGCCTACAGGCCACTCACATCATTTTTCTTTTGTTTAACGCTCTTCTATAATAAGATCGCAGCGAAGTCCATTTATTTTTACATTCATCAGCTGAAAAATGTTACGGAATTAATCACTTCAGCTTTCCCTAAGCGATATCTCCCTGAACAACAACAACTTTTAGACGAATAATGCGTTTTGAAAACTTACCAGTGATGTTGAGTTGTACTGCAGTATCCTTCCATTTGTATTTTAAATGCTTTTTGTCGTAGTCTCCATGCTGTAAATTATAAATACATTCATATTGCTGTGCTAAAACTATCACTTATTCGTCCATCTTTAAGCAAGACAACCACGCCACTAGTAATACGGCAAACTATCACACAATGTACACGTACAATGTATAATGAGATGCATTGCCGTACCGTATGTGCGACCTGAGTGCTTCCGATTATCACTGATATAAGAGGAAGTCCGACTTGGCGACACTAGGGCGACCGTTTCTAATTTTCACATGTGGTACTTGCTGAGACCAGGGACGACTGTGGGGGCCGTAATCGCTCTGCTTGGCGATCCATGACAGCACGGTACTAACTAGTGATAGGAAACGCTCTCGCTCGAGACTCCCGAGAATGACGTCGCAGATCTCGAGACTCTCGCGAGAATCTCGAGATCGATTCTCCTGTAGTGTGAGCTGTGCGACGTACTAGTAACTACGAGTATAAACTTGATAGTATATTATCAGCAGTTATTGCGTGAAATGACGTTATCATGTGAAACATGTGAGCCAATAAATTTTATCAAAAGCCTGGAAAAGTTGAACTATGAACCCCTTAATACCATTAACGAAAGTCAAAACAGAATGTCAGTATCTTAAACTGTTCACGACTTAGCTGAATAACCCTGCATAATTTGTGAATAACTGTAAATAGGATGTACACCTACTTATTTACTAGAGACGTGCATTATTCAAACTTGAGACGGGGAAAGATGTGCTTTGCTACATATGCAACCACCATTACACATGAGTGGAACGTGTAATTTAAAATTCCCGAGTTTGCTCCAATTCTTTCGATCAGGGGTGATGGGCAACACTCTCGAGAGCGATTCTCGTGTGCTGCGAGCTATACGACGTCCCAGAAACTACGAGCGTAAGATTCATAGTACAGTATATCATCAGCAGTTCTCATATGGAAACGAGTGTGATGATAAATTTTGTCAAAGGCCTAGGAAAGCACTTCATGTTGAACTGTGAGCTTCTTAATACCATTAACGAAAGTGGAAACAGAATGTCAGTATTTTAAACTGTTCAGGAGTTACTTCAGGTGCACTTCTTGGCTGAATAACCCGTATAATTTGTTAATAACTGTAGATAGGATGTACATCTACCTGGATACTGTACCCGCTCACCTCCTGAGTCCCAGATTAGCCTTAATCTCAGGGGCGATCAGTTCGTAAAAGATGTTAAAAATTTTAATCAATAAAAAATATAGGCGCACTAATGAACACAGGGATGAACGGGGCATGCAAATTAATGTAAGGGGGACGGCTCATTCATAGATACTAATAATAGAACTCCACAATAGGACGGGGAAGTGACAACTTAAATTCCATGGGCATACTGGACTAACTACAATAAAAAGATATGAAAACTGTTTCCTATTGAATTTGCAATAAGGAGCAATTTATTCACTTAGTTCGCAAACTGCAAGTGATGACAATTATTACACTCAGAAAATTCCATCCTGAAAAAGAATACATATATTTGGATTCACTTCACTACTCTGGTAGTGTGAAATATTTGGTGAATTCGCCCTATTGTTCACTGGGGATCGAATCCACGTCCGTATGAGTGGACGTTTCACCGCTGGAGATCTTCTTTCGGAGACGTGGGCATGAGAGTAACTATTTACTGTCATCTCTACGTTCCGTTGGATATGAGTCACTACTGGTATTTACATTCTAGTAGGACGGATTCCCACTGTGGAAATGTTATCGTATCTATAACGGGATCTAATTGTACGGACAAACCCTAGCCTATATTTCCAGATTCACAAACATGCCACAGGTAGCACGTCAACTCAAAGCTTATCTCAATATTTACATTTGTCAATACGACAAGACGTACGGAGAGGTTCCTTATTATGCTCGCACAATTAAGACATGTGCCGTCCGTGGGTTATTTCGCACATACCGCCAACAATCTCCCATATGGAAAACCAATTTTTTCCGACCAATTTGACACATGACGACTGTCCCTATCATATCTTCCTATGATTATTAAATAATTATCATTTTCATTATTTATCTGATCATTATCATATATTGTGATTACCATTAATTATTTTATTATTATCATTTATTTCAATTATCATATATTTGATTATTATCATTTATCACCCGGGATGATTATATGCTAATCTTTGCCGACGTTTCAAACGAAGGGTCGTTTTTCCTCGCAATTAATCCGCACATTTTAATGATCAGTTTCATAATAAATTATTATTATTATTATTATTATTATTATTATTATTATTATTATTATTATTATTATTAGAGATTATCATATTCATAACACGGAATCATCGTCCATTAAATATTTTAATTTCCTTACATCATCATTATTATTCTCAGAAATAATATTGCAAGTTCTTCTTCTTCTGTTTCTTCAACTTTTGATGATTCATATTATTATTATTATTATTATTATTATTATTATTATTATTATTATTATTATTATCAGTGCAGATTGTCATTATCATATCACTTATTCGTCATGGATTTCATATTTTAAATTTATTTCACCATTATTATTATTCTCAAAATAATCTAATAAATTCTTCCTATCATTCCTCTTCAAATTATTATTATGATAATTTCACATGTTACACTGCCGTTAACTATATTTATGGTTAATGCATATGCTTTTAAATTTCGATCTAGTTTGGCACTAAGCAATCAATTAAGATAAGATCTACTTGGATTATTATTATTATTAAATTGAAAGTTTTGTATTTTAATTTCCACTCTTTATAATTTAGTCACATATGTTAAGTCCCATCATGAACCACCCAGATCCGATTTACATCGGTCGGGACACCACGGTATTCGGAACTGCAACCTTCATTTTCGTACTGCCGTTAATTTTATGGGGACACCATGTCCTCCCAAGACACATCTCAAATCCCATGGCACATCGCGGCTGGGCAAATACATCCAATGCCTGCGATTGCTAAATTATTCCTTCCCTTTCATTTGAAGTCCATTTATTCCACTGGAACTCTTCAAACAGTTACTTCAATATTTAATCCTCGGCGCGTGGATTCTGCCGCTCTTAACACCGGAATCGGCATATTATATCGCCTTAGGCCTCGAGATTTATCTGTTACATCATCAAAAACAGTACGGCTCAATTTTCACCTCATGCGAGATTTTTGTCCCCCACGACTTCCAACATTAAAAATGGGCTCAAACCACTCTGGGCTTTCAACATATCGTGACTATCCAGTACACGTGCCTCTATCACTTCTAAACAAAATTGTATGGTTATTATAGAGTCCAAAAACGTGAAATCAACAATTTACATAAAAATCAAATTTACTGCCTGAATCAAAGTCTTTTACGCCACATGTTATATCTACATTGATTATTACTTTCACCAGCGAACTCTCGAAGCATTATTATTATTTCCTTCACTTTAACTTTCTCACTCACAAAGCATTATTATTATTATTATTATTATTATTATTATTATTATTATTATTATTATTATTATTATACTTTAATTTACGAACTCACAAAGCTTTATTCTTATTACTATTTCTCATGACCTTCCGTACGCAAACACATAATTTATACATCCTGGCACTTTCATAATCTGGATGTCTGGTAACAAATATGCCTAACTAACGTACAAATCATCACCGCAGTGATTGAGAAATCAAAATAAACTATTATTATTGTTATTATTATTATTATTATTATTATTATTATTATTATTATTATTATTATTATTATACTTTAATTTACGAACTCACAAAGCTTTATTCTTATTACTATTTCTCATGAACTTCCGTACGCAAACACATAATTTATACACCCTGGCACTTTCATAATCTGGATGTCGGGTAACAAATATGCCTAACTAACGTACAAATCATCACCGCAGTGATTGAGAAATCAAAATAAACTGGGTTAGCATAAAAGAAAAATCTAACACTTGAAATGAACTTCAATCAAAGTATTCACAAACAGCATGCATTAATTGAAAGATATATCCCATATTTACATTATATACAACAAACAAATAATCAAATAATTAGTCCAACCCATAATTACGTTAATGTAAATTAGTTCGTCCGTCTATCTTAAATAAATCATGGATTCGGGAAGCGATCCATGCGTTACGTTAAGTAACTAAGATTAATTTACACTTATCCCCGTCTTGTCGTGATAACATCCCCAAATATATCAAATTTGTGTAATCATTCCTGTGTAGAATTCCATTGTCTCGTGGCGATTGAGAAGCCTCATGGCCCCATAGTGGTTTACTCGTTCATCTTGCGGAACTTGACAATACTAACAAAAAAACTTTCCTGAGCGATTACCCATGATTAATACCTTAATTATGAATTTACAATGATTTATACAATAAAACACTTATAGGTGCCTAAAGACCCATGACACTTTCACAATTCGTTTCTTTACTTGCGCCCGGAACCACAAGCTGTGACACTTTACGACGATGTGTCGTTTTATTCGACCCGGCGCGTATCGTGGTAGTCAACCGGCACTTCCTGACGTATTCTAGGCCGTCTAGTGATCGCCACGTTCCTACAGTTCCCTGCTCCGGATAACTGTTTCACCGTCTATCTTGAATATATTATTTCAAGCTCCGCACACACTGCCTTCAAAAAGCACTATCGGCGTTCCGTTAATTATTTATTTTCAATCACATGAAACCTTTATAAATGTATTAACTTCAACATACAGTTATACTGATTATTAACACTCGGTACTATGAATAATCTCACTGTTCGTCTTCACTCTCATAACGACTCACGTACTTTCAGCTCTAACTTAGAATGCGTCCCGAGGTACTGACTTACAGAGTCAACGTGTCAGAGCATCAAACTATTTCAAACGATTGATGATGTGAGGTTCCACTCCCTGTTATTTATGGACGATGTGGTTTCCCGCCTGGGTCATCCGCGGTCATACCAGAGGGAGGGGTTTCGTTATCCTAAATCGGCACTTGCAGGTGGATTTGGATCTCTTAATTTATCCCACTTAATAAACTGGCCATCCACATTCAGGTGTCGTATTCTGATCTCATATCGTTCGGCGATCACGAAGATATTACTTTAATTGTCTTCCACTTTTTCGCGCGCCAAGTCGGCGTCTATGCTGTTGTGATCTTGCTGCCCAATAGCAATACAGCGTGAGTCTTTTCGTAGAATTCTATATTTTAATTCATCAATCTTACAATTAATCAACATGGGGACAATATCTAAAAAATCCCATCTGTTCAATTCGGTGGTTGGAATATTTTAATCATTATTATCTGGGGAGATAACTGGAGTTCATATTGTATTCTGTCATGTTGTTGCATCTGGGAGCTCTTTAGAAATTTTATCATTGCTAACACTGCAGCGGTTCGTTTAAATATCTCCCCCTGACAACTTAACAACAATATGCATGGAGGCACGGGAAACGTTATTGCGACATTTTCTCCGTATTCGTGACGCACGGACTACACCCTTGTTCAAGAATAAACGCTCCCTCATTTCCTTGTAGCAATCAGCACTGTTGTTCTGAATGCTCGACTTAATCCTCTTAGCTTTCGACAAGGAAATATATCACCCATTACGACAGGCTTAACTCTTGGCGACAGATTGTCGCGAGCACGTCTGACAATGTTGAAATCTTTCGGTCCACACCAGACTGACAATGTGTATATTTCGATATTCTCGTATGCCTTAATTTATTTTATAATATCAAATCATGATACCTATGGGCCATCTCATCCGGGTACAATACCTCGCAATCTTTGTCGACAGGGTAGCTTCTTGTGAATGCAGACCGGGCCGGAGGTGTTCTGTGTCGATTCCTCTTCATGGATAGTATACGTTTTTAAGTGCCAGATCATCCCAGAAGTATTTCTGCCGACATATTTTACTTCTTTTGAACAGGCAACACAGCGGGCTGTGCTATGTGACATCTCTTCAAAATAACCGACATCCACGACTTACGTTGCGTTTCGGATATCTTCAGGTTGTCGCGTACATCTAGACATAATTACACATCGCACCTTCATATATCTAGGTACCTAACTATGACGAGAATAATCTATAACATTGTAAGGAATGATTTCCTTCGTCACCGAAATATCGGTTAACACAAGCAGTGGTCATATGATATTCAATATGGGGTTTGATAACGATGTACACCTACCTGTCGAAAGAGTTGGAGCAAACTCAAGCATTTTAGATTACACATTCTACTCATGCGTAATGGTGGTTGCATATGCAGCAAGGCGCAGCCCACTGGGCGAGTTGGCCGTGCGACTAGGGGCGCGCAGCTGTGATCTCGAATCCGGGAGATAGTGGGTTCGAACCCCACTGTCGGCAGCCCTGAAGATGGTTTTCCGTCGTTTCCCATTTTCACACCAGGCAAATGCTGGAGCTGTACCTTAATTAAGGCCACGGCCTCTTCCTTCCAACTCCTAGGCCTTTCCTATCCCATCGTCGCTATAAGACCTATCTGTGTCGGTGCGACGTAAAGCCGCTAGCAAAAATAAAAACATTGCTGCAAGACGAATGACAACGAGTTGATGTCACCGCTCGTCTTGAAGTGAGTAAGAGTGATGGTTCTAGAACTGAGAAAAGGTTGAGGGAGAGACAAACGGTTGCTGATCGACAACAGACGGGACACCTGCGCAAAACAACTCGGAGGGTGGATTAGTATTTGTTGCTTTCAGCATGCCATAGGCCCCAATGCTACTGCCACCTCGTCCTGCCAGTATCATCGGAGGGCCACAGGGGTGAATGTGTCAGATCAGACAGCATGAAATCTGCTGTTCGACAGAGAACTGATGTCAAAGAAGCCCGTGCCAAAAGCTCCTCTTAAACCACACAATAAGGCAGCTCGTGTGAAGTGCAAAACATCTCATAGCCCAAGGCATCAGGAACAATGGAAACGTACGCTCTTTTCTTATACGATCACTACCAGCTTGCACCACACAATGGAACCATTAGAGCCTGAAGACGATCCGATGAGAGATGGAAAGAGCCCATCATCCTGGAGCGCCATCAGAAGCAACGGGGACACCGTCACCATCATGTTTTGGGGTGGGAACCTGTTTCGTCAACGCACGTCTCTAATTTCAGCCCAGGATAACATAACTGGTCTCGCACGTTCTTTTTTTGGCTAGTGGTTTTACATCGCATCGACACAGATAGGTCTTACGGCGACGATGAGATAGGAAAGGCTTAGGAGTTGGAAGCGCTGTGAAATGGGAAACAACGGAAAACCTCCTTCAGGGCTGCCGACAGTGGGATTCGAACCCACTATCTCCCGGATGAAAGCTCACAGCCACGTGCCCCTAACTGCATGGCCAACTCGCCCGGTGGGCTGGTACACAGAGACAACATCCTCCAGTCCGAAGTTACAGGATTTGCTGCTACAGTGGTTGAGGGATTTACACTAATGAATGATAATGCTCGTACCCATCGAGCCAGAGTGGTCAATCAGTTCCTTGAAACAGATGGTAAGCAGCGAATGGTGTGCCTGATATGTTCTGAGGACATGACATGTGTTGAACATGCATGGCGAACTGAAGACAACAATTGCCCACAATCCTACCCCTCCTGTTAAAATTCAGCAGTTGACAGAGTGGGATCATCTGCCGCAAAACAAGTTAGATTATTTGGTACCGAGTATGCCTAGTCGTGTTCAAGGATGCTTCAGGGGGAGGTGGCTATACACACAAGAACGTTCATTTTGTGTTCAAAATCCCGCATTACCTACGTTGTGCTTTTATTGCGTGGCCTTTACTTTTGCATAGCTGACTACATGTTATTCTACTTATATATTCCCTCCGTAACGTACAGGATGTGACGATAAGGTATGGCTAAACGTTCAGTACACATTCCTCACGCGTAGAAGAAAAACATAAATTATATGACATGGGTCAGGAAACACTATATTTCCATGTTAGGACTCAGTTTTACAACTCTACATAGTGCATTAATCATGGGAAACATAGAGCAACAGCACGTACCAGCATAGCACATTAAACTCTTTCTTTGATGAAATGTTCAGAATGCCTTCCGTTAGCAGTGATAGATGCGACAACCCGCCATCGCATTGAATTCCGCATGCGCTGATGTATTTTATCTTAGTTTCATGAACCTCTAATTAATCAATTTAATTTTTCTTAGTATGTAATATTCCTCATGGTACTTTAGTTATTTATGTTTTTCCTGTTTGCTGTTCATTATTTATTACATTTTCACTTTAACCAACAATAATTCGGTACATGAGAGCTAGACTAACTTAAGCCATTTTTTTTTTTGTCGAAACTGAGAAAATTCTGAAAACAGGGTCCCTATCGCTTCTTGAATTAGAAATAAATTATATTAAGTTCAAAAGTTCACTTAAAAAGGAAAATGAAATGGTTTATGGCTTTTAGTGTCGGGAGTGTCCGAGGACATGTTCACTTAAAAAGGAAATAAGTTGGGCAAGTTTAAAATTATGCAAGTCCTAATGCATCTCGGAACTAAACAAACGTAAGTCACTTTATTACGAAATGGTTCTAAATATTTTAGGGGTCTATAAGCGTAAGTCCAAATGCGTTGTTTGAGCTTTAAGCATATCATCGGTTTAAACCCGTACTGTGGGGGACAATGTGACAAAGGCATTGTTGGTGATTATTTTAAGGACTGAGGCTGTGAAGTGCACTACTTATAAAGCATGCATTTAAGTAGAGGAAAAAAGGTTTGTAGCCGTATCTGTGAAAGGAAATGAACCTACTAAAAAGGATGAAGTAACTGGCAGCAGGGAATCCAGCCGTGTCGTGCTTCTTCTCTGACAGAACTGAATGTATATGGTCAATGCTTTACTAATCAAGTGACTAGTCATTTTTTTGCTCTAAAATATACTGCAACCTTCTGATAATGTTTCAGAACAAATAAAGAAACACACATCATGAAGTATCCTTCATATGCAAGGTACTATTGTCGAGAATGGACAGGCAGAATTTATTTGGGAAGTTATCTCAACATTTCAAAAATGTATTCATAGTATGTTGAAGAATGCGAAGCAGCAGTTACGAAGAAAGCAAAAGAGTCGCTTTTCAAGTGGGTATTTAATTAAGAGTTCAATTTATCCTCCTAGCTACCAGAAATCGATACTTGTGATCTGTGTGACCTATATAAACGCCAGCTAGAGAATGTGTCAACAGAAGAGAAAGCAAAAGCCATTAAAGAAAAACAAGACAAACACCCAGAAGAAGGAACTTTGAGATGGTACCATATAAAAAGTGAGGATAAGGAAAAGGCAGTGCTCAATACCAGGTAAAAAACCATAATTGCCGATCTCCTAAAATGTTTGTCAACACCGTACTTGACCAATTCTCAGAGTTGTTACTTAAGGAAGCTCTGAACACTGAACTTTACAACACATGATTCTACTCCCCAAGAGTCTTCGTGCATGCTTTGGGATGAGGTGACGGCAAGGCAATGAGGTAATGAAATGGCCTACCTACCTCTAAAAGCTCCACTCATACTTATTCTTCTACTAATGTCATTCCTCGCCAACTCTCTGCTGACAGCTCGGAACGTACTACTCAGTCGAGCGGCTCGTTTCTATACTCCCAAGTCTTCCCAGCCCAAAGTTTTCAACAAATTTGTAACACTAATCTTTTTTGTCAGAAATCACCCTTAATAAATCGTGCTGCTTTCCTTTAGATTTTTTCTAGTTCTCGTATCAAAAAATCCTGGTGTAATTACAATAAACTGGAACCGTATTCTAATTGTGGTCTCTTTTACATCCACCCCCTGTGGCTGGGGGACGCACACGAAGAATTCACCCACGGTATCCTCTGCCTGTCGTAAGAGGTGACTAAAAGTGACGACCAAGGGATGATCAAATTAGAACCATGAAACTACGTGTGATTAGTACCACCACGCGGGGAACACCATGGGTCGCTTTTACTTGCGCGTAGTGTACCACTGTGTTGGGTACCAAATAGGTTTGTGATTAGTAGCAAACGAGGGCTCGACGGCTTTTACAGTACCTAGCTGTGATTAGTAGCACTATATGAGCGACACTATCGGATAAGGGAACCCAGGGTTCTGGCTTGCCTATGATTAGTACCCACTATATGAGGAACACCACGGGATAGTACGATTCCCTGTGGTTAGTACCCTTATGTGATGAACATCATAGTTTTGCGTCGCCTGTAAATGGCGCCGCAACGTGCGAAACAGCGTGGCTCTGTAATAGGGTCAAGTCTTGTAAAACGGCCGCTCTTGTAAAACGGCCATATTTCGTTCTTTCAAATCTACCGCCTTCCTATCTGGTGAGGAACCCGACATAGTGTGTTAAAAGCATTGCCATACTTGTTCGGCTTCCGTTGAGTTGTCTGCTATTGTCATATGTCTGTTTTGTGCTTTTCTACGAGAGAATATATAACATCAACATTCTAAAGGTAAGTCTGACGAAGCCATTTTTATTTTCCGTGTTTGTTAAATATAATTCGCTGTAGCAGTATGAGTTTTAAATTATAAAAGGTGAACATTGCCTGTTAAAGCATGGCCTTCAGTGAAGAGGAGCGTAGTTCGTTACGGTAGATTAGTGCTGCCTTCTGTGAGATAGGTCGTGAATTATATGGAAGTGTATGGTCTTGTAACACGGCCAGCAACCTGGCAGCTGCAGCAACTATGCCCTACGCCTTCTGTACCAAGGAAAAAAAATACTGGCAGAAGTCAAAAAGCCACAATTTTGACTTCCCCACAACACATAAGAGAACGAAGAGCAAAGAAAATGGCGAAAATGAACCCGAAAGCGAAAAATGGATCCGCACTAAACACTGATGATAGCAGGTGTGGATATTATGATGGACTCTTCAGCGAAGACCACGACGGGAAAATCTGGGTGTGTTGTGTGAAGTGCACTATGTGGTGTTATGAGACATGTGCAAATGCACATGGTGTAAAAGATTTTGTGTGTGAAAAGTGTTCATAAACAGAATTTTCCGTAGACGGCCATCTTACAAGACTGTCTTCTAATAAGGCCGTTTTGCAATGATCCTAAATTTCACGCAAATTCATCTATAATACAGTTGTTTTGAATTCCTGCATACTAAAAATTTAGTAGTTATGTACCTTTCACTTCCACTTTAATTTGTCTTTGTACTCCTTTTCCCCTTCGAATAAAATATACGAATATACTACGGTGGCCGCATTTGAGAACCTGACCCTACATGTGCGAATTTCATTACCTGTGAGCAGTACCACAATGTGTGGAACGCCGCGAGTCTACGCTACTCTTGATTAGTACCGCAACATGACAAATACCATGGTTATACTTTTCTAGCGATAAGTACCATTGTTAGGGGCCGCTGACTCGGATTTAGGACCCCTTTTGACTACAAGTATCATCGATTCAGTATTGTGCTATAGAAGCAGTCCCTGGTCAGTAATATTATTGTTCTATGCCAGCTTCAGTGCATGTGAGACACTGTGGGTCTGTTCCACTGATCGTTTTAAATTCACATCCATCCATCCATCCATCCATCCATCCATCCATCCATCCATCCATCCATCCATCCATCCATCCATCCATCCATCCATCCATCCGTCCGTCCGTCCGTCCATCCATCCATGCTTCGTCCTCACGTTTTGAATTGCGGTCAGTGGATGTTTTTGGGCTTTTGTCCTTTCATTTCTTCTCATTTCGTACCATTAGAGGCCGATGATTTAGATGTTAGGCCCCTTTGAACAACAAGCATCATCATCATCATCATCATCATTTACATCCTTACTGCCAGCCCCACGGTGTAGGAGTAACGTGCTTGCCTTTTACCCAGAGATCGCAGGTTCAATTTCCGGCCAGGTCAGAGATTTTTACCTGGATCTGAGGGCTGGTTCGAGGTTTACTCAGCTTGTGTGATTACAATTCGGGAGCTATCTGAAGGTGAGATAGTAGCCCTGGTCTAGAAAACCGAGAATAACGCCCGAGAGGATTCATTGTGCCTACCGCATGACACCTCGTAATCTGCAGACCTCCGGGCTGGGCAGCAGCCGCCTGGTGGGCCATGGCCCTTCGGGGCTGTTGTCCCATAGGGTTTGGTTCAGTGGCGTATGCTGGGATCAAGACGTGGGCTACCACTGGACTTAGGTTACCCCTTTTCGATGGTTTAGTAAATGTCAAGCTTTAAGCGTTTTGAGCTGATGCCAGTAGCCAACGGAGAAGCGTTCTTGTGTTGTCAAGGCTGCTAAGCTGCTTCACAAGCTACTGCCCTGGCCTCTGCCACTGCCACTGCCAATACTCAACACCTGATCAGTGGAGATGGTAGCCTAAATTTTAGCAAATTGAAGTCCGGCTTTGTGGCTAAATGGATAAAATGCTTGCCTTTGGTTCGATGGCTCCGGTTGAAATTTCAGAATCAACCCCTCATACTGTTAATTCTCCTGGCTTGGGAACTGGATGTTTATGACGTCTTCGCCATTAATTTTATCCTCATTAGATCACCACCAAGCCTATACAGATGCCATGCACCACCATTATTATTATTATTATTATTAAATGACAATGTTGAATGTTACAGCGGTTGTATCCATCGTTCACTGGTTAATTGGCTTCCTCCTGAGATCAGTGGTGGTGTCCGACCCATGATCGTGAGTTCGATTCCAACCAACAAAAGAAAACACCAAACCTGAAAGATTGCATTTCATTTTAACAGATCTGTCAATGAAAATAAGATTATATTACTCCTATAACAGCAGCTTTGCACGGTCTTCCTACAAGGATGTAGAAGTAAGGGCCGCTTCACACTAGGCGACTGGAATCGGCGACCAGCCGCCCGTGCTTGTGAAACATTGTTTTAAATGGAGCTCTTCACACTGGGCGACTCAGTAGCCGAGCTACAGAAAGAAGCTCGGCGACCGACCTTGCAGTAGCTCACTCCCGCTACCGGTCGCCGAGGCAGATTTCGCAACCCGGGCTGGCGACAGCTGGTGAACCATTGTTTTGTATTGGAGTCTTCACACTAGGCGACTGTGTAGCCCAGCTACTCGTCCTCTTTGCGTTCCGATCAAAACACCCTTCAGTGTCATTGTGCATTTCAAGTTCCTTCCCGTTTTGTATTGCGTTTCAGAATATTACAAACTGTACTAAATAAATATGTTACATTCGGTACGAATGATTTAATTATATAAACTGAGCAGCGTCCATCTGGAACTTAAACTGTGACGAATAGGCTACAGTAATGAAGTTGAGAAGAGAAATACACTGACTGACAGAGCAAATGCAACACCAAGAAGGAGTGGTTCGAAAGGGATGAAAGTTGGGGAAAAAACAGAGACGGCACGGACGAATAATTGATGTTTATTTCAAACCGATATGCAGGTTACAAAATGCGCACGGCATCGACTCAGTAGGATGTAGGACCACCGCGAGCGGCGATGCACGCAGAAACACGTCGAGGTACAGAGTCAATAAGAGTGCGGATGGTGTCCTGAGGGATGGTTCTCCATTCTCTGTCAACCATTTGCCACAGTTAGTCGTCCGTACGAGGATGGGGCAGAGTTTGCAAACGGCGTCCAATGAGATCCCACACGTGTTCGATTGGTGAGAGATCCGGAGAGTACGCTGGCCACGGAAGCATCTGTACACCTCGTAGAGCCTGTTGGGAGATGCGAGCAGTGTGTGGGCGGGCATTATCCTGCTGAAACAGAGCATTGGGCAGCCCCTGAAGGTACGGGAGTGCCACCGGCCCCAGCACATGCTGCACGTAGCGGTGGGCATTTAACGTGCCTTGAATACGCACTAGAGGTGACGTGGAATCATACGCAATAGCGCCCCAAACCATGATGCCGCGTTGTCTAGCGGTAGGGCGCTCCACAGTTACTGCCGGATTTGACCTTTCTCCACGCCGACGCCACACTCGTCTGCGGTGACTATCACTGACAGAACAGAAGCGTGACTCATCGGAGAACACGACGTTCCGCCATTCCCTCATCCAAGTCGCTCTAGCCCGGCACCATGCCAGGCGTGCACGTCTATGCTGTGCACGCATAGACGGGAAATTGTTCTGGTCGATATTGGAACAGCCAGGGTGTCTTGCACATGCTGAAGAATGGCGGTTGACGTGGCGTGCGGGGCTGCCACCGCTTGGCGGCGGATGCGCCGATCCTCGCGTGCTGACGTCACTCGGGCTGCGCCTGGACCCCTCGCACGTGCCACATGTCCCTGCGCCAACCATCTTCGCCACAGGCTCTGCACCGTGGACATATCCCTATGGGTATCGGCTGCGATTTGACGAAGCGACCAACCTGCCCTTCTCAGCCCGATCACCATACCCCTCGTAAAGTCGTCTGTCTGCTGGAAATGCCTCCGTTGACGGCGGCCTGGCATTCTTAGCTATACAAGTGTCCTGTGGCACACGACAACACGTTCTACAATGACTGTCGGCTGAGAAATCACGGTACGAAGTGGGCCATTCGCCAACGCCGTGTCCCATTTATCGTTCGCTACGTGCGCAGCACAGCGGCGCATTTCACATCATGAGCATACCTCAGTGACGTCAGTCTACCCTGCAATTGGCATAAAGTTCTGACCACTCCTTCTTGGTGTTGCATTTGCTCTGTCAGTCAGTGTACATGGTGTGAAGTAATGCCACAGTTTTTCATGACATCACACTATAAGTTTAATCTAACTCTAGCAATTATTAATACATCCCAGGAAAGGAACGAGCTTTGTAATTAAAATATTACAAATATAAGCGACAACACTTCTATTAAATGTTCAATATAAATGAGATTTTGCTGTCCGACCTTTTTGGCTGTATGCTCAGCACAGCGTCCTTCGGTCCAGAGGGTCCTAGTTCGATTCCCGAACGAGTCGGGGATTTTTTAAATTTGCTTTAGATAGCACCGACACGTACGTCTAATGGCGACGAGGGTATAGGAAAGGGATACGAGTGGGAAGGAAGTGACTGTGCCCTTAATTAAAGTACAGCCCTAGCACTTGCCTGGTGTGAAAATGGAAAACCAGGGATAACCGTTTTCAGGACTCCCTATAGTGGAGTTCGAACTCACTATCTCCCGAACGCAAGATGATAGCTCCGTGCCACAAACCGCGCGGCCGTTTGCCGGTCAGGGATTTTAATCTCGTATGGTGCCACTGCCTCGGGGACTGGGTACTTTTGTTCGCCTATACACACCACACGCAATAGTAAATACATCGCTCCGTAGAATTGGGTCATATGCAGACCTCGATTGGGAAAAAGTCAGGCAGAATAGAAAGATAATGGAGAAGTTTTTGCCAATAAGGGCAGGCAGGACATTTTTTTATTATTCATTAAGTTGTGGAGAGAACGATATTTAAGGCACCTTGTTGCGAGCGTTCTTGATTTTACTTTTAAAATGAAGGTTGAAGGGAATCAACCAACAATTTTCAAAATGAGGCTGTACGAACAACTATAGTACCGTCTTCTCAGTAGTCTACACAGAAGTGCCGGTAACTATTAACAAAAAAAAAACCTACGAAGCTTTCATTCTTTCTTTTCTTCAGTAATAAGAGCAGGAAGAGACACTCCTCTGCCTGAGAACTCGTTATAAAAACTGTCACTAGGCCGGGGAAGGCGGTTGAGTAGCGCGGCCGGCTACCGCACGGCGACACGGAATTCACCTGAGCTACTCTGTAGCCGATTCTGGCCGCCGATTCCTGTCGCCTAGTGTGAAGCGGCCCTAAACGGGAGTGAAATACTAACACTCTGTTATCTATATAATTAAGTCAGAAGGATGAGGTGAGGAAGTATATACGATGAGTAACGCACGGATGACAGCAGTGGCGATCTGACGGACTGAAGCCCAGCACACCTATCCTCCGCCGGTCCCCCCTCCTATCATGCATACAGCAGCAAGCCGCGTACGGTGAGTCGAGGGGAAGGGATGAGAGTCTGGGCTGCAATATCAGTCTCCGAAGCCTTGCTCTCAGAAATACGTGCGGCGTTTTTTCTAATTGCAGTCTGGGCTGCAATATCAGTCTCCGAAGCCTTGTTCTCAGAAATATGTGCGGCGTTTTTTCTAATTGCTTTTAAGGTTTGTAAATGGAACAATGTGTCAGATGCTCACATTATAATGTGCTTTAGATTTTCATCGTTCGCATTTGAGGTTAGGGCTTCACTGATAGCCTTGGTAGCCCTAAGTATACACCACTGGTTTGGTTTGATTTGGTCTGGTTTGTTTACATCCTTACTACAACCCGTTAATACCCTCATAACTATATGAAGAGATATGTAACCTTTTCTACAATCTCGTTAACATTTAAAACTCCTATGTCGACAATACGCCAACATTACGCGTTGCAGTAGTAGCTCTGATGCCGACTTATTGTCGACATTGTGTTCTACTGAAGTTCTCTACCATCTGCTGGCTTATTTATGAACAATATTGTGGTTGGATGCTTGCTACATTATTCGCCTTGGATAGCAACGGCCTGCTTTCCTTTTAAAGCATATTTTTTACTCCCAATCACACTGTTTTATCGGCAATGGAACTTGCCGTTCGCGACGACCATCATGTTGTTTTCTAATGCGTATTACTGAAATGTGGAGCATGTGTTACATTATGAATTCTTGTAGCTACGTTTTAACCTCAATAAGTATGGATAAGAAATAAATAACAAGAAAAAAGCAAGTTTTGGGATGAATGGGATTCATCTGATAATTTGTGTATAACCTTGGAATTGCGCGATTTACATTGCGACAGTGAAGACGGCATATCTGAGAATGAGTGGCAATTCAAACTTTAATCCCAAGAATACGAAAAGACATTATGATTCTGATGGTGAGAATAGTTTACGGCCAAATGCTCTTCCTGATACTAACTCTATGAGGAGGGATGTATCACTATTGCATGTTTCTGTGGAGCGTGTTAGTGTTTAATGTCACAGTAACACATTGAAGGTTTTCGGCAATGCAAGAATGGTAAAAGGCTAGTATTAAGAAGGAAGCGGCCGTGGCCTTAATTAAGGTACAGCCCCAGCAATTGCCTAGTGTGAAAATGAGGGCTGCCGACGGTGGAATTCGAAACCCCATCTCCCGAATGCAAGCTCACAGCTACGTGACCCTAACCTCACAGCCAACTCTCTCTGAGTTAGTGTGGTGTGTTTGTGTGTGTATGGAGAGTATCGGGACACACACAAATTCTCAGTCCCTGAATCAACGGAATTGACCATACGCGATTAAAATCCCTGGCTCGGCCAAGAATCGAACCTGTGACATTCTGTACCGAAAGCCTCAATGCTGATCATTTATACACGGAGACGGACCACACACTGGTGAGGTATCGGTCATAACTGAATTGAAGATGGTGCAAACACTCTTTTATTGACTAAATTACACATTCATTCTATTAAGAGAATTTTGCGAATTGTTTGGGACAAGCCCATTGTGTTACAAATTAGGTAATTTTCTGAAGAACGTGCAAAAATAAATCAGAGTGGACTATTAGCAATACCGGTATTGAAAAAAAACAAAAAAAAAAGGAGTGCAAAGGGTTAAGACTAAAACTTGCTCAAATGACATATCTAAGAAGTATTTTAATGGTTGTCTAATTTCATTCATTAGGCCTATATAAGAATTCTGCAATTTATTGATGTTTGTTTAACACATAGTTTATTCTATCCATACTTAAAGTTTTGGAAAGAAGCTACCGATGAAACAAACATACCGGAGCCCTATTTCCATAAGCACAATAGGCCTATGTACAAAAATCACATGTTTCGAGGACTGGACTGCCCTATATGGACGGACACAAAACACACAATCCCTGACATTTCTACACTGTAATAGTAGGCCTACTTGCAGTAAACGTACTAAATACATAATTTACACACAATATACAACAAAACTCAGCAGTGTGAGAAAAATGTCTGCTTATACGAAGAGTCGTATTGAGTCTACAAAGATGCAGCGGAACCGTATTGCCAACTGCAAACTTTAAAATGTCAAACCGTTATTGTGTGGCTATAAATTAGTAGCAACGACTACAAAGTAATTTTCAGATTTCAGATATATTTCACAGGTAGTGAGTAAGTAATATGTTAAATCTAAATTTAGTCTAAGGAGAAAGAACAGAAGGTAAGTCCAACAATAAAGATGTTTCAACTCAACAGGTCCAGTCAATCATTCATACTTATCATATTTTGTTATACTGAACTTTCTAATACAGAAATATGTTTTCTTTTTGTGTTCATAGAGTGGCCTACCACTCTTAGCAATTTCTAGATTTTCTCCAAATTTTAGACCCCTGCTATAAACTAGACTAAAACAGTTTTAGATAAAACGCTATTCTCAAATCACCAGTCACACAGAATAAAAGCCAAAACAGTAACAATAACACAAATCATGTCAAAGAATTCGCAAGCCTACAATTATTCAGAGGTCTAGCAGTATATATATCTACACACATATATATAGTCTCGGTGGATACTATTGTATTTTGAGGGGTTCGGCAGCATCCGCAATTGCGAATCGCTCGGCCAAGTTAAGCTAACCTCACGCTTTGGCAAGGGCTTAATCTCACGCTAGGCAAGGGCTTAACCTCACACTCTAGCTAAGAGAAGCAGGGGCGTACGCAGAGGGTGGGCTTGGAGGGATAAATCCCTCCCCTACCCCCCTACCCGGAATTTTGTAAGTTTAGAACTTGTGCTTAATTGTGGCAACCATGTAAATAAAAATTTTAGGTAGCTCAAAATGTTGCTTTAAATTTGAACTACGCATTTGCCAACAATGTGTTGATGTTTCCATTAATAAATATAAGTAGGTATACAGTACCAGTATATATGCTCTTCTTCTGAAAGCAATCACCCTGAAATAATGGACTTCATTTCTGAACTTAACATTTTGCGACTGATATTTTCTCAACAAAACATAGAGCACTGAAACTGTTTGCTATCTTAATAATAATGTTATTTGTTTTACGTCCCACTAACTACTCTTTTACGGTTTTCGGAGACGCCGAGGTGCCGGAATTTAGTCCCGGAGGAGTTCTTTTACGTGCCAGTAAATCTACCGACAAGAGGCTGACGTATCTGAGCACCTTCAAATACCACCGGACTGAGCCAGGATCGAACCTGCCAGTTTGCTATCTTACTAGTAACCACTGCCACATCAGAACGCTTTTTTTCATACCTAAAATATTTAAAAGCTTATTTGCAGAATAAGACTGCACAGGAAATATTGAATGTGTACATACACAAAGAGCCTCTGTGGCTCAGACGGCAGCGCGCCGACCTCTCACCGCTGGGTTCCGCGGTCCAAATCCCGGTCAGTCCATGTGAGATTTGTGCTGGACAAAGCGGAGGCGGGACAGGTTTTTCTCCGGGTACTCCGGTTTTCCCTGTCATGTTTCATTCCAGCAGCACTCTCCAGTATCATTTCATTTCATCTGCCATTCATTAATCATTGCCCCAGAGCAGTGCGACAGGCTTCGACAGCCGGCACAATTCCTATCCTCGCCTCTAGATGGGGGCTTCTTTCATTCCTTTCCTCGCCCGGTCGAATGACTAGAAACAGGCTGTGGATTTTCATTTTCATTTTTCATATACACAAAGAAAAACATGTGACCCTAGAAATTATAATCCATGAGCTGGCCAAAAAACCCAGGAGACATCTGCTATTGTAATCATCAACATGTTCGGCTGAATGGCTAGCGTGCTGGCCTTTGGTCCAGAGGGTCCCGGGTCGGAGATTTTAATCTTAAATGATTAATTCGCCTGGCTCGGGGACTGGGTGTTTGTGGTGTCCCCAACATCCCTGCAACTCAAACACCACACACAACACTATCCTCCATCACAATAACACGCAGTTACCTACACATGGCAGATGCCTCCCACCCTTATCGGAGGGTCTGCCTTACAAGGGCTGCACCCGGCTACAAATAGTCACACGAATTTATCATCATTGTGTTATTTTTTAACTTTTAATTCAGTGTTTCTAATTTCACAATATGCACCCAACATTATTTTACAGAAGTCCACAAAATTTTACATTAATATCCCCGCTCGAAAATAATTTCTGCGTACGCCCCTGAAGATTACGCTAGGTAAGGTCTTAACTTCACACTCTGGCGGGGCGTACCCTCACACCTGGCTAAGAGAAGGGGCTTCACACCCCGACTCACATTTTAGCTAAGAGTAGGGGCCTAACCTCACATTTTGGCTCAGAGCGGGGCTCACACCCTGGCTAAAAGTGGGAGCTTAACAACGCGCTGATCACGCGTTAACCTAACATACCCTAACGGTAGATAAACGTGCAGGCTTATCGTCACGCTGAGCATGTGTTAACCTAACTGGCTGCCCTTCAGCCTGTTGTAGTTGGAGTTTTGCAACATCGCGGTTATCAGCCCAGATAACTTATGCTATTGTGGTACTGTTAAAAGGTACTCGTGTTAGCGGGGGGCGTGAAAACAACCCTTACCGGTACCTTATAAAATGTCAGTAGGCCCTACCCGGTATCTCCTGAACCGATGGCCTTAGAAAATTGAGTGTTGGCTTAAAATGTATCAAACATTATCCTCTAACGTGTGATATAGAACTCACCTTCGACTGTTTCTTTCCAAAGTGTTACCTCTACTACAGGGGTAACACCAAACAAGGCACAGAGTTAAAAGGGGAAGGTAAGAGCAAACTACACGGAAAAACAGTAGCTGGCATTACTCGGATCTCCAACAAAACATGTACGAAATATCAGTAGGGCCAACTAGTGAACAACAAACCGGGAAGATGAAAGGGCTGGGAACCTACCAAAGGCATGGACATGGCTTAGATAGCGGATTCCGAAATGAGTCACCGTGATCCTTAGTTTTTAAAAATATTATTTACAAGATAATTTTACAAATACATTCCAAGTTATGAGCTATAAGTTCAGTGATATACATAGGTTATTCGTAGCAGTGTAAATTCAAATTTCAAATCAACTGTACATCCAGTTACCAATGCAGTAGTACAATGCAATTTACAGGTTATCCAAAATCTAGCGTACCTCAAGTGATACAGAACTACCAGAGGCAACCCCCAAGGCAAATAATGTTAAACTACAATATACATATTTTAGTGAAACAAGAAATGGGAATGCCTCGGAAACGAACAGGTAAGTCCAGCTGAAAAACTAAGGCGTCATAAGTAACTAATTTGGTGAATCTAGGCGAGCTTAGGGCAGACTCCTGTATGAAAAGCAAATCGGAACATTACGGAAATTTTAGCAGGAACGGAATTCAAGAGTGCTTACCCGAGGAGTGTGCCATCCCGGAAACCGGGGGGACGTCAACTAGCTAGGCTGCTTGCAGGCAGATAGACCAAGACCGACCGAATTCAGGATACAGAATTAATTCGAACACTGCCTCGCTCACTATATATAGGAATGACTGGCCTAGGAGGCAGCCAATCAGCGTGCACGTGTTCCCTATCGCCACCTAGACTCACCAATCACAACCTTACTTTCGATCGCGAACTTTGACTAACATTCTAGAATACGCATGATCGCGAAAGTCGTATTTTTCCAGAATAGACAGAACACACTTTCTAGAACACATATCAACAAAGTAACACACCCGGTACAAAAGTTATGTAACTGTCTGGATCTTTCCAGGAACTATAGACAGAATTCTACTATTTACAAATGCCTATGTTACAACATTATACAGTACAGGTTAGGCCAATAAAAATAAAACATCATATCATATTTTACCAACAAAGTCTTAAAAAAATACATTCCACTCGCATTACATAGTTCACTTGTAACACAAAGTTTTGGGATAAAGGTAACTTTTGACATTATAAAGCGTCGGATGATACTTAAAATGATTTTAGAGTAAACAATAGGTTGTGGTGAAAACAACCCTTAATTTGAAAGTTTAGGCCTAATAGCTCTAAACCGATAGAAATCCAAGGGAACTGAATGTTATAAAATTAAATATATTAAACAAACCTACAGTTCGTCCTTTAATGAAAAGAACATGTGTAATGGTAAAATGAAGCCTACCGGGCGAGTTGGCCGTGCGACTAGGGGCGCGCAGCTGTGAGCTCGAATACGGCAGATAGTGGGTTCGAACCCCACTGTCGTCAGCCCTGGAGATGGTTTTCCGTGGTTTCCCATTTTCACACCAAGCGCCTTACTTAAGGCCACGGCCGCTTCCTTCCCACTCCTAGGTCTTTCCTATCCAAGTCGCCATAAGTCCTATCTGTGTCGGTGCGACGTACAGCAAATTGTAAAAATAATAATAATGTTATTTGTTTACGTCCCACTAACTTCTCTTTTACGGTTTTCGGAGACGCCAAGGTGCCGGAATTTTGTCCCGCACGTATTCTTTATCGTTCCAGTCAATTTATCGATAGGAAGCTGACGTATTTGAGCCCTTCAAATACCACCGGACTTAGCCAGGAACGAGCCTGCCAAGTAAGTATCAGGAAGTCAGTGCTTTAAAGCCGGAGCCACTCAACCCGTCAACTTTTAATGTGATACACTTAATAAGCACTGCAAATGCAGCAATACGTCATAAGCCTTTACAATGCTTTTTTGTTTTTGTTTTTGCTTTACGTCGCACCGATACAGATAGGTCTTATTGCAACGATGGGACAGGAAAGGCCTTGGAATGGGAAGGAAGCGGCTGTGGCCTTAATTAAGATACAGCCCCAGCATTTGCCTGGTGTGAAAATGGGAAACCACGGAAAACCATCTTCACGGCTGCCGACAGTGGGGTTCGAGCTCACAGCTGCGCGCCCCTAGCCGCACGGCCAACTCGCCCAGTAGGCTTCATTTTACCATCACACATGTTCTTTTCATTAAAGGACGAACTGTAGGTATGTTTAATTTATTTAATTTTATAACATGTACATTACCTATTTGAAACTAAACGTTCGATGTGCTTTGATAATTCACTTTCAATACTACTCATCTGAATATTCTATCTCAAGCATTATTTCGTTGACGCAAGGAACTTTGTTTACGTACAAGTCAACACAATTTCACTTTGTTCCTTCTCCCTTTATGCAATGCAAAATGGGGATAGTAGACTATTTCACGTCCCGGAGTGCCTATCTCAACCCTACACTCTAAAAATTATAAGACCACACAATCGTATAAGACCCCGTACTGACACAGATTGTTATACCATTTCCAAACTCACTCGAAGAAGAGGCTGATGACCACAGATGTCTCAAACTTCTAAAGGACCTAACAGCAACAGAACCCACATTAACACTAGCTATTCGATACATCTCCATTATGAACATTAAAACAAGAATAATAGTTAACACCACCTTTCCAATACTTATCTTTCCTATATTTAGGAAATAAACATTACAACAGGCGTTGTAAGAAGGGACATGTTTCGCTTAAGGCCGTGTGCACACCGAGCGCGCTTCGCATAGTGTGTCGCGTGTAGCGTGAAATGCTATGCATAGCGCAAGGCGTGCTTGCTGTTCACACCGAAAACTCTACGCCGTGCTCTCCGCTTAGGTTGGTGCGAGGCGTTTTAGGGTCGTCACAAACTAATGCCGTTATCCAAGTACACTAGAAACAGTTTACTGATGGATAACAGTTACCTAAAATTGAAAATTAGGAAAAAGAATTGAAAGTGGGTTCATGAATTTAATGAAGAACGAATTACTTTCAGAGAATTCCATCGTTTGCACAGAGATGCAAGACTTTATCGCGATAAATTTTATGATTACTTAAGAATGACAAAAAATACCTTTGACCTTCCAAACCCTGCAACTGAAATGTGGCGTCAAGTATTGATGGGAGCTAAAGAGAAGAGTTCCGCTAGGAATGTGGCCGGGAATGCGTTAGGCCTCGCTTCTCCCCTCGTCCCTGGGTTCACGTCACCTGGTGTATGTACTTGCGTTTCTGAAAACGTTCGTCCTCGCAGTCGCAGTGTCCTTAGCTGGTCTCTTCCTGCAAGGCACTCGATGTATTTTTATATATCGCAGGTGGGTAACATTATTCATCTGTTAATAAACTATATCCGACCAGCGAAATATTAAGACAAGGCAGTTTCCAACTAATAGTAATCTAGGTTAATTTCCACTGACACTGGGAATTTATGCCAACATTCGATTTTATCAGGAGCGGAGTCCATCCTCAAGGTGCAAATCGAAAGAGCTTCTGTTATTATTTTTTATTTTAATATATATACTGCATTAATTATTATAATACTTTTTACACATTTTTACAAAATGTCCGATGACGATTACATCACTAAAAGAGGACGATATTTATTTCCTATATTTCAAATGTAGTAAGTTTCAAGAAGTGAGCTACAGGCAGGTCAATTTCGTTCGTCAGTGTGCCGAGTTACGAATGCATTCTCTCTCACACACACATGTACCGGCGTGTTCGTTACGTGAAGAAAATAATAATAATAATAATAATAATAATAATAATAATAATAATAATAATAGTCTAATAATGAACCAGATTGAATATGTGCGCGTATAACAATTTTTATGATTACGATCCAATCATGCAACTCATCCAGACATGCAGTCATTCCCTCATTCAGTTAATATATAATGTCTATTGTAAGCTAAGGAGAAATCTGTTCGGACTTATAAACAATTTTACACTAATTAATAATAGGAGTACGGGTAAGATACGTGTTGTTCTAGACAATATAACACTGTTAATGTCTAGGACAAAAAGAATTATAAGGAAACAAAATTAAAAACTGCAATTTAAGATTGGGTGTAAATAATGATTAGGAGTAATTATAATGTTTAATGTAGTAATAGATACAAGAAGAGCATTCATATCAAAAATAGCAATAAATGATTACTCTTTCCAGGCGATCCGGAACTCGGGGAAGGGGTATTCTATTCTACTATTCTGTATAACAATGTTCCCGCTTGTGCGTCACGAATTCTGTGCCGCAAGGGTTACTTTATGTGTCGTTAAAGCTATCGACACGACGCTGACGTAGTTCAGCACCTTCAAATACCATTGCACTTAGCCGAGATTGAACCCACAGACTTATTGTAAGCTCAGAAACCCAGTGCTGTACCGTCTAAAATGGGTGAGAGAGGAAGTAACTTATTCATTATTCGACCAGTTAGTTTACTGAAAAACATAATTTTATAGAATATTATTAATCACAAAATATTTAAAACAATAGACTGTGGGCCTAAATTAGCTTCAGCAAGCCTTGTGTCCCTATGTCACATTTTTATACACAATACTATCAAATAAATTAACATTTAAAACAATAGACTGTAGGCCTAAATTAGGTTCAATAAGCCTTGTGTCCCTATGTCACATTTTTATACACAATACTATCAAATAAATTAACATTTAAAACAATAGACTGTAGGGCTAAATTAGCTTCAGCAAGCCTTGTGTCCCTATGTCACTTTTTTGACACACACAACCATCAAATAAAGTAACATTTAAAACAATAGACTGTAGGCCTAAATTAGCTTCAGCAAGCCTTGTGTCCCTATGTCACTTTTCTTGATGATACACAAAATAACGAAGTAAAATATCATTAAAAACAATATTTCCTAAGGTGAACACTTACTTAAAGTTACACGAACGAATTAACAGAAACCCTACGAAGAAGTATTTGAAGAGCATCTTCGATGGGTTACTCACTGTCTGTTAGGGGATGAGCAAGTTCGGATTCGGACGAGGAAAACTGGTCATCGCTTGATTCATTAGAGTCACTATCCAGAGATATGATGAATTCTTCGAGCGCGTCTTCCATCAGTCCATCGTTCCTCCAGTACTCTTCCTCACTGTTACGAACGTGGGAACAATATCCTTCCCAGTCTGCTTTGGTAATAGAAGAAATTGCAGTTCTCGTTACGGCTTCAAGCTTTGTCATGAAAATGTCCCCGGTAACATTGCTTTCCCGCACAATCCTCTTTGCCTTTGACCAAGCCAGTTCAATGGCATTAAACTCGCACATGTAAGGCGGCAAACGAATTACGTCATGCCCATGCGACCTTAACATCTCATCAATCCGGAAGATTTTCTCGGGACCTTTATTAATTTCAATCAAATGAAAGAGCTCCGATTTTCTCATATCCTCACCGTATGGCACATAGTTCCTTTCTAGCCAGCTTTTCATTTCCTTCTTAACAGCATACTTCGTGGGGGGTTTGTTCTGTTGCACACAATGATACGAAGCATTATCTAACACTATAACACTGTTCTTAGGGAGGTTAGGCAACAGCTTCTCACGAATCCACTTCTCAAAATTCTCTGCGTTCATCTGGCCATGATAATCTCCTGACGATTTCCCGGCCTTAAAAATAACCAACGCTCCTTCCAGGAACCCATCTTCACATCCCGCGTGTACAATAATTAAGCGATTCGATGAGCTTCTGTTGGTCATAACACCAGGTTGATTGTCACTTTGCCAACACTTATTAAATGTTAAATTATTATCTACCCATGTTTCATCTATATAAACAATAGAACGATTATCACTTCTATAACGCCGCATAGCTCTTAAAAGCCTACAGCGCCAGCTGACAATGTTTGGGCGCTCCACCAAAATTTTTCTGAAATTCTGACACTTCTTCCACTTAAATCCCATGTCTCTTAAAATTCGCCTCAAGGAATGAACGTCCCACGGAAATTCGATTTTCTCCTTGATGGCACTCAAAAGATTGGGGCATGTAGGCACTTTCTTCTGGACTACATAAAAGTCTTGAATTACTTCTCTTATTACATCTCTATTAAACCCATCACATTGCACTTTTCTTTCTTCGGGCTGTGGGCGATGCTTCCCTGGTGTTGATAGTGACGTATCGCCAGCTGCTGTACTTTCCTTGCGAATTCTACTCACTGTGCTGACTGAAATGCCCGTGTAATTAGATACACGCAAATTAGTTTGCCTCAGTAAGTGTTTCAGTTGCCCTTCTCGTGCCTCTTCATCACATTCTTGGATAACATGCCTGATAACCTCCCTAGCTTCGCTGTGGATAGTCTTTCCTTTCTTCCGGCAGGGTTCCATAATAGTAATACAAAGTAGCACTATAATAACATAAATGTTTTATAACACAGTTATGTAAGCCTCAGTATATAAATCGCTGTTCAACACTTACGACACATAGACAAGATGAACGCTACCGAGCTGTTCGACTGGCCACTTGCATCATCAAAGGCAGACTGGCTGCAGGCTGGCTGACGATAGTTTTAGGAAGAGCAATAGCCGAGACGACAGAGAGAGAAAGCTGCTCCCCCGTGACCCACCTCACGCCCCGCTAGTCTTCTCTTCAGCTCGCATCAATAGCAGAGAAGTATTGGGAGAAATTCAATTTTCCGAATTATCTAGGAGCACCGTGTAACAAACACGTGGAAATTAAATTTCCGACTAAATCACGCTCTTTATATAATAATTATAAATACTGTAGTATTTTGCAATATTGTTACAATTAGCATACACAGTTAATCATCGTAACAAAAGTGGAGTAAATGTGTGACAAATATAATTAATAAACAGAAATATTTACTTCCAAGCCCACTACTAGCCTGCAGAGTGATATTCTTCATGTTACCACCCTCCATTGGCAAAATTATAAACCGATATGACATAGTCTGGGAGATTCTATGACTTTGTCACAAAGTGTCCGGCTACATGGCTAAATTGTTACCGCACTGGCTTTTGGTCACAGGGTCCCGGGTTCGATTCCCGGCAGAGTCGGGAATTGTAATCATAATTAGTAAATTGCATTGGCACGGGGGCTGGGTGTATGTGTGTATTTATAATCATTTCATCCTCATCATAATGCAGGTCATCTACGGGCGTCAATTCAAAAGACCTGCACCTGGCAAGCCGGACTTCTCCTCGGACACTTCCGGCACTAAAATTCATACTCAATTTCATCCTGTCACAATGTTAAGCCCAGTAAAGTGTGACAGTACAAGTAATATTACTGTATATGTTTACTGTAGGAACGCGATACAACTGTTGTAGATACTTAAGTCCACTTATTTTGCAAAACAGTTACATTTTTATAGTTTTTGTGTCTTGGGTTCCATATTTCTTCTCTTTGAAACACTGCATGAATAATTTCTTCTTCCATAGATTCAGAACCAGCTAGGTAACGCTAAGCAATTAACCAGCACTGCGCGTTGTCTGGCGCTTCGCTTAGCTGTAAGATAGGCGTTCAGTGCAGCAGAGCGCGGACGGTGTGAACACCTGGATTACGAACAGAGCACTGGTTATGCTTAGCGTGACGCTTAGCGTTGAGCAACACGCGACACACTATGCGAAGCGCGCTCGGTGTGCACGCGGCCTTACAGTTGTAAGCATCATCAGCCAAAAATAAATCTTAGCCTAAAGTTAGGTCAGGGCCCTGAACCTAGTGTCCTTAACATATATGGCACCCTAAGAATCAACATTTATATTTATAAAATGAAAATAGGCTTAAAACTAGTGTGAAAAAACATGGAATGTTACAACATGGCTAAGAGAAAAAACACAATTGAGTTGAGACAGAGGATAAGAACAGAAAGTAGGCTACAATACAGAGCTGGTAGTGAAATAATTAAAATCGTTAGGATATCATTGTTACCAGTCAGTCAATCAGAATGTTCAAACATAAAAACAAGAGTGAAAATATATAAGAGTGTTCATCATGGCTGAGTTAGAAAAAACACGTAATCGTGTTGCCAGAGGTTAAAAACATAAGGTACAACACAGAGCTGGCAGTGTAATATCAAACTCATGGCTGCCAGTCAGTTAATAAGAATGTTCATATATAACAAAACATGATGGTTATATTCTTTAAAGTGAAGAAATAATATTAAATCCCACTCTTGTATAGATATGTGAGAACGGGCGAGAGAAATCATATGTTGTAGCAGACATGGAGTAGTAACACTTCAGACAGGATTGATCACGCCTGAAGCCGCTTCATTTTTGCTGGGAGTTCAAGACCAGAACGGAAAAGATAAGATGCCAAGTGCGTGCACTGAAATCTGAAAATGGAAAAAGATGTACTGGGGCCTTGAAAATAGGGTGTTCAGTATGGGAGACTAAGATCGCTTACCACTTATGTTGGATGAGCGTTGAGCGGAGACATTAGCCGTTCAAGGGGGTCTGTTAAATTTATGCCCGTTGCTGCATGTGTTGTATCTGTGTGCTTGCCTAGGCAAAGCGTAAGTTGGGACGGGAGGGGTAGGCGCAACAATGAGAGTGCAGGAAGCTGGCGGCGGAGCTGTATTATGGGGAGGGGGTAAGGTGGAATCTGTTATGACTGGAGGGGTATTTAAAGGTTTATAATTGAAGATTTTTTGTGAATTTGTTATGATTTATATTAAGATTAGTGAGTAAATTGGGGACTTATTCAATTAATGGGCTGTTGCTCTCAGGGACATCATTCAAAGTATTATTATTATTATTATTAAAATGTTGATCCAAGAAAATGTATGTATTTTCCAATTCAGTCATTAAGCTGCTTTTATTTACATATTTTATAATGTGGAGGTCCTGATCAATTGTAGAATAATTGTGGCCGGAATCCCTCATGTGGTTGCTCATGGCAGAGTACTTTTTATGCTTTAAGGCATTATAATGTTCCAAGTATCTAGTTCTAAAACTGCGGCCAGTTTGTCCGATATAAGAAAATTCACACTGGGGGCATTTGAGTCTGTAAATACCAGAGTTTGAAAATTTGTCTTGAGAAGTATTTACTAAGTTGGAATTAAAGAATATATTCCGATTAGTGTTGCGAGTTCGGTAGGCAATTCTGATGTTATGCTTCTTAAATGGGTTAGTAATGCAGTGTATGGCGGGGTTAGTGAAGGTGAAAGTGGCAGTGTTTATTCTTTTGGGCTTATCTGGAATTAAATTTGTAGTATTTTTTTATTTTATTTTATCAATAATCTTATCGATCAGGTTAGGTTTATAGCCATTAAGTTTTGCAAGTTCTTTTATATATTCCAACTCTTTTTTTCGGTTAGAAGGGGATAGTGGAATATTTAATGCTCGATGGACTAAACTGTAGAAAGTTGCTTGTTTATGAGATTGAGGGTGTAACGACTCGTTCTTTATTGTCAAAGGAGCAGCGGAGGGCTTTCTGTAAATTTGGAAAATAAAATTATCATTGGCTCTGGTCAAGGTTAAGTCCAGGAAGTTTAAAGACCTGTTGACTTCGTCTTCCTTAGTGAACCTGATATTGTGGTCAAGGTCATTAAGGGTCTTTAAAATGTTATCACTATTATTGTGATGTGTGTCAATGATGGCAAATGTGTCATCGATGTATCTTACCCAAAGCTTGTAACATCTCCATTACCCGAGACGGATGACCAAGGGTGTCTGAAGATCCCAAAACGGAAACAAAATACGTACTAACAATTTGTTAAACATATAAAATAAATAAAAAACAGTTTGGGAAGAATGTTATGTAACATGTCATGACACAGTAGCACCAGTCTTCAGCTGTTATCTTGGACAGGCTGCCCGTACACATAAAACCAGTTTGCCAAGAATGGTGCGCAAAACAGCTGTTGTCAAAGCAAACCTATCCATTCACAACGAGGCATATTGACTACTCTAAAAACATTATATCCATCTGCTCAATCTGCTCACAAAAGTCACTTCCAAGGATTACTATAAGGTTGATATATATTGGTTCAACACATCATTCTCTATTGCTACAAGATATATCTGCACTCATACCCCTAACACCCCGTATTATCTACTTGTGCAGTGGCAAAGGATGGAATTTTAATACAGTCAATACAAATTAAATTTCTTAGGTGTATGTCACAGGAGATGAGGACGGATAGAGTAAGAAATTAAAATGAACAGAAAGAATAGAAGATGAAAGAACTGAGTGATAGAATGGAGAGAAATAGACTGTGCATTTCTTTTCATCACAATCATCAGTCTACCTATCAAGAAATATCCCAACAGTATCAGCCTCTCTAAGTTATATCCTTCTCAGCAAAATACTCAAGTGGGTTAGATCTAGAATTATTGTTGGCCTTTCCACGACAGAGAATTTTAAGGTAAGTATAGAGATGGGCTCATACATCATTATGCATAAACAAGAAATCACCTCCTACACAGCATTCAAATGACCAGATACCACAAGATCTATACAGCTATAACTCATTATTAGGGCTTGGAATTTTATGTGCTAACAATCATGATTTTATTATTTAATTTCTTTAAATATGTGACAAAAAGTAAAAATATTTAATTATAATCCAGTTTATTTATGTGAAAAAAATAAAAATAAACAATATCCTCTCCTGCGAACCATGTAACCTTGCCGTGGTGGGGAGGCTTGCGTGTCCCAATGAAGCAGATAGCCGAGCCGCAGGTGCAACCATATCGGATGGGTATCCGTTGACAGACAAGACTAAGCAATGGTTCATCGAAAGTGGGGTAGCAGCCTTTCGGAAGTTGCAAGGGCGGCAGTCTAGATGATTGACTGATATGGCCTTGTAATAATACTCAACATGGCTTAGCTGTGTTGATACTGCTACACGGCTGAAAGCAACGGGAAAATACAACCGTAACTAACTCCCGAGGACATGCAGCTCTCTCTGTATGAATGATGTACTGATGATGGCTTCCTCCCAGGTAAAATATTCTGGAGGTAAACTAGTCCCCCATTCGGATCTCTGGGTGGGGACTACATGAGAGGGAGCAATCACCATGAAGATGGATACTGACATTTTGCGAGTCGGAGCGTGGAATGTTAGAAGTTTGAACCGTTGTGGTAGGTTAGAGAATCTGAAAAGGAAGATTGATAGACTAAAGTTAGATGTAGTTGGTATAAGCGAAGTACGTTGGCAGGAAGAACAGGATTTTTGGTCAGGCGACTACCATATTATCAACAAAAAATCAAACAGTGGAAATGCAGGAGTTGGTTTAATAATGAATAAGAAAATAGGGCAGCGGGTAAGCTACTACAACCAGCATAGTGAAAGAATTATTGTCGTCAAGATAGACATCAAACCAATGCCCACCACAATAGCGCAGGTCTATATGCCTACTAGTTCAGCAGATGATGAGGAAATCGAAAGAATATACGAATAGATAGAAGATTTAATACAATATGTAAAAGGTGACGAGAATCTAATTGTGATGGGAGACTGGAATGCAGTGGTAGGCCAGGGAAGAGATGGTATTACAGTAGGAAAATTCGGATTGGGACAAAGGAATGAATTAGGAAGTCGGCTGGTTGAATTCTGCACTGATCATAATTTAGTCCTTGCCAATGCCTGGTTCAAACACCACAAACGACGGCTGTATACATGGATGAGACCTGGAAACACTGGAAGGAATCAAATAGACTTCATTATGATTAGGCAGAGATTCAGAAACCAGGTGTTGGATTGCAAAACTTTCTCATGAGCAGACGTGGACTCTGACCACAACTTGTTGGTCATAAAATGCCATCTGAAGTTGAAGAAATTGAAGAAAGGAAAGAATGCAAGGAGATGGGATCTAGACAAGTTGAAGGAAAAAAGTGTGAGGGATTGTTTCAAGCAACATGTTGCACAAGGGCTAAATGAAAAGGCTGAAGGAAACACAATAGAGGAAGAGTGGATAGTCATGAAAAATGAAGTCAGTAGGGCTGCTGAAGAAATGTTAGGAAGGAAGAAAAGATCAGCTAAAAATCAGTGGATAACTCAGGAGATACTAGACCTGATTGATGAACGACGAAAATACAAGAATGCTAGAAATGAAGAGGGCAGAAAAGAATACAGGCGATTAAAGAATGAAGTGAATAGAAAGTGCAAGGTAGCTAAGGAAGTATGGCTGAAGGAGAAGTGCAAGGATGTTGAAAGTTGTATGGCCCTGGGAAAAACAGATACTACATACAGGAAAATCAAGGAAACCATTGGAGAAAGGAAATCTAGGTGTATGAATATTAAGAGGTCAGATGGAAAGCCACTTCTAGGGAAAGAATACAAAGCCAAAAGATGGCAGGAACATATCCAACGGCTGTATCAAGGTAAAGATGTAGATAATTTGGTTCTGGAACAAGAAGAGGCTGTTGATGCTGAGGAAATGAGATACTAAATTTTGAGGTCAGAGTTTGACAGAGCTGTGAGTGACCTAAGTAGGAACAAGGCACCTGGAATTGATGACATTCCCTCTGAATTACTGACATTCCCTCTGAATTACTGACTGCCTTAGGAGAAACCAGCATGGCAAGGTTATTCCATTTGGTGTGTAAGATGTATGAGACAGGAGAAGTCCCATCCGATTTTTGACAGAATGTTGTTATACCTATTCCCAAGAAAGCCGGTGCTGACAGGTGTGAAAACTACCACACCATTAGTTTAGGATCTCATGCCTGCAAAATTTTAACACGTATTATTTACAGAAGACTGGAAAAGCAAGTTGAAACCGAGTTGGGAAAAGATCAATTTGGCTTCAGAAGAAATGTAGGAATACGTGAAGCAATCCTCACTTTACGTCTGATCTTAGAGGATCGAATCAAGAAGGACAAGCCCACTTACATGCCATTAGTAGATCTAGAAAAGGCATTCGATAATGTTGACTGAACCAAGCTATTTAAGATTCTGAAGGTGATTGGGATCAGACACCGAGATTGAAGAATCATCTACAATCTGTATAAAAATCAGTCTGCAGTGATAAGAATCGAGGGCTTTGAAAAAGAAGCAGCAATCCAGAAAGGAGTGAGGCAAGGCTGCAGTTTGTCCCCCCTCATTTTCAATTTTTACATAGAACAAGCAGTAGAGAAAATCAAGGAGGAATTTGGAAAGGGAATCACAATCCAAGGAGAGGAAATCAAAACCTTGAAATGTGAAATGTCGTATGGCTTTTAGTGCCGGGATATCCCAGGACGGGTACGGCTCGCCAGGTGCAGGTCTTTCTATTTGACTCCCGTAGGCGACCTGCGCGTCGTGATGATGAAGACAACACATACACCCAGCCCCCATGCCGTAGGAATTAACCAATTAAGGTTAAAATCCCCGACCCGGCCGGGAATCGAACCCGGGACCCTCTGAACCGAAGGCCAGTACGCTGACCGTTCAGCCAACGAGTCGGACTATCAAAACCTTGAGATTTGGCAATGGTATTGTTATTTTATCTGAGACTGCAGAAGATCTCGAGAAGATGCTGAATGGTATGGACGAAGTCTTGGGTAAGGAGTACAAGATGAAAATAAATTAGACCAAAACAAAAGTAATGGGGTGCAGTCGAACGAAGGCAGGTGATGCAGGAAATATTAGATTAGGAAATGAAGTCTTAAAGGAAGTAGATGAATATTGTTACTTGGGTAGTAAAATAACTAACGATGGCAGAAGTTAGGAGGACATAAAATGCAGACTAGCACAAGCAAGGAAGAGCTTTCTTAAGAAAAGAAATTTGCTCACTTCAAACATTGATATAGGAATTAGAAAGATGTTTTTGAAGACTTTTGTGTGGAGTGTGGCATTGTATGGAAGTGAAACATGGATGATAACTAGCTCAGAAAGAAAGAGAATAGAAGCTTTTGAAATGTGGTGTTACAGAAGAATGCTGAAGGTGAGATGGATAGATCGAATCACGAATGAAGAGATACTGGATCGAATTGGTGAGAGGAGATCGATTTGGCTAAATTTGACGAGAAGAAGAGATAGAATGATAGGACACATCTTAAGACACTCGGGACCTGTTCAGTTGGTTTTTGAAGGAAGTGTAGGTCGTAAGAACGGTAGGGGTAGACCAAGGTATGAATATGACAAGCAGATTAGATCAGATGTAGGATGCAATAGTTACGTAGAAATGAAAAGGTTAGCACAGGATAGGGTCGCATGGAGAGCTGCATCACACCAGTCTATGGACTGATGACTCAAACAACAACATAAACAATATGCAGTACTCACAAATGCAATTTATGCTATGCCTCACGGACTGCTGAAGAATTACAATACTCAATGAGGTTCATTCTCTAGTTGTCCATTACAAATGTCTTGACGATTATTGCAAAACACTGACTTATACTTATGAGTGCTCCAAGTCACAAGATGTCAGTCTGGCAAATTTATAGCAGGGCACATCGCTCACATTGCTATCCTCTTCTTGATCCACATTTGGAATTGTGCACATAATTTGAAACCAGCTATTGTTTTCAAACACACGTCTAAATTTACTTTGTAGCATTTGTACTCTAGATACACTAAGACTGTTAAGTTTTCTTTCGGCATCATGAACATACTGAACTGCTTCTGACAGAAGGATCCCTCCCTTTTCAAGGGTGTCAATTGTACTGCTAAGGAAACACAAGTTAGCAGATATTTATGCCTAGTCTATTTTTAACACTGTGTCGCTTAATATTTCCTGAAGTATTCCAATTGAAGTTGCATCTTCTTTGTCCAGTACATGAACTAATGAGGAGAAACCATCACAATTTTCTGCATAATACTGGACTGCAGCGAGCCAAGTTCCTACCGCATTATTAATGTGATGGGCAGGAGTCGTACATTGTAAATTTTAGTCCTGAATATGTGAATTCTTCTCAGTGACTTAATGAACAACTTTTCCCATTAGAAATCAATTTATCCACATTAGGATATATTGCTCTAATTTCTTCACATAGTCTGTGTAAACCATGTGCAATGCCTGTAACATAGATCATTTTAGGCTGAGAACAAGACCTCCTGCTGCCTTCTTCAAATACGCTGCAGTATCTGTCAATAACAGTAAAACATTGTCAAACTTCACACCACCTGGTCGCAAAATTTGCATTGCTTATATTAATGGCTTGTTAGCAGAAAAGATTTTTTCAAAATCACTTCATTGTTTTTTTAAATAGCCCGATAATGACATTCCCAGCTTTCCTGCCAGTAGAGTCTGAAGTTTCGTCTGATGTAACCCAGATTTTCTCATTTTCACACACTGAACGAATTTTCTGTACAGTTTGTTGGTAACACTTTGAGTGATATTTTTTCCTCAATGTTGACTCTTCAGGAGTGTAAAGATTTGAATATTTGGAGATAAAGTTCCTAAAAAATGGATTATTTACCTTAGAAACAGGTATGTCGGATGACACAAATGCCATACATAAATCTTCACAATAAACTGAGAACCTGGAATTGCATCACTAATTAGATGTTCTCCCTTCATCAGGCATGGAACTGCAGCAATATGTTTCTTGTCTTCCAGTTGTTGTGTAACTTGAGATCACTGTTCAACCTTTATTTCTTTCCTACATGGTTGGCAAAACAGGACACGTTCATCTAAACTATACTCATATTCATAAAAAACAGAACACCTTGAAAGACTAGAGATAGGACATGTTCATTAATATGTTCTGCAGAAACGATTAGCATTTCAGTCACCTAGGTTCAGCATGTGTCCTGTTGCCTAGTAGGCACTGAGTCCTCCATGAGAACTGATAACTTGTTCCATGCGTGATGGCATTGATGCATATAAGGCGCGAATGGCGTAATGGAGTATAGACATCAATGCTGCATTCACCTGGTTCTACAGTATCTTTGGTGGTTGGCACTGGCTCACAGCGCCACACCAGTCGTTTCACCATATCCCACACATTTTCGACTGGTGACAAGTCTGGTGATCAGGTGGGCCAGGGCAACAGTCTGGCATCCTATGACAACAAGAAGGCACGTGTTCGTGTAGCAACATGTGGTCGCACATTGTCCTGCTAAAATACGGTGTCTGGGGTGTCGTGCAGAAAGGGTATGGCTACGGGTCGCAGGATGTCATTCACGTAGGTCAAACTGGTCACACTGCCCTGGACATAAACTAACTATGATTTGTCGTCATACCAACCGCACCCCACACCATAAAGAACTTGAGTTGGCGCTGTACGTCTTGTGCGAATGCAGTCAATGTGATGACTCCCTGCCTACCTGCGGCAAACCAAAATGCAGCCATCATTTTCAAACAAACGGAATCTGGATTCGTCCAAAAACACTATCTTCTCCCATTCCTTTCCCCAGTGACGTTGTTCCATGCACCATTGCAGTCTAGCATGTTTATCCACATTAGTCAAAGATAGGCGGAGAAGTGGACGACGTGCTGGTAACCCAGACCGTAATAAACGGCGACGGACTGTCACTCCTGATAGTGTACCATGTGTTACATTGTTCCACTATTGCGCCAGAGCCGAGGAGGATGCAGATCTGTCCTGCAATGCCATTCGGATGAGGTGTAGATCTTCCCGGGGGGGGGGGGGGTCTGGGAGGTGCGACCAGACCCATCTTGTCGTGTTCTACGGCCTTCTGTGAACCATTCTGTACACACCCATTGCACTGCCGACACACTTCGTCCCACACGAGCTGCAATTTCCCTGATGGATGCACCACGTTCTCTCATGCCAATAGTGCGTCCTCTTTCAAACGCACTCATTTGATGGTACAGTTCTCGCATATGTCTGCGAGGCATCTTGTACGTCTGCTCAAGTTGCACTGATCCGTTACCTTTGGTTTATAGCGACAACGAGAGCCGCAGGCACATTTTACCAGTTGGTAGTGGTGCGCCGAGATATCTATGTGGACCTTGAACCTGAGGGCCGATGTGGTTCAAATGCTAACAATTTCTTCAGAACATACTAATGCACATGTCCTGTGAATATGAACTTCCTATCTCTAGTCTTTCAAGGTGTTCTGGTTTTTATGAACATGAGTATAAAATTTTCCTTAAATTCTGCAATATACTGCTGCAGACAATAATTTGTAGTTGCTTTTACTTTAGACACTGTAGTTGCCTTGCACTTCACAGCACCAGAAATTAACTACATGTAAGTGAAACTGATCTGGTCTCATGCAGTTGGGAGGAAGGTCAGACACATAGTGCAATATGGCTATGGACAAGGTAATCCCCAGCTTCTATGGTGAATGCAACCAATAACATAACAAACACACACTTGGATGCTGGCATGCTGATATGCTGAAATAGAATAACATATACACTGCATTTAGGGCAGCAGATGTTTGTACTAAGATTAAACAGCTCACAGGTTCTTCCCCATTTAAGTAAGAGAAAACAGAATTTTACTGAAAAAAATGTTTAAAGTATGTATTTACATACAAAAATATTTACCAACCTAAAAGTCCGAGCCCTGCTCATTATGCCTGCTTTTTCCAGAGAGATTCATCATCATACCTACTCTCCTCTTATACATTACCGGTACCCAGGGGCGGCCGTACCTTATGTGCTGAAGTGCTGCAGCACATTGCCTATTTGAAAAATAAATTACCTACTTTAAAAATATTATCTACAATCAAATACAGTGCATTGAAAAAGACGTCAGCCAAAGAATAGGAAATGATTCAACTCCCCTCACAACCAGGTAACTAGTTGCGCGCTCCATGCCGGGTGGCTGTGCGATCACAGCTCAGCGAGAATCTCTAAGCTTTTAGCCAGAAACCAGGAACTCTGCCTTTTGCGCATGCGTGTCCAACTTTTCCGATAGGCTGTGGAAACAACAGCCAAGACATCACTTCACAGCAATTCTTCCTTCGACCACAGAGAGGCAGCACTTGCATTACAACCAAAATGAGGACATGGCAGGTGGCACCCTCTTGACTCAGCGGTAGTATTTAAGAAGAGATCACTCAAAGCAAACGGGAAAACAAAATACTGTAGAGCTGTTCCCGCCTGGTCTTTTAATACCAAAGAGGATAGAATACTACGCCTTTGCCTACTCCATAACCACATTTGTAAATCGATGAATTATAAAATTTGTACTTTTTATGTTGTCAAAATAAGGAAATGATATTGTGATTTTCTTTAATTAAAAATGTCTAGTTTATAAATATCACTATAAAAGCATAACATGTAATTCTGCATTACGATGTTGATGGTTTTATTTCAATGATGTTGGTAACATTTGGAAGTTCTGTTTTTGTGTGCTTACTCCAAGTGTTTGAGTTTGTGAATATTTTGCCATTGCAGGTGTTATTGTGTGTTTAATTATATATAGTTTTTATGAGGGCCTGCCCCATGGTGTAGGGATAGCGTGCCTGCCTCTTACCCGGAGGCCCCGGGTTCGATTCCCGGCCAGGTCAGGGATTTTTACCTGGACCTGAGGGCTGGTTTGAGGTCCACTCAGCCTACGTGATAAGAATTGAGGAGCTATCTGACGGTGAGATAGCAGCCCCGGTCTAGAAAGCCAAGAATAACGGCTGAGAGGATTCGTCGTGCTGACCACACGACACCTCGTAATCTGCAGGCCCTTGGGCTGAGCAGTGGTCGCTTGGTAGGCCAAGGCCCTTCAAGGGCTGTAGTGCCATGGGGGGGAGGGGGTTATGAGGAATGTGTATATATGTTTGGGTTGTTTGCGTGTTTGTTCAGCGTGGAAAACTCAGTGGAGAGCCTCTTGAAAAACACATACCGGTATGTTTCTAAATATTTTTTGGAGGGGGGATGGGTTACAGCACACAACTGATTTTCTGCACCAGCCGCCACTGCCGGTACCTTCACCGAATCTCTGTCTTCTTTTGTCAGCAAAGTGCCATCAGATTCAGTTAAACAAAATCTGCAATTATCAGTAAATATTGCTTATACCGGTGTGAAGTTGCTGTAGGCAAAGGTCTCCAATAAACAAAAAACAAAATCTATGGCATTTCCCAGGGCGTCGATGTACTTGAGCAGGTCTAGACTGTTAATTAAACTCTCACAGATAATTGCAGTGTTCACCTCTGTAGCGTGGTCAGTAGAATCAATCAATCAATCAATCAATCAATCAATCAATCAATCAATCATCTGTATTTAGGACTGTCACCCAGGTGGCAGATTCCCCCTTGCTGACATCCTCAGAGGCTTGAGTTAAATTCCCAACTCTGCGAGAGATTTTAAGATAGGCTGGGCGGCTGATATGTGGTTCAAAAGGTACATGCAGCTCATCTCCTATGGAAGTGTACCTGAAAAAAAGCTACACCATCTTGGGGAATGCATGAGCAAAAATTTACTTACTTAATTGTACATAATATACATCAGAGACTGTCCTAAGGTCAAGTCTTTTACTTCTTGTAGCACTAACGGTCTGATATAGTGCTTACTTCACAATAAAATCTGACCTATCATGCAGTAGTTTTTCATTTGCAACATTGTCCACATTGTCTGATATAAGGTCGTGTCCTCAGTAATGTTACGGCCTCTCTATTTCATCAAGATTTTTTCTTCTTACCGTCTGCCATCCGTCGCATTCTACTGCTGCCATATTCTCTCCATCTGCTTGCTCACCCAGCTGTTCACAAACTGGCCTGTTCCACTCCACCGCTACTGCTCCGCTGTGACATCACGCTACGTATTTTTCTTCGAGTAATATATATAAGCGTGCTATTACTTTGTTTCTCCGGTCAGACATCGAGTGAAAACATCCCTGAGTGGAGAGAGCAGAATATTTCGCAGGCGGCTGGCCCATTGCGATGTTTTACATTTTTATTCTGTGAAAAGCTGCATTGAAAGTCTTCAGACTGGGTGAGCAAATGTTATAACTTTTTCATCCTTCGTGTTTTCCATCAAGACTTGAACAATGAACGATTGATTATTCTGTGCCTTTATGGCTTTCATTCTAACAGAGTCCTTCAGACTGATATCTTAATTAATCTTCTACTTTACATGATAAACTGCATCTGGACAAATGTTAGAAGTGTTGCCACTTCCTGAACTTTTCTTGAGACCGGAGCGCTCGCTCACACTGCCAACTTATAAAGTTTAAGCAGCCTGGAAAAATCCCCCTCCCTTTCCTTCCCTTCTCAGTGTGTCTCCTTTTTTTTTTTTTTTTTTCCCCACAGTATTTAGTCGTATATTTCTGTCTTGTAACGTGCTCTAACTCTCTTACCCCCTTTTGGGTTTGATATTTGATTGTAAGTGTGGCCTTTCATCACTATTGTCAAATTGTATTAATACCTCCCCCTTCTTTCTTAATCAGTGTCTTTTTTTTTTTATATTTAAATAAAATATATACTAATTGTGGTTTTCTGCCAAGTACGGGGCTTGGGCTTTTGCAGAAACTTACTGGTGTTATTTGCAAGAATTTTTTTAAATCAAGATCTGTCTCGATTGCATTTTGTTGTTAAAAGGGCCGAGCCCTTATTAAAATCTTTGTGATTCCTATTCTTGGATTGTTGCACTTTGCCTGTTCTAGTTATTTATGGTTGAAATATAACTTGTTTAAATTGATTCCCTTTTCTTTAATATTGTTTGTTGTATGCTCCCTCCCCTTTGTTCTCTTCTTTTTTTTTTTTTTTTTTTGACTCTGCACTTACCACGGACAGCCCTCTTGGTCGGCCCGCCGAAAGTTCCACTGACTCTGCTGATTGATAAATGTCATGTTTAACACACCAGTTTTTGTGTGGCCGTAACCTAACAAGATTTATGGTTTGGGGTATCAAACATATGCCCTTCCGTGGTCTGACAAGTTCCCACCAGTGAAATGGTAGCTGCCTGCCTTAGGCGCTGAGCAGCTCAAAATGTATACTGTTTGATGATCCTTTGTGTCGTGGGTCGATCATTTTTCATTACCTGTGCTGTGATTTACATCGTTTTCATCATTCCTATGAATATATCATTTATTGATACCACATACTATTTCTTTTTGCCACAGTAATTATGTCAGAGCCTGCAGATGATGGACTGACACCAACTGAGGACAATGGACACACGTCACATCATTCTGCTTTCTTGAAGTAGAGAAACATCTACACAGTAACCTCATACTGACTGTTCTGCATACTAATGACACAAATCAAATCCACCAATAAGGAAAGAGAAAACATTGGTCAACAATGACACATATACAGTACGTAGTGCACAGAGTCAACACGAAGTAATACAGAGGTTTATTATATTATCAACAACTATTGTGCATAGTAATCCTCAAAATCCAACAGTAGGAAGTGTTGAACATTTCTTTCCATAATCTTTCCTTGCTTACAACCTAAGCTCATTTTTGGATGTTACACAGGATGTAGAGTTACTGTGATGTAAAACTAAAAATATAACAAAACTGATAAGTAATACAGAAATTAAATATTGATAAATAAAGCTAGAAAACATTAAAAATGTAAAGCCATACATTTTCTCAAAAATCAGAATCAAAATTTATGTCCAAAAGTCCAAACTTACCAGTCTTCTTTGATAATAGTCTCTTCGACTATCCTGCTGAAGGCAATGTTAAAAATGAAAGTACAGAAGGAAAGGCTGAGGATACTGGATGTTATGAAGGTTTTAATGGATCTTTCTCCAATTTTACTTCAGGTTTATAGACAATTTTAGCACAAATGCAAATATGGTATAAATTGTATTAATCAGTGAGAAATGTACAAATATTGTGTTAAATTTATGCTTCACCAAGGAAGTTTCTCTCCATCATATTGAAGAAAACACCCATTATCACTCTCACTCAGACTTAATAAAGTGTTAATTATAGAACTAACACTTTGTTCAACAGTAAGCGGAGCATTAGGTCCACCCATGTCCGTTTTAACCCATCCTGGGTGTAAACTAATGGCAAGAATCCCATCCTTCTTCAAGTCAACACTTAGTGAGCGTGAGATTGCATTTATTGCAGCCTGAAAATAATGATAAATAATTAAAATCAATATGTGGAAATTAAAAATTAAATAACATATATTTCACATAATTTTCATAACTGTGTTAAGTATATTCAACATGTACTGGGTAACAGTTTAATTGAATCAATGAACTAAAATCAAGCCTGCAAGAGGATATAGTTTATCTGAGGTTTGTTTTTCTTATAAGAACGTAATGTTTAAATTACAGAAGTACACATCAAAGAAAGAGAATAAAGTTTAATTTCCTCCCAGCTAACCTCCAAAGTCTCTCAAAAAATCTGAAGTTCCAATATGATCCTCTTCCTCCTTATCACCACCATTCAGTGGTTGATCTATATGGTGTTTGGAAATTCCCATTACATACTCCTAGGACCTGTAGAGGTGACCGAGTAGATAATATTATGAACAGGCACCGATGTCCAGAAATGCGCGGTTTCTGTGCTCCATGTGCAACAAGTTCAAATCAAGTGTATAAATGTCCCAGTTCTGCTGGGTAAAGTAATGATTACATATATGTATCAAGTTTACCTGCAACGGTATGCAGCCGGTTATGTCATTACAATACGATGATCACTTGACGTCATGATGTTTACCCTGCCTTTCATAATACTACTTCGAACCGTATGCCTCAATCACTTGCTATTGTATCTCCAATAAACATGGTTTGCCCACACATTTGCAGAATACACTGACACAATGTTAGTGTACGGCGAAGCTCAGGGTAACGGGAGAGCTGTTCGCCAGCTTTATCATTACCTACATCCTGTGCCTCCAATGCAAGAAGTGATAGCGACCCTGTTTTCAGTATTTTCTCAGTTTTCAGCAAAAAATTGGCTTAAGTTATTCTAGCTCTCATGTACCAAATTATTGTTGGTTAAACTGAAAAAGCCCCACTGTCGACAGCCCTGAAAATGGTTTTCCATGGTTTCCCATTTTCACACCAGGCAAATTCTGGGGCTGTACCTTAATTAAGGCCACGGCCGCTTCCTTCCCACTCCTAGCCCTTCCCTGTCCCATCGTCGCCATAAGACCTATCTGTGTCGGTGTGACGTAAAACAAAAAAAAACTGAAAATATAATAAATAATGAACAGCAAACAGGGAAAATATAAATAACTAAAGTACCATGAGGAATATTACATACTAAGGAAAATTAAATTGATTAATTAGAGGTTCATGAAACTAAGATAAATACATCAGGGCATGCGGAATTCAATGCGATGGCGGGTTGTCGCACGTATCACTGCTAATAATATACTATTTGTATACTATTTGCACTTCAACATTTTAGCATAATTTATTGTAATTACTTTAGGTACTTTCATCCTAATGTGTCCATTTATTGTACAGAACAACATTTCAACATCTGTAACATACCCAGAAACATAGCGGTTGGTCCAATTCAACTACTCATCACGGCACATATTATTATTGTTCATACAATTTTTATCATTAGTTTTATTCTATTCATTAACTGAATATGTACTGTTTTAGGATATTGTGACTAAAATGTATATTTATTTGATTATGGCTGATGAATACCCCAAGTAGGGTCAAAACTAGTTCCAAGCGACTTAATGTATTGAATAGGTGAAAATTTTTTTATAAGAATAAATTATATGTAAAAGGATCTATCCAATATGTACTTGTATGTATATTAAAATAATTGAAAATAGTCAGTTGTGGTAAAATTAATATTTTCTGATGTGTATGTTCATACAGAAACACTGCAATGTTTTAGTTTCATTATGAAATGTGCTTTAGATATTTAATACGTGCATATATTTACAAGTTCATTCGTTAAGTCAGTCTATAAATGGCAAGTTTCTCAAGATGACAGTGTATAAACAATCTCAAATCTTTTGTTTATTTGCAGCTCACTGACTCTGAAATCAAGAAGGGAGAACATAACCTCATTCGTGAAAAAAGCCTACCTTGCTTATTTCAGCAAATACAAATACAAATACACAAGACTACGTACAAAGGACAGGTCTCCACTGGTAAACACTGATCGATCACCATTATCCGTACATCTTTGTCCATGGACACTCAACGGCCTGAGCGAGGCAAATCGGCAGTTGATACTCTACCCCGTTTGAATGTCTCCACCCACCTTGCCACTGTTCTATAGGGCATGGCATGCACACCTAATGCTTCCCGCAGCTCTGCATGGCAATGGCATGCATTTCTGCCATGGAGAACTGCTATTGTAATATATGATCGTTGCTCCTGGTTGTTGACTTTCATTTTGTGACGACCGGGCGAGTTGGCCGTGCGCGTAGAGGCGCGCGGCTGTGAGCTTGCATCCGGGAGATAGTAGGTTCGAATCCCACTATCGGCAGCCCTGAAAATGGTTTTCCGTGGTTTCCCATTTTCACACCAGGCAAATGCTGGGGCTGTACCTTAATTAAGGCCACGGCCGCTTCCTTCCAACTCCTAGGCCTTTCCTCTCCCATCGTCGCCATAAGACCTATCTGTGTCGGTGCGACGTAAAGCCCCTAGCAAAAAAAAAAAAAAAAAAATTGTGACGCTCTCACTTACACACTGAACTTGGGGGCATGCTTAGACCCACACTGTTGTTTACATACACCATAAGTACATACCGTACGTTTCCAAATGCATATCTTAGATTTTTTGTGTTGTCTCCTGTTCGCGAGAAAAAAAATAGTTGCAATGACTTATGACTCGACCTATGTATAAATGCATATTTTGGGCATTTTTTGCCATAAGGTCATATTTTGAGCTATTTTAGTAGAAACGTCATATTTTGGTGGTGTGATGACAGCTGTAGGTGTGCAAAATCATCTTCAACTTACCGAATGCGAACTAGTGTTCACAAAACTGCTTCTCAGTATCATGCTGTTGATACAAGTGGAATACCCTTTGTATACAATGAAGGTCATAGACCTCACCCTAGCCAACCCACTGTTCTCGGCAACCCAGTCTCCCAGGAAGAGACAGAAATAATCCGGAAAATCCCGTCCCAGCAGTAAGCTAATTACTTCTTGTAACCGCTCACTTGTCTTCGTTCAGATATTAGAACCTCAACCTCCTTTCACTTACACAAGCGTCAGTTTACAGTCAATCGTATCCCAACACACATTCCAGTATGCCTAAGGAAAAGTCTTCTACTAGTGTTAAGTTACGAAACTTTAAGGAATTTGGAGAAGAATATTTCTGTAGAGACGGTTTAGTACAGGGTAAAACAAAAACTTCAAAATGTGCTTAATCGAAATGATGATTTTCACCATGTGTGCAAGATAAATGATGTTCTTAGAGGAGAAGGTACCAGTACACTTCAAGATGAGTGCATAATACTCGACAGCAGTGATTTAACATTATTTAAATATGTACCAATAAAGTCTTGTGACGTAGAAAGGAGCTTCTCTTCTTATTCTTACAAGAATGTGTTAAGTGATAATCGGAGGTCTTTCGCGCCTGATGCTTTGAAGATGAATATTGTCATACACTTCAATTTCACCCGCGGAGAAGAATGAAAGAGGTATGCGAGTTTGCACTATAGGCTCTGACGCCCTACCATAATGTACTGAAAGACATCTACTTAACTCTTTCCTGTGGGTTGCATAGTAAAGCGTACTGGAGTCGCACACTGTCTCCCGCGGGTTGCATAATAAAGCATACTAGACTTTCAAACTGACTTCCTCTGCCATCTGTCTGCTAAACATAAAATTTCTTGGAACCAGTGCATTTCCTATGCTTCCTAGATACAATTGGCATGCATGGAATCCTAAAATAAAGTGTTCTTTTATAATTTTCCTTAGATAGAACTGACAGCTGACTGAATGTAAACACATTGCAGCAGCATGGCTGCACATAACCAGTTGAGTGCAGAGGATATTTGTTACAAATTAGATTAATATGTTGACGAATGCAATGGATGAATTTGAGGTTGTAGGTATGATAATTAAAATGGTGTGGGAAGCAGATGGGACAGAAGATGAATCTGAGGGAAATCAAAATACGACACAGGACAGGAAATGTTCATTCAGGTACCGTCTCCTCCTAAAATATTAGGCCTACTTTGACAAAAACTAATTATCAGTTTTAATCCTCCAGTTAATTCTGTTTCAAACTAAGGGCCTCTGCATAGTTACATAATATTCCAACTAATGTCAATTTATCTTCCAATCCCATTCAGTGAAAAATAGTTTATAATTTGTATGTCAGAGGGGAGGTATGGTTTGCTATCTAAATATCCTCATCCAACGGATCCCAAAAATGAAATAAATTGGGGGATTCAGGGTGAATTCCTATGTTCACTGCATTACCAAGAAAACAAGAGCCCCACCAGGTCGAGCAATTCAGACTATAAGAACGAGCAATTTAACATTATGCACCATATTGGATGCTTCCTGATGTATCATTCCGAACAGGGCGGGGGGCGTTCTGCTTGTAATTAGGTGATATCATTGTATCGTTTTAGAATAACTATAGTGTATTTTTCATTGTTACAAAATTTGAAAGTGATATCTTAAGTGGTTTTTACAGAATACATTATTTAGTGAAGGTACTCCACAACTATACCATACAAGAAAATTATTACTCTAGGTTTGACCAGACAGTGAGTCAAAGATAGTCCATGGGAAAGTGTTAATTCATTTCTTGGTGCTCAATTTAAACTTTAACGCATCTGAATAATGTTAATGAAATCTTGGCTTTAAACGGTCCAAAATATATTTTTTAAATAGATTTATTTCTACTTTTCTTGCATTTCAAACCACCAAAGCAGGGTGCAAACATGTTTTGACTTTTAAAATGTTGTGTGATTTCTCATATTTCAAACCACCAATGCAGGGTGCAAACATGTTTTGACTTTTAAAATGTTGTGTGATCTGATAATCTTAGCGAATTTAGTATTCTATAGATATGTATTCACAAAAGTTTGATAAGTGAATCAAGGATAATAGACTGTGAATAATTGCTGCACATGTATATTCAGAAAACTAATATTAAAGTAAGAATAAAGATGCTTTGCACACGAGAATAAGAAACGTCAATTTAAGGTTATTAAAATTTATTAGTCAACCTATTCAATACAACTGAAATTTGCAAAATTAGGACTTACATCCTATTAAACTAAGATTTAAAGGGACATGTTTCGCCCTTTAAAAGGGCATCATCAGCCTTTTTACACTCGTGCTAAAGATAAAAATCAGGATCCTGATTGTTGATATAAGAAAAAAGATATAAAATGAGAATAAAAAATTAGAATGAATATGATACAATATATGCAATCATGAGTTCTTAAATGACAATTGACAATTAAAACATCATTTAAAATGTTTGCGATGAAATGGGAGTTGGTACAATAATTACATCAGCAATCTTAAAATGATCTTATAAAACTGAACAAACTAGGCCTTAACCAAATAAATAATAAGAAAATCTATGGCTAAAGTTGCCGTATCAAAGTTCGTGAAATTCGGCTGGAAGCAACCTGATTTTAAATGTAGAGCAAAAGGTTAATAGAATCCAATAGCCACTCAAGACAACATAAAACCTCTCTCGTTGAAAAGTCGTAATGAAACTGTAGTATGGCACATGTAGATTATAAAGTTATGTCCAATCAATCCATTAGTTTCATATTTTACTAAGTGAGATCGCGGTCTTAGTATTTTTATTGAAGGAGCTATGAGAAGTTCACTAATAAGTGCCACTGTACAGATTTCGTCAGCTCGTATACCGATGGTTAAATGGGAATATTCTTACGTCTTGGCTGCAGTTTTGAATGTAGACTGACTATTGAAGAAATATAGTGCAGAATCTGTAATGAAAAGGAGAATAAAAAGGTAAGAAGTTTAGATGAAAAACGGTTAAATTAGGGGAATTAATATAAATTCAATTACTTACGTTCTCGATTTTTGCGGTATGAACTAGTTGCCTGTATGGTCTCGGAACGAGTGAGGTTTGAATGCCGTGTGTTGTATCTGTGTGGAACTGAGGGAGGGGGGTGTGATAGATGAACGGAAATAGGCGGAGCTTTGAGCTTGCGCGCTATTGGCTGTTGAAGATGTGGAGTTAAGGAAGAGAAGTGTAATGGAGAAGAAGAGGTGGACAGAGGGTTAAACCTATATGCCGTTGGCTGTGGAATATTGGCAGGGGCGGGGACAGGGGGAGTTACTTTTAAGGGGAGGTTGGAATCTTTATTGGAAGTTAGTTTAAGGTTTTTAAGGATTTTATTTAAATTTGGATTAAAATATTGTAATAAATTGGGTAAAGTCTCGTATAGGGGATTTTTTATTTCGACGGGATCATTGAGATTTAGGTCTTTGTTGTAATGTTGATCCAGATATATGTAAATGTTTTCTAATTCGTTCATTAATTTTCCTTTGTCTACTATTTTAATGATTGTTAGGTCCTGTTCGATGGTTGTGAAATGATGACCTGTATCTTTCATATGTGAGCTCATGGCTGAAAATTTGTTATGTCTATTGGCATTATAGTGTTCCTGATATCTAGTAAGGAAGCTCCGGCCTGTTTGCCCAATGTATGATTTTTCACATTGCGTGCATTTGAGCCTCTATATGCTGAGTTTGAGTAAATACTATTGTTCATGTTGAGTGTATTGTGGTTGAAAAACAGGCTGCGATTGGTGTTTGTCGTTTTAAAGGCAATGTTAATGTTTTGTTTTTTCAGAGGGTCGTTGCTTGGTAAATGCCTGGATTATTGTGTGTAAAGGTGACGAACTTAGATTTTTTAGGTTTTTCAGGGACGAGGTTTGTTGCTAGTTTATATTTGATTTTATTAATTATTCGGTTGATTATTTCTATTTTAAAGCCATTGAATTTTGCTAAGTTTTTAATATAATGAATTTCTGTTTTTAGATTCTTAGGTGATAATGGGATTTTTAAAGCTCTGTAAATTAAAGTACAGAAAGTAACTTGTTTGTGGGAGTTGGGGTGTATAGATGAATTTTTGATTGTTATTGGAGTGTGGGTGGGTTTTCTGTAAATTTGGAAATCAAATGTGTTCTTGTCGCGTGTTATAGTTAAGTCTAAAAAGTTAATGGATCTGTTGATCTCGTCCTCCTTAGTAAACTTGATATTTTGATCAAGGGTGTTTAGAAAATCTAAAATATCGTTGCTTTTGTTGAGATTACTGTCAATTATTGCAAATGTGTCGTCAACGTATCTGAGCCACAGGCTGAGTCCTTTTATTTTTGAAGTTATTTTATGGTGTTCTAACGAGTCCATGTATATGTCTGCCAAGATGCCTGATAACGGATCTTCCATTGCCAGGCCGTCTTGGTGGTAGATTTTGCCATTGAAAGTGAAATAGTTGTTTTTTAGTACGAAGTTTATAATATTGATGAATTCGTCTATTTCGGGGGTGCTGAGATTGCTGTGTTTGGATAGGTTGTCCTTGATAATGTTTACTGTTTGTTTTGTTGGCACATTAGAATACATATTCGTGATATCGTAGGAGCACATGACGTGGTTAGGTAGTAAGTTGAATTTCTTTAAAAGATCGCAAAAATCAACCGAGTTCTTTAGAGGGGATTTGTTGTTGAAAGTGTAGTAGTGTCTTTTAAGGAAATGGTGGATGTATTTTGAGGTCTTGTAAGTTGGGCTTTTTCTGCAATTAATTATGGGACGCATGGGTGTATCTTTTTTGTGTAGTTTGGGTAATGCTCTGGCTGTGGGAATATTGGGATTCATGGTGAATAGTTTTTGTTGCTCTTGTTCATTAAGTAAAAAAGTTGAATTCTTTATCAGTGTTTTTAAATTTCGCTGGATTCTGATGGTAGGATCTTTATTAACTATTGAAAAAGTCCCATCTGCAAAAAAGTTTTCTGTTTTTGTAATGTATTCATTCTTATCTAATAATACGGTAGTCCCTCCTTTGTCCGCTTTAGTTACTATGATATTGTTGTCGTTGATCTTCGTTTTTAAACTTTTTATTACGTTTGTATGATTGGAGTCGGAAGTTTTAATTAATTCTTTGGTGACTGTTGGTAGTTTCTTTTTTATTTCGTATCTGGTGTCGTTCTGCAAGTCTGAAGGGAGATTGGTAATGTTAGATTCGATCTCTGCTACAGTGTTGATTATGTCATTTTCTTTTTGTATGCTTGGCCAATTATGTTTTAGACCTTTGCTTAGTAGGTCGATTTCCTGTTCTGAAAAGTTTGCTTTGTCGTGTTAACTATGACTGGTGAGTTGTTGAAGAGTGAATTGTTTTTTATTATTTCTACGTTCCTATTGGATGATTTTAATTGAGTCTCCTTTAAGTGTGCAAGCTTTTTGTCCAAAGTATGTTTTCTGCTTAGGATATTGTTTAATTTATAATCTACATGTAGCTGAAATGAGCTCCATTCTATTTTGGATACGTATTGAGATATTGCCAAATGTGTTCTGTATAACTGTAAATTTAAAAGCATTTTATTTTTGTGGGATGTTTTGATTTCGTGCTTGAGCCAAATTTCATTAATTCCGTACAGCGGCACTTATTAGTGAACTTCTCATAGCTCCTTCAATAAAAATACTGAGACCGCGATCTCACTTCGTAAAATATGAAACTAATGGATTGATTGGACATAACTTTGTAATCTACATGTGCCATACTATAGTTTCATTACGACTTTTCAACGAGAGAGGTTTTATGTTGTCTTGAGTGGCTATTGGATTCTATTAACCTTTTGCTCTACATTTAAAATCAGGTTGTTTCCAGCCGAATTTCACGAACTTTGATACGGCAACTTTAGCCATAGACTTTCTTATTATTTATTTGGTTAAGGCCTAGTTTGTTCAGTTTTATAAGATCATTTTAAGATTGCTGATGTAATTATTGTACCAACTCCTATTTCATCGCAAACATTTTAAATGATGTTTTAATTGTCAATTGTCATTTAAGAACTCATGATTGCATATATTGTATAATATTCACTCTAATTTTTTATTCTCATTTTATATCTTTTTTCTTATATCGACAATCAGGATCCTGATTTTTATCTTTAGCACAAGTGTAAAAAGGCTGATGATGCCCTTTTAAAGGGCGAAACATGTCTCTTTAAATCTTAGTTTAATAGGATGTAAGTCCTAATTTTGCAAATTTCATTTGTATTGAATAGGTTGACTAATAAATTTTAATAATCTTAAATTGATGTACATTTTCAATACGGACCAAATATGAAGTTTATAACATGTAATGTTAAAGCCAACCAGGCTAATTATAACTTGAACAAGTACCTCAACCTAAAGGTAAAAATCTGTAAAATACGTAAAGACATGGCTTATTTAAAAGAATGTCTAAAACTAAAGCTGGTTCCAAGATTTTTGAGACGTATTCAGAGAAAAGACGTAACCACATCCAGTTTAACCAAAACTCAAAATAGAACTAATGAAATTTGGCTCAAGCACGAAATCAAAACATCCCACAAAAAGAAAATGCTTTTAAATTTACAGTTATACAGAACACATTTGGCAATATCTCAATACGTATCCAAAATAGAATGGAGCTCATTTCAGCTACATGTAGATTATAAATTAAACAATATCCTAAGCAGAAAACAAAAAACTTTGGACACAAAGTTTGCACACTTAAAGGAGACTCAATTAAAATCATCCAATAGGAACGTAGAAATAATAAAAAACAATTCACTCTTCAACAACTCACCAGTCATAGTTAACACGACAAAGACAAACTTTTCAGAACAGGAAATCGACCTACTAAGCAAAGGTCTAAAACATAACTGGCCAAGCATACAAAAAGAAAATGACATAATCAACACTGTAGCAGAGATCGAATCTAACATTACCAATCTCCCTTCAGACTTGCAGAACGACACCAGATACGAAATAAAAAAAAAGAAACTACCAACAGTCACCAAAGAATTAATTAAAACTTCCGACTCCAATCATACAAACGTAATAAAAAGTTTAAAAACGAAGATCAACGACAACAATATCATAGTAACTAAAGCGGACAAAGGAGGGACTACCGTATTATTAGATAAGAATGAATACATTACAAAAACAGAAAACTTTTTTGCAGATGGGACTTTTTCAATAGTTAATAAAGATCCTACCATCAGAATCCAGCGAAATTTAAAAACACTGATAAAGAATTCAACTTTTTTACTTAATGAACAAGAGCAACAAAAACTATTCACCATGAATCCCAATATTCCCACAGCCAGAGCATTACCCAAACTACACAAAAAAGATACACCCATGCGTCCCATAATTAATTGCAGAAAAAGCCCAACTTACAAGACCTCAAAATACATCCACCATTTCCTTAAAAGACACTACTACACTTTCAACAACAAATCCCCTCTAAAGAACTCGGTTGATTTTTGCGATCTTTTAAAGAAATTCAACTTACTACCTAACCACGTCATGTGCTCCTACGATATCACGAATATGTATTCTAACGTGCCAACAAAACAAACAGTAAACATTATCAAGGACAACCTATCCAAACACAGCAATCTCAGCACCCCTGAAATAGACGAATTCATCAATATTTTAAACTTCGTACTAAAAAACAACTATTTCACTTTCAATGGCAAAATCTACCAAAAAGACGGCCTGGCAATGGGAGATCCCTTATCAGGCATCTTGGCAGACATATACATGGACTCGTTAGAACACCATAAAATAACTTCAAAAATAAAAGGACTCAGCCTGTGGCTCAGATACGTTGACGACACATTTGCAATAATTGACAGTAATCTCAACAATAGCAACGATATTTTAGATTTTCTAAACACCCTTGATCAAAATATCAAGTTCACTAAGGAGGACGAGATCAACAGATCCATTAACTTTTTAGACTTAACTATAACACGCGACAAGAACACATTTGATTTCCAAATTTACAGAAAACCCACCCACACTCCAATAACAATCAAAAATTCATCTATACACCCCAACTCCCACAAACAAGCTACTTTCTATACTTTAATTTACAGAGCTTTAAAAATCCCATTATCACCTAAGAATCTAAAAACAGAAATTCATTATATTAAAAGCTTAACAAAATTCAAATGGCTTTAAAATAGAAATATACCGAGCTCAATAGCTGCAGTCGCTTAAGTGCGGCCAGTATCCAGTATTCGGGAGATCGTGGGTTCGAACCCCACTGTCGGCAGCCCTGAAGATGGTTTTCCGTGGTTTCCCATTTTCACACCAGGCAAATGCTGGGGCTGTACCTTAATTAAGGCCACGGCCGCTTCCTTCCCACTCCTAGCCCCTTCCTGCTTCATCGTCGCCATAAGACCTATCCGTGTCAGTGCGACGTAAAGCAAATAACAAAAAAAATAAAATAATAATAATTGAAATAATCAACCGAATAATTAATAAAATCAAATATAAACTAGCAACAAACCTCGTCCCTGAAAAACCTAAAAAATCTAAGTTCGCCACCTTTACATACAATAATCCAGGCATGTACCAAGCAACAAACCCTCTGAAAAAACAGAACATTAACATTGCCTTTAAAACGACAAACACCTATCGCAGCCTGTTTTTCAACCACAATACACTCAACATGAACAATAGTATTTACTCAAACTCAGGCATATAGAGGCTCAAATGCACGCAATGTGAAAAATCATACATTGGGCAAACAGGCCGGAGCTTCCTTACTAGATATCAGGAACACTATAATGCCAATAGACATAACAAATTTTCAGCCATGAGCTCACATATGAAAGATACAGGTCATCATTTCACAACCATCGAACAGGACCTAACAATCATTAAAATAGTAGACAAAGGAAAATTAATGAACGAATTAGAAAACATTTACATATATCTGGATCAACATTACAACAAAGACCTAAATCTCAATGATCCCGTCGAAATAAAAAATCCCCTATACGAGACTTTACCCAGTTTAATACAATCTTTAAATCCAAATTTAAATAAAATCCTTAAAAACCTTAAACTAACTTCCAATAAAGATTCCAACCTCCCCTTAAAAGTAACTCCCCCTGTCCCCGCCCCTGTCAATATTCCACAGCCAACGGCATATAGGTTTAACCCTCCGTCCACCTCCTCTTCTCCATTACACTTCTCTTCCTTAACTCCACATCTTCAACAGCCAATAGCGCGCAAGCTGAACGCTCCGCCTATTTCCATTCATCCATCACACCCCCCTCCCTCAGTTCCACACAAATACAACACACGCCATTCAAACCTCACTCGTTCCGAGACCATACAGGCAACTAGTTCATACCGCAAAAATTGAGAACGTAAGTAACTGAATTTATATTAATTCCCCTAATTTAACTGTTTTTCCTCTAAACTTCTTACCTTTTTATTCTCCTTTTCATTACAGATTCTGCGCTATATTTCTTCAATAGTCAATCTACATTCAAAACTACAGCCAACACGTAAGAATGTTCCCATTTAACCATCGGTATACGAGCTGACAAAATCTGTACAGCGGCACTTATTAGTGAACTTCTCATAGCTCCTTCAATAAAAATACTGAGACCGCGATCTCGCTTCGTAAAATATGAAACTAATGGATTGATTGGACATAACTTTATAATCTACATGTGCCATACTACAGTCTCATTACGACTTTTCAACAAGAGAGGTTTTATGTTGTCTTGAGTGGCTATTGGATTCTATTAACCTTTTGCTCTACATTTAAAATCAGGTTGCTTCCAGCCGAATTTCACGAACTTTGATACGGCAACTTTAGCCATAGATTTTCTTATTATTTATTTGGTTAAGGCCTAGTTTGTTCAGTTTTATAAGATCATTTTAAGATTGCTGATGTAATTATTGTACCAACTCCCATTTCATCGCAAACATTTTAAATGATGTTTTAATTGTCAATTGTCATTTAAGAACTCATGATTGCATATATTGTATAATATTCATTCTAATTTTTTATTCTCATTTTATATCTTTTTTCTTATATCGACAATCAGGATCCTGATTTTTATCTTTAGCACGAGTGTAAAAAGGCTGATGATGCCCTTTTAAAGGGCGAAACATGTCTCTTTAAATCTTAGTTTAATAGGATGTAAGTCCTAATTTTGCAAATTTCATTTGTATTGAATAGGTTGACTAATAAATTTTAATAATCTTAAATTGATGTACATTTTCAATACGGACCAAATATGAAGTTTATAACATGTAATAAGAAACGTGTCAAAGATGTCACAGAATGAGAACTAGAAATCAAAGTAAAGGTAGATTCTGAAATCTGTGATGGCTGTATCTATGGCAAACATCACAGATTTAAGTTTGGAAGAAGGGATAGAGCTACTGCATCTGCTGAAGTTATCCATGCTGATGTATATGGTCCATTCAAAGCATCAAGTTCTTATTACTTATGTTCCCCTATTATTCAAAAATGATTTTACGAGAGTTTGTTACATTTTTTATTTGAAGTCTATGATAAATTTTTACTAATGCTAAAAGAATGGGTTTGACCGAGCTCGATAGCTGCAGTCGCTTAATTGCGGCCAGTATCCAGTATTCGGGAGATAGTAGGTTCGAACCCCACTATCGGCAGCCCTGAAAATGGTTTTCCGTGGTTTCCCATTTTCACACCAGGCAAATGCTGGGGCTGTACCTTAATTAAGGCCACGGCCGATTCCTTCCCACTCCTAGCCCTATCCTGTCCCATCGTCGCCATAAGACCTATCCGAGTCGGTGCGACGTAAAGCAATTAGCAAAAAAAAAAAAAGAATGGGTTTGTGCTGGTCATAAAGTCTAGTAATTTCTCATCAATAATGGTGACAAGTTTGACAATTCCAAAATGAATAAAATTTTAGATGATAATGGTATCAAACAGCTTTTTACAATGCCTTATTGTAGTGAAATAAATGGTTATACTGAACGAGACAACCAAGTGGTTGTAAAGGCAGCTCAGTCTATCTTACACACCCATGGCGATTTGTCTGAGTTGAACACTGTAATACAGCTGTTTATGTTTTAAATAGAACAGGTCCAACAACCATTAAAAATAAAATTTCATTTGAGCTATGGCTTGGTAATTAAAAAAACTAGTCTTAAGTATCTTAAAATAATTGGAAGTAAATACTACGTTCATGTGCCGAAATAAAAATTGGACAAAAAGGTCATTAAAGGTATTTTAGTGAGATATGACTTTGGTGGTGAAAGAACATGGAATAAAACCTAACAGATTATAAGATCTAGACACATTTATCTTCAATGAAAAACAATTAACACCAAAATAATCAATTTCATTTACAGACAAAAATCAAGAATTTGAATGTTCAAATATTCCAAAGGAAAAATGAAACAGGAAGAAAAATCTGACAATCACAATGTTGCAGAAAAACTTGACAATCATTCAGCAAGTTGTAAATATATATATATATATATTGTACCGGAAACGCCGCTTCGTGAAAGAAGTTCGAAGTATGTGTGTTGAACTTCGCACGAGGTGGAAGATAGGCAGCTCGCCGAGCTCGCTGAGATACTCAGCCGTGACGTAGCCGCTTCGAGTGAGCTCTACACAGCCAAGCATGACCATATATGGTAATGTCCCGGCCCATGTGTAAAAGTCTATTTAGCGTTAAAATATTGTTGTTTTGACATCGCCAATGTGGAAGCCATCATAATAGATGCAACCTGTCAAATTCTTGAGAAAATCTACCGTGTACTTTGGGAGTTATAGGGGTGGATAATACCCACGTTCTAGATGCTTCGTCACAATCTGGTATAAAAGGAGAGCGATCCGGACTACAGATTCAGTGTGTGTTACTCCACCGTCTCTGCAACACGGGTGATGGGTGGAGCTCTACAAGTGCGGACCGAACCTATGGTCAGACAAGTCCTTGTATTTCGAGTGTTTGGTTCCAGCGGAGTTGGAACTTTAATTTTCTTCAAGTGCCATGTTAGGACTTGTGTTTCAGTGACTCACTGCAGGAACTTAGAATTTATCTCGTGAGTGTCCTAACTTTTCCAAGTGCTACATTTGAACTTGTATTTTGAACTTGTACTTCGTAAACAGACTTTGGGAACTTATGTTTTGCGACAAGCTGTGGAAACATAAAAGTTTTCTTGTGAATGTTGCCATTTTTCAAGTACCACATTGAACTTGTGTTTTGTAACGAACTGTGGAAACTTGAGTATTTCAGAGTATTACGTTCGAACTTATGTTTCATAACAAATTGCGGGAACATGGAATAATTTTCGAGTGCCGCATCTGGACTTGTGTTTAAACTTGTGCCATCGTAACAGACTGTGGAAACATAGAGTACTCATGCCATATCTGAGTTTGTGTTTTCCTCTCGTGAAGTTCCGAGGGAACACAGAACTTTTCAGTGTCATAATTGGATTTATAATTTATACTTCGTAATCATTTTTCATGGACAGTGTTAGACTCTTTCCAAGTGCAGTTTTACTTCAATGATCACTTAATGACATTGCTTAACAGTCTTCAGGTACACGTAGTATTGTTTATCGATGGAATAAGGCATTTCCAAGTACCATTTAATTTGCTTAATTTATTACGAACATGCTGATGTGTCCCAAACTGGCATGAACTGTGCATCTTGTGCTTAATATTGTGTTCTAATCATAAACTGATGAGATCAGTGAGTTAGGAACTGATGACAATGATTAGTGACCCAACAGAACATTCCAGTCTGCCATGCCAATGTTAGCAAACTTATGCCATGAACTTGACATTATAAATTATACATTATTTTCCCAATATTAATTCGGTTGACATCTAACACATGGTCAGATATTTAGTTCAATCGTCTTACTTTCAAGTGATAATTTATGAACATTTGTGATTCAGCGAGGTGTTTGAATCAAGATTCTAGTGTTAATTTTATTAACATTTGATATATTCCATTTGCAATGAGTAAACGCAATCATTTAAAGGTCAGTTTATTTAACAGTGCTACATGTAAGTTGAATGCCATACAGGGGACTTGTGTGTAAATGACGCCTTACCTTTCATCAACATTGTCGTGTGAGATTGAACCCTGCAACGTGTGTGCCTAAAGAATTGAGAACTCTCAGATCCTCGAGAACTTCGAGATATTCCAGAACATCGAGAACTTCACATCCAGGACAAGCGTGGTTCCTGTCCAGGCCGTGCTCAGCAATCATCCCGGAGTCCGGAGATTCCAGCCAACTACAACGCTTCAACTCAACTTGTATGAAAGGTGGTATGAATTTGTTTTCAATGAACAATAAAATAGATTCTCAAAAAAATCTAAGTTCAATGAACTAATACCCCTCTCTGTACCAACACTAATGTTTTCATTCCACACCCTTAGAAACAGTCCATGCTCTTCAAGCTAGTGTCAGCGCCCCAAAGACAGACATTTTTTCCCGGTACAATATATAATTTCTTTACACAGCTACTGAACAGTCATGGAACGATAAAATTAGTACGTTTTCTCTTGACTATTTTACCAGAACTTGAAAATGACGTCATAAATGTCTACAGCTTGTTTCACTGAAATTTATCTTCACTATACTCATAAAAGACAGCCTCAATCATTCACTACAACACCTGCTTCATTTTCAGGTGGGTCAGATCTCGTCAATGTATATTTTAGCACATCCACTGCTCCAGGTTCATTGCGAAGCAATATTAGGATCTTGTATTTCCAGGTGAGCCAACTTGTCTTCCCTTCCAGGTTTCGTATATTAACTTTAGAATACCAATATAAATGGTCCATTATTGGACATTATAAATTTTCCAGCTAGCTCATTCTTGGTTGCCAGCGTTTCGCCCTCGTGTGCTAGGGTGGGCTCATCAGTTGGTACCTAGCACACCTAGGCAACCAAGAATGAGCTAGCTGGAAAATTTATAATGTCCAATAACGGACCATTTATATTGGTATTATAAATTTGCTCATTCAGGACAAATATTTCAGATTCCCTATGGGAATCAACATCTATATCATATTAACTTTAGAGTCCATTTTTGGAAATAGTTAGGGTACAGGTTAATGACACAAGACAAAAGTTAAAACAAAACTAAAAGCAGTTCTATGATACTGGGACCATAACCTATTACCATTACAGTGGAATAAACTGCATTTAAGTTTGTAGAAGACCTTTTGTTTCAAATATTATTAAGGATACAGACTGATTACATTGTTTTTTCAAATAATTATTATTGTAAACAAGGTGGCAGAGAATATCGGAATAACAGTACACATAGACTAAGGTTCGACAATCGAACTCTATGAAAGTAATATAAATTAAACATGATAAAATAAAATAATTAAGTGAAGGACTCAAATGTCTTAACAAATGCAATATCACCAGAACTCATACTGGCAGTGTGAGTAACTGATGAGCACAGAACAGGTAACACACGAAATCTGTCAATGTATAGGCCATTCTTACCCGACCCCTTATCAGGAAATGGGACTAAGGGGTAGATATACATACAATGTATAGGCCTTTTCATTTCCGAAGCTGTGTAGACACTGGGCTATCCACACGCTACTGTGTCTGAAGTGTACTGTCAGTATGTGGATTTGGGCAAAACAACTCTTTTTTGCTAGTTGCTTTACGTCGCATCGACACAGATAGGTCTTATGGCGACGATGGGACAGGAAAGGGCTAAGAGTGGGAAGAAAGTGGCCGTGGCCTTAATTAGGTACAGCCCCAGCATTTGCCTGGTGTGAAATTGGGAAACCACAGAAAACCATCTTCAGGGCTGCTAACAGTAGGGTTCAAACCCACTATCTCCCAAATACTGGATACTGGCCACACTCAAGCCACTGCAGCTATCGAGCTCGGTGGCAAAACAACTGCCTCCAGAGTCAACTGCCATGGTGCATGATGTGTTAATGACAAGGGTTGCAAAGTACAGTTCACACTGCTGATGATGGTGGTGGTGTTGGTGGTGGAGGTATCCTTGTATGGGAACTCTTCACATGGGATGGAATAGTGTATCTGCCAACATCCCTTACTGTCAAATGATACATTAACCTGCTATTAGATCATGTCCAAAAAAATTTTTGCCTCCAGAACCCTGCAAGAGATGTATACCTGTAGCAAGACAAAGAACACTCTCATAACCTCCAAACTGTAGCCAATTGATTCGATAAACACCCCACAGACATGATAATTTTTGTCTGGCCCCGAAGGTCACCAATTTCAATCCTATTAAGCACACCCAGGATGCAGTCGAGAGGGATGTATGCGCCCTAGACCCTGCTCTGACATATCACCAGGAAATTATGCAAAGTTTTGCAGTGGTCATGGATGAATTTGGATTCCCAATGCTTCCGATGCCTTGCAGAGATCATGCCATGCCATTTCGCTACTGTCATCAGGGTGAAAGCGGGTGTTACATGATAATGGACATGCCATGCCATTTCGCTACTGTCATCAGGGTGAAAGCGGGTGTTACATGATAATGGACAGGTGTATCTAATTCATGTTCATCAGTGTATTCATTACATAACTCTCATAGTGTTCTATATTTTAAGAATAGCTTCATGTAATAAAATTTAATACTTTAACATATTCATGTCAACCAAAGAAATCTGTATCAGTTCCAATAATACGTCTAATGATCCAAGATTTCCATTATCTCCGATCAGTAATGAACGGCTGACATGTCTTTGCTAGAATGAAGACTGCTTTGTACATACATTACCTTGCTGGCACGATATGGATAAAAGCCTCCTTGAGTATTCTTTTCCATAGAACCCAAAACAGAACTCATATTTATAATTGCAGCCCTTTTGACACCCATTGATTCTCCAGAATTAATTTCAGCAGCTTTCTTTAGGAATGGTAAACAAGCCTGTTACAGAAAAGAATAGCATACAGTTGGAAATGCTGAGCTACTTTCATTCAAGTTATTCACAGAATTCATTTAACTTCCAATATAAGAAAACAGCAATACAGGATACGAATAAGAGAAACAGCACTCGTTGAATACAAGAATAAAAGGATTTTAGAAACAAAAACGACACCGCTGAAAAAACAGCTTCAGAAAAACTCTTAATAACTGTACATAAAAAATAATACAAATTTTAGAGCTAATGTTCCATAACATCAAGCTATAGTCATGAGTGGACACACCAGAAAGAAAATAATCACAAGAAATTATTTACGTTAACAAGGATTTTCAAACATGCACACAAAAAAATTACACCAGCCAAACACAATCAGCACACCTTCAAACTATTTTCAGCTTTTCCAATAATCTTAACCAAAAATCGAAAGGATAAACTATTACCAAAATATTTAAAATTCAAAAGGTAGGCATAATGGACAGTACTAGTACTTTGTATCTAGGAATGACAAAAGGAATAACAGGTGGTATGAAGTATAAAAACCTTTGTTTTTTTATCTTGCTTTTCACTTGCATATAAAACAAGCTATAAGAAAAAACAAATCACCATAAACTGTCCATTACTTTTCAAATTTTTTGAGAGAGAAATGGAATTCAGGAAGAAAGCTCTCAAAGAGGATATACTTCAAACAAATTTAGAACAATTTAAAACAAATGTATAACTTTACACTTTTTGCAGGTATGTTATAGTGTTCAAAGTGTTACATTTTGTGTTTTGACAGACTGAAAAGCTTATAAGTTTTATTAACATGTGTGGTCCGTGAGTCCGCATCTGCTATTATCGGCTTGTAAGTTCGACAACAATGCTGACACATCAAGAACACTTCCTGACTGCCTTAGAGGAAGCGGGGCATGTCAGTCAGTGTGACACATGAAACAACTGACTGAATATGTGAGCCTAGAATTTTATTTGTGTTCCCACATTCCACATTTACATACCTGTAAAAATTGGAAAATTATACATTTGTTTTAAATTGGTATAAATTGATTGTGCAGTTAGGGTCGCGTGGCTGTGAGCTTGAATTCGGGAGACAGTGGTTCAAATCCCACTGTCGGCAGTCCTGAAGATGGTTTTCCATGGTCTCCCATTTTCACACCAAGCAAATTCTGGGGCTGTATGCTGTATTTTTACAGAATTGTTTGTGCTTACATAATCCTTACAGAACATTTATGAAAGTAATTATGAGTCTTCTCCAAACAGTTGTAGATTTATAGCCATTTAAAGCCTTCAGAATAAGTTTAAGTGTAATTTGTTTAACTTAAATAATGGTCCACATGATTTCTGTCAAAAATCACGAATTCCTGAATTTGTATAAATGAAACAATTAATTTCTTTATAATTTGGTTTTTTTCTCTTTACATCGCACCGAGACAGATATGTCCTATGGCGACGATGGGATAGGAAGGGCCTAGGAATGGGAAGGAAGCGGTCATGGCCTTAATTAAGGTACAGCCCCAGCATTTGCCTGGTGTGAAAATGGGAAACCACGGAAAACCATCTTCAGGGCTGCCGACAGTGGGATTCGAACCCACTATCTCCCGATTACTGGATATTGGCCGCACTTAAGCGACTGCAGCTATTGAGCTCGGTGGTTTTATCTGAGAATAACTGTTAGGCAAACACTTTGTTAATAACAATAGAAAACAAAAATTAAATAAATAAATAAAATATAACTTCATAGTTCTTACAAAGGAGAGCCTCCATGGCTCAGACGGCACCGCGTCGGCCTCTCACCGCTGGATATTGTGGTTCAAATCCCGGTCACTCCAAGTGAGATTTGTGCTGGACAAAGCGGAGGCGGGACAGGTTTTTCTCCGGGTACTCCGGTTTTCCCTATCATCTTTCTTTCCAGCAACACTCTCCATTATCATTTCATAGCATTTATCACTCATTAATAAATCACCTTGGGAGTGGCAACCCCATTGTAATAACAGCCTATATATGCTTCATTCATTACATCCCTGACCCAGTCAATGACTGGAAAACAGGTTGTAGGTTTTCATTTTTCAGTTGTTACAAAGAGACACAGTCTCCAATTCCACACACGTGCAATTATGTTCCGATTAGAGGCGCATGCTGAGAAAGGCTAACTCACTCAACACTGCAATTTCTGGTCATTACAGGAATTCATGTTAGATAAGTAGCCAGGAAAACTACATAAGCTCCTTCAATTTTCACAAAACGGTGTATACTACATTCTTACATAGTTTTTTATTTATGTTGCACCGACACAGATAGGTCTTATGACAATGATAGGACAGGAAAAGGCTAGAAGTGGGAAGGAAGCAGCCGTGGTCTTAGTAAGGTTCAGCATTTGCCTCATGTGAAAATGTAAAACCATCTTCAGGGCTGCCGATAGCAGGGTTCGAACCCACTATCTCCCGAATACTGGCCACACTTAAGTGATTGCAGCTATCGAGCTCGGTCATTCATACATCAGACTTACAATAATGAATACTAGGTTCAATTCTGATTGGCGCATACAAAATTTGAGTTGGACAAAATGAAGGTTTTTTTTTTTTTTTTTTTTCTCCAAATCAATCAATACTAATCTGCATTTAGGGCAGTCACCCAGGTGGCAGATTCCCTATCTGTTGTTTTTCTAGCCTTTTCTTAAATGATTTCAAAGAAATCGGAATTTTATTGAACATCTCCCTTGGTAAGTTATTCAAATCCCTAACTCCCCTTCCTATAATTGAATATTTGCCCCAATTTGTCCTCTTGAATTTCAACTTTATGTTCATATTGTGATCTTTCCTACTTTTAAAGACGCCACTCAAAATTATTCGTCTACTCATGTCATTCCATAAAATCTCTCCGCTGATAGCTCAGAACATACCAATATGATATAGATGTTGATTCCCATAGGGAACCTGAAATATTTGTCCCAAATGAGTAAATTTATAATACCAATATAAATGATCCGTTATTGGACATTATAAATTTTCCAGCTAAATCATTTCTTGTTGCCAGCGTTTCACTCCCGTGTGCTAAGTTGGGCTCAACAGTTGGTACTTAGCACACCCACCAAGACGCACGGCTAGTGCATACCGTGGAGGTAACTGCGTACACTACTTGGAGCCACCGGCAGTGCCAATGCACTATGATAGGCTTTTTCTCACTACCAAAAATTGATGCCTACTTGGCCATCAGATGATATAGATGTTGATTCCCATAGGGAACCTGAAACACTGGCAACCAGGAATGAGTTAGCTGGAAAATTTATAATGTCCAATAACGGATCATTTATATTGGTATTACATACCACATAGTCGAGCAGCTCATCTTCTTTCTCCCAATTCTTCCCAACCCAACATTTGTGTAAAACTACTCTTTTGTCAAAAATCACCCAGAACAAATTGAGCTGCTTTTCTTTGGATTTTTTCCAGTTCTTGAATCAAGTAATCCTCATGAGGGTCCCATATACAGGAATCATACTCCAGTTGAGGTCTTACCAGAGACTTATATGCCCTCTCCTTTACATCCTTACTACAACCCCTAAACACCCTCATAACCATGTGTGGAGATCTGCACCCTTTATTTACAATTCCATTTATGTAATTACCCCAATGAAAATCTTTCCTTATATTAACACCCAGATACTTACAATGATCCCCAAAAGGAATTTTCACCCCCATCAACGCAGTCATTAAAACTGAGAGGACTTTTCCTATTTGTGAAACTCACAACCTGACTTTTAACCCCGTTTATCATCATACCATTGCCTCCTCCATCTCACAACATTATTGAGGTCACATTGCAGTTGCTCACAATCTTGTAACTTATTTATTACTCTATACAGAATAACATCATCCACAAAAAGCCTTACCTCTGATTCCACTTCTTTACTCACATCATTTATATAGGTATATATATAAGAAAATATAAAGGTCCAATAATACTGCCTTGAGGAATTCCCCTCTTGATTATTACAGGGTCAGATAAAGCTTTGCATACTCTAATTCTCTGAGATCTATTTTTAGAAATATAGCAACCCATTCAGTCACTCTTTTATCTAGTCCATTTGCACTCATTTTTGCCAGTAGTCTCCCATGATCCACCCTATCAATTTCCGGTCAGTAATATTTTATAATCATTCAGTTCTCACTGCCCCAAACTGAAGTGGTCAGGTAGACACAGAGGGCGGAACTCAATCACAATTTCTTTTACGCTAAACAGTGGAGAGTGCAAAGAGAAAGTGCTGAGGTGCATACATTACACACGAAGTTCAACCTGGAGCAATGGAAGTGAATTATGAGGTGCTGGCCAGGGAGAGGCCAAGCGTGGGTGGTACAAAGAAGGAAAAAACATGTCAGCGAATGCCTAAACAAGAAAATCCTGTGCACATTTTTTTTTTTTTTAGCACAAGGAGGCATCTAGGATAAGGTGAAGACATAAACAATGACAGCAGGACCATAAGAGCATTAACAAGTTTACCAGATACCAATTTAACTTAAATGAATGTATTTTGACACAATAACTAGATAAAGAACAAGTTGTAAACTGAAAAGCACCAAATATCACATTATTTTTCTTCTCTTAGATAGCTCCGGAAAATTTTTTACATAGAATATTTTGTTCTAGACATCCATATTCTATTACCTGCATTTCATCGGAACTAGATTTCTAAAACACATCAGACTTAAGATTGAACAGATTTTTTTTTTTTTTTTGCTAGGGGCTTTACGTCGCACCGACACAGATAGGTCTTATGGCGACGAGAACAGATTTTTCTCAACCATATTTTTATACAATTATGTAAGAAGAAAGCTTTCAGCAAACACTAGCAAACCCTCGAACTAGACAATAGTGGTACATTAAAAGAGACTAAAATGTCCATAAGAAAGAAAATATCTCAGTTTTTTAACAGGAGTTTTAAAACACAACCAACCCAATTTGTTGGAACGAGCCAACTTGGAAACACTGCGTGCTACATAGTCTTCTACAAGAAGTTCCGCAAGTGATTTCTTGAGAACAATCATTTTTCCAGAAACACATATCACTGTAATGAAATCATAAACTATGCTTAAGTTCAACAGTTATAAGGTATTGATGGAAATAATTTCCTTTCTCTCCCCCAAGATTAAAAAATTGTTCTATCATTAGTTCTATTCTAAATATGGATGTATACGCTGGACAATGAAATCCTCATGCTATAATCGAATATTAATCAAACAATAGCATTAGCAGTGCAGTCCATCTATTACTCCACATAACTGAAATATACAACAGCACTAGGAGCACAATCCACCAGTAACAAACCAACTAAGTGAGTTGGTTGGTTGTGCAATTAGGGTCGCGCAGCTGTGAGATTGCATTTAAGAGATAGTGGGTTCAAATTCCACTGTCGGCAGCCCTGAAGATGGTTTCCCAAGGTTTCCCCATTTTCACACTAGGCAAATGCTGGGGCTGTAGTTTAATTATTTCCTATCCCATCATTGCCATAAGGCCTATCTGTTTTGGTGCGACATAAAGCAAATTGCAAAAAAAGAGAGATGATATGGCTGATAAAATAATAGCTATCATCGCAACACATCTGCCACACATAGTAGTAGTTTCTTGATCACTAACACAAGCTAGGACTGTCCTGATTCGCAAAGGTGGTGAAACTATTAACCCATGAAACTACAGGCACCTGATAATTTGCTCTGTAATTTGTTGTGTGTTAGACAGAGCTCTCGACTGAAGACATTGAGAATTCATCAGCCTCAATGACAATCACATGGGATTCACAACCTCCTGAGGTATGCACATCAATACTGCCGTACTTGATTTGAATCTTCACGAGGCCAAGTCTAGGAAACTTGATGTGTCAGTCATATTTCTGGACTTACAGAAGACATTTGACAACGTAGGCCGTAGACACCTAGAGGAAACCTTAAGAGCATCACAGGTTTCCTCTAAGTTCAATTATCTTGTCATTAGTTTACAAATACACAATATGACAAGGATTTAAACATGAAGAGGATCATCACAACCTATTGTTATGAAAAGGGGTGTCATGCAAGGGTCGCCACTATCACCTATTACTGGTATATTAAATCTCAAAATAAATCATGTAATGAGTGAAAATCCAATGACGTCTCACTATGGCTTCCAGTCAAGTTCAGAACAGGAGCCATTAACAGACGTGGGGTTTGCAGATGACACAGTTATCATCAGTAACAGCAGGAATTTGGCATTGACACTTGCAAACTGTGCTATTCAACTCTTCACTGAGATCAAAATCAAAATCCACAGCCTGTTTCCAGTCATTCGACCGGGTCAGGAATGGAATGAATGAAGCCCCATCTAGCGACAAGGATAGGAAATGTGCCGGCTGCCGAAGCCTGTTGCACTCCTCTGGGGCAATGATAAATGACTGACAGATGAAATGAAAAAATAATGGAGAATGTTGCTGGAATGAAAGGTGACAGGGAAAACCGGAATACCCAGAGAAAAACCTGTCCCACCTCTGCTTTGTCCAGCACAAATCTCACATGGAGTGACTGGGATTTGAACCACGGTATCCAGCGGTGAGAGGCCGACGCACTGCCGCCTGAGCCATGGAGGCTTTTCATTGACATATGTATTGCAATTAACACAACAAAATGCAAGGGGATACACATTGAAAAGGGGTTTAACTGCATGAAGAGAACCTGGCCATCAAACCTATGAAAGATATCAAAATACCTAAAGAAAAATGACTTGATTCACTACCTTGGTGTTAACTATACACAAGAGATAATATTCAACTCAGAGGAAATACTGAAACATTTACAGTCAACTGTGCAGCTCCTTGTATCTTCACCACTTTTAACTTTGAACACTTCAATATGTGAAGAAATTGTAGTATGGAATTACCGAGATTCTATCAACCTCGACTGCCAGCTAGTTTCTGAAAATTCAACAGATGTCATCAAATGTACAAGTCTCATAAACATGAGTCAATCTCTCAATAAATCATGTAATGAATGAACTGAGTGAAAATTCAATGACATCTCACTATGGCTTCCAGTCGAGTCCAGAATATGAGCCATTAACAGTCATGGGGTTTGACTTTGTACACTATTCATAGTGGATCAAGTTTGAGAACAAGAGCACATCTGAAAGTGTTCCTAGCTGCACTTTTTCAAGCCAGTGTCTCCCACCTCGCCACCCAAGCCAATCGGTGAAACACTGGTACTCTGCATGCTCCAGTGTGGCCTCTGAAAAGGCCTGGTGCAGGTCTTTTGATTTGACCCCCATAGGCGACCTGCGCATCATGATGAGGATGAAATGATGATGAAGAGGGCACATACACCGAGTCCCCATATCAGGGGAATTACCCAATTAGGTTAAAATTCCCAACCCTGCCGGGAATCGAACCCAGGACCCCTGTGACCAAAGGCCAGCTCGCTAAACATTTAGCCATGGAGCCAGACATAATGAGCAGTATAACACTAATCACAGTGATGACCTTATAAACAAAACAGAGAAGTAATTCAGTTTTCTGAATTTTATTAATAGTTTAGAAAGTCAATAATATTTTGATAAGGTGGTGCATAGCTCCTGCACACCTGAAGGAAAAAACAACACTAATAACACGTAAACGTTTGTTGCAACCAATGTGTCAATGAAAGTTAAATCATTTTTCTGCTGCCACTTTCACTTTATATATTTCACAGAAACGTATCCGACCATCTGTACAAAAAATTATATCCTCATCAAATTCAATCCTTAAATGGAAATATTCATATGACTTTATCTTTGGCACTGTAATGAATCACACACAATTAAATAAAACATGCACTGTATAAGTGCTCATCCAAAGGACGGTCATGTACCCCAAATTCAAAGACTAAAGCCAAGGAAAAGTTTCCTGCGAACATCACGATAACTAATTGGATCACCTGAAATGGCAAGACTACAATTGTGGAAAACTAAAATCCCTAACATCAGATGACAGTAGCAAAATGTTCACCACCTGACTACAATGAAAACAGGACTGTAAGGAAAACTGAGGACAGCAGTGGGGAGGTCCAAAGCCAAGCTCCTGAGATGGGGCTCCATAGATGCTGACAATATGAAGTGCAAATGTGGCAAAGAAAAAAAGGATTAAACATTAAAATTTTGCTCGAAGTCTGATGTGTACTTCTTGTACTGAAGATGAACTATTTCAGGCAATCCAGAAAGTGCATGACATTGTAAATTGTTGATATCTCTTCATTTTTAGCTCATAACACCAGTTCAGGCAAGCAAATTTTACGACAAAAACACCAGCTTCATCACATACACCTTTTATTGTGAACTGTTGCCCACAATTACCAATAACACACAAATCAACTGAATTTCTTCAATGAATAATACACCTGAGTTACCAACACATAACCTTAATGTAGATTTCTTACAACTAACACAGATGTATATGTATGATATTATTTATTTTTATGAGAAAATCACAGCATTCCTACACTCCCCTCTTTCCTCAACAAAATAAAAAGGACTACACTTCAATCAATTATCCCTTCATTGCAATCCTATAAGCCTACAGAAACTCTTAAGCTTGTTGCTTGATAAATTCTTTGTGAACAAGCCTACAACATTTCTCTCTGATGCTACATATACAAACTCAATGAACCCTCTTTCTACTAGTTCTTTACATACATGATACATGATGTCAATATGTTTTGACCTTTCACTCACATTATCGTTTTTGCTTAATTTAATTGCTGCTGCAATGTCAGCAAAACTTTACAAGATGTATCCATAAACCTTTCCAGTCCTAGCTCTGATAGCAAATCTTTCATCCAAGTTACTTCTCAAGATACCTCTGCCATTGCCATATATTCAGCATCCATGGTAGATCTAGCAATACAACTCAGTTTCTTACTATACCAAGACACTGCTCACCCTGCCACTATGGTTACATACCCACTCACTGATCTTCTTGACTCAGTATCTCCCTCCCGAACTGCATCACAGAATACTTGTAAGGACTCTTCACAATTTTTAAAACATAACTTTAAATATCTAGTACCACATAGATATTTCATGATATGCTTCACCTCTTTCCAATCTTTAACCTTAGGTTTTTGACAATTTTGGCTAACTTCACTTATCGCAAACACAATGTCAGGTCTCGTATTACTTGACAAATATAGCAAACTTCCTACTGCACTGCGATAGATGGTACAATCAAATTCCTGGTCATCGTCTTCAGCTGCTGTATACCCGTTTGGTAAAGTAGTCTTACTCGGTTTACAGTCACTCATGGAAAAATCAGCAAGTAATTTGTCTATGTACAGATTTTGACTCAACATAACCCATTATTTTGTCTGTTCTATATTTATTGACCTTACTTTTACAATCTTAACAACCTCTTTATTACTTTTTTTTTTTTTTTGCTAGGGGCTTTACGCCGCACCGACACAGATAGGTCTTATGGCGACGATGGGATAGGAAAGGTCTAGGAGTTGGAAGGAAGCGGCCGTGGCCTTAATTAAGGTACAGCCCCAGCATTTGCCTGGTGTGAAAATGGGAAACCACGGAAAACCATTTTCAGGGCTGCCGATAGTGGGATTCGAACCTACTATCTCCCGGATGCAAGCTCACAGCCGCGTCTTTATTACCTATTACAATTATACCGTCAACATAAAAACCAATGATACAACTCTCCTTTACATACAAAGTTGGTTCTTTGACACATCTCTTAAAATCTAGCCTTATTATAACATCAACACAAGCATTCCAGTCTTTACTCGAATTCGGTAGTCCATAGATACTTTTCTTCAATTTACATACATAGTTTTGGACATCCTTTTCTACGAACAATTCTGATTGTTCCATATATACAGTACAACTGATTTCACTATTTAAGAAAGCACTAGTTACAACTAGATGTTCTACAGACCAATCTTTACGTACTGCAATGCCTATCAACAGTCAATCAATCACTACTGATCTGCATTTAGGGCAGTCGCCCAGGTGGCAGATTCCCTATCTGTAGTTTTCCTAGCCTTTTCTTAAACGATCGCAAAGAAATTGGAAAATTATTGAACATTTCCCTTGGTAAGTTATTCCAATCCCTAATTCCCCTTCCTATAAACGAATATTTGCCCCAATTTTTCCTCTTGAATTCCAACTTTATTTTCATATTGTGATCTTTCCTACTTTTAAAGACACCACTCAAACTTATTCGTCTACTGATGTCCTCCCACGCCATCTCTCCGCTGACAGCCCAGAACATACCACTTAATCGAGCAGCTTATCTCCTTTCTCCCAAATCTTCCCAGCCCAAACTTTGCAACATGTTTGTAACGCTACTCTTTTGTCAGAAATCACCCAGAACAAATCGAGCTGCTTTTCTTTGGATTTTTCCCAGTTCTTGAATCAAGTAATCCTGGTGAGGGTCCCATACACTGGAACCATACTCTAGTTGGGGTCCTACGAGAGACTTATATGCCCTCTCCTTTACATTCTTACTACAACCCCTAAATACCCTCATAACCACATGCAGAGATCTGTACCCTTTATTTACAATCCCATTTATGTGATTACCCCATGAAGGTCTTTTCTTATATTAACACCTATGTACTTACAATGATCCCCAAAAGGAACTTTCACCCCATCAACGCAGTAATTAAACCTGAGAGGACTTTTCCTATTTGTGAAACCCACAACCTGACCTTTAACCCCGTTTATCATCATAAAGAAAACATAAAGGTCCAATAATACTGCCTTGAGGAATTCCCCTCTTAATTATTACAGGGTCAGATAAAGCTTTGCCTACTCTAATTCTCTGAGTTCTATTTTCTAGAAATATAGCCACCTATTTAGTCACTCTTTTTTCTAGTCCAATTTCACTCATTTTTGCCAGTAGTCTTCCATGGTCTACCCTATCAAATGCCTTAGATAGGTCAATCGCAATACAGTCCATTTGGCCTCCTGAATCCAAGATGTCTGCTATATCTTGCTGAAATCCTACAAGCTGAGCTTCAGTCGAATAACCTTTCCTAAACCCAAACTGCCTTCTGTCAAACCAGTTATTAATTTCGCAAGCATGTCTAATATACTCAGAAAGAATGCTTTCCCAAAGCTTACATGCAATGCATGTCAAACTGACTGGCCTGTAATTTACAGCTTTATGTCTGTCACCCTTTCCTTTATACACAGGGGCTACTACAGCAACTCTCCGTGCATTTGTTATAGCTCCTTCAACCAAACAATAATCAAATAAGTATTTCAGATATGGTACTATATCCCAACCCATTGCTTTTAGTATATCCCCAGAAATCTTATCAATTCCAGCCGCTTTTCTAGTTTTCAACTTTTGTATCTTACTGTAAATGTCACTGTTATCATAGGTAAATTTTAATACTTCTTTAGTATTACTCATCTCCCCTGTCTGGACATTATCCTTGTAACCAACAATCTTTACATACTGCTGACTGAATACTTCTGCCTTTTGAAGATCCTCGCATACACACTCCCCTTGTTCATTAATGATTCCTGGAATGTCTTTCTTTGAACTTGTTTCTGCCTTAAAGTACCTATACATACCCTTCCACTTTTCACTAAAATTTGTATGACCACCAATTATGCTTGCCATCATGTATCCTTAGCTGACTTCTTTGCTAGATTCAGTTTCCTAGTAAGTTCCTTCAATTTCTCCTTACTTCCATAACCATTTCTAACTCTATTTCTTTCCAGTCTACACCTCCTTCTTAGTCTCTTTACTTCTCTGTTATAATATAGTGGATCCTTACCATTCCTTACCACCTTTAAAGGAACAAACCTATTTTGACATTCCTCAACAATTGCTTTAAACCCATCCCAGAGTCTGTTTACCACATCGTTTTTCCTCTTTATAACAGAACTAAATGTTTCATCATAACTAAGGTTCTTCTGTCTTAAAACCTTGGGCAACCAATCTGGCCTTATATTTCTGAATGTTACCCTCACTGCCATATTTCAATGAAAACACCCACTTAGAATTAATTACCTAGATATTATCCGGTCTTTTTACAATTCCCCAAACATCCTTCTTTCTCATCCCATTGATCTCCACTTTCATGGCTTTCATCCAGTTATCAGACTCTTAACTTGACATAGCCTCCTCAACTTTTCTAGGTTCCACTACACTCCCATGTCTAACTTCCATCACTGCCTTACAATCTGCAAAGGTCTTTTCTTTCCTCTGTCTTATTGACCTTCTCAGATTATTCCCTGGCTCTTGTATTGCTACAGACTCAACCTCTAGTTGTTCCTCCCCGGTTGTTGACTCAACAGCCAATGTTTCCTCTCCGTCCTCCCCTGTGTCTAATTCAGTCCCTAATTTAATCTCTGGATCTTCAATGCACAATATATCAATGTATGTTTCACTACCCTTTGCCTTTGGTACATTTATCTTTTCTACCTAATCGATTCCAGGACCTTTCACCTCAAAGGGAAAAATCTGCTCTTCAAATAGCACACTTCTCCACTCTATTACTTTTTTATTTCAAGACTCCATAATCTATATCCATCTTTAGTACCTGCCTCGTAACCTATCATAACACATGACTCGGTTCTGGGATCTAACTTCCTGCTGTCTACTCTCACAGCCCACGCCTGACATCCAAATACTTTCAATCTACCTATTTCTTCCTCATCCAATTTCCTATTGAACCACAGTTCAAATGGTATCTGAAAATTTATTGCTGAGGATGGGCACCTATTTCTTAAATACACTGCAGTCATTACCGCTTCTCCCCAAAATTCCTTTGGTAACCCAGACTGGATCAATAGACATCTAATAGTATCAAACACTGTTCTATTCTGCCTTTCTGCTAATCCATTTTGTTGTGTAGTATACGGTACAGACCTCCTATGAGTAATACGTCATTTTTGCAATTGTGCTTTAAACCTGCTACATGTGTACTCTGTACCATTGTCAGATTGTACTTCATTAATTCCTACACCATGTAGAAGCATTGTAAACAAAGGAATCAAATTAATTTAATAGATATATATACTTACCATATATTGTAATAGGAGTTGAATCATGGCTGAGAAATGATATAATGGATGCAGAAATATTCTCACGGAACTGGAGTGTGTATCGTAGAGAAAGGTTAGGAATGGTAAGAGGGGGAGTATTCATTCTGGTGAAAGAAGAATTTGCAAGCTACGAAAAAGTTAAAGATGACAGATATGAAATTCTAGGTGTAAGGCCTATTTCTAAAGATAACAGGTAACTTGGTTGTCTTTAGAGTGTACAGACTGGGAAAGGTAGTGCTGACACTGATTCAGAATTATTTGATAAGATAATCAGCTATGTGGGTAACGATAAGGAAAAGAACATGATTGTAGCGGGTAATCTCAATTTACCAAATGTCAATTGGGAAGGTAATGCGAACAACAGGAAGCATGAACAACAAATGGCAAATTAGTTAATATGGGAAGGGCAGCTGATTCAGAAAGTGATGGAACCAACTAGAGGGAAGAATATTTTGGATGTGGTGCTGATAAAACCAGATGAGCTCTATAGAGAAACCGAAGTACGGTAATAGATGGTATTAGTGATCACAAAGCTGTTTTTGTTGTAGTTAAAAATAAATCTGAAAGAAAGGAAGGTATAAAAATTAGGACTATAAGGCAGTACCATATGGCTGATAAAGCAGGCATGAGGGAGTTTCTAAAAAGTAACTAGGCCTATGATCAGTGGAAAATGGTAAATAAAAATGTAAACAGACTCTGGGATGGGTTTAAAGCAATTGTTGAGGAATGGTATAAAGATTCACTATATTATAACATAGAAGTAAAGAGACTAAGAAGGAGGTGCAGGTTGGAACGAAATAGAGTTAGAAATGGTGATGGAAGTAAGGAGAAATTGAAGGAACTTACTAGGAAATTGAATCTAGCAAAGAAGTCAGCTAAGGATAACATGATAAAAGACAAAAAGACAAAGACACCTCCGTACAGGCATTAAAGGCCCTAGGAGGAGTGGAAGGTAAAGGCTTCCACCATTGCTAACCGCGGCACATGATGGGGTAGGGTGGTTAGCTCTACGCCCGACCGCCTTTGCCCCCAGGAATTAACCTGGTACTCATTTTTGGTGTAGGCTGAGTGAACCTCAGGACCATATGCACCTCCGGAAGTGAAAATCTCGTTTCTTAAATTTTACGACTTCCTGACGGGGATTCGAACCCACGTCCTTCCGGGCGAACCGAGCACGCCTTTACCGCCTCGGCCAGGCAGCCCCTAGGATAACATGATGGCAAGCATAATTGGTGGTCATACAAATTTTAGTGAAAAATGGAAGGGTATGTATAGGTACTTTAAGGCAGAAACAGGTTCAATGAAGGACATTCCAGGAATCATTAATGAACAAGGGGAGTGTGTATGCGAGGATCTTCAAAAGGCAGAAGTATTCAGTCAGCAGTATGTAAAGATTGTTGGTTACAAGGATAATGTCCAGACAGGGGAGATGAGTAATACTAAAGAAGTATTAAAATTTACCTATGATAACAGTGACACTTACAGTAAGATACAAAAGTTGAAAACTAGAAAAGCAGCTGGAATTGATAAGATTTCTGGGGATATACTAAAGGCAATGGGCTGGGATATAGTACCATATCTGAAATTCTTATTTGATTGTTGAATGGAGAGTTGCTATAGTAGCCTCTATGTATAAAGGAAAGGGTGACAGACATAAAGCTGAAAATTACAGGCCAGTCAGTTTGACATGCAATGCATGTAAGTTTTGGGAAAGCATTCTTACTGGTTATATTAGACATGTTTGCAAAATTAATAACTGGTTTGACAAAAGGCAGTTTGGAATTAGGGAAGGTTATTCCACTGAAGCTCAGCTTGTAGGATTTCAGCAAGATATAGCAGATACCCTGGATTCAGGAGGCCAAATGCACTGCATTGCGATTGACCTATCTAAGGCATTTGATAGGGTAGATCATGGAAGACTACTGGCAAAAATGAGTGCTATTGGACTAGAAAAAAGAGTGACTGAATGGGTGGCTATATTTCTAGAACATAGAACTCAGAGAATTAGAGTAGGCGAAGCTTTATCTGACCCTGTAATAATTAAGAGGGGAATTCCTCAAGGCAGTATTATTGGACCTTGATGTTTTCTTATATATCAATGATATGTGTAAAGAAGTGGAATCAGAAATAAGGCTTTTTGCAGATGATGTTATTCTGTACACAGTAATAAATAAGTTACAAGATTGTGAGCAGATGCAGGGTGACCTCGATAGTGTTGTGAGATGGACGGTGGGCAATGGTATGATGATAAACGGGGTTAAAAGTCAGGTTGTGAGTTTCACAAATAGGAAAAGTCCTCTCAGTTTTAATTACTGCATTGATGGGGTGAAAGTTCCTTTTGGGGATCATTGTAAGTACCTAGGTGTTAATATAAGAAAAGACCTTCATTGGGATAATCACATAAATATGATTGTTAATAAAGTGTACAGATCTCTCCACATGGTAATGAGGGTATTAAGGGGTTGCAGTAAGGATGTAAAGGAGAGGGCATATAAGTCTCTGGTAATACCCCGTCTAGAGTATGGTTCCAGTGTATGGGACCCTCACCAGGATTACTTGATTCAAGAACTGGGAAAAATCCAAAGAAAAGCAGCTCAATTTGTTCTGGGTGATTTCCGACAAAAGAGTAGCGTTACAAAAATTTGGTAAAGTTTGGGCTGGGAAGGCTTGGGAGAAAGGAGACGAGCTGCTCGATTAAATGGTATGTTCCGAGCTGTCAGTGGAGAGATGGTGTGGGAGTACATCAGTAGACGAATAAGTTTGAGTGGTGTCTTTAAAAGTAGGAAAGATCACAATATGAACATAAAGCTGGAATTCAAGAGGACAAATTGGGGCAAATATTCGTTTATAGGAAGGGGAGTTAGGGATTGGAATAACTTACCTAGGGAGATGTTCAAAAATTTTCCAATTTCTTTGCGATCATTTAAGAAAAGTCTAGGAAAACAACAGATAGGGAATCTGCCACCTGGGTGACTGCCCTAAATGCAGATCAGGATTGATTGATTGATTGATTGATTGATTGATTGATTGATTGATTGATTGATTGATTGATTGATTGATTGATTGATTGATTGATTGATTGATTGATTGATTGATTGATTGATTGATTGATTGATTGATTGATTGATTGATTGATTGATTGATTGATTGATTGATTGATTGATTGATTGATTGATTGATTGATTGATTGATTGATTGATTGATTGATTGATTGATTGATTGATTGATTGATTGATTGATTGATTGATTGATTGATTGATTGATTGATTGATTGATTGATTGATTGATTGATTGATTGATTGATTGATTGATTGATTGATTGATTGATTGATTGATTGATTGATTGATTGATTGATTGATTGATTGATTGATTGATTGATTGATTGATTGATTGATTGATTGATTGATTGATTGATTGATTGATTGATTGATTGATTGATTGATTGATTGATTGATTGATTGATTGATTGATTGATTGATTGATTGATTGATTGATTGATTGATTGATTGATTGATTGATTGATTGATTGATTGATTGATTGATTGATTGATTGATAGTTAGTGGGACCAAAACCAATAACATTATTATTATTACTGTATAATCTGGTGACCATGATCAGTACTTATGTACACGTTAGCAATATCTGTAATGCACCAGTTAAAAGACTACATGTCATCAAAATCCAGGCTCTAAAGATCATGAACAACTACACCTAAAAGAATACCTTTGAGAGCATCAATGGTGCCACAGCATTCACCATGAAATTCTCTTCCATATCACCAACTTTTACTAGATTAATACGGGTGAATTTTGTAGTCACACCAGCATTGTTTACCAATACATTCAATCCTTCATTTTGTAGGATCTCATCCACCTTCTTTGCAAAGGTCCCATAAGTGTCAATTTTCTTTAAATCTGCAAGCAAAGAGAGCAATCATTAGTAAATTAAAAGGCAAAATAACTTCAACATACAGTGCAATAAACTTTGTTTAGGTACATAATACTTCTGTTCTGGAGAAAAACACATAGATAACACGACTGCAGGCATTTGATGATGATGATGATGATGCTTGTTGTTTAAAGGGGCCTAACATCGAAGGTCATCGGCCCCTTGCAGGCATTTGCAACTACATCCATACTTTTACTCATAAATGAATCCTCCTCACAGGTATCACTCCTTGTCATGCTAACTACCTGTGCCAATCAAGCCACTGTCTGTAATCAATTTATAAAAAACTTGCCTATAAAAGCTTAATAATCTCTAGGATGCACACACTTTACACTTATACCCCTTCAATTTCATAAAGCATGATGATAAAAATAATAAAGAGCCAAACATTGAGGTCATTAACCTCAATTCACAGAAATGACACCTGACAGATTTCAGTGATGCTTTGTAACTGTTTTTGAGTTCTACTCATCTTCTAAATGCTCTGAGTACATTTTTCATGCCTCTACATGAGAAATTTAAATGAAATTCTGAAGAGAAATAAAAGAGCATTTAAACAAACACAACAACTTAAACCTTAATGATCAGAAGATGCCCTTTCTTTCGTCCAGATCCATGACTAAATTAATAACATTCTGGCCTTTGGTCCAGAGGGTCCCGGGTTTGATTCCTGGCCGGGTTGGAGATTTCATCCTTAAAGAGTTCATTCGTCTGGCTCGGAGGCCAGGTGTGTATGCCATCTTCATCATTACAAATCACAGGCATGCAGGCCGCCAATAGGCTGTCTAATAGGAAAAGACCTGCAACAGGCCTCTCTGGGAGGCCATACGTCATTGTTATTTTCATTATTATTACTATTTTTACCATCATTGTTATTATTATTATTATTTCTTTATAATTCATATGTACACAAACAAAAAGCAGAGAACTGAATAACAGGTAGGCAATACAAAACTGGAACAGGTGGATTGACTGACTGATGATAATAATAATGTTATTATTGGCTTAATGTCCCACTAACTACTTTTTACTGATTTTGGAAATGCTGGAGTGCCAGAATATAGTCCCACAGGAGTTCATTTATGTGCCAGTAAATCTACTGACACAAGTCTGACGTATTTGAACACCTTCAAATACCACTGGACTGAGCCAGGATCAAACCTGACAAGTTGGGGTCAGGAGGCCAGCGCCTCAAACATCTGAGCAACTCGGCCTGGATTCATTCATTCATTCATTCATTCATTCATTCATTCATTCAAAGCCTGTATGAGGCAAGACTTAAGCAAATGGTTACCATCACAGATGTCACCATGCACTTGCCACCGTAACAGAGGAACTAGTACATGGCTACACAATGTGACATACAGCTGTGAGGAAGTCCCATGTGTGTAACTGAAATGAGTTTGTTTCCCTGTGTTGAGCACAAAAAGATTCAGCTGGTTGATAATTGAACAAAAATGCTCTTTTTAGCGCAGGGAGACAGAGATCCGCAGAGGATGTTATGAACATTCACATCTCCCAGCAGGAGGAGAGGAGTAGGTAGGCAAATAAGCAACCCAATATTCTAGCTCCAGTATGTTAAAATTGTAATCTGGTGGAATCTATATGTTGTACATCATTGTCATTACTGAGAACAGAGTGCGATTACTTCTTTACTGAAGGTATCAGAGCGGGCAAGTGTACAAACGCCACTAGTCACCATGCCATCCACAGCAGGTCGGACTATGGAAGAGGAAGAAAGTTCACAGGTTATATGTGTACTTTCGCAGCCTTCTCAGCAAAGGTGATGGCGAATTCTGGAGAAGCCATGGAGTGGTACTTTCTCTGAGCCTCTAGGCACAAAAGTTTATCCAGGTTCTTTATCTCCCTTCATAGTCATGTCATGTCTAGGTCTCAGATGAGATTCCTGTAGGATGGTGACCACATAGAACAATATCAACCAACATGACTCAGCTAGGGAAGTGCGACAGCCATTCCGCCATAGTGCCATTGTCAGAGATGCCAACCTTTGAAGTGGGTTATCAGTAATCCCATTTTCAACTCGTGCACCGCCCCTCCCCCCTCAAAACATTTACGAGTCAAATCCAGAGAACCCCGTTTGCCCTTTCCTACAGCAATCTATTCTAAATTATATCATATTACACAATAAAATTTGCTCATTACCTGTTAGTTCTGCGATAAAAAATTCTTTGTAGCTTGTTTTGCACCCTGCAGCTGCTTTTCAGTTTTCTTGAAACATACTTCCCCCTGAGATGACATTTTCGTCTTCAGAACCATAAGCGATTCCAGTGTAGATGTACTTAATGTAGGCCTGAATTCTGTCTGCTTTTTCCTAACAACACTGAAAACTCTTTCTTTGGGAGTTACTGTGAGGTACACTTAGTACTGCAAATAAACATTACTTAAGGTTTGTCCGGCTCCATGGCTAAGTGGTTAGCGTGCTGGCCTTTGGTCACAGGGGTCCCGGGTTCGATTCCCGGCAGGGTCGGGAATTTTAACCATAATTGGTTCATTTCACTGGCACGGGGGCTGGGTGTATGTGTCGTCTTCATCATCATTTCATCCTCATCATGACGCGCAGGTCGCCTACGGGAGTCAAATCAAAAGACCTGCAGCTGGCGAGCCGAACATGTCCTTGGACACTCCCGGCACTAAAAGCCATACGCCATTTCATTTTCACTTAAGGTTTTATACTTAATTTGTCCACTTTCATTTTTAAGCTCTGCAATGTTGCCCCAGTTCACATCACTGTTATGTCCATGTACACCGGGCGCGTTGGCCGTGCGCGTAGAGGCGCGCGGCTGTGAGCTTGCATCCGGGAGATAGTAGGTTCGAATCCCACTATCGGCAGCCCTGAAAATGGTTTTCCGTGGTTTCCCATTTTCACACCAGGCAAATGCTGGGGCTGTACCTTAATTAAGGCCACGGCCGCTTCCTTCCAATTCCCGGGCCTTTCCTATCCCATCGTCGCCATAAGACCTATCTGTGTCGGTGCGATGTAAAACCCCTAGCAAAAAAATGTCCATGTACAATATATTCAGGGAAAGTATCACACTGGTAAACTGCAAATTCCTCTTCAAGTTTGCCATGTTCACTTTCCTTGACCAAACTTGGGAATCTTGGAACAAAATATTCAAGAGATGTATAGGAAACCTTCATTCTGAGAGAGATATCTACAACTTCGGCATGATGAAGAAATTCATCAACAAGAGGAAATTTCCTGATAATGTAACTGCAAGCTGCCATATAAAACTCTCTTACAGAATTATACAACATCTCTTCATCACAGTCATTATCTTTCAAATATGTCCTGGCTTTTGCTCCAATTACCAAGTCCTCATTGGCTTTCTGGTATTTCCTCCTCTTGAATTCAACACTCAAAAGGGAGATTCTGGCTGAATAGAACATGGCTGAAAATATCTGACTATTAGGTCAGTTACAAGACCAGTAAGTTTCCTCCTAGGAAGTGTATGGCTGGAGCATCTTGTTGCAGAAATAAATTCACTGAGTTAAAAGACAGGAAGTGTACTCTTAAGAAAGTAGCAAAACAGTTCTGTGTGTGGGTCTTGTATGAAAGATTTTAGTTTCAAACTGACTGGTGCTTTCATTTTTATGGGGGGTCTCACTACAAAACATGAGTGTCAAAGCTTCCCACTGCTCAAGAACTCTATTAATAGACTGAAGAAGCGAGAGCCACCGGGTACTGACATATTTCAAAATTTTGTGACCCTCTGTGCCACAAACAGCCTGATATACTTTCAACGTGTTTTGCCTTTTAGAACTCTTATCAAGATAGTAATATAACTGAATCAAAAAGTTATCTACATTGACTGGTAATTGGGCTGCTGCTTTTTGTGCACAATGAGACGACATGAACAACCCGGGACATAAACAGAAGAATGCCTGTCCTTCATAAATTTGGTAACATCTTTATTTGCCCCTATCACTGTGTATGCATCGTCAGATAAAAAAAGAAATGCAATTTTCCCATGGAATGGCTAAAGAAGACAATTCACTATTAATAACAGAGAGAATTCCCTCACCTGTATTGTCAGTACTCTCTAACAATGACAATAGAGGAGTTGATATTTGGACTCTCTGAGCATTAAAGAAAGAGACAACTACAGGATAAAGTTTAACTGCATTTGAATCCGTACTACCATCAGTAACCAAAGAAAAAGGCATTATTTGCAAAAGTTCACTTATTTCTTTTTTTGCCTCAGATGCCATGTACTGAACTAAAGCAGAGGTTTTAGTTCTTGCATAAACATATTTCTGAGATATTTTAGAGTCAAGGAACATTGATCTAAATATATTTCCAGCATGGTCTGAAAATGATAACAGCATATTATGCTCCAAAAGAAATTATGTGAACAGCAATTCGGCATTTGTCACCGCAGTTTCCTTACTTTTTACGAACGATGAAACAGACTGGTTTTGTAATTTTGATTCACCGTATGTGTGATGTTTTTTTGATTCTATGTGTCTTCTGCAATCATCTCGTCCAGCGTGAGTCACAGAGAAATCACATAAACACACACTGCAGATGATGTGGTTTTCACTAACATGTGAAACAAGCAGAAATGGCTATTCCTTTGTGTAACCGTCTCAATATTTCTGTAACACTGCTGTCTTCTTAGAAGATGCAATTTGACAATTGCTCCGCTTCATTTTACAAAACCAATCACTTCTTTTCGAGTCAATGACTAGGATAATGAGAATTGAAATGTGCTAAATATACCATTCGTTCTACACACACAACAGAGAGAGAACCGACTGCGCGCACGGGAGAACAACAGAGCAAGGAGTAGAGCCTACTTCACGGCCAACTTGATGCATCATTCTAGCTAAGAGAGCAGCGTATATCTATGTAGCTGGCCGTGATTTCACAATGCTCGCAGAAAACAAAAGGAAGTGATGACCAAATAACTGCCAAATATGTTTAGCTGAAAACTAACAAAAATTGAAACGAGGAGGGTTGACCAGTAATGCTCTAAGGGATTGAACATTTTTTACTTCTTTCCTTTTCTTCATAGAAATTAATTTTTATCGTGACAATGTTGCTTTTCCGTAATAATTTCACCTTTGACCGTAATGCCATAATCGTGAAGTGAAATCCGTAATCACTACGGACAATCCGTAATAGTTGGCACCTCTGCATTGTGGAAATCAATAAAGGGACGAAGCTAGGACAACAGTTTAACCTCTATTAGTTATTTGGAGGAGGGCTAGCAAATGTTTTGCCAGGCTTGTTTGAAGTTATTCTGTAGTAATAGGCAATGCTCTTGCTTGAGACTCTCGAGACTGACGTCAGAGATCTTGAGACTCTCGCGAGAATCTCAAGATCGATTCTCCTGTGCTGTGATCTGTGCGACATCCCAGTAACTACGAGTGTAAGCTTGATAGTATATCATAAGCATTACTGCATGAAATAATGTTCTCGTATGGAAACGTGTGTGCCAATAAATTTTGTCAAAAGCCTGGTAAAGTATGGCATGTTCTGTAACATGGCTGTCTTCAGAAGATGCAATCTGACAATTGCTACACTTCATTTTACAAAACCAATCACTTATTTTCGAATCAATGACCATTAACAAAAGTGAAAACAGAATGTCAGTATCTTAAACTGTTCATGACTTATTTGAGGTGGACATCTTAACTGAATAACCCTGTATAATTTGTGGATAACTGTAGATAGGATGTACACCTACTTGGATACTAGAGGTGTGCATTATTCTAACCTGAGACGGGGCAAGATATGCCTTGCTGCATATGCAACCACCATTACGCATGAGTGGAATGTGTAATCTAAAATGCCCGAGTTTGCTCAAATTCTTTCGACAGGGTAGTGTTGGACAATGTTCTTGAGACTGATTCTCCTGTGCTGCAATCTGTGCAACGTCCCAGTAACTACGAGCATAAGCTTGATAGTATAACATGAGCAGTTCTCATATGGAAACGTGTGGGTCGATAAATTTTGTCAAAAGCCTACAAAAGTACTGCATGTTCAGCTATGAGCCACTTGATACCATTAACAAAAGTGAAAACAGAATGTAAGTACCTCAAACGGTTCACGAGTTATTTGAGGTGGACATCTTAGCTGAGTAACTGTAGACAGGATGTACACCTAGCTGGATACCTCGCAACTGTTGTCGACAGGGTAGCTTCTTGTGGTGCACGCCGGGCTGGAGGTGTTCCCTGTGACAATTCCCCTTCAGCGATATTATGTATTTTTAAGTGCCGGATCATTCCAGAAGTATTTCTGCTGACGTATTTTACTTCTTTTGAATAAACAACACAGTGGGCTGTGCCACATAGCATCTCTTCAAAATAACCTTAAAAATAGTCTTAAAGTTGTCGCATACAATTAGACACAATTACACATTGCACCATCATATACCACAGTACCTAATTATGATGCAAATACTCTAACATTGTAAGGAATTATTTCCTCGTCATCAAAATTTCAGTAAACACAAGCACTGGTCATATGGATATTGAATGTGGGGTCTAATAATGATGTACACCTATAGTAGCCATCAGGTGCTGTACTTAGCCTACTCATTCGTATATTTACCACTGCATACAATTAGGTAATACTGCATCAAAATAGACCTCGGTAGAAATGAAAGAAGTGAATGCCCTAGTCGCTTGTTGACAACTATTTATGGAATGGAGAAGGCCCGTGGTTGGCTGTTTGCATACTCGGCACAAACAACATTCACCTCCATCTACCTGTAGGCCTACAACATGCTGCTCGCCACATAATGAGGGTACAACGCTCTCAAAATCTCTCTAAATTTCTCGCGAGAAACAGTGCTTGCTCTAGTCTCGAGAAATCTCGAGACCCCATCTTAGATTCCCCATCACTATTATTCTGATAGCCAATGGGGTTCCGTGTAAGGGAGCACTGAGGCTTCCCCTACACCTCCTTTGTCTAGACATTGGTAGGAGGCTTTCCCAGCCCTAGCTGGAGAAGTCTTCCCCCCACGGCTTTTCGAACTCCTCACAGTGTATGCTGGAATGGTGACAAAGTAAGCCTTCATTAAGATAAGTTCCAAATTTCAGATTCATAGATGTTTGGACAGATATAAACAGAAATTTTTGCAAATATTGAATGTGATTAGATAGAATCTGATGATGTTCTTTTAAGAACGAAATATATCGTTCTATGTTGAATAGTGTGTATTTATTCCTTGTCTAATAATGTGGGTTTTTTTTTTTACAATTATGATACAGTGTAATATTTATACTGAAATTGTATGTTCGGCAGACTGGGAAAGCTTTTAAATTTACATATGTCTACAGTCGACTTTGATTTGTATGACTATGCACGACTAGAGCCGTCCACAGCAAGTGACTTCATGCGACTGCCAGTTGGTGTCTGTACTCTGTACATGTCTGTGCGAGTTTCTGTAGTAGGTGTTGTCAAGTTACTAAAAGCATTAAAGATTATGTGAGATGGATGACGAGGATTTAGTTTACATTTTTGGAGAGTACCTACCTGATGAGGCGTCAGAGGAGAAATCATAAAAGAAAACATCAGTGATGGGTAAACCCAATACCAGCTAAAAGGAAGCCAATGGAAGAATTCCATTACTTTGTACAATGATTTGAACACACTCAGATGCGTCCAAAAATATTTTACTATATTTTGAATGCAATAAAGCTAAGAATAGCCAAAAAAGTCAATTTTTAGAGAGACAATTATACCTCTGAAACATTTAACTGTGACTCTAAGGTAAGTGAGATGAATAGTTTTTAAAAAGCTATATTTATTAAAGAATCAAAGATCGAACTAAGAATATCAGTGTATCATACAAAAATGAGGAAGGTATACATCCTTGAGAAAACTAAACATATAAAGGGATAAACGGAAATATAAAACCTTTATTTCTAATTGTAACAGTCTCTATGATGTTTTCATCCATTTTCCTTTTTAATATTTTTAATTTTATAATCCTCACGAAATATTTGTTTTACTGCACAACATAAATCGTATATAGGGCTAGAATTTTTATGACCTAAAAATCACCATAATATGCACAGAAAAAAAATGCTCTTATGACCTAAAATTTGCCAAAATATGCACAATAACATAAAAAACATGGCCGAACAGTATTTTATTTGAGGTAAAATTCCAGTTGTAAAATCAATAAGTCCATTTATGACAACAAACAATTTATTTATGAATAAAATGCACAAAAGAAATTAAACTATGCAATTTGATATTGTAGTGTGCTTCTTATTTTATTAAAATTGTCAGTACATACAGTAGTTAGCACATGCTGCGATTATTTTCACATGCTTCTGTATCTTCAGTTTATGAGCCCTGAGTTGCAATATACAATGAATACCTTGTGCAAATTTTCAAATAAAAAAGATTTATTTTCAACCAACAAAGCCTTGTACTTTGAAAAACTTCATTCTACTTCAGCTGTCACAAGAGGAGCATGTTTGAAATGGACAATATCACTTGAATCTAATTCTAAATGATTAAGAGAAAACTTTTCACCCAACAAAATCATTGAAATGGATCAAAATGTGCAATACCCTTCATTTTTTTCCTAACACCTTTTCCATTTTCTTTGATACTTCTTGCCCCACTTTATCACAAACAACATTAAATTTATGCACAGTTATTTTCACTAGTTCTATTTGCTTCACTAGTCTGTTAGTGGCTTTATGTTGCACTGACATAGACAGGTCTTATGGCGATGATGGGATAGGAAAAGGCTACGAGTGGAAAGGAAGCGGCCGTGGCCTTAATTAAGGTACAGCCCCAGCATTTGGATGGTGTGAAAATGGGAAACCACAGAAAACCATCTTCGGGGCTGCCGACAGTGGAATTTGGGGATTCCAACCCACTATCTCCCAGATGCAAGCTCACAGCTGCGCGCCCCTCACTGCACGACTGCTTCACTAGTGGCACTTCTGATTGCTCCAAAGCAGTTATAGTAGCAGGAAGAAAACCAAAATTTGATTTGATGTATGAAAGTTGACCTGAAATGTCAGAATTAGACATTAAGTCCTGGGCTAGTCCAACTGAAGCGGCATCACTGCTATCAAATGAATCAATATTTTTCACAATGTTGAAGTTCTGGCAGTAATAGTTGCTGGATTCAATCCAGGATTCCCATCTTGTCAAAATTGGAGAAGGCGGCAAGGGAATGTCTGGAGCTAGCAACTTAAATGATGCAACACGTGAAGGGGCTTTCAAGAAGACCTTCTTGACACACCCAATCAATTTATCAACCTCGCTGAATTGACTACGAATCTCTTCTGCAACTCTGTGTATGGCGTGAGCTAAACAAGTCAAATGCACCATTTTACTATATAATGCTTTTAGTGATTTGGCTGCTTTCACCATATAAAGCGCAGCATCCAGTACGAAGAGCAGTACATTGTCATGTTGAACGCATTCGGTCCATATGGCATGCATAGATCTGTCAAACAGTTTACTAATGCTAAAAAAATGTACTTTTTCTAAATGTTCACAGTTTACTAGAAACATTTCACCTGGACCATCTTCTCCCAAAGTCCCCACAATGACATTCGCAATATATCTTCCCACAGAGTCTGTAGTCCATCAAATGATAGCCATATGTTCTTATTTGCAACACGTTTTCTGATTTCTTGCATAGTTTTTTCGTAGCTTCGGCTGATTTAGTCCTTTCTTAATGTGGAAGGATCGGGAAGAGATTTGCTGGTGTATTTTTCTAATAATTCACAAAATTTTGGATGATTCAGCTTATTTAAGGGAATGTCGGCACAAAAAAAGGCTGTACAAAGTTCTTCACAAAATGGTGAATAAGATTAGCGAGATTCTCCTAGGAGCATTTGCTGTAGTGTCTTTCCATTTTCGATTTGTTGTACTTCACGTTTGTGTTTTTCTGTTGCCACATGCTGCTGAACGTTAAATGACTTCTCCGCAGTTACTCTTACATCGCACAGTTTACAATACAGCATTTTATCATCACTTGCGAACACTTTCTCACCATATTGAGATACAAACTGCTGTAATTTTACTTGAATACTTTGCATCACTTTAGGCATTTTTTCTTAACTATACTACACAGAACACACACTTCCGACTTCAACAAGATTCAATAACCTCTGAGACACACCAGATTACGAAGGACAGGCTTAAGTAGCTACCTGCTCACTGTTGCGTAAGGTAAAGTCCATATTGTGAATTACACAGAAATAAGGGAGGAAGGTAGGTTCTTACCATTTTCCAGGAAACAAAATGTGATGTGTAATTGTGAGAAATACAATGCCTCAATTGAACATGGAAGAAAGAAACTGAATGAGAAAAGGTCTTTACTACCTGAAAGAGTGAAAATATGATGAATATGACCATTTACTATCTAAAATATGCTCTATCACATAGAAATGACCATTTATGCATAAATATGACTTAAAGTACTATCACTAAGAAACAATGTTAGGTTTTTGTCCACCCTATCAATACACATCACTTTACAAGTGAACTATTTAACTAAAAACATATTAAAAATGTTTAATATGTTTGTGTAAATATTTGTGTAAATAATGTGTATATATTTATACCTTGTACATTTCCCAAATAGACCTTAAAAAGACATTGGGTTCTTCCATTTTTTTTCAGTTTCTGATTTGAGTTTTGTAATCTGCCACGTGATTTTATGGCTGATGAAGTCTCAAATAGACAAAACATGTAAAACCTAAATCTTTTTAATATGTTTTTAATTAAATAGTTCACTTGTAAAGAGATGTGTATTAATTGGGTGGACCAAAAACTAACATTGTTTCTTAGTTTTAACTGTATCAATATGGATCTACACGATGAAATTTGTAAATTGTACAAAAGTACTATCATTCGATTACTTTTTCATAACAAGCATTTATATATATTTAAGGAACTTATCAGTCTTGCCAAAAAAATATATGCTCCATTATGAAAATCCTAGCCCTATATATAACTTTAACACTGTTTGTTACGATGCACCTGAAAAGTTACCAACAAATGTGGTAAGCCCACATCTATGGAGCTGGATCCAACTTGAAGAGTGTCGTTGGGTGGGCTTGTTTCAGGTATTAATTGGTTCAATGGTTCAGGACAACAGGAATGGTGTGTATGCATACAGAGACAGCGTGTGATGTAATTAATTTTCATCTATAAAAATTTTCTGGAACTTCTTTCTCACAGCTAGTTTTTGATTGTTAGGAACATATATTTGGTAACAGAATCTTCATTCAAGACTTTGGGGAGTAAGTGGTAACTGCACTTACATTTAGAATCTCAGATATAACGGTGTGAAGAATACTGTAATTCAAGAATCATGCAAGGTGATTTGGGAACAGTAAGTTACTATACATATGTCATTCCCCCTACAGATGAACAAATGAAGTCCATAGTAGAAGAGTTTTGGAAATCCAAATAATGCTGGCAACATGTACAGAAATTATAAACAGTACTTCTCCATTGTGTTACCAGGCATTGTTGGCCCCAATTACAAGTATGACATGGGTACATACGGCAATGAGAGTGACAGTGAGTGGTATTTTTTTCAATTCCAAATTTTCCAGAAGACTTGAAAAAGGTGTACTATGCAATCAAAAGCTTTTTCCACTTCCTGGAACGAATATTAAAATTTCACACGTTCTTATGGCGGATGAAGCATATCCACTTAAAAACTACAACGGCCATCACAAGATGTTTTAACAGGCATCTTTCAAAAGCATGACAAGTTATTGAATGTGCATTTGGTACCATTAGTACTGTAGTGACTAATTCAAATACGTATTGAAGATGAGCCCGATTTTGTCAATGGAATTGTTAAGTGTATATGCTTGCTGCATAATATTGTCATTGATAAAGAAGGTGAACAACAAGCTGTGGCATTATTATATCAACACAAGTCACAATCAGAAACAGATGGTGCACCCACCAGATTTACTTCATTACGTGAAAACAAATGTCACTACTGCTTATGTGATCAGAAACAAATTTGTAGCATAATTCTGTGAACACGATCCAAATAACTGGAAATGTTTAGGTACTGTTTTTAGTTTCATGTGCTTTCTTTCATTTCCTTCTCATTCTATATTAAGTTTTTCTTTACAACAGGAACTGCACATATCACTGAAATTATAAATAATAATTTAATAGTTGACAAGTTTTATGAAGCATTGAGTGACATCGTGGTCAGGGTCAACAGCAAGGATAGAATAGTGCCAATGGGCGATTTCAATGCAAGAGTTGGGAATAGAACTGAAGGATACGAAAGGGTGATTGGTAAATGTGGGGAAGATATGGAAGATAATGGGAATGGGAAGCGTTTGCTGGACTTCTGTGCTAGTATGGGTTTAGCTGTTACGAATACATTCTTCAAGCATAAGGCTATTCACCGCTACACATGGGAGGCTAGGGGCACCAGATCCATAAGACTATATCTTAACAGACTTTGAATTCAGGAAATCTGTTAGGAATGAACAAGTTTTTCGCGGATTTTTCGATGATACAGACCACTATCTGATCTGTAGTCAACTAAGTATCTCTAGGCCTAGAGTAGAGAAAGTGAAATCTGTCTGCAAACGAATAAGGGTAGAAAATCTCCAGGATGAGGAAATTAGACAGAAGTACATGGATATGATTAGTGAGAAGTTTCGAACAGTAGACAGTAAGCAGGTTCAGGATATAGAAAGTGAATGGGTGGCATACAGGGATGCTGTAGTAGAAACAGCAAGGGAATGCCTAGGAACAACTGTGTGTAAAGATGGGAAAAGGCGAACATCTTGGTGGAATGATGAAGTGAGAGCAGCCTGTAAACGTAAAAAGAAGGCTTATCAGAAATGGCTCCAAACAAGGGCCGAGGCAGACAAGGATTGGTACGTAGATGAAAGAAACAGAGCGAAACAAATAGTTGTTGAATCCAAAAAGAAGTCATGGGAAGATTTTGGTAATAACCTGGAAAGGCTAGGTCAAGCAGCAGGGAAACCTTTCTGGACAGTAATAAGGAATCTTAGGAAGGGAGGGAAAAAGGAAATGAACAGTGTTTTGAGTAATTCAGGTGAACTCATAATAGATCCCAGGGAATCACTGGAGTGGTGGAGGGAATATTTTGAACATCTTCTCAATGTAAAAGGAAATCATCATGGTGGTGTTGCAAACGGCAAAGCTCATGGGGAGGAGGAAAATGATGTTGGTGAAATTATGCTTGAGGAAGTGGAAAGGATAGTAAATAAACTCCATTGTCATAAGGCAGCAGGAATAGATGAAATTAGACCTGAAATGGTGAAGTATAGTGGGAAGGCAGGTATGAAATGGCTTCATAAAGTAGTAAAATTAGCGTGGAGTGTTGGTAAGGTACCTTCAGATTGGACAAAAGCAGTAATTGCACCTATCTATAAGCAAGGGAACAGGAAGGATTGCAACAACTATCGAGGTATCTCATTGATTAGTATACCAGGCAAAGTATTCACTGGCATCTTGGAAGGGAGGGTGCGATCAGTCGTTGAGAAGAAGTTGGATGAAAACCAGTGTGGTTTCAGACCACAGAGAGGCTCTCAGGATCAGATTTTCAGTATGCGCCAGGTAATTGAAAAATGCTATGAGAGGAATAGGAAGTTGTGTTTATGTTTCATAGATCTAGAGAAAGCAAATGACAGGGTACCAAGGGAAAAGATGTTCGCCATACTAGGGGACTATGGAATTAAAGGTAGATTATTAAAATCAATCAAAGGCATTTATGTTGACAATTGGGCTTCAGTGAGAATTGATGGTAGAATGAGTTCTTGGTTCAGGATACTTACAGGAGTTAGACAAGGCTGTAATCTTTCACCTTTGCTGTTCGTAGTTTACATGGATCATCTGCTGAAAGGTATAAAATGGCAGGGAAGGATTCAGTTAGGTGGAAATGTAGTAAGCAGTTTGGCCTATGCTGATGACTTGGTCTTAATGGCAGACTGTGCCGAAAGCCTGCAGTCTAATATCTTGGAACTTGAAAATAGGTGCAATGAGTATGGTATGAAAATTAGCCTCTCGAAGACTAAATTGATATCAGTAGGTAAGAAATTCAACAGAATTGAATGTCAGGTTGGTGATACAAAGCTAGAACACGTCAATAATTTCAAGTATTTAGGTTGTGTGTTCTCCCAGGATGGTAATATATTAAGTGAGATTGAATCAAGGTGTAGTAAAGCTAATGCAGTGAGCTCGCAGTTGCGATCAGCAGTATTCTGTAAGAAGGAAGTCAGCTCCCAGACGAAACTATCTTTACATCGGTCTGTTTTCAGACCAACTTTGCTTTACGGGAGCAAAAGCTGGGTGAACTCAGGATATCTTATTCATAAGTTAGAAGTAACAGACATGAAAGTAGCAAGAATGATTGTTGGTACAAACAGGTGGGAACAATGGCAGGAGGGTACTCGGAATGAGGAGATAAAGGCTAATTTAGGAATGAACTCAATGGATGAAGCTGTACGCATAAACTGGCTTCGGTGGTGGGGTCATGTGAGGCGAATGGAGGAGGATAGGTTACCTAGGAGAATAATGGACTCTGTTATGGAGGGTAAGAGAAGTAGAGGGAGACCAAGACGACGATGGTTAGACTCGGTTTTTTGTTTTTGGTTTTTTTTTTTTGCTAGGGGCTTTACGTCGCACCGACACAGATAGGTCTTATGGCGATGATGGGATAGGAAATGCCTAGGAGTTGGAAGGAAGCGGCCGTGGCCTTAATTAAGGTACGGTCCCAGCATTTGCCTGGTGTGAAAATGGGAAACCACGGAAAACCATTTTCAGGGCTGCCAATAGTGGGATTCGAACCTACTATCTCCCGGATGCAAGCTCACAGCCGCGCGCCTCTACGCGCACGGCCAACTCGCCTGGTAGACTCGGTTTCTAATGATTTAAAGATAAGAGGTATACAACTAAATGAGGCCACAACACTAGTTGCAAATCGAGGATTGTGGCGACGTTTAGTACATTCTCAGAGGCTTGCAGACTGAACGCTGAAAGGTGTAACAGTCTATAATGATAATGTATGTATGTATGTATGTATGTATGTATGTATGTATGTATTTATTTAATAGGACTACTAACCATTAACAATACCCAATGAGCAGAGTGGCCACTCGTATTACTGCGCTACGGCTATAGAGCCAAGTTCTACATTCAGGTGACACGTGGGTTTGAACCACATCATCGGTTGTCCTGAGAATGATTTTGTGTGGTTTGCCACTTTAACTTCTAAAAAAATACCAGAGCAGTTCATATGGACCACAACCAATTCCTTCCACCGCCTTACCCAGTTTCATTCACCATCACCATTTCATATTCATTAGCTCAACTGAGGTTGGCATCAGTAAGGGCATCTTCCTGGAAAATCATGCTACGATTCATCTCACCTCACCCCCTACCCATCAACAAACAAGACTAAGTGTTAGACATAAATACACATTTTTAACATCTACTTTCTCAGCAACATTTGCCCATAGTTTGCATTGTATATCTTGAGAATGATAGTGTTTATTTTTCACATTCCATACGGATGTTTTTTCACAAACCACACTGATAAACTTTTCAATATCTACACCCATGCCAATGATGAAGATGATGACGATGATGATGCGTATGACGATGGGAGACAACCAAGTGCATGTAGGAACTGTAGTGTACTGGCGACTACAAGTGGCAAATCCCATTTGACAAGGATCTGCTGCTTGTTGGCTGCTGTCGCACGAAATCGTGTGAAGTCACGTGAAGTTGGTCACTCCAGTCACTTGCAGTGGATACAGTTTTGCTACACTTCTTACACTGGGATCAGTCGCGTTAGTAGGCATGTAGTCGCCTCATTTTGTAACTACATGTAGTCATTTCCAGTGGACGAGTAGCCTAACTCACTCAGCCAATGTCTCTGAATCAAAGGTTACGCTGAAAGCTCCTCTCAACAAATATGTAGGAGGATGGTCCGCCTAGTTAATACTAAATATTAATTACACTAGCCTGCAAAATAAAACATTTTTGTGCAGTAAAAACAAAACTAGGTGGGTTTTATGAATTTCTTAACACAGAATTCGAGAAAAAAATTAGTTTTGGTGAATCACGTCTGGTTTGGTAGCAATTTTACAAAATATTATTTTGTTCTTACGTAAAATTGTTGATACTTAGTATTGATTAAATTAGATGTATTAATGTAAATTTCAGCTTGCAAAACGTAATCATATTTTTCATGCATTGAATACACATAAATGCTATTTTGTAAGCAAGTAGATACTATGTATTATATTTTTAATATATATTGAAATTCGTGAAACTGAAGCATAAAGTGCCTATTTAGTTTCGACTGTACAGTTGCTTTTAAATTAATATAACCGTACCCTGAATAAAAATTACTTGGTTAAACATACATAGTTTGTTTACTTACATTATGTGCAGGTTAGATTCACACCTCCGTCTTTTCCCGTTTTCCGTGGAATTTCCGGGTTTTTGAAGTTCTTGAATGATCTCTAGAAGGGTCGTCTCGTGCAATCGACCAACAGTAATCGGCCATCATATTCACATCCCAACGTCCCTGATAGCGTCGTTCTGCATCTTTGAGATCCTGGTGAAACCTTTCGCCTTGTTCTTCACTGACAGCTCCTAAATTTAGAGGGAAATATTCCAGATGCAAAGCTAAGAAATGAAGCTTAAGGCTCATATTACAACCGAGTTCCTTAAACTTTACCAACATTTCCCTTACAATTTCTTTGTATTGAGGGTCCTTAATGTTGCCAAGGAATTTAGTCACTACATCTTTGAATGTGTTCCATGCCTCTTTCTCAATTTTGGTCATCGTGTCTGTGAAAATTTTATCCTTCATCTGTTTACGAATCTGTGGTACATCAAATACGCCTTCTTTGATTTCTGCATCTAATAATGAGGGAAATTTAGTGGATAAATATTCGAAGCATAGGCTACTTTTATCTAATGCCTCGACATACAGTTTCATCAATCCAAATTTGATGTGCAGGTGTGGAAGTAGAATTTTTTTCACGGTCAATAAGACTTACATTCAAGACATTTTTGGATTCTGGTTGTAGTTGTTTTCTTTCTGTCCAATTTACTGTATTCCAATGTTTATCCCGTGCCCTGCTATCCCATTCGCATAGAAAACAGGAAAATTTTGTATAGCCTTTTTGTTGTCCCAGCAACAATCCAATGATCTTCAAATCACCACAAATTTTCCACCCATGCTCATGATATTTAATTTTTTCAAGCACCAACTTTAAGGTCTCGTATGTTTCAGACATTTTTGTGGAGTGTGCAAGTGGACAGATGCCAGAACATTTGTATTATAAAGCAAAACAGCCTTTAAACTTAATTTGGAAGAGTCAATAAAAACACGCCAGTTACTAGGATCATACTCTTTCTCTCCCAATCGACGTAGAAGATTTGAAATATCCGTACAAAATAGAAGTTCATCTTCTTGAGTATAATACTTTATCTTTAAAAGGAAACTGCTTTATCAGTCCATCATAAACTTTGCATAAGGGCTGGGGCAACACATCTGATTATTCAAGTGGTCTAAGATGAAAAACAAACTCTCAACTGTCTTATATCTTCAATCCCACATATCTCGCGGTCTATTGCGTATCTGGGGGAGTTTGTTATGAATTTAACAGGAAATCCGCAACTACAAAATGAAAATTTAGACAGCAATAAACCTATAATAAAATGCAAACAATAACAAATCAAATCACATAATTGTATTCTAAACATCTCTCAACATTACATCTTACAAATTCATGCAGATACTAAAACACCGAACTGGGTCAAAACTAGACATGATAGGAAAAAAATAGCATCATTTTCAGAATCAGGGCAGCGATTTCCATAAGAATTACATATTTTCTATTTTACCGCAAAATCATGTTGGCTAGTGTTATTTATATTTATTTACATAAGTCTAGTACATGTTTCGAGAATCTACAGTATATTCATTCCCTTCATCAGCTAGTCAAATTAAAATTAAAATTCCTGTACAGAAAAAAAGACCTAATAAAAAGGGGGGGCCCCATTAAAAAACCCAAAACTATTGCCAATCCAATTTAACATTTTAAAAAACGAAGAGTGGATGCATGGAATTAAAATCCATCTGGTCAAATACGATAAAACACAATTGAATAAAGTCTGTATGAGTTAAAATATTGAGCATTATGTTCTTGTTGTGGCATTAGATCACTGTGTACTTGATGATCCGATGATTTCTTGTAAAATTCTATTAGAGTTCAGAATAAACTAAAATAGAGCAAAAACTTGTTGTCATTCCGAAACCATCCGTTAATGGGTGTGTTATGCAGCCAGGTGATATGAGCTTAAAATGATCTGTACGAGGGAAAAGTAAAATAGAAACTATAATCGGAAGTGTGTCGGTACGGTATAAAGAGCACGTGAATGCACGAAGACATTCTAGATACTCTGCTATGTGCGAACACATGCACGAAAACAATCATCACTTCATTAATATTGAACGGGACATGGTTCTATTACACCTGCTAAACAAAGGTAAACAAATGAATACCCTTGAGAAGTTAGAAATTCCGATTATAGTTTCTATTTTACTTTTCCCTCTTACAGATCATTTTAAGCTCACATCACCTGGCTGCATAACACAACCATTAACGGATGGTTTCGGAATGACAACAAGTTTTTGCACTATTTTACATGTTACAAAAATTTGATAATGAAATTAGCCCTAACGAGCACATGGCAGAGGATAATGAGTTGTTTAAATTGATGACCCAATACGCTATGAAGATAGCAAAAGAGAAGGAAGAAAAGCGTGTAAGAGGGGAAGTATGACGTTAGCACACACGGGCAGTACTCTCCCCTCCTCCGTCCATTCACCGTGCCTCCCACTGCACCTCCGCAATCAGTCGCCGAACAACTTCAGCCGCTTTTATATATCCTTAATAGTTACATGACAGCCTCACGTATTTCTTGTATCATTATATTGGTAAGTTTTAATAATTTTACGTGTTGTATTCTCATTTTGTTTATGTTGCAGTCTTCCGATTATAGTTTCTATTTTACTTTTCCCTCTTACAGATCATTTTAAGCTCACATCACCTGGCTGCATAACACAACCATTAACGGATGGTTTCGGAATGACAACAAGTTTTTGCACTATTTTATTTTATTCTTAACTCTAATTGAATTTTACAAGAAATCATCAGATCATCAAGTACACAGTGATCTAACGCCAGAACAAGAACATAGTGCTCAATATTTTAACTGGTACAGACTTTATTCAATTGTGTTTTATCGTATTCGACTAGATGGATTTTAATACCAGGCATCTACTCTTCATTTTTTTAAATGTTAAATTGTATTGGCAATAGTTTTGGATTTTTTAATGGGGGGCCCCTTTTTATTAGGTCTTTTTTGTGTATAGGAATTTTAATTTGACTAGCTGATGAAGGGAATGAATATAGATTCTCGAAACATGTACTAGACTTATGTAAATAAATATAAATAATTAATGTTTAGTATTGACTAGGCGGATCATCCTCCTACATATTTGTTGTGATCAAGTCAATGCGGATCAAATACCGGCCACTATGGTCAAGATTATTAATAGAAAGCTCCTCTGTCATGAAAATTTGCCCCAACATGCCTCTTGAGCCGCTTAATGTCAGAAATTCCCCAACATGCAAGGTTCTAGATGAGTTCTTCATCTAGGGCTTTGATAAAGTCCCTGTGGAAGATGGCTCCCTTACAGGAGTTGAGTGATTTGTGCTTTCCATTGTTAACAGGCATGTTAAAATAAAGTGGCTTTCTAAAATATTCAGCCAGTCAACTGTATTTCTCATCCCTCTTGATCCACAGGAACAATAAGAAACTTCAACAAGATTTTATGATAGGATGACATAATTGATTTTATTATTTGTTCATGTTGTTTGAGTATTAACAATGTCTGTATTTTCCAGGCTTGTAGGCCATGGTCCAAGAGCACGTGATGGTCCCAACGTTTCACCAAAGACTGAATTTGTTTCAAGGGTTATGAACTTCGTAGCCATCAAAGTCATTCGGAACCCTTGAAAAATGATGTAGATATTGTTTCCCGTAGGGAACCTGAAATATTTTTTCTGAATGAGTAAATTCATAATTCCAATATTAACGGTCCATTAGGTGTGCTAGTTACCAAATGATGAGCCCAAATTGGCACACTTGGGCAAAAAGCTGGCAACCAAGAATGAGTTAGCTGGAAAATTTATAATGTCCAAAACCAGACCATTTGAATTGGAATTATGAATTTACTCATCCAGGACAAATATTTCAGATTCCCTATGGGAATCAATATCTACATCATTTGATGGCCTAGCAGGCATCATTTTTTTCAATAGCACTGCCTGTGGCTCCAAGTAGCCTATGTAGTGGCTTCCACTACATTCACTAGCCATGTGTCTTGGTAGGTGTTCTAGTTAACAACTGATGAACCTAAATAGGCACATTGAGGCGAAATGCCAGCAACCAAGAATTAGTTCACTGGAAAATTGAGAGTATAATGTCCAATAACAGACATTTATATTGGAATTACACTTGAAAATGTCGAACGTAGTCTTTGATGAAACATCGGGACCATCACGCACTCCTGGACCACAGTCTACATGGCTGGAAAATATAGACATTATTTATAATGCCGGCTATGAAAGCCTCAATTGTCATAGTGTTTGAGTATGTTACGCATCTCTCAAATAATACCTATGGCTTGTTGTAAGTGGTCAAATGCAGTTGCTTTTTAAATTTTCAGGCAAGTGTAACAATACATTTTGCTTGTTAATAATGTATATATCAACTGATATACATGAAAAATTCTACTATAGGCCTAATGCAGAGGGGTCCAGAAAAATGTAGACACTCTTTGATAGTTAATATCCTTGGAACAAAATGACATATCATTGCAATGCTTGCGCAGTAGCATAGTCCATTGTTTTCTCAACAGATGATGACGGTCACGTGAATGGTGCGACAACCTTGGCCAGCTTTTCCACCAGATGACAGTGCAGCAATGAATGAAGTAAGACTGTCATTTGAGCAACACAAGGCCGTATTGAAATGGTATTGGAAGTACGTAAACATAATAAAGGTATAATGGCAATGGCATAATGTGTACGGAACTTAGACACCAACACGTACAACAATTTATCGTATTCGGGATAAATTTGAAGCCGACGGTACTATTCAGGATGTGCATAAGAAAAGGTCTGGCCAACCCAAACATCATGTCCAGCTTCCAGCGCTGCTGTGTTGCATCATTTTACCAGGTCACCTAAATAATCTGCGAATCAAGGTGCACATGAAAGCGGGGTAAGATGATCAACCGTATGACGAATTCTGAAGGCTCAAAGTGGAAAGTGTACATTCCAAGATGGTTGCATGCTATGAATGAGGACGACCCAGATTGATGGAAGGAGTACTGTGGGTGGTTTGAAGGCATGCTTCACAAGGATGAAAGGTTTGCAGGGATGGTTATCTGGTCTGATGAGGCGCAATTCAAACTGGACCATACTGTAAACCACCACAACTGCGTGTACTGGGCTCTTGAAAATCCTAACATTCACGTGAACAAACATGTTAATCTACCCGGTGTTAATATGTGGTGTGGTCTGTCACTGCGCGGTTTGATTGGCCCATTCTTCTTTGAAAGTACCATAACTGGTGAGGTGCTTCTCTATATGCTGCAAACATTGATTTTACCTGCCATCCGAGAGGTGTTTGGAAATGAAAGATTTTACCTACAACAAGATGGCGCTCCGCCTCGCTACCACAGAGATGTCAGAACCTACTTGAATGAAAATCTATCTGGACGATGGATAGGTCAGAGAGGAGCTGTTGAGTACCCACCACGGTCTCCAGACCTTACACCTATTGACTTCTACCCATGGGGGACTTTGAAAAATGAAGTTTATCCACAGAAGCCAGCTACACTGAACGAGCTACGAGAAACCATTGAGGCGTCCTGTGCAGCTATCACACCGGCAACACTGACAGTCGTAGTTCGGTCAGCAGTTCAGCTAATGCGAGTCACTTTGAACAAACAAAATAACTTTCCCTCTGTGCAAGAATTGTAATGGTATGTCATTTTTTTCCATTAATACTGACTATCAAAGAGTGTCTACATTTTTCTGGACCCCTCTGTATACATTTATTATTCAGCTCTGTTAGTGGTCTGGCCCGAGTTACCTGCTGCCGGATGGGGTAGACCATACAAGCCAGCATCTCAACACCAAGTGTTGGGTGGTGGTAAAACATCCAAGTCTCAAAAGAAGCCAGCAGCTCCTGACTGAGGAGCTCCATTAGGTGGGTGCTGATCCCCCAGTGAAGGAAATACCGATGAAATCCACCATGCAACATCTGATCTTCTAGATTAGGGATGTCTACAAAAGGCATCTGTTCTCCAAGTTAGAGGCAAAGTTCTCTGTGAAACAAAGAATTTCACCTTGTTTTCTGACAGAGCAAAAGTACTAAAGGTTATTATCATTTCTACAGTTACGGGCAGTGAAAGCATAAATCTTAGTATACTAATAATATTACTGCTACGTTCAAACAACCCAATTTTCGTGTCAATCATCTTAACCTTTCTACTCTGTTCCTTTTACAATTTGCGTTGTTACATTGACACAGATAGGTTTTATGCTGATGATGGGATAAGAAAGGGCTAGGTGTAGGAAGGAAGTGTCCATGGCCTTGATTAAGGTCCAGCCCCTGCCTGCATTTGCCTGGTATGAAAATTGGAAACCACGGAAAACCATCTTCAGCACTGCCAACAGTGGGGTTCGAACACGCAGTCACTCACTTGGTCAGTTTCTTTTAAATCATTTGTTTAATGAATGGGTCAAAAATACCCATGCTGCTTTCAATCAGTAATAATGAGCTAAGAATGTTTGCATAGGACTATTTTTATCGAACTTTTTTTATTTTTTATTTATTACCATGTTTGAACAGTTTTACATCATCAACCTTGCACATTCGTACTGAGAATTTGAGAAAATGATGTAAATTATGACAGTAACAATGTCCCGGGCATGACATTAAACTGCGTCCACAGAGTGACCACCGGTATAAGTGGTCCCCCTCTACCAAGTGCCAACGGCCTCCCCGGAGAGGGGACGAGCAGGTAGAGGTCCAGGGCACCCTCTTGTCCTTGGGGTGGGAAACTGCCCCTAAAGGCGGAAGAGCCACTGGATGGCCAACAGCATAGGATCAGGAAGGCAAGGGGAAACCACCTGATTATCATCCCATGAGCACATCATGCAGAGTCAAGAAATGAATATTGGTATGCTGCGCGACCCGAGTAGCGATCGGCGTCAGTTTGGGTCCGGGCCGAACGATGTGAAATGTGCGACCGGACGTGCAGAGGTGAACGATCAGGCCTCGCACGGTAAATCTGCTACTGATCGACCAAATGCAGACCAGCTTCGCAAAGGTAAAGCAATAGCTACATGGAATGTGAGAGGGTTACTTCAGACGGGAAAACTTCGCATTGTAGAAAGAGAGCTAAAGAAACACCAAATAGACATCTGTGGACTGTCAGAAACTCACTGGGAAGGATGTGGGCATTTTGAAACAGATGACCATGTAATATACATCGCTGGGGCAAATGATACAGGTCAGAATGGCGTCGCGTTCCTTGTTGATAAGCGGATATCCTAATATGTTGAGGAATACAGACCTATCAACGGAAGAATACTGACCCTCACTCTCAACACTAAACCATTTAAACTACACCTGATCCAGGTATATCTACCCACCACCGCTGCAGACGACCAAGAAATCGAAGACTTCTACGCAGACATGGAAAATACAACAGCATCACTTAAAGGTATTACCATCATACTGGGAGACTTCAATGCAAAAGTAGGAACCACCTCGATGGACAACCACTTGCGAGAAACTATAGGACAGTATGGCCTGGGTGCACGTAATGAGCGAGGCAACCGGTTCATACAGTTTGCAAGCGAAAACAATCTTTCCATTATGAATACCATGTTTAAAGACCACAAACGCCGTCTCTTTACGTGGACCTCTCCGAATGGGCATGTTAAGAACCAAATTGATTACATCCTTGTCGATAAAAGATGGAGAACCTCCTTCCGTAATGTGAAAACAAAACCTAGTGCCGAATGCGGATCGGATCATCATTTACTCTGGGCCTACCTTAGAATCAAACTGAGCAAACCAGTTGTCAAAATAAACTTGAAAAAGTTAGCGGCCCCTGAGCCAGTTGCTTTCCAAGAAACACTACGAAGCACTGGGCCACCTGACCTAAAGGGAAATTGTGACATGGCTTGGAAGAGAATTGAAGAATGGATCACAGAAGCAGCGAGCAAGGTCCCAAAAATGAACACTATAGTGAAGCGACAACACTGGATGACTGACGAAACTTTGGCACTAGTTGAAATGAGACTTAACATCCGGCTCACAGTTACAGATCCAGAACAACAAGGACGACTAATGAAAAAAACTGAACAGTGATATCAAACATGCTTGTAGAAGAGACAAGAATGAACACATTAAGAAACTGTGTGCAGAACTAGAGGCGCATGCGACCAAAAATCACAGCACAGAACTGTACGACAAGGTAAAATACTTAGCATGAGAGTTTATGCCTAAGACTCAGATTATTAAAGATGACCAAGGGAATATCATCACAAATGCAGCGGGCATCGCCAAAGTATGGAGAGAATACTGCATCAAGCTGTTCACTGATGACCCACAACCAATGCCAGGTCACCAGAACCCAACAGACTTTGAACCAATGATCCTTAGAGAAGAAGTGGAACATGCAATAAAAAAGCTCCAGAACCAGAAAGTACCAGGCCAAGATGGAATCACTGCTGAAATCCTAAAGAACATGGGTGACCTAGGTGTCAACATCCTGCACAAGTTATGTCAGAAGATACGGACATCTGGAAATTGGCCTGACCAGTGGTGCCACTCCGTCTTCGTACCACTGTTCAAGAAAGGTTCACAGTCTAGCTTAAGCCAGTAAGGAGGACGGACGTATCGTGTGGCGTGCGCCTGCTGAGTGGAATGGAGTAGGAGTGAGGAAGCGGTAGGGTCAAGCGGTCGGCAAGGAGATAGATACGATGAATTGGGTAGACGTAGAGGCTATGAGGAAAGTAGTAAAAGAAGTAATACAGGAGGTATGTCCGTTTGAGCAATTAAAGAAGATGCTTCAAGAACAAGTCCAGGAGCAAGAAAAGACGAGACAGTGGATCCAGGATTATATGAAAAATACGAAGGCGATGATAGAAGGCAGCGAGAAAGAACTGGTGTCACTAAGAGAGAAAATAAAAAATATGGAAGAAGAGATGGTAAACCTAAAGAAAGAAACTGAAGTCTGCAGACAGGAGCGTAAGAAGAAATCCATATTTATTTATGGGGTGGAGGAAGAAAAGGCAGAATCTAAAGTGGACATTATTTACAAAGTGGTAGATGTTATACAAAAAAAAAAATGAAAATAAATTTCAGTGAGGTAGATATAGACAATGTGGAGAGAGTTGGCAAGGTGGGAGGGCACAGGCCCATAAAAGTGTCGCTGCTATCTTCATTGATGGCAGATATAGTGATAAGGAACGCTGGTAATCTACAGTGTGAGAACATTAGAATTAAGAGAGATTTCGGAAGAGAAGAGAGTAGGAATTTTAAAATTCTCAAGAAACATTTTGTGAAAGCAAAAATTCAGGGATTGAAAGCGTATATTAGTGGTCAGATACTTGTGGTGAGCGACAGGAATTGGACCCGAAAGTGGACAATATCGAAACTGAAATTAATGGATGAGAGTTTGAGGCAAGAAGAAACTAGCAGGGCTGAGAGTTCGAGGCAAAAGAGTTTGAGGCAAGAAGAAATAAGCAGGGCTGAGAGATTGAGGCAAGAAGAAACTACCAGGAATGATGTGAGACAAGAAGAAAAAAGCAGGGCTGACAGTTCGAGGCAAGAAGAAACTACCAGGGCTGATGTACATACTGCAAAGGAAGGAACACTGAGTAGATGGGGTTCCTGGGAAGAGATCATAAAAAGAGCTGAAGAAAAAGGAAATGCAAGGAGGATGGAAGTAGCCAGGAAATTAATGGACGAACTAGTGTCGGAGGTCTGCGCGAGGGAAGAAAAAGAATCACAGGGGAAGACAAGTGGACAGAATCGGAGCGAGAATAATGGTTTGAGGGAGGAAGCAGAAGTAAGAAGTGCCGTGATTAAAGGGAGAAGCTTGAGTTTGAAGGAGCTATGGGACAAAAAGGGAAAAATGGAAGGAATAATTACGAGAAGTAAAAAGTCAAGTAACAGTAGTAAGTAACATAGTTTGCCTATGGATGGATGATAAGAGAGGAAGTGTAGTTTATGGTGGTGTCTGTATGTGTGTACTTACCCAAGTAATGGTGCCTGTATGTGTAGTATAATTGTAATTGAAGTGATGGTGTCTTTAGGTAAAAGATGGATGGATTAATTGTATGGTATTCATTCAAGTGATGATATGACGACTGGATTTGAAGTGTTAAGAATGGAAGGTGATGATGAGGGATGGATGATAAGAGAGGTAGTGAAGCTTAAATGGTATTGATGATAATAGAGGTAGCGTAGTTTAGATGGTATTTATTCAAATGATGGTGTCTGTATATATGGATGAAAGATAAGAGAGGTAACGAGGTGATAAGGTGTTTTTAAGTGTATTGTAATTGTATGGTATTTATTCAAGTGTCTTTAGGTACAAGATGGATGAATTGTGGAGTTCGATAGATGGATGATAAGAGAGGTAGCGAAGTTTAGATGAGGGATGGAAATGAGGAGAGGTAAAGAAGTTTAGATGGTATTATTCAAGTGATGGTGTCAGTATGTGTATTCTAATTGTTGAAGTAAATGTGGCCTGGAAAATGATGGATGGTTGTGGAGTTCGATAGATGGATGATGTGTAGTATAATTGTTATTGAAGTGATGGTGTTTTTAGGTAAAAGATGGATGGATTAATTGTACGGTATTTATTCAAGTGATGATATGACGACTGGATTGGAAGTGTTAAGAGGGATGATGATAAGAGAGGTAGCGAAGTTTAAATGGTATCGATGATAAGAGAGGTAGTGAAGTTTAGATGGTATTTATCCAAGTGATGGTGTCTGTATATATGGATGAAGGATAAAAGAGGTAACGAGGTGATAAGGTGTTTTTAAGTGTATTGTAATGGTATGGTATTTATTCAAGTGTTTTTAGGTATAAGATGGATGAATTGCAGAGTTCGATAAATGAATGATAAGAGAGGTAGTGAAGTTTAGATGATGGATGGAAATGAGGAGAGGGAACGAAGTTTAGATGGTATTTATTCAAGTGATGGTGTCTGTATGTGCATGGTTTGTGGAGTTCGATAGATGGATGATAAGAAAGGTAGTGAAGTTTAGAGGGAGGACTCTAATTGAAGTGTTAAGTATGAAAGGTGATGATGGATGGATGATAAGAGAGACAGCACAGTTTAAATGGTATTGATAAGTGATTCATTAATTAATGGTAGATCGGTAAGCAAAGTTGGTTGTATATGATTATTTAAATTAGATTAAGAATGGTTGTATAAGACGAGCAGGAACAGATAAGTAGTGCAGTGATAAATTTGCAACGTGTGTAGAGTACGTTGTAGCAGAATGTGTGTGCAACGGAAGTATGGAATCAGCAACTCAGAGGGAGTCAAGTAGAGGAAATGTAGGAGGAATGGAATGTGCAAAGGTTCGCGTGTTTACTCAGCAGGGGCACGAAGGTCTGTGACATACATAATACAGCTTAAATTGCATATTCTGGGAGAACAATAGAAATATTGTTCTATTCATTTTTGTTCATTCCGTACATTATTTTCTTTTCTTTTTCTGTACAGCACATAGAGTGTGATATGGTTTTTTTTTTTTTTTTTTTTTTTTTTTTTTTTTTTTTTTTTTTTTTTTTTCATAGAGTGAATTTTGGCTTAGGCTGGACATTGTTATTTTCTCTTTAACGGATCAAATAGGTATTCTTACTGTAGATCTGAGAAAATAATAAATAATAATAATAATAATAAAAAAGAAAGGTTCTCCACTTGACTGTGCAAATTATCGAACGATAGCCCTCATCTCCCATGCAAGTAAAATCATGTTCACGGTGCTGAACGAGAGGCTGAAGACCTTCTTACTTCCACAAATCTCAGAGGAACAAACAGGGTTTGTTCCAGGCAAAGGAACTCGTGAGCAGATCCTAAACATCCGGCAGCTCATAGAGAAGACAAGGGAATATAATATCAAGATGTTCCTGTGCTTCGTGGACTACAAGAAAGCCTTCGACAAGGTAAAATGGTCAAAGCTCTGAGCTATACTCACTGAGATGGGGACGCCAAGACATTTAGTGTACCTGATCCAACAATTGTACTCTTCGAACACTGCGACAGTGAGAGTTAATGGCGACCTCTCAGATGTCTTTTCTACTTGTGCTGGTGTGCGACAAGGTTGCATTCTTTCCCCCCTCTTATTTAATGTATACAGTGAGTATATTATGAGGGAGATTCTCGAGGACTGGAGTGACGGCATCACAGTTGGTGGCAGGAAAATTAACAACCTCAGATATGCAGATGACACAGTGATTATTGCAACAGATGATCATGAATTAGAAACCATCATGCGGAGGCTAGACGAGCGAAGCAGAGAATATGGTCTTGAAATCAACAATAAAAAGACCAAAGTGATGATTGTAGACCGTTTTAATAACAACAGACCTGCCATAACAAGAAGTGCGGATTATGAGGTTGTCTGTCGCTTCGAGTATCTAGGATCTATTGTCACAAATACTGGAGACTGTGAACCTGAGATCCGCAAGCGCATTGCAATTGCGAGAAATTCACCAGCAAAACTTACTCGCATCTGGAAGGACACCTCCATCACTTCCAAGACAAAGCTCACCCTCATGCGAACTCTGATCTTCCCTATTACGACCTATGCAGCAGAAACTTGGACGATGAAAACGGTGGATCGCCGCAGGATTGATGCTCTAGAAATGTGGTGCTATAGGAGATTACTGCGAATACCATGGACAGCACACCGTACTAATGAATCGATCCTGCAACAGCTCGGCATCAGAACAAGACTGTTGACCCTTATCAACCAAAAACAACTAGGATATTTTGGTCATATTGCCAGAAGACAGGAGGCAATGGAGATACTTATGATAGAGGGAAAAGTCGAAGGCCGAAGACCTAGAGGACGTGCGCCGTTATGATGGATGGACCAGATCAAGAACTTAACCAGGATGAGCTTACAGCAAGCAAGTCACCATGCCCAAAGCAGAGACTCCTGGAGGAAGATCACCAAAAGGATTGTGGCGTGATGCCACTACACCCTTACGAAGGGTTGGACTAAGAGAGATGACAGTAACAGGTGTCATAGATACTACAGTTAAATCCATTTTTTTAAAGAGGTATAGGCCCCTAACTCACTATTTGGTCAATTTTCTATTTAGGCACATTTTGGAAACTTTAAGCATACACCTACCAATTGCTTTCAAATGGGCATTTGTCATGCCTCACGTTGAGTAAGGACTGAGGATCAAAGATGGCAGTTTGCTTTAAATGAGCAAATCTCACGGTCTTCCACTCTTTAAAAAAATTAGTTGGCAGCAGTGTGAACGCTGTTCCAATTTCTATTTTGTGGTATAGGCTTTATCTTTAACACTGTTCAGTTCACAGAAAATGAAATGAAATAACTTGCAACACGGGTGATGTTGATAGTGAGTGTAATGGTGGTGATTACCAGGACAAATCACATAAGATGTGGGGTAGATAATTCATTGTATAAACATAGAAAAAGCAACCTGTCTTAGAGGTTCAGTTATGTTAATCATAGAGGCAAGGCTGTTGAGGCCAGCTATATGGAGTTTTAGGTGGCTGATTTGGCTACAGATTGGGTAGGCCTCAGTTTGATACCTGATTTTCTTGCAGGTGAGCTGCCTTTCTTTCATTAAGTCATTCATTCTATCACATAGATGTTTTGTTAATACATTAATTGCTGAACACGTTTACTGCAGCAGTAAAATGATAATTCGGGCCTAGATATTTCTTTTTTCAGGTGTACAAGGAAATGCTTGAAGAATTTGGGAAAAATAAGCTGATTGGATGTATTCTCAAAATTTTACAACATTTATAGTAAAGATGCTCAAGATTTGTTTCTACAAGGCTTGACTAATGTAGGTGGAGTTAAGTGCAGAGATAAGCAGATAAAAATAACCCCAAAATAATTAAAAGTGCATTTTATTTATCACGTAATTGTGCAAAGTGATCAAAAGAAGGTGTGTATGAAAGCATCTCTATCCATTTTTCTGGAGTGGAAAATGAGTGAGAAAAATTAGAGATCTGAAAATGGCTGGAAATATTTCAGAAGATAAAATAGGTAGAGGCATTAGTACATCTCTTGCACCTGAAATTAATGGGATTATCCATGATTATATCAGGTCTTTTTCATTGTAGTAATCTCATTACTGTAGCGAGAAAGTATTACATAAGCCCTCATCTATCAATAAAGTCACTGTAGAGACTATTCAAAACTAAGTATCCATTATTCAGTAATGTTTCACATTACACATACTAGAACGATTTTGGCTACAGATTTGGTAGGCCTCAGGCTGATACCGGCTATACTTGCGAGGAATTTAACCTCAAAATTAAATCGCCGCATTTTAATCAGGTCACTAAAAGAGCAGCTGTAGCTGAACTATTAGTACGAAAATGGAGGATAAGTAATAATAATTATCCTCCTCCAGTTTATGGGGCAGCTGCAATAATGATCCTTCTCCATTTTTGCCTGTCCCTTATGTCTTCCTCACAAAGACCTTTCTCCTTTAGTTCTATTCCAACTTTTGACTTTCTCTTGACCTCTTTCCTTCGACTGGTGTATTCCATGGTCTCTTTGCACGCTCTATTTCCTCCTTTTTCATAACATGTCTATAACACCTCAGCATAGCGAGTAAAAGAGAAAGTGTGATCTCTCCCCTAATTTATCAGTCCCTCCAGAGCTTACAAGTCAGCATACGAATAAAAGACAATAATTACTGCATGCACAATATTTTGCTTTTGCTTACCAGTCCAGAAGTTAGTTGTCAGATAGCTTAGATAGCTTCCAGGTGACTTTGTGATCTTAAGAAGATTTCAGCTCCTTTCTAATCTGTCTTAGTATAATATAAAATTTACACTTCATATAATGTAAAACAAGTTTAGAGATAATGTCCATTACATGGCTGCCACAGAACCATAATTCTTTGTAATTAGGTGAGATACTGTTTGTTTGGCCGGTCCAGTCAATTGCGGTAATAGAGTAGACCATACGGCCAGCGACTCTGCATTGAGTTTTGGACAGCAAGAAATTACTCTACCCCCTAAGAGGTGGTCCCCGCAGTGTAGTAAATGACACTGGAACCTGTCAAGCAGTGTCTGTACCCAAGTTAGGGGCAGCTGCAGAAGGTGCCTGTACTCCATGTTAGGAGCGGCCTCATCACCTGCTGGTAGTATCTCTAAAATGCCTTTGGGAGTAGCAAACCCACCGTAACAACAGCCTAAATATGAGTGCAAATATTGTGGCCTCAGAAAATGCTAGAGCGTTACCTGCAGGCGACATGCAGTTCTTCAGGTACTGGGGGAGCTGTGACAAGTAAGTGACCAGTATTACAATATATCCGAATTGGGGCAGTCGACATCCTAAAGCTGACAGACAAGATCGAAGAGCTGACTGAGTTCATGAAAGAAAAGGACATAGCCATCCTTGGTCATAGTGAAATAAAACAGAGAGGAAGGGGGGAAAGAAAACTGAAGGAAGAGCATAGGCTGTTTTACAGTGGAGGACAGGATGCAGTAAACAGAATATAAACAATGTTTATAAAGGATGTCGTGGAAAATTTGAAGGAGGCAAAGAAGATCAATGACAGAATGATTATAGCAAAGATACAGTTTGAGACAGGAACACAAGATATGTTCCAAGTATATGATGCACAAACTGCAAATAAGGAAGAGAATACAGGACAATTCCTTGAAGAAGTGGAGAAATACATAGTAGAGAAGAAGTTGTTATAGGGGTAGTTCTGAATGCACAAGTAGGGAAAGAGAGACTGGGAAGAGAAGGTATTCTAGGGCCATATGGATATGGCAACAAATTTTTTTTGCTTTACGTCGCACCGACACACGTCTTATGGCGACGATGGGACAGGAAAGGCCTAGGAATGGGAAGGAAGCGGCTGTGGCCTTAATTAAGGTACAGCCCCAGCATTTGCCTGGTGTGAAAATGGGAAACCACGGAAAAGCATCTTCAGGGCTGCGACAGTGGGGTTCGAACCCACTATCTCCCGATTACTGCATACTGGCCGCACTTTAGGACTGCAGCTATCGAGCTCGGTGCAACAAAAATCAAGAAGGGAATATGTTAATGGAGTTCTGCCAGAGGAAACAACTAATAATAGGAAACACATGGGCTCAGGAAGAAAAATAGTCAGATGATGATGATTATTTGCCTTACGTCCCACTAACTAGTTATGGTTTATGGAAACGCCGAGGTGCCGGAATTTATAGTTTTGCAGAAGTTCTTTTATGTGCCAGTAAATCTACCAACACAAGGTTGACAAATTTGAGCACCTTCAAACACCACTGGACTGAACCAGGATCAAACCTGCCAAGTTGGGGTCAGAAGGACAGCGCCTCAACTGTCTGAGCCACTCTGCCTAGCAAAATAATCAGAAAATTACCAGGTACGGATCGGGAGACAGAAGAACCAAAACGATGATTGATTACATAGTGTAAAAAGGACATTGGAAAGATTTTATGGATGTTACAGGTATCTCTGAGGAAGATGTTGGGGATGACCATACAGCAGTGTTAGCAAAGTAGATCACAAAACTACAAGAAGAAAAAAAAAGAAAGATTAGGGTCAGGAGATTGAAGGAAAAGGAGATTCAGGAAGAATTCAGGAAAGAATTACAAAAACATATACCAATGACAGATATTAGTCGTGTTGAACAGGAATAGAAAAAATTTAAGAGTACATTTGTAAGGTGTGCAGAGAATACATGTGGCAGAACATCAGGAAAATTTGGAGAGACAGAGACAAAATGGTGGAACGATCTAGTGAAAGAAAAAGTGAAGGAAAAGAAGTAAACTTGGAAGGAAATGAAAACACAAAAGACTGAAGAGAGTAAAGCAAGATACATAGAAGCGGAAAGAGTTTGCAAAAAATTAGTAGCCAAAGAAAAGTTGGGAAACATTTACCCAGGAAGTAAAGGAAGATTTAAACTGTGGGAAAAAAGTATTATATGGAATTATAAGAAACTGTAGGAATGAAATGGTGAACACAGAATTTCTGAAGAGTAAAGGAGTAACACTGACAAAACCAGAAGAAATAATGAACAGTTGGAAAGAATATATTATATACAATATATACCATCATAAAGTTGGTATTGTCGTAAGTATATAGTTGCGAAATCCTTCATCAAACACTCCACCTTTACAATACAAATTGTCTATTTTAACACTACATTATTATATGAAACAAGAATAATAAAACTTTGTTTTTCACCTATTCAATATTTAACTAATTGATTTTCAATACGGAATCTAAAATGAGAATAGTCTCTTTCAACATTATTATATTTCGAGACATGTTTCATCCTCCTTTAGGACATCTTCAGTTTCTGATATACAAGACACCTTAAAATATAGCAAGGACATTAAAAACGTTGAAAATTAAATAAAATTCAAAGACTAATACATCCAATTAAAATGTGACTTATATGACATCATATTGTGAAAACATTAAAATAATGAATATCTTTAAAATAGCACAAATTGTAGTCTTTGGTGTGACTGTCAACTTTGTGACTGGCCAATAGTAAACAATTTAAGAGCTCACACCTTCACTTCTACTCGCTATAACCCCAGTCTACTTTCTGTTATCTTCTCGATGGTGACCACCACTCCAGCTCTTCTTTGAATTTCTTAATTCCAAAATCTTTCTCTGAGTGACGCACCCATCGTCCACTGTAACATTCTCATTTCAGTTCTCTCCGACATCTTCTGTTCTCTTTTTCGCAATGGCCAGGTTTCTGCTCTGTACATCAGTACCAGTCTTATTACCGTTTTGTATACTTTTATCTTTGTTATCAAAGACATTTTCCAAGGAAGTTGACTGTAGTTTGGGTCACATAGCGTGAACTTGCATTTGAGAGATAGTGGGTCTGAACACCATTGTCAGCAGCCTCGAGATGGTTTTCTGTCACTTCCTATTTTCATACCCGGCAAATGCTGGGGTTGTACCTTAACTAAGGCCACGGTCGCTTCTTTCTTTGTCATAGCCGTGTCCTACCCCATCATCACCATAAGACCTACCAATCTGTCTGTGTCGATACAATGTAAAGTGAATAGCTAACATTCTCCTTTCGCATACAATTCCTGACACATACCTCCATTTCTTCCACTCAGTTTCGATCCGTTCTCTGACACCCTTTTTACACCCTCCTTCCCCATCTCAGACTGATCCAAGATATTTACAGGTTCCAGCTAAGTTAAACAGTTTTTTCTTCTGTCAACAATTTCTATAATTTCATGTCCCTGTTTACAACGCACCGTCACTTTTTTTTAATTACCTTCAGTCCACTTTCTAGTGTCTTATCATTTCCACATTCACTCCCGTAATCTTCCATAGTATCTTTTAGAATGACTAAATCATATGTGAAGATCATTTCGTACCTGTTTACCTCTCAGATATTCTCACTCAGCATATCCAGAACTAAAAACGGGCTCAGTGCATATCCTTGATGTAACCCAATTTTAACCCATGCACAACCACTGTTGACATTTGTCAACATGAATATCTAAATATTGTCGATCTTATATCGGTAAGCCAACGGCCGTAGCCATGTTGAAACACCAGATCCCGTGAGATCTCCGAAATTAAGCAACATTGGGCGTGGTCAGGAGTTCGATGGGTTGCCACGCGCTGTTGGTGGGGGGTAAGGGAATGGAGGAGCGGGAAGGAACTGGCCACTTTACCGCACGTAAACTCCGGCTCAGGAAAACCTCTGCGGAGGTTCGGACCTGCCTTCGGGCAGAATAACCCTTACCTTACCTTATATCGGTAAACAGGAAGAATATTTTTGAGGTGCATTGTTCACAGTTGATTGTTTGATAATTACTGCACAGCATGAAAACAAGAAACACTCGGTTTCGCGCCTTATCGAGTGGCTGTGTATGAAATATAATTCTGTACACAGTCCGTCGTGATGAGTAATATTTTGTTATTATATTGTTACAGTTAAAAGTAAGATTGGACTGTTGTGTTCAACGTAATAACGAAACGTGCTTTTAACCAATTTTTTAATTCATTTACTAGAGAACTCGTGTTGCTCTGCAGCACTCATTATAAATAGGTCAGATAATTCATCTTGATATGCCTGTCATAGTCATATTGTTTTGCCTGCCCTTTTCAATGGTTTAATAAGAAGCGCGTTATTGTATGCCGCAGTTCGTAGTCAGAAATCATCCATTCTGATGTCATCATGCCATCTATTTGGTAAAAATCTATCCATATATTCACTTTTTTTTTATCCTGCAGTTCTTGATGTAAAGCTTGGCATTGTGTCATAGAAGGCAACAGTATTTTTATTCGCAGTTCTTCTACATAGAACGGTTGTCTTGTGAGTTCATAGGTTAGTCTCGAAGAAACGTTTCTTGCCAAGCAGAGATCTGTTTTAAGATACATGGCCTTCACTCTTTCTAATGTAGCTAGGTTATCCTTTGATAGGTGTTCCCAGGTAATGTCTAAGGCGTATGTCATGATGGGGTTTGTTTGTACATAGACTTTTTTCCTCTTAGCAGCATGTATGTTATTAAGAACACTCTGCCATCTGTTGAATATATTTGGAAGCTGGGAAAGGTTAGAGAATCAAAGGGTATCTAACAGGAAATAGTATTCTTCCATGTTCAGAGGAGGTGTATACCCTCTGGTTTGACAGGTAGTAATCAAACATGGCTACATGCAATGACATTACTAAGGATAGAAATCATATATCAGAATATTAATGAAAGTGTTAGTTGCTTAGCAACCTGCTAAGCACAGAATGTATTGTGGGTTACGGTAAGCCTTGCCTGCAATTATTGGAGTGATCATTTAATGACCTGATTTTATGATTACTCAAAGTTGGCTGAACGTAGAGACCTATCAATGTCTCATGATTCACCGGCAGTAATTCCGGAGAGAATAAAATAAAAATGAAGCACATTGGTCCAGTAGAACGAACGGACGGATTCGCCAAAGCTGTTTCTGGTAAACTCTTTTAATACATAGATGGCATATTTATAGTTGTTTTTGTCTAGCGGAGCACAAAATTTCCATGCTGACATATGTTGACAGTGGGTGAGAACGGGATTGCCTCAGCACTGATATAAAGTTTTCATTTATTCTTCTCAGATTGACTGTCGAGCAGATTGTTGGTATCCTGGAGGAATCAGAAGACATTCTAGAGGCTAATATATACATAGAACCATCTGAAAATGCTTTCCATAGTGATGATGATGGTGATGATGATGATGATGATGATGATGATGATGATGATGATGATGATGATGATGATGATGATGATGATGATGAGTCGTGTGGAGATATCAACAGACTCTCTGGCAATCAACTTTGGGCTGGTGCTGAACTAGTATGTACAAAACTAAGTGAAAATGCTACAATCTGTGTGCGAGATGGTGTATTGAGTGAACATGAAGTGAGTCATGTTACTGATGAAGTTATACCGTGTACGTCTTCAGACTGTTCCAATGATGGTCAACCCAAATGTAAGAAACAAAATACTAATAAGTAAGCAGGGCAAAGCACATCTAATCATGTGAAAACAAAACCAAAGCAACGTGTGTGAGAAAGGAGTGACATTGTGAACAAGCCAAGCATAGAGTTTACTCAACCAAACTTTCTAAACAATTAATATTCTCCAACACAATCCTTTGAACTGGTCCTTGATAATGAAACACTTGATTATATCATTCAGAGCATAGGTCAGTACTCCGTTGAAAAAGGTAATGCATAATTTTTGTTGGAAAAAGCTGAACTTCAGCTGTTCTTTGAAATATTGTTTCTTTTTGATTATAATGTTAAGGCCAGGACAAGAATGTACTGTGAAACCACTGAAGATGTACATCATGTTGGGGTAAACACAGTAATGTTGTGCAATCGGTTGGAAGAAATTCTGAGATACAGTGGAATCCTGTTAGTACACTCCCCAGTAACATGTTTTCCCATTAAATCACATCAAATTATAAAAGACCCGGTCCCAAAGCACTAAATTTTATTTAAAATATTGCTTTAGCACGTTTTTGTGCTTCCGCTTACTACGTTCAAATTTTTACGTTCTTCATTCAATATTTTGGCCAGTCCTTGTACATTTGTCAGACCAGTTGGACATGCATCCACTGACATGTGCGCATGTTAGTGATGCAATGTTCATTAGGGTGAGAGGCAATGCTTAATTACCCTTACAGACAACTGGTGCCATGCATTGTATGTTGTAAATATTGGAACATGCCCTGGTGCATTGACAGACTCGTTTCATGACGCCACACATGTTTGGTTTTCTCTACTAACATACGGAAACAAGTCAAGAGAAAGGCAGCAGTCTACCTGCACATCGCTTTGTATTGTATAGTATTAGATTTTTTACAATTGGCTTTACATCGCACCGACACAGGTAGGTCTTATGGCGCCAATGGGATAGGAAAGGGCTAGGAGTGAGAAGGAAGAGGCTGTGACCTTAATTAAGGTACAGCCCCAGCATTTGCTTGGTGTGAAAAAGGTAAACTACGGAAAACCATGATCAGGGCTGCTGACAGTGGGGGTTCAAACCTACTATCTCCTGAATACTGGATACTGACCGCACTTAAGCAACTGCAGCTATCAAGCTCAATATAGTATTAGAGAGATTGGCATTAAATTGTTGTTTAAAGCATCGTGTCATTGAATTCTGTTGTGGTAGACTTCACATCTAATACCATACAGACATCAGCATTGCTTAGGAGTTTGATTTCTGTTCCACTCCAACAGTATGAATCTTCCTGTAACGGCTAACAACCTCATTCGAGCAGCGTCGGTTCAGATCGTGTCACTCTGGCCAAGTTTAAGTGATTGCCTAAACTTGACACAGTAGCAGTCAAGAGCTCAGCTCACTTTAGCAGTGAATGTACTCCCTGTAGTGTCATCTATTTTTTCAGTGATGACAGCTTGCCGTATATTGACATAGTATTCTTGGCTACTTTTATATGGGCATTATTTACGTGTTTGAAATGGCGAGGAAGAAAGTGAGGCAAATAACAAACAGTGAAAAACTACAAATCCTTCAAGAAGTGGGTCACAATCCAAATATGAAGCCTGTGGATGTAGCACGGAAGTTAAACATTCCTCCGTCAACTTTAAATACAATTGTTAGCAAACATGAACTGATTGAAACTGCTTTTGAAGAAGGGAAAAGTGCTCAAAGAAAACGTAATCACCAGGCGCAGTTTCCAGAAATAGAAGAAGCTGTTCTAAAGTGGTTTGTGCAAGTGTGAGCTTCAAATATGCCAGTAAATGGTCCTGTGGTTTAAGCTCAAGCACAGAAGATGGGATCTAATGATTTTAAAGTATCTAATGGCTGGACTGAGACAGGAATCAAAACAACCTAGTTTATAGATGTGTGCGAGGTGAAGCTGCTGCCCTGGATAATGACCCTACACATGGAAAACTACAACGCTTCCTACAATTTTGAAAACTATACTCCTGACGATATTTTTAATGAAGATGAAATGGGGCTGTTTTTTCATCTTCTTCCAGACAAAACCCTGGATTTTAAAGGCGTGAAGTGTCATGGTGCCAAACTTCACAAGAAAGGCTTACAATTCTCCTGTGCTGTAATGAAAGTGGAACCGAGAAGTTAGTACAACTGGTTATTGCAAAAGCATGCAATCCGTGATGTTTCAAGAATGTGATATCTTTTCTATGCAAGTACACCTCTAACATGAAAGAGTGGATAACTTCCTCAGTATTAGAACATTTCTTACACACATGGTATTCAGAGCTAGGCGTAAGAAATAGGAAAAATGCACTCTTCATTGATCAGTGCCCCGCTCATCCCCCAAATGTTTCTACTTTGGGAAACATAAAGATCATTTTCATCCTAGCAAACTGCATGAGTAAGCTACAGCTGTTAGACCAAGGCATAATACGGTGCATGAAGCAGAAGTATCATAAGAGGCTGGTACAGAAAACATTGGCTGCAGTGGAATTGACGAGAAAAATCACCATTTACGATGCCATGCATTTCATTAAGGCTGCCTGGGATTCTGTGGAGCAAAACACTATTTGGAACTGCTTCAATGCAGCCAGCTTTTGTCCTGTTCACGCTGATGACGTCATGCTAGATGATTTTTCTGAGAGTGAAAAATGGCACCGAATAACAGAAGAGGTCACTTTCAAAACATATGTCAACATTGATGACAATGTTTCAGTGTGTGAAACTATGACAATAGATTAAATACTTGAAGAACAGAAGATGGAAAAAGCGTCAGTGCTGGATGAAAGTGATGACGAGCCAGATCCTGAGCCAGTTCCCATGGTGTCATGGGGGCAATGGGCATAGTGAAGAGATACGTGTGTAGTTTCAAAGCTGATGATGAAGTAATGAATTTATTAAACACGATGGACAGTACAATTTCAAAATTAAAACCAAGAAAGCAATCAACCATACAAATGTATTTGAAATCAGTGTAAATATTCGTGTTCGACTGTGAGGTAAGTTGTAATATTATAATTAAACTTACCGTTCCATCGCCGGTTGTCTGCCTCGGCTGCTTCGGTAGAACAATATTGATTCTTAAATCTTGGGATCGTGTCGGATTCTTTACAGTCACATCACTGAACGATCGACAGGGTTAAAACGAGAGCACAACTACGTCAAATGAGGCACAAAAATGTGCTTATTAAAAATTTATCAAACAAAATCACGAATTATCATATTTATTGAATAATCCAAGAGAAAAACAATTAAATTTGTCACAAAATGTTATAACGCAGTCACATTGCATAATGTGAATGGTGAAAGTATCCTGAAATTATTTACTTTAGTGTCTTCCAAAGTGTAAAAATGCAATGTAAGATTTGTGGACAGCAAATCCAGAAAAGGAACAGAAAACCTGAAAATCAGGCAACACTGACCCAAATGATAACTGAGAGTTAACCCACACGATCCGTGGAAAATCTGACCTCCAACAAGTAGAAGTCCAGATTTACATTTAATTAAGGTTATCCACCAGTCGAGTATCCTCTCGGATATCAGAACATCCCCTGAATGGATCCTTAATCGAACCAAATTAACCATCAGTCGCTCTGGATCGCTGCAGAATGTCGCTCCTCTTATACCACCTGTCTCAGAAATATCACACATCAACATATACACCCTGCCACAAAAATTCCTATTCGTCAAACTACAGGGCCTTTCCTTCCCACTCATAAAATACAGGGCTTAATCTGCCTAAAACTTTCTTCTTAATTATTCTCATAAATATTTCCTTTTTCATTACAATCCATTTCTTCTTGCTTGATCAAATTTTATGTACAAGCTATCCCATAACCAAACAACTTCATAATGATCTCAAAGTAGCTTCTCTAAATTTTTCCAGACCTCAGGAGCAAAATAGCATGCTGTGATTCTCTCTCTCCAATACACTGTGTCGCAAAATGTTTTCCAAATGCCAAAATTATCTTACTTCACTGGATTTCGAGATAAAACTGTGAACATCGCTCACACAACTGCTGAATGAATTATTATTATTATTATTATTATTATTATTATTATTATTATTATTATTATGGCGTATGGCTTCTAGTTCCGGGAGTGTCCGAGGACATGTTCGGCTCACCAGGTGCAGGTCTTTTTATTTGACTCCCGTAGGCAACCTGCGCGTCGTGATGAGGATGAAATGGTGATGAAGACGAAACATACACCCAGCCCCCGTGCCAGCGAAATTAACCAATGATGGTTAAAATTCCCGACCCCGCCGGGAATCGAACCCGGAACCCCTGTGACCAAAGGCCAGCATGCTAACCATTTAGCCATGGAGCCGGACATTATTATTATTATTTCAATTTACTCCTGACATGAACATTATTATCATGGTTATTATTTGATTTTATTACATTTATAATGGTTATCTTTATAATTATTATTATACCTTTTACCAGCACAAATATCTTTTAACTGATTTACTTCATTGCGACAAAAATAACAGACAATTGCACCTACAGTGTTTCCTGGAATACCGACATGGCACATAATCTCCTGAGTTATCCACTGATTCTTACTTAATCTTTTCTTCCTTCCTAACATTCTTCAGCAGCCCTACTGACTTCATTTTTCATGACCCTCCACTCTTCCTCTATAGTGTTTCCTTCAGCCTTTTCATTTAGTCCTTTTGCAACATGTTCCTTGAAACAATCCCTCACACTCCTTTCTTTCAACTTGTCTAGATCCTATCTTTTTGCGTTATTTCCTTTCTTCAATTTCTTCAACTTCAGGTGGCATTTCATGACCAACAAGTTGTGGTCAGAGTCCACGTTTGCTCCTGGGAAAGTTTTGCAATCCAACACCTGGTTTCTGAATCTCTGCCTAATCATAATGAAGACTATTTGATACCTTCCAGTGTCTCCAGGTTTCGTCCACGTATACAGCCGTCGTTTGTGGTGTTTGAACCAAGTATTGGCAAGGACTAAATTATGATCAGTGCAGAATTCAACCAGCCGACTTCCTCTTTCGTTCCTTTGTCCCAATCCAAATTCTCCTACTGTATTACCTTCTCTTCCTTGGCCTACCACTGCATTCCAGTCTCCCATCACAATTAGATTCTCGTCACCTTTTACATATTGTATTAAATCTTCTATCTCCTCATATATTCTTTCGATTTCTTCATCATCCGCTGAACTAGTAGGCATATAGGCCTGCACTATTGTGGTGGGCATTGGTTTGGTGTCTATCTTGACGACAATAATTCTTTCACTATGCTGGTCATAGTAGCTTACCCGCTGCCCTATTTTCTTATTCATTATTAAACCAACTCCTGCATTTCCCCTGTTTGATTTTGTGTTAATAATTCGCTAGTCGCCTGACCAAAAATCCTGTTCTTCCTGCCAACGTACTTCACTTATACCAACTACATCTAACTTTAGCCTATCCATCTCCATTTTCAGATTCTCTAACCTACCACAGCGATTCAAACTTCTAACATTCCACGCTCCGACTCGCAGAATGTCAGTATCCATCTTCCTGATGATCGCCCCCTCTCGTGTAGTCCCCACCCGGAGATCCGAATGGGGGACTAGTTTACCTTCGGAATATTTTACCCGGGAGGAAGCCATCATCAGTACATCATTCATACAGAGAGAGCTGCATGTCCTCGGGAGGTAGTTACGGCTGTAGTTTCCCGTTGCTTTCAGCCGTGTAGCAGTATCAACACAGCTAAGCCATGTTGAGTATTATTACAAGGCCGTATCAGTCAATCATCTAGACTGCCGCCCTTGTAACTACTGAAAGGCTGCTACCCCCCTTTCGATGAACCATTCGTTAGTCTTGTCTCTCAACAGATACCCATCAGATATGGTTGCACCTGTGGCTCGGCTATCTGCATCATTGGGACACGCAAGCCTCCCCACCGCGACAAGGTCACATGGTTCGCAGCCAACTACTAAACGTATACGGAAGACTAATACAGAAATATAATTACCATAAATTGTAAATATTTCTCAGGTAGTAGAAGTTTCACAGGACGAGTAGTCTGTTCGACATTTGATACCTTCAGAAGGTTTTCATTGTGTAAAACACTTCAAAAGATGGCACGCAGTCAGCACCAACACCAGCTTTCACAGACTGCTGCGTGGAGTGAGCTCTTATATAGCAGATCATCTTACCTGGTTTACGATATTTTCAGCACTCCCTGTGTCGCTTTACAATTCATTAGTCATCATCTTCAGCATCACTTTCGGCTGTGGTTTATAAGTGAAAGATTCTTTGATCCAAAATAACATTGCGGCGAAGAAACTACCTTGTTGTTCCGCCATGCTTGTTTGCATCACAGATGAACTCCACAGACATTTACAAAAAGCTCTCCAAGTTACTCTCTGAAGCTGTAAGCCAGGGGTGGCCACTAACCTTACTTCTGCGAGCCGCAAAATTAGGAGACAAAAATTGGGAGCATGTTTAGAAAATTGTTTAGAAGACACGCTTTTCATTTTATAACAAATGAAGGAACATTTATTTTCAACACTACACACATTTTTCAGATACACATCAAGGAATGAGATTTTACTTTTGAGAAGTGCTTTTTTGAGTGTTACTTTTTCTGTTCGTTTTTTGAAATATGGCTGATAATTGGTAAGCGCAGTTCGCCCAAGTTCATTTAAATGTTCATCAGTTAGTTCAGATCGATATTTAGATTTAAGCATTGAGTACAGTGATTCACACACGTAAGTGGTCCAAAAGTTTGAGATTAGTCTCTTGTCACACTTCTGTTAGTGGCAATTTTCTTCTGGAACATTCTTCCAAATTCTATGGTAGAAATGCCACTTTATTTGAGTCCTTTTAGTCCTTCGTTCTCTTGCAGTTCTAGTAGCTCCAACTCTACAGCTGCGGTATCATTTGCTATTGGTAATGAAACAGGACAGCCATCGCCCACAACAACAACAGAAAACGGATTTTCCAGGAATGAAAATGAAGGTTTAAGTGATCTCAAATCATTAAATCTGCCACTGATTTCTTCAGCAAGGCCAGACATTTTACTCATGATGAAGTGAGAGCAGCCTGTAAACATAAAAAGAAGGCTTATCAGAAATGGCTCCAAACAAGGGCCGAGGCAGACAGGGATTTGTACGTAGATGAAAGAAACCGAGCGAAACAAATAGTTGTTGAATCCAAAAAGAAGTCATGGGAAGATTTTGGTAATGACCTGGAAAGGCTAGGTCAAGCAGCAGGGAAACCTTTCTGGACAGTAATAAAGAATCTTAGGAAGGGAGGGGAAAAAGGAAATGAACAGTGTTTTGAGTAATTCAGGTGAACTCATAATAGATCCCAGGGAATCACTGGAGAGGTGGAGGGAATATTTTGAACACCTCCTCAATGTAAAAGGAATTCATCATGGTGGTGTTGCAAACAGCCAAGCTCATGGGGAGGAGGAAAATGATGTTGGTGAAATTATGCTTGAGGAAGTGGAAAGGATAGGAAATAAACTCCATTGTCATAAGGCAGCAGGAATAGATGAAATTAGACCTGAAATGGTGAAGTATAGTGGGAAGGCAGGGATGAAATGGCTTCATAGAGTAGTAAAATTAGCGTGGAGTGTTGGTACGATACCTTCAGATTGGACAAAAGCAGTAATTGCACCTATCTATAAGCAAGGGAACAGGAAGGATTGCAACAACTATCGAGGTATCTCATTGATTAGTATACCAGGCAAAGTATTCACTGGCATCTTGGAAGGGAGGGTGCGATCAGTCGTTGAGAGGAAGTTGGATGAAAACCAGTGTGGTTTCAGACCACAGAGAGGCTGTCAGGATCAGATTTTCAGTATGCGCCAGGTAATTGAAAAATGCTACGAGAGGAATAGGCAGTTGTGTTTATGTTTCGTAGATCTAGAGAAAGCATATGACAGGGTACCGAGGGGAAAGATGTTCGCCATAATGGGGGACTATGGAATTAAAGGTAGATTATTAAAATCAATCAAAGGCTTCAGTGAGAATTGATGGTAAAATGAGTTCTTGGTTCAGGGTACTTACAGGAGTTAGACAAGGCTGTAATCTTTCACCTTTGCTGTTCGTAGTTTACATGGATCATCTGCTGAAAGGTATAAAATGGCAGGGAAGGATTCACTTAGGTGGAAATGTAGTAAGCAGTTTGGCCTATGCCGACGACTTGGTCTTAATGGCAGACTGTGCCGAAAGCCTGCAGTCTAATATCTTGGAACTTGAAAATAGGTGCAATGAGTATGGTATGAAAATTAGCCTCTCGAAGACTAAATTGATGTCAGTAGATAAGAAATTCAACAGAATTGAATGTCAGATTGGTGATACAAAGCTAGAACACGTCGATAATTTCAAGTATTTAGGTTGTGTGTTCTCCCAGGACGGTAATATAGTAAGTGACATTGAATCAAGGTGTAGTAAAGCTAATGCAGTGAGCTCGCAGTCGCGATCAGCAGTATTCTGTAAGAAGGAAGTCAGCTCCCAGACGAAACTATCTTTACATCGGTCTGTTTTCAGACCAACTTTGCTTTACGGGAGCGAAAGCTGCTTGGACTCAGGATATCTTATTCATAAGTTAGAAATAACAGACATGAAAGTAGCAAGAATGATTGTTGGTACAAACAGGTGGGAACAATGGCAGGAGGGTACTCGGAATGAGGAGATAAAGGCTAATTTAGGAATGAACTCGATGGATGAAGCTGTACGCATAAACCGGCTTCGGTGGTGGGGTCATGTGAGGCGAATGGAGGAGGATAGGTTACCTAGGAGAATAATGGACTCTGTTATGGAGGGTAAGAGAAGTAGAGGGAGACCAAGACGACAATGGTTAGACTCGGTTTCTAACGATTTAAAGATAAGAGGTATACAACTAAATGAGGCCACAACACTAGTTGCAAATCTAGGATTGTGGCGACGTTTAGTAAATTCTCAGAGGCTTGCAGACTGAACGCTGAAAGGCATAACAGTCTATAATGATTATGTATGTATGTATGTATGTATGTATGTATGTATGTATGTATGTATGTATGTATGTATGTATGTATGTATGTTTTACATCACACTGACAAGTCTTAGGGTGACAATGGGATAGGAAGAAACTATTTACAATTTCCTTTATGTCGCACTGACAGATAGGTCTTATGGCGACGATGGGAGACAGGAATGGGCTAGGAGTGGGAAGGAAGCAACCTTGGCCTTAATTAAGGTACAGCCACAGCATTTGCTTGGTGTGAAAATGGGAAACCACGGAAAACTATCTTCAGGGCTGCCGACAGTAGGGGAAGAAACTATGAGTGGGAAGTAACTGACCATGGCCTTGATTAAGGTACAGCCCCAGAATTTGCCTGGTGTGAAAATGGGAAAACAAGGAAAACCATCTTCAGGGCTGCTGACAGTGGGATTTGAACTGATCACTAATAATAACCAATTCAACCTCTCTTACGACATATACCTTACTTAATCCGGTCCTCTTGTACTATGAGGTGTCAGGATATGAGAGATCTCCATCTACTCCTATCTCCAGTAATGGCAACTGCCTCTCGTACAGAGAGTCCTCTCTCCTGCAGTGCTTCTCTAATCCCCTCCTCACATGTCTTCCGTGGTCTTCCTCGAGCCTTCCTTCCTTCCAATCTCACCTCCCTCATTAATCTCGGCAAGCAGTCTGTCGACATTCGGTGGACGTGACCAAACCATCTCAATTGATATTCTTGGATGATTTTCTCTAGTGGCTTCATATTCAATACTTTCCAGATGGCTGTATTCCGGATCCTGTCCCTCCTGGTTTTGTCCTCTACTTTCTGGAGGTATCTCATCTCTGCCGCCTGGATTCTGCTCTTGGTTCTTTCTGTTAGTGCCCAGGATTCGCAGTGGTCAATGTGGGTACAAAGGTGGATTTGTAAACGGCTAACTTTGTGCTCTTTGAGATCTCCTTCTTGTTGAGGAAGTTTGTTCGGATGGCATTAAACAAACAACCTGCTATTCCTATCTGAGCTGATGATTGAGCCAAGACACTTGAATTTGGTGACTTGCTCTAATGGTTTACTATCGACCATGATACTGTGTCTTTCCTCATTCCTGCTGATAACCATAGTCTTTGTCTTGTCCACATTCACCTCCATACTTTTTTTCTTAAGCTCTTCCACCCATACGTTGATGTTGTGTTGTAGGTTTTGTTCACTGGAGGCAACAACCATCAGGTCATCAGCAAATGCCAGGTCATAAAATCGTACTGGCCTCATGAGGTCATTTCCAACTGTCAATTTCTTGATTCTCTCATGACACAGCTTCATAATTTGGTCGAGGTACACAATGAAAAGAAGAGGGCTAAGACTGCAGCCTTGCCAGACTTCTTTGTCTTGTAGTGAATTCTGCAGACTTCACATTTCCTGTCTGCACATAATTCCAACAGTTCTTATACAGACTTGTGATTGAACTGCAAAGTGACTTGCTAACTCCATACCCCTCATACTCCATACTTTCCAGAGTTTGGACCTCGGGACTCTGTAAAATGCCTGTTTCAGGTCAATAAAGGCAGCATGAAGGGTCTTGTTTCTCTCCAGTAGCTTTGCACTGGCCATCCTAACAGTAAATACGAGATCTTGCATGCTTCTATTTGGACGGATGCCACACTGAGCTTAGCCTCTACCTCCTTTCTTAATCTAGTCTCCAGGATCTTTGAGAAGACCTTCCCAGGCACTGATAACAAGGATATGTCACAATGATTACTGCACTCTCGATTGTCTCCTTTCTACCTCCCAATCCCCAGGTACCTTTTTTGTTCTCCAGGCCTCCACCATAATCTTGAATAGAAAGTCTTCTGCTTTCTTTCCCAAGTTCTTAATCATTTCTGGGGCAATTCGATCATGCCCTTGGGCCTTTCCATTCTTGAGTTGTTTAACAGCCAACTGTATTTCATTTATCCGTAAGTCTTCTCCTTCTTCTTGTTCTCCTTCTCTTCCCATCTCCTCTCTTTCCTCACTTGACCATGGTCTGTTTTCATTCTCATTTCCATTCAGTAAATCATCTCTCCATCTCTCCATTATTTATTTCTCTTCTGTTAAGATTTTCCCTTCCTTATCTTTTGTAAACTTTAGAGGGCACTGTTTCTCCTTTCTCATGTTTTTCAGTGCTCTTTAGAACAGCTTCTGGTTCTCTTTATAATTTTTCTCCATTCTTTGTCTGAATTCTTCCCAAGAATTTCTTTTGCTATTTTCACAAGGTCTTTAACCTTTCTTCTTAGTTCCTTATACATCTCATGGTCCTCAGCATCCTTGCTTGTTAAGTATTTCTTCCATATTTCCTTTTTCTTTCTTACTTCTTCCTTGATGTCATCATTCCACCAACTTGTTCTTTTCTTATACTCCCCCACCTTTGTTGTTCCACATACTTTACTTGCCGCTTCTAGTAGTATCTTCTTGAACATGTTCCACTTTCTCTCCAGGTCCATTCCCTTGATACTCTCCTCTATCCTCTGAAACTCCTCCTCTACTTCCTGTGTGAATTGCTCCTGTACCTCCTTGTTCTCTCTTAACTTGTACACTTTAATCTTTTCTTGCTTGTTGTTCTTAGGTTGTTTCCTCTTTACCTTTGCTGTAGTTTCCATTGTTGTTATCAAGAGAAAATGGTCACTTCCTATTTCATAGCGACGGTAAACTCAACAATCATAATCTATGATGGAGCATTCATCTCGGCTGGGTTCCTCCCTCGTGTACATATGTATCATCTTATATGGGAAAACGGTGTTCACTGCGACAAGATAATTGGCAACACAGAAATCAACAATCCTCTCAACATTGTTGTTAACCACATGTTCACGATGCCGGCCAACAGCTCCGCCAATCTCCTCTGGCTGGTTTCCAACTCTGCTGTTGAGATCTCCTAATACAGTGTTTCTGGAGCTCTTCGTGGAACCTATCCTTCTCCTCCTTTCTTACATCGTCGTTCACTCCATAAACCACAATAAACGTCATCAGATCTATCTCAGGATCTAATCGTATGCTGACCATGAGAATCCTATCCATGTGGAATTTCCATTCTTGAATCTTGTTTCTGAACTTCTTGTGGACCAGTAGTGCTACTCCTGATTTGGCCCTTAGTCCGTTTCTAACTCCACTATCGTGGATCGTTCACAATTGTATCCACCCCTCGCCCTTTCCTTTTTGTCTCTGTCAGTGCCAGCACTACAAGTCTTGCTCTCTCAAATTCTGCCACTAGTCCATTCTCCTTTCCAGCTATTCCTTGTATATTCCATGTTCCAAATCTCATAATCCTTTTTCCTCACCATGCTGGCATCAGATTCATCAGTCTGGTATATCTGTCATTTTGACTTCATGGAAGTTATTTCGGGCATGTAAGATATGGGCCCACAGTGCCTATAGGGCAGTGAGGGGGCTGCCCTCTTTTGGCCTCTACCCCTGCCGTGCTGCAACTTCAGGACTGATGGTGTTCTCATTCCTTACTCCCTGAGACAAAGATTTTCTTCCTTCAGGGCCTACAAATGAAGGTCTGTCATTTAGTCTGGCCCCTCATCCTCGACCTTATGGGCAAGGGTGAACCAGCCAGGAGCCGAAGCTCCTGCTGGCATCGCTCTTGGGATCACTGAGGCATGCAAGCCTCCCCACCACGTCAAGGTACCAGACCATGGGGGAGGCGACATATATCTAAGGGTAAGGAATATTATGATAAACAATATGTACATACTCTTCAAGAAGTAGAACTAAACATGTAAAAACAATGTCTTCCCATACAAAGAGAAAATATTGAAGGTGCCTTGACAATGAAGGTACACAATTTCAGTACACTGTATACTTGAACAATCTGGGTAAAATTTTCAAACTACTGTTAAGTAGCATTCCACATTTAAGAAAAATGGATCTGCGATCCACTGCCAATACTGAGCACAGACAATATCGCAGAATTAAATATGTGATAACAAGAGTATTCACTGTGTTGAGTGGTGATTCTACCTACTAAAAATATCAGTAAGAAAGAATCAATAAATTAATCTTCAGCTACTTTGACTGACAATTAATAAAGCTTAAAAATATAGAAACTTAAAAACTTTGTCATGATTGAACTCGTAGATAGCAAATTATTTCAATAACTTAACTAAAAATAGTTATCTGATTAACTCAGATTCATCCTCTATGTCGAGGATGTCACAAAGTATACAATCTCAAAGCATTTAAGAGTAATATAATTTTACATACCCAGTTGCAAGATATGGACATTCTTGTTTGCTTGGGCAATTTGCTGAAGAGCCTAAAACAAGATATCATTAATTACAACCAATAACATCTACAAAGCTCAAATTAGATGCTGAAACTTAGTACTACCATTTTCGACTGCATTACAAGCATGAATGGACAAAAATGAGCTTGATCACAAATGAATGATTTATCAAATGCAGATCTTTTGACAAGAGTAGGCTGTGTCTGCCCTGTATGGGAAATACATGTTAGTGTGGTGGAAAATTGTGTTGTGTGCAATGTGCGAGTTACAGGAATGTTATGAACAAACACAACCACACAGGAATTTTACGAACAAACACAATCATACAGTCCCCAAGCCAAGGGAATTAACTACTTAAGATTTAAGTCTCCTAAACCTGGTACCCTGAGAAATGAAGGCCAAGATGCTGACCACTCAGTCATCGAGCAGAATAATAGCAGGGATAGAACAATAGTTTTCTGACAGCAATTTTGATGAGGAATAAGAATGAATGAGTAAAATCAAAAAATGTGTGCTAAAATCAGGCTATATACTTGTATAAAATTAGAAAAGTTCATCGATGAAAGCCCATCTTGATATGAACCGGAATATATTATAAAATAGCACAGTATGCATCATTAATAATGAGTACAGTAACCTCATTTGCAATATAATGCTATGAGTAGATATCTCTGTGACTTACTGGTCCTACGAGATGCGCAAATGTGAGAATTTTGCCATGAAAATGGGATTCTTAAACATGTTACTGCTCAAATTAAAAATCAAAACACCAAGAATAGCACTATTTGCAGCTCTAGTTAGCAGAAGGTACTCCATATTTACCAGAGTTTGCTGCTTTCATGCCCACCTTAAAATGGAATGTTTCAGTAGGCATGTATGTCCTTACATGTGCTCAAGAGTATTACACCACACTATGTCACACAATCCTCATCCTACTGAGCATGCGAGGAACACAATGGAAGGATGACTGACAAAATCCATGGCAGCCAGCTCTAGGCTCCCAATAAATGAAACTCAGTTTTTTTTTTTTTTACAGGAAGCCATCTAAATCTTTACTGAATGTGTTTACAGTATGGAAGCTCCAGGCTGCTATACCTTAGGGTGCTGCAATTTTCAGACCCATAGGAAACACAGACAGGGGGGGAACATAAGAACTGGCTTAAGTTCATTTTCAGAATAGCCAGTCCTAGGGATAACATGTCTGCCTCATACCTGGAGGACTTGCATTCCATTCCTCACTTATCCAATGATTTTAATTGTTGACCAAGAGCTAGAACAGGGTTTGCTCAACCATACGAGACCAAGTGACGAGTGTCAAAACCATTGTCAGTCACCAGTGATCTGTATTTAGGGCTGGCTGTCACCCAGGTGGCAGATTCCCTATGAATTCTTTACCTAGACATTTCTTAAATGATTTTTAAGAAGTTTGAAATGTACTGAACATCTCCCTTGGTAAATTATTCCAATCCCTAATACCTCTTCCTATAAAAGAATATTTGCCCCAACTTTGAGAAGTATTGGACTTGGTCGCCAAGCAATATGTTTCAGGATACTGTCAAGCTGACCACATGGCACTCCAATATTTGCAGGTCATCTGGCTGGGTAGAAGCCATTATGGTAGATAAAGACCATGGTGGGGATACTTAGGAAAAGTACTTGGGGAAATGGACTAGTTTACCAGAGGAAGTCGTTAACAATCTATTACTATTTAGAAGTCAGTTATGTGGTTAATTGGTAAGCACACTGGCCTTTGGTCCAAGGTGTCCCGGGTTCAATTACCGGCCAGGATGAGGATTTTAACCCTCATCTGGTTAATTCCTATGGGTGTGGCTAGGCATTAAGGAGTATGGGGAGGAGTTGAAGAGTTTGAGGGAGATAATTAGGATTCTCTGGGAAGACAGGAAGGAATTAGGAGTAAAAGAGGGATGGGAAGGAAAGGAGGGAATTGCAGACGAATGGTGATCTAATGTTTTAAGGAGAAGGAAATTGCAGGCTATGGCCGCTATTCAGGAGCAGAATTTAGGACAGGTTTCTGTGAGAAATCAGTGTGTCACTGCAGGTAGAATAACAGAGGGAAGACAAGGAACACGGAACTGTTCCTGAGGAGTGTGGAAGTAGGAGGAAAGGAAAAGGTAATAAAGGGAAATGTACAGTAGAGGATAGTAAAAGAAAGGTGGAACAGGGTTAGAGGAGGAAGCAAAGGGAAGAGGAAGTGGCTTCTGCAGCTGTCAGGAAAGATAGAAGAGACCAGGAGGGGAGGGGATCAAATGTGGTGGGTAGGGTTGAGGCTCTGGTCATGGGGTAATTACATTGTTAGACATGTGGGGAAGGTGTGTGGAAGAAGGGAACCAGGGTAGAGTATTATCCAGGAATTATATTAGGGCAGATGTTGAGGAAAGTAGAAAAGAAGGAGGGAAAGGAGAAGGTAGTAGTGTTTATTGTTAGTACCAAAAATGTAAGGCAAGCAGGTATAAGTAGCAACATAGTTGGGGATATGTGGGATCTGGTAAATGCAGCACAAGTGAAGTTTGAGGAAGCAGATATTGTTATCAGTGGAATACTGTGTAGGAGAGATACTGACTGGAAGGTGATTGGGGATTTAAATGAGACTATGGAGTGGGTATGTATGAAACTGGAAGTGAGATTTCTACATCATAATGGGTGGGTAGGAGATAGCGATCAGCACTCAGACAGCCTCCACTTAAACTGCAGTGGTACGTATAAGTTAGGAAATTTGTTTAGAAGGGTTATAGGGAAGTACATTCAGGGTAACGGGGTAGTCTAGCGAGCGGTGATAAGGGTACAGGGATATGGAAGTTAAGTAGGGATGACATAAAAATGTTAGTGTTGAACTGTAGAAGTATTGTAAAGAATGGAATAGAACTAAGTAATTTAATAGATATATACTTACAAGATAATGTGATAGGAGTTGAATCATGGCTGAGAAATGATATAATGGATGCAGAAATTTTCTCAAGGAGCTGGAGTGTGTATCGTAGAGAAAGGTTAGGAATGGTAGGAGGGGGAGTATTCATTCTGGTGAAAGAAGAATTTGCAAGCTACGAAAAAGTTAAAGATGACAGATATGAAATTCTAGGTGTAAGGCCTCTTTCTAAAGATAACAGGTAACTTGGTTGTCTTTAAGAGTGTACAGACTGTGAAAGGTAGTGCTGACACTGATTCAGAATTATTTGATAAGATAATCAGCTATGTGGGAAACGATCAGGAAAGGAAGGTAATAGGAGCGGGAGATCTCACTTCACCAAATGTCAATCTGGAAGGTAATGAGAATGACAAGAAGCATGACCAACTAATGGCAAATAAGTTAATATTTGAAGGACTGCTGATTCAGAAAGTGATGGAACCAACTAGAGGGAAGCATATTCTGGAAGTGGTGCTGGTAAAACCAGATGAGCTCTATAGAGAAACCGAAGTAACAGATGGTATCAGTGATCACAAAGCTGTTTTTGTAGTAGTTATAAATAAATGTGATAGAAAGCAAGGTCTTAAAAGTAGGACTATTAGGCAGTACCATATGGCTGATAAAACAGGCATGAGGGAGTTTTAAAAATGTAACTACGATCGGCAGAAAACGGTAAATAAAAATGTAAACAGACAGGAATATTGAAACAGGTTTGTACCTTTAACGGTGGTAAGGAATGGTAAAGACCCAATATATTATAAAAGAGATGTAAAGAGACTAACAAGGGGGTGCAGACTGGAAAGAAATAAGAGATAGAAATGGCTGTGGAAGTAAGGAGAAATTGAAGCAACTTACTAGGAAACTGAATCTAGCAAAGAAGTCAGCTAAGGATAACATGATGGCAAGCATAACTGGCAGTTATACAAATTTTAGTGAAAAATGGAAGGGTATGTATAGGTACTTTAAGGCAGAAACAGGTTCCAAGAAGGACATTCCAGGAATCATTAATGAATAAGGGGAGTGTGTATGTGAGGATCTTCAAAAGGCAGAAGTAATCAGTAAGCAGTATGTAAAGATTGTTGGTTATGAGGATAATGTCCAGATAGAGGAGGTGACTAATACTAAAGAAGTATTAAAGTTTACCCATGATAACAATGACATTTGCAACAAAATATAAGTTGAAAACTAGAAAAGCAAGCTGAAATTTTTTTTTTTTTTTCTAGTTGCTTTATGTCGCACCAACACAGATAGGTCTTATGGTAACGATGGGACAGGAAAAGCCTGGGAATGGGAAGGAAGCGGCCATGGCCTTAATTAAGGTACAGCCCCAGCATTTGCCTAGCTGAAATTGGTAAGATTTCTGGGGATATACTAAAAACAATATCTGAAGTACTTATATGATTATTGTTTGCAAGAAGGAGCTATATAAAATGAATGGATAGTTGTTACAGTAGCCCCTGTGTATAAAGGACAGGGTGAAAGACATAAAGCTGAAAATTACAGGCCAGTCAGTTTGACATGCATCGCATGTAAGCTTTGGGAAAGCATTTTTCTGATAAAATCAGACATGTTTGCAAAATTAATAACTGGTTCAATAGAATGCAGTTCAGGTTTAGGAAGCTCACCTTGTAGGATTCCAGCAAGATATAGCAGATATCTTGGATTCAGGAGGTCAAATGGACTGTATCGCGATTGACCTGTCTAAGACATTTGATAGAGTGGATCATGGGAGACTACTGGCAAAAATGAGTGCAATTGGATTAGACAAGAGAGTGACAATGGCTGGATATATTTCTAGAAAATTGAACTCACGAGTATTAGAGAATGAAAAGCTTTATCTGACCCTGTAATAATTAAGAGGGGAATTCCTCAAGGCAGTATTATTGGACCTTTATGTTTTCTTATATATACAAATGATATGAGTAAAGAACCACCTGTTGCCATTTCTTGATGGATGCAGTATTTTTGTATCTGTCTCTTGGCACAGGCCAGAGTAAAGTGTAGCTTCCACCGAAGTCCCAGTCTCATACATATCTGCGACAATATGGAAGCTTCTGGGGTATGGGTGGTTTAGAGTAATGGCATTTGGAGCACAACTAGTGTCTGGGTGTTATGAAATGTGTTACTCATAGGATCAGTCGTGCTGCAATGGCACCTTCTGGTCCAGTCAGGAAAGGAATGGCAAACTACCTCACTCCTCATCTTGCCTAGTACGCCTCGTTTGGGCTCTGCCATTGATTTTTGCAGTTTTCCTATAACTGCATAGACTTTGGTGGTGCTATTTCAGGATCCAACCAGCCTCTGGGCTGATAACCTAACAGACAGACAGACATGAGTAAAGAAGTGGAATCAGAGATAAGGCTTTATGCGGATAATGTTATTTTGTGTAGAGTAATAAATAAGATACAAGATTGTGAGAAACTGCAAAAAGACCTCAATAATGTTGTGAGATGGACAGTAGGCAATGGTACAATGATAAATGGGGTTAAAAGTCAGGTTGTAAGTTTCACAAATAGGAAAAGTCCTCTCAGTTTTAATTACTGCATTGATGGGGTGAAACTTCCTTTTGAGGAACATAAGTACCTAGGTGCTAATACAAAGAAAGATCTTCACTGGAGTAATCACATAAATGGGATTGGAAATAAAGGGTACAGATCTCTGCACATGGTTATGAGGGTGTTTAGAGGTTGTAGTAAGGATGTAAAGGAGAGGGCATACAAGTGTCTGGTAGGACCCCAAATAGAGTATGGTTCCAATGTATGGGTCCCTCACGAGGATTACTTGAATCAAGAAGTGGAAAAATCCAAAGGAAAGCAGCTTGATTTGTTCTGGGTGATTTCCAACAAAAGAGTACATACATACATTATCATTATAGACCATTATACTTTTTCACTGTTCAGTCAGCAAGCCTCTGTGAATTTACAATCCTCTATTTGCAACTAGTGCTGTGGCCTCATTCAGTTCTATACCTCTCATCTTTAAATCATTAGAAACTGAATCTAACCATCATCTTCTTGGTCACCTTCTATTTCTCTTACCCTCCATAACACAGTCCACTATTCTTCTGGGTAACCAATCCTCCTCCATTCACCAAGTACCCTCCTGCCATTGTTCCCACCTGTTTGTACTAGCAATCATTCTTCCTACTTTCATGTCTGTTACTTCTAACTTATGAATAAGATATCCTGAGTCCACCCAGGTTTCGCTCCCGTAAAGCATAGTTGGTCTGAAAACAGACCGATGTAAAGATAGTTTCGTCCGGGAGCTGATTTCCTTCTTACAGAAAACTGTTGAACGTTTCATAATAGGTTGTACTGTTCAATAAATGCGTTCACGATGTATAATATATTTTTTTTTTTTGTTCTACCTAAATTTTATTGCTAAACTGTTGTTTTATTTTTAATTAATATTTTTGGGTTTTGACTGCCAAATGTTTACTTATGGTTATAAATGAACTGAGTAAGGCTTTTTTGGATAGGCAATCATGTCAGTAAAATAATAATGAAAATTTCAAGTTTCTACCTACAATAACAGCTGAACTGTGAGTGATCAAACAAAAGGTTGCAAAAAACGGTAACTGGCCTTGGCGCTCAGTGGTAGGAATACCGTAATAGCATGCGGCGCTCAAAGGGTTAATGTGCAGACAGGTTTCCCTGCTGCTTGACCTAGCCTTTCCAGGTTATTACCAAAATCTTTCAATGACTTCTTTTTGGATTCAACAACTATTTGTTTCGCCTTGTTTCTTTCATCTACATACCATATCTTCCCCAAATTTACCAATCACCTTTTCGTATCCTTCAGTTCTATTCCCAACTCTCACATTGAAATCGCCCAATAGCACTATTCTATCCTTGCTGTTGACCCTGACCACGATGTCACTCAATGCTTCATAAAACTTGTCAACTTCATCCTCATCTGCACCCTCAATTGGTGAATACACTGAGACAATTTTCGTCTTAATTCCTCCAACTGCCAAATCTACCCACATCATTCGCTCATTTACTTGCCTAACAGAAACTATTGTTGTGTGCAATAGTATTCCTGATGAACATCCCTACCCCATACTCTGCCCTTCCCTTTTTAACACTCGTCAAGTACACTTTATAATCTGTTCTTCGTTATCTGCCCTTACCCGAATATCACTTATGCCTAGCATATCCAGATGCATCCTCTTTGCTGACTCATCCAGTTCTACTTTCTTTCTTCCATAAGCCCCATTAATATTGCTAGCTCCCCATCAAATTCCATTTTGTTCGCCAAGTTGTTTCCAAGGATTCCTTCACCTGTCAAATGGGAGTAGGACTCCGTTACAATGAGGATCTTTCCTCTAATGGGTTAGGGACCATCGATGGATTGTATAGTCCTAGCCGCCAGAGCACAAGGTGGGCCATTACTCAGGATATGTCCGAAATGCCCACTCCCATTCCATAGCAACTGGTATTCTGACTCTCAGGACCACTTACTAGGCCACTCAGCCGTTGCCCATTGTTGACAAACTAGGACGTGACTACAGTAACCCACACCATGAACCATGAACAAAAGAGTAGTGTTACAAAAATGTTGCAAAGTTTGGGCTGGAAAGTCTTGGGAGAAAGGAGACAAGCTGCTTGACTAAGTGCTATGTTCCGAGCTGTCCGGCTCCATGGCTAAATGGTTAGCGTGCTGACCTTTGGTCACAGGGGTCCCGGGTTCGATTCCCGGCAGGGTCAGGAATTTTAACCACAATTGGTTAATTTCGCTGGCACGGGGGCTGGGTGTATGTGTCGTCTTCATCATCATTTCATCCTCATCACGACGCGCAGGTCGCCTACGGACTTCAAATCAAACAGACCTGCATCTGGCAAGCCGAACTTATCCTCGGACACTCCCGGCACTAAAAGCCATACGCCATTTCATTCCCATTTCAGTGGAGAGATGGCATGTAATGACATCATTAGACGAATAAGTTTGAGTGGTGTCTTTAAAAGTAGGAAAGATCACAATATTAAGACAAAGCTGAAATTCAAGAGGACAAATTGGGGCAAATATTTGTTTATAGGAAGGGGAGTTAGGGATTGGAATAAATTACCAAGGGAAATGTTCAATAAATTTCCAATTTCTTTGCAATCATTTAAGAAAAGCCTAGGAAAAGAACAGATAGGGAATCTGCCACCTGGGCAACTGCCCTAAATGCATATCAGTATTGATTGATTGATTGATTGATTGATTGATTGATTGATTGATTGATTGATTGATTGATTGATTGATTGATTGATTGATTGATTTTCTGTTAACACAAATAGTTCTAATGTTATTGATGTTCCATTATTTCTACATAGTATTTACATGTCTTCTATAGGAAACCTATAACACACCCAACAAGAAATGTCACCAGCCACCACTGAATAAATAATGTTTTAGTTTTTAAGTACCAAGAGTCATTTTGCGGTTTTCAGAGAGAACGAGCTGCAGGAAAGTTTTACCACAGAAGTTCTTTTACATACTGGTAAATCTATCAACTCAAGGCTGGCATATTTGAGCATCTTCAAAGACCACCAGGCTCAACCAGGATTGAACCTGTCAACTTCATTTAAGCAGCTCAGATTTTTGCACAAATATCAGGCAGATAAAATATATTACTTAATTTATGAAACTCACACAGCACGCAGCAGAAAAGCAAATATGAAACAAATGTAAAGATATGAACAGAACGTTAGAAAATGAAGTAAATTTCATCAAGGGGATCATGCGAAAATGTCAGTTATAGTGTCAGGGTTCACGTTAACATGTCGGTTTATAGCAAGATGTGCCAGTCCATTCAGTCTCTCTTCTTTCAATGCCAAGCACAAGTTCGTTTTCAGTCAACTTGGACAGCTGAAACTTCACTCACAATTCCAGACTGTTAGAGGAAGGACAACAAATATTTGAAGCAGTGTTTGAATGTTTGGGAAAAACTCCCTGAGCACTTCTCTAATGCTTCAGCTGTGAAGCTTTGGCCTGTCACTCAGATTTTTTCTTCAATTGCTTGTATGCATCTTTCACAACACTGTCTAAATTTGAGAGGTCACTACTATACATGCAAACAGTTGACTGTATAACAGAGAAGTTTTTGTATCCCATGCTAGGTTTCCAACAGTTTGTTAGGAGCTCAAACTTTAAGCCATTGGGGATATTATTTTTCTTTCCAACATAGTTGCCACTGCACACACACACATGGAGTGTTTTAGCCCAGATCCAATAACTTTTGTAAATTACCAAACATTTCATGTGATTGTGTAGTCATTAAGTTTTGTTTCAAAAGGTCCACATGTTTTCAGATGATTGTGGCAAGACTTATTGATAAGTCTATGCTGAGTTATACAAACATACGACAGTATTTTTTAACCCAAATCCAAGAACATTAAAGTGCCATGTGTTTCATATCAATGTATAAATTTTCATGTCAATGTGTATATTTTCAACTAGTGCATTTGTTTCCAATAGATTGAAACAAGACCAACACATCTATTCTGCGTTCCACAAACACACGACAGTTTTTTTAAACCAGAACCAAGAACTTTTTAAGTGCCAAGTAGTTTATGTCTTTGTGTGCATTCCATTTCAATATGTATATATTTCATCCAGTTTAATTAGATAGACACAAGACCATCAAGTCCAAGAACATTCTTAAAGCACCATGTGTTTCATATCATTATGTGTGCTCCATGTCGATTTGTATATATTTTCAACCAGTGCATAAGTTTCCAGTGTTCCGTGTTCCACAAACACGCGACAGCTTAAACCAGAACTAAGAACTTTTTTAAGTTCCAAGTATTGCATACCATGTGTACGTTACAATTCAAGGTGTATGTTTTGCAACCCATTGATGTGTTTTTAGGCAATCGCCATTATGCGTATAATTTTTTATTATGATGTCTTATGTCAACCATAATCTATTAGTTTCATAGTCCGTATTGATAGTTCAAGCACACAAGTATGAAGGATGAGTTCTCCATCTAATCAATACTTTATTTTACATAGTGTCAATATTACTTACATAATTTTTTTTTTTGCTAGTTGCTTTACGTCGCTCCGACACAGATAGGTCTTATGGCGACGATGGGAGAGGAAAGGCCTAGGAATGGGAAGGAAGCGGCCGTGGCCTTAATTAAGGTACAGCCCCAGCATTTGCCTGGTGTGAAAATGGGAAACCACGGAAAACCATTTTCAGGGCTGCCGAAAGTGGGGTTCGAACCTACTATCTCCCGGATGCGAGCTCACAGCTGCGCGCTCCTAACCACACGGCCAACTCGCCCGGTTACTTACATAAAAAGGCAGTACTGCTTTTGACCTGTAAATAGGTCATCTTCAGCTGTTAATGAACCTGCTTAATAGCGACTGTATGGAATAAATACTACTAAAATTAAACAAGAATGCCATTAAAATAAACATGAATGCCACTATTCTAAAAAATACTTAACGTTAAGATATACACATATGGTACAGTTTTGGGAGTTAAAGGTTTTTTATTTTTACCCTGGCCCCTTAATTTCTACATATTTCAAAAATTATATTTGCTAAGGTTGAAATTGGATACAATTCTTAGAGTTTATCACGAATCACTGACATTCTAGTGTCAAGTTTGAATATCTACGTTAAATGCCAACACCATGTCTAACGGTTTTACGAGATGTTTCAAAGTTGGGCCGCAAATATGCAGGGATGTCGTGTTCATTAGAATAAGAGGTTCAGTAACCTATTTACAGATACACAGCTTATTCTCAGTCTATATCAATGCTGAAAAACATGTTAGTGAATGCCACTATTCTAAAAAATACTTAACGTTAAGATATATACATATGGTACAGTTTTGGAGTTAAAGGGCTTTTATCCTGGCCCCATGATTTCTACATATTTCAAAAATTATATTTGTTGAGGTTGAAATTGGATACAATCCTTAGAGTTTATGAAGAATCACTGACATTCTGGTGTCAGGCTCGGATATCTAATGTTAAATGCTAACACTATGTCCAACGGTTTTATGAGATGATTCAAAGTGCATTGTTGGGCCGCAAATATGCGGAGACATCGTGTTCATTAGAATAAGAGGTTTAGTAACCTGTTTACAGATACATAGCTCAATCTCATAATACTGACACTATGTAAAATAAAGTATTGATTAGGTGGAGAACTCATCCTTCATACTTGTGTTATATCAACCAATCGAGTTGTATGTAGGCAACCCTAATGATGATTGTTATCAGATTCCCCTTGATTTGATATTCTACAAGAACTGATGATGACTCCAAGAGAGTCGAAACCGGTCTTTGCCCAATAAATTTAATATATTTTACAATGTGTTGAATGGTGGAACATTCCTCAAACTCTATTATAATAGTTGCCAATGTCAAGGTGATGAAATTTGCATGAATGCTCCTGTACTTGGTTTGTAGTTCTTCACCTGGGGCACAACTGTTTCTGTGCCTCTGTACTAGTACTTGAAGTTGCTAATTGTATATTAGTCTCTATAAGTGGAACTTTAAATATGTTTGTTGCAAAAGAGCCTGTTGCTTTCTACACACTTTTTTCCCAAATATATCACAATAATACAATAACGATAAGCAGTACAATATTTCTAACTAAACTACTCATTTGTTGCAAAAGAGCCTGTTGCTTTCTACACACTTTATCCTAAATTTATCACAATAATACAATAACAATAAACAGTATAATATTTGTAACTACTCATTCACAATTAGTCATATTACTCACTGCTTTCTAAATTCATAAAATTTCACTGGGCATACTTTCTATTTCTCTAAGTTAAGGATTTTAGTGCTAGAAAAATTCAGTTCCATGTAGTATAAACTCAAACATTTTGCAGGGGAGGGGGCTGGCTATATGCATTATCTAATAACTTTTTTTTTTTTTTTTTACATTACATTGCACCAACACAGATAGGTCTTATGGCAACGATGGGATAGGAAAGGGCTTGGAGTGGAAGGAAGCAACCGTTGCCGTAAGTAAGGTAAAGCATGTTGTGAAAATGGGAAACCAAGGAAAACCATCTTCAGGGCTGCCGACAGTGGGGTTCAAACCCACTATCTCCTGAATGCAAGCTGACAGCTAAGTGACACAAACCTCACAGCCACTCGCTCAGTAATAAATACTTTTACAAATATTGCTAATATCTCTGCAGTCATAAAGTATTGTAAATGCTGGTTTACTCGTAAGTCCCTCCAGGATTTGAAAAGCTGATAGTACAATAACAATGGCAGACACAGCAAAATTACTCATATTAACAGATGCAGAATCTCTCCAAGTTTGTATCTATAAATGCCATAGCATGCTTGTAGATTTAGCCACTAGAGATTAGTACACAAAAAAAAAAAAATTGCAGCAATCACCAGTGACAGGAAACCTTTACTGCACCTGTGAATCGTGTATGAGAGCACAACGGTGATTTTTAGTGAAATATCACAATGCAACACCTGCATAGACCATTGCTGAACTTGCAGATTGTTAGACTGGATGTGCTATTATATGATATTATTATTAATTGGTTAAGAACATTCCTCAGACTTTTAATGCTCCCTCTACTTTACTGATTAATTCCTTCATGAATCTCCATCACCTGATACTCAACTATCCACACCCTCCATGTCAAATTCAAAACCCTTATTGGCCCAGCTAGACGTAATGGAAGAACTTTTATTTTTTCTCATTATTCTCGCTCATTCTTTTTAATAATTTTCTAGGATTGTTCCCCTATATTTTTACAAGTTCTAGTCATCTAGCCTTGACTCTTGCCTTGGCCCTTCCACTGTCATTATCTTTATATTATATGGATCAGCAATGGCCAAACGCTGCACAGTTCACAGTGTGCACAGTTACCGCACACTCACTTTGCACGGGTGAAGAGCTCGGTAAGCGTGTCCACTCTCGAGGAGAGAGAGATGTAACGTGGTGGGGAGCACTGACCATAGAGTTGGCCAGGTGTATTGTACGAGTTTGACGGCTAGGGAACATAGCATACACGGTTCAGGATGGCGGTTCGATGGAAGTGCTGTTGCAAACGCATTGCATTATGAAAAGCATATCAGACTCAAGGTTATGTGAATGATGTTGATCCACAAAATATCACTGTAATATTTGTCACAAATGGAAGATAGTAATTGATTTTACTCAAATAAAGTCTCAAATCAGAGGTTGATTAAGAAATACTGTCGTTACTAGCGAGAAATATGTATACATACTTACGGGCTGTAAAAGGGACTCCATTATGTTGCATTTCGCTGCTCGCACCAACTTTTGTTACTTTCTTGAGGTCCAGGGCTGGCACCGATGAATGGGAGTGCTATGTCTGTGAATTCTCTTTTTTTTTTCATATGTCCAGCGTGGGTATTTTGTTGAAAGAAAAATAGCATGATCCCTGGACCAATACATGTATATTTTTTTTAAAGGAAAATAGCATGATCCCTGGACCAATAAATCGTTTAATGAATCAGTTAGGGCACATGAAGTGACAGTCCTTCAAATTACATCGAATGAGAAAAATCAATAAAACGACACCAAAGAATTTCAGTGAGCAAAGACATCACACACGACAGTGTTAGACAAACAAAACACTTACGGAAGCGCTGCGACGTAGCAGAAATGGTAGTTGTAAGGCAGTAAAGTATGTATTCATACATACATACATTACATTATCATTATAGACTGTTATGCCTTTCAGCGTTCAGTCTGCAAGCCTCTGAGAATTTACTAAACGTCGCCACAATCCTCGATTTGCAACTAGTGTTGTGGCCTCATTTAGTTGTATACCTCTTATCTTTAAATCGTTAGAAACCGAGTCTAACCATCGTCGTCTTGGTCTCCCTCTACTTCTCTTACCCTCCATAACAGAGTCCATTATTCTCCTAGGTAACCTATCCTCCTCCATTCGCCTCACATGACCCCACCAACGAAGCCGGTTTATACGTACAGCTTCATCCATCGAGTTCATTCCTAAATTAGCCTTTATCTCCTCATTCCGAGTACCCTCCTGCCATTGTTCCCACCTGTTTGTACCAACAATCATTCTTGCTACTTTCATGTCTGTTATTTCTAACTTATGAATAAGATATCCTGAGTCCAAGCAGCTTTCGCTCCCGTAAAGCAAAGTTGGTCTGAAAACAGACCGATGTAAAGATAGTTTCGTCTGGGAGCTGACTTCCTTCTTACAGAATACTGCTGATCGCGACTGCGAGCTCACTGCATTAGCTTTACTACACCTTGATTCAATGTCACTTACTATATTACCGTCCTGGGAGAACACACAACCTAAATACTTGAAATTATCGACGTGTTCTAGCTTTGTATCACCAATCTGACATTCAATTCTGTTGAATTTCTTATCTACTGACATCAATTTAGTCTTCGAGAGGCTAATTTTCATACCATACTCATTGCACCTATTTTCAAGTTCCAAGATATTAGACTGCAGGCTTTCGGCACAGTCTGCCATTAAGACCAAGTCGTCGGCATAGGCCAAACTGCTTACTACATTTCCACCTAAGTGAATCCTTCCCTGCCATTTTATACCTTTCAGCAGATGATCCATGTAAACTACGAACAGCAAAGGTGAAAGATTACAGCCTTGTCTAACTCCTGTAAGTACCCTGAACCAAGAACTCATTTTACCATCAATTCTCACTGAAGCCTTTGATTGATTTTAATAATCTACCTTTAATTCCATAGTCCCCCATTATGGCGAACATCTTTCCCCTCGGTACCCTGTCATATGCTTTCTCTAGATCTACGAAACATAAACACAACTGCCTATTCCTCTCGTAGCATTTTTCAATTACCTGGCGCATACTGAAAATCTGATCCTGACAGCCTCTCTGTGGTCTGAAACCACACTGGTTTTCATCCAACTTCCTCTCAACGACTGATCGCACCCTCCCTTCCAAGATGCCAGTGAATACTTTGCCTGGTATACTAATCAATGAGATACCTCGATAGTTGTTGCAATCCTTCCTGTTTCCTTGCTTATAGATAGGTGCAATTACTGCTTTTGTCCAATCTGAAGGTATCGTACCAACACTCCACGCTAATTTTACTACTCTATGAAGCCATTTCATCCCTGCCTTCCCACTATACTTCACCATTTCAGGTCTAATTTCATCTATTCCTGCTGCCTTATGACAATGGAGTTTATTTCCTATCCTTTCCACTTCCTCAAGCATAATTTCACCAACATCATTTTCCTCCTCCCCATGAGCTTGGCTGTTTGCAACACCACCATGATGCTTTCCTTTTACATTGAGAAGATGTTCAAAATATTCCCTCCACCTCTCCAGTGATTCCCTGGGATCTATTATGAGTTCACCTGAATTACTCAAAACACTGTTCATTTCCTTTTTCCCTCCCTTCCTAAGATTCTTTATTACTGTCCAGAAAGGTTTCCCTGCTGCTTGACCTAGCCTTTCCAGGTTATTACCAAAATCTTCCCATGACTTCTTTTTGGATTCAACAACTATTTATTTCACTTGGTTTCTTTCATCTACGTACAAATCCCTGTCTGCCTCGGCCCTTGTTTGGAGCCATTTCTGATAAGCATTCTTTTTCCGTTTACAGGCTGCTCTCACTTCATCATTCCACCAAGATGTTCGCCTTTTCCCATCTTTACACACAGTTGTTCCTAGGCATTCCCTTGCTGTTTCTACTACAGCATCCCTGTATGCCACCCATTCACTTTCTATATCCTGAACCTGCTTACTGTCTACTGTTCGAAACTTCTCACTAATCATATCCATGTACTTCTGTCTAATTTCCTCGTCCTGGAGATTTTTTACCCTTATTCGTTTGCAGACAGATTTCACTTTCTCTACTCTAGGCCTAGAGATACTTAGTTCACTACAGATCAGATAGTGGTCTGTATCATCGAAAAATCCGCGAAAAACTCGTACATTCCTAACAGATTTCCTGAATTCAAAGTCTGTTAAGATATAGTCTATTATGGATCTGGTACCCCTAGCCTCCCATGTGTAGCGGTGAATAGCCTTATGCTTGAAGAATGTATTCGTAACAGCTAAACCCATACTAGCACAGAAGTCCAGCAAACGCTTCCCATTTCCATTTAGCTTCCATCTCTTCCCCACATTTACCAATCACCCTTTCGTATCCTTCAGTTCTATTCCCAACTCTCGCATTGAAATCGCCCATTAGCACTATTCTATCCTTGCTGTTGACCCTGACCACGATGCCACTCAATGCTTCATAAAACTTGTCAACTTCATCCTCATCTGCACCCTCACATGGTGAATACACGGACACAATTCTTGTCCTAATTCCTCCCACTGACAAATCTACCCACATCATTCGCTCGTTTACGTGCCTAACAGAAACTATGTTGCGTGCAATGGTATTCTTGATAAAGAGCCCTACCCCAGACTCTGCCCTTCCCTTTCTAACACCCGTCAAGTACACTTTATAATCTCCTATCTCTTCCTCATTATCTCCCCTTAACCAAATATCACTTGCTCCTAGCACATCCAGATGCATCCTCTTTGCTGACTCAGCCAGTTCTACCTTCTTTCTTCCATAAGCCCCATTAATATTGATAGCTCCCCATCGAATTCCATTTCGTTCGCCAAGTTGTTTCCAAGGAGTCCCTCGCCTGTCAAATGGGAGTGGGACTCCATTACTCCCATAGGTCCGAGGCTTGCTTAAAGTGTTCTGAGCTCGGTAAATTCATGAAGCAGGATGCTGCCCTACTTGCACATAGTCCAAGTGAGGATCTCTCCTCTAACGGGTTATGGACCATCGGTGAATTGTATAGTCCTAGCCGCCTGAGCACAAGGAGGGCCACGACTCAGAATATGTCCGAGATGCCCACTCTCATTCCATAGCAACTGGTATCCCGACTCTCAGGACCACTTACTAGGCCACTCAGCCATTGCCCATGGTTCACGAACTAGGACGTGACTACAGTAACCCACAAACATGAACCATAAGTATGTATTCTCAAAAATTAAATATTTCGGATCTTAATCAACCTCCGATTTGAGACTTTATTTGAGTAAAACGTCATTGCCGGGACAAAATCTCCTATGTGATAATATTTTTGGAGATATACTGACCCGCAGCATATACATTATGAAGAGCAAGAATGCCTTGACCACATACATACAATATTGCACCTTAGATGACAGAACCTTACCGGCCAAAGTTCTAAGCTAAAATATTTCACATAGTTGGTTTTGTCCCGGCAGCGACGAAAAGCAATTATTATCTTCCATTTGTGACAAATATTACAGTGCTATTTCGTGGATCAACATCATTCACATAACCCAGACTCAACATGGCTTAGCTGTGTTGATACTGCTACACGGCTGAAAGCAACGGGAAACTACAGCCACAACCAAGTCCCAAGGACATGCAGCTCTCTCTGTATGAATGATGTACTGATGATAGCTTCCTCCTGGGTAAAATATTCCGGAGGTAAACCAGTCCCCCATTCGGATCTCGGGGTGGGGACTACACGAGAGGAGGCGATCATCAGGAAGATGGAGACTGACATTCTGCGAGTCAGAGTGTGGAATGTTGGAAGTTTGGATCGTTGTGGTAGGTTAGAGAATCTGAAAAGGGAGATGGATAGAATAAAGATAGATATAGTTGGTATAGCCTAAGTGAAGTACGTTTGCAGGAGGAACAGGATTTTTTGTCAGGCGACTACAGAATTATCAACACAAAATCAAACAGGGGAAATGCAGGAGTTGGTTTAATAATGAATAAGAAAATAGGACAGCGGGAAAGCTACTATGACCAGCATAGTGAAAGAATTATTGTCGTCCAATGGACAAGAATCTAATTGTGATGGAAGTCTCGAATGCAGTGGTACGCCAAGGAAGAGAAGGTAATACAGTAGGAGAATTCGGATTGGGACAAAGGAACGAAAGAGGAAGTCGGCTGGTTGAATTCTGCACTGATCATAATTTAGTCCTTGCCAATACTTGGTTCAAACACAACAAACGACGGCTGTATACGTGGACAAGACCTGGAGATACTGGAAGGTATCAAATAAATTTCATTATGATTAGGCAGAGATTCAGAAACCAAGTGTTGGATTGCAAAACTTTCCCAGGAGCAGACGTGGACTCTGACCACAACTTGTTGGTCATGAAATGCCACCTGAAGTTGAAGAAATTGAAGAAAGGAAGGAATGCAAGGAGATGGGATCCAGACAAGTTGAAAGAAAAGAGTGTGAGGGATTGTTTCAAAGAACATGTTGCACAAGGACTAAATGAAAAGGCTGAAAGAAACACAATAGAAGAAGAATGGATAGTCATGAAAAATGAAGTCAGTAGGACTGCTGAAGAAACGTTAGGAAGGAAGAAAAGATCAGCTAAGAATCAGTGGATAACTCAGGAGATACTAGACCTGATTGATGAACGATGAAAATTCAAGAATGCTAGAAATGAAGAGGGCAGAAAAGAATACAGGCGATTAAAGAATGAAGTGGATAGAAAGTGCAAGGTAGCTAAGGAAGAATGGCTGAAGGTGAAGTGCAAGGCTGTCGAAGGTTGTACGGTCCAAGAAAAGGTAGATGCTGCACACAGGAAAATCAAGGAAACCTTTGGAGACAGGAAATCTAGGTGTAGGAATAGTAAGAGCTCAGATGGAAAGCTGCTTCTAGGGAAAGAAGACAAACCAGAAAGATGGCAGGAACTTATCCAACAGTTGTATCAAGGTAAAGATGTAGATGATTTGGTTCTGGAACAAGAAGAGGCTGTTGATGCTGATGAAATGGGAAACCCAATACTGAGGTCACAGTTTGACAGAGCTGTGAGAGACCTAAACAGGAACAAGGCACCTGGAATTGATGACATTCCCTCTGAATTATTGACTGCCTTAGAAGAAATCAGCATGGCAAGGTTATTCCATTTAGTGTGTAAGATATATGAGACAGAAGTACCATCCGATTTTCGGCAGAATGTTGTTATACCTATTCCCAAAAAAAACGGTGCTGACAAGTGTGAAAATTATTGCACCATTAGTTTAGTATCTCATGCCTGCAAAATTTAAACATATTATTTACAGAAGAAAGCAGACTCGGCCAATAGCTGGAAACTGCAGGTGATGATGATGATGATGATGATTTACAGAAGAAATTTAAAAATGAGTACAAAATTTTATTGTTCCACCTTCTCAATACTTAAAATCATTTAACGTTTATCAAAATATTACAATATAATAACAGGTACTAGTTTTGGTCCGTTTTTTGGACCATCATCAGCCTATCCAAAATTACAATTCCATCACCATCCCATCCCCTTGTTCATCCACATCACTTCATTTTTAGATTATGTCTTTTGCTTGTAATTTTGGCTAGGCTGATGATGGTCCAAAAAACGGACCGAAACTAGTACCTGTTATTATATTGTAATGTTTTGATAAACATTAAATGATTTTAAGTATTGAGAAGGTGGAACAATAAAATTTTGTACTCATTTTGAAGAGTCTTAACTCAATACGGAACCCAACCATGAAATTTATTACTTTAAATGAAGAATGGAAAGACAAATTGAAGCTGGGTTGGGAGAAGACCAATTTGGCTTCAGGAGAAATGTAGGAACATGTGAAACAATCCTGACTTTACACCTTATCTTAGAGGATCGAATTGAGAAGGACAAGCCCACGTACATGGCATTCGTAGATCTAGAAAAGGCATTCGATAATGTTGATTGAACCAAGCTATTTAAGATTCTGAAGGTGATTGGGATCAGATACCGATAATGAAGAATTATCTATAATCTGTATAAAAATCAGTCTGCAGTGATAAGAATCGAGGGCTTTGAAAAAGAAGCTGCAATCCAGAAGGAGTGAGGCAAGGCTTCAGTCTGTCCCCTCTCCTTTTCAATGTTTACATAGAACTGGCAGTAAAGGAAATCAAAGAGGAATTTGGAAAGGGAATCACAATCCAAGGAGAGGAATCAAAACCTTGAGATTTGCGATGATATTGTTATTTTATCTGAGACTGCAGAAGATCTCGAGAAGTTGCTGAATGGTATAGATGAAGTCTTGGGTAAGGAGTACAAGATGAAAATAAATAAGTCCAAAACAAAAGTAATAGAGTGCAGTCGAACGAAGGCAGGCGATGCAGGAAATATTAGATTAGGAAATGAAGTCTTAAAGGACGAATATGAATACTGTTACTTGGGTAGTAAGATAACTAACGATGGCAGAAGTAGGGAGGACATAAAATGCAGACTAGCACAAGCAAGGAAGAGCTTTCTTAAGAAAAGACATTTGCCCTCTTCAAACATTGATATAAGAATTAGAAAGATGTTCCTGAAGACTTTCATCTGGAGCGTGGCATTGTATGGAAGTGAAACATGGATGATAACTAGCTCAGAACGAGAGGGAATAGAAGCTTCTGAAATGTGGTGTAACAGAAGAATGCTGAAGGTGAGATTGATAGATCGAATCACGAATGAAGAGATAATGAATCGAATTGGTGAGAGGAGATCGATTTGGCTAAATTTGATGAGAAGAAGAGATAGAATGATAGGACACATCTTAAGACACCCAGGACTTGTTCAGTTGGTTTTTAAAGGAAGTGTAGGTGGTATGAACGGTAGGGGTAGACCAAGGTGTGAATATGACAAGCAAATTTAGATCAGATGTAGAATGCAACAGTTATGTAGAAATGAAAAGGTTAGCACAGGATAGGGTGACATGGAGAGCTGCATCAAACCAGTCTATGGACTGATGACTCAACAACAACATCAGAAAGGAGAAGAATTGGCAAAAATTTGCAATCCTTTAAAACATATGTTTGTGAGAGGTTTTTCTCTCCAATGAAAATTCACAAGCCACAGTTGCATGCGAGATTATTTGACAAAAGCTTGTGAAACAGCTTGCGCTTGTCTGTGTGCTGTACGTTTGTGCCGGACGTTGGTTTCATCATTACTTCGACAAAGCATTAATAAGATATGATACAATAGCATTTCGTATGTGATATATTGTTAAAAAGAACGTATTGTCACAGGTTTACTCAAACAAGGACATATTGTATGGATTTGTATTTATTGTACATGATGTATAAACCACAATAAAATAATAATATATAAAAATGTGCAGTGTAAAATTTTCGTACTCAGAAAGGATGACTGCTATGACTAGCAGTATACCCCTTTGAAATGGCTAGTTGAGCCGGTCGCGCTGGGAGCATGAGGCCAGTTGATCACACAGCATATCAGTGTGCTACACAGGTGTGACATTCCTGGCCACCACTGATATGGATGAATCAACCACACAACCCATATATTTGCCCATATAGCACCGCAGGGAACTTCACCTGTCCTAATACCCTTTATGGTATGTATTGAAACAATTAGTAACATTATTCGTCCAGGAACGTTAGCCGTCCGTTAGCAGCCAAGATAATTGCCAGCCACCTCCTTTTAACCCTTTTGGTAACACTGGTCCCTCTCTAGTCCTCTCAATTCTATCCTACTTAATGCTCAAATACTTATAATAACATCGGAATCAGCAGTAGGAATTATCCAATCATATGTCTGCTATTTTAGCCACCCTCTACTTCAGAGAAGTAAATTATGGTAACACATTCAAATCACCCTTATCACTTAGTTAACCCAAGACCTTGACCTCTCACAGGTTCCATTGGAGCAATAACAACAACTATAGGAATAATCAAATGATATCATCAGTACAATAACTTCCTTCTATTCTTAGGACTAACTATAATTACTTTAACTATAATACCCTGATGACGTGATATCACACGAGAAAGCCTTCATACTTTACCAGTCAACAGGGGTTTACAATGAGGAATAATTTTATTTATTGTTTCTGAAGTATTCTTCTTCATCTCTTTTTTCTGAGCATTCTTCCATAGAAGTCTCTCACCTAGTATTGAACTAGGAAGTCCCTGACCTCCTTTAGGTAGCCAATCCTTTAACACCTTACAAATCCCTCTCCTCAATACTACCATTCTTCTTGCTTCAGGGGTAACCGTTACTTCAATCAATCAATCAATCAATCAATCAATCAATCAATCAATCAATCAATCAATCAATCAATCAATCAATCAATCACTACTGAACTGAATTTAGGGCAGTCACCCAAGTGACATATGGCCTTTTCTTGAATGATTTCAAAGAAATTGGAAATTTATTGAACATCTCCCTTGGTAAGTTATTCCAATCCCTAACTCCCCTTCTTATAAACAAATATTTTCCCCTTCCCTATCCCATCGTCACCATAAGACCTATCTGTGTCGGTGTGCGATGTAAAGCAACTAGCGAAAGAAAACTACTTTTAAAGACCACCACTCAAACTTATTCATCTACTAATGTCATTGCACGCCATCTCTCCACTGACAGCTTGGAACATACCACTTAGTCGAGCAGCTCGTCTTCTTTCCTCCAAGTCTTCCCAGCCCAAAAATGCAACATTTTTGTAACGCTATTCTTTTGTTGGAAATCGCCCAAAACAAATCAAGCTGCTTTTCTTTCCATTTTTTCCGGTTCTTGAATCAAGTAATCCTGGTGAGGGTCCCATACACTGGAACCATACTCTATTTGGGGTCTTACCAGAGACCTGTATGCCCTCTCCTTTACATCCTTACCACAACCCCTAAACACCCTCATAACCATATGCATAGATATGTACCTTTATTTACAATCCCATTTATGTGTTTACCTCAATGAAGATCTTTCCTTATATTAACACCTAGGTACTTACAGTGATCCCATAAAGAACTTTCACTTACTTGAGCTCACCACAACTTAATAGAAGGAAATTACAGTCAAGCCACCCAAAGATTATTCTTCACAATCTTACTGGGTATCTATTTTACTATCCTACAGGCTTATGAATATATTGAAGCCCCTTTTACTATTAGTGACGCTGTATATGGATCAACATTTTTTATAGCAACAGGATTTCATGTATTACATGTTATCATTGGTACTACCTTCCTTTTAACATGCTTAATATGGCAACTAATATGCCATTTTTCTCTCGAACATCATTTCGGATTCAAAGCCACCGCATGACATTGACACTTTGTTGATGTAGTATGATTATTCTTACTGATGAGGAAGATAATCTATTTATTTAGTATATAGCCTAAGTACATTTGACTTCCAACCCAAAAGATTGATTAATTCAAAATAAATAATGTGAATCATATTCATTGTTACAATATTCACAATTATCTAAACATCAATTATAATGACTCTAGCTTCTATCCTATCTAAGAGAACTATTAATGACCGAAAAAGAAGATCCCTCTTTTGAAAGCGGGTTTGATCCTAAAAGTTCAGCACAGCTCCCTTTCTCTCTACAATTCTTCCTGATTGCCGTGATTTTTCTTATCTTTGATGTAGAAATTGTCCTCCTCCTACCAGTTATTATTATCATAAACTGATCAAATATTCCATGGCCTTCACGGTCACCTGCCTTAACCCCATGTGATTTTAGAGAGAGAGAGAGAGAGAGTGTGAGGGGGGGGGGGGGGTGCAAGCTTCCTATTCCACAATTCATTACAATTGTGGAAAAGGATTATGTATGCATTTTTTGGTACTTTGAACATCTCTAAGGTATACAATGAACATGGAGAGATTCTGCATCTGTTGATACGAGTCGTTTTGCTGTGTCCACCATAGTTATTCCACTATCAAATGTTCCAAACCCTAGAGGGACTTATGAATAATAACCCTCCCAGAAGGACTCTACATGACAGACACATCATCATTAACCACCAACATCAAGGATACTGAGAAAATGAACAGCAGATACTGAGAAAAATGTTCAGCTCATAGTTTCAAGATGATACCTGGATCCACAAAAGCTCTTGAAAACTTCATTCACTGACTGAACGATTCACTTCAATCAATGATATTGATTCCCATAGGGAAACTGAAATATATTTGTCCTGAATGAGTAAATTCATAATTCCAATATAAATGGTCCATTATTGGACATTATAAATTTTCCAGCTAACTCATTCTTGGTTGCCAGAGTTTCATCCCAGTGTGCCAATTTGGGCTCATCATTTGGTAACTAGCACACCTACAAGGACGCATGGCTACTGCATATAATAGAGGCATCATCATCATCATCATCCGATCGTTATTTCACTCTCCCAGTTTGGGAGCGGGCCACCAGTCCTACTAGGGACTCTTTGGCCGGGGAATAGGTTGGTTTTGGGAGTTTTTGTTTGTTATTGAAAGTGTGCTATGGCACACGTGTTCTATGTTTTTGTTGGGGTGTATACTGGCGTGTGGATTTCTCAACAAGGCGTCACCCAGTACGAGTCCCGCACCGCACCCGCCCGGATTTGCCATGTTATCCCCCGTTTATTGAGGCTTTTTGGGATACATGGTTACAATATTTACATTATATGTTGTATTATGTTATCTTCTTAGAGTTTTTGCTCTTGATGAATTGGTCATTATTAGTATATTAATTTCACTTAATTTCACTTTACATTATTTATATTATTGCACTTTCCACTGTGAGTTCTTTCTTGATTCTATTTTACATTTTTGATTTCATTTTGTGTATTTGTGACATTTTAGGGAGTGTAATGTGTTGTATTGGAGTGTTGTATATTCCATCAATTCATCGTCCTTCACTTTTCATTTTTGGGTTTTTATATTTGGTGTTGTATTAATTAACAATTTTCTAGTTGTGTAATGTGTTGTTGTTACATTTGGTAATCATGTAGTGTGTTGTTTGTGTGTTTGTGTGACACATATATATTCCAGTCAAATTCACTGTAATATTCTCTTTTCATTTTCAGTTTTTTTAGTTCTTTTTCTTGCTGTATTTGATATTTAACAATTATTATGGTTGTGTATGTGTTGGTGTTACATTTATATTAGTGTAGTGTGTTGTTTGTGTGTAAGGATATAATTTATTCATTTTTGTGTATTGAGTAGCTGGGTATTTATTTAGTTGGTGTGTTTATTCTTTAAGTGATGGCGATGGTGTCGCCTTCCAGTCAGTATTATGTGTTGGCAATGTAAGGGTTTTTGTGAGGCCTTTGCCCTTTTTTTGCGTCATCTGCAGTGGTTTGTTGTACTTTTTAATCAGTGTTTAATTTCGGGCGATGGCTGGGGTTGGGAATAGGTAGGTAGTAGCGGGTGTTGGCTGTTGGTTTAGGATGGATTGAGCTAGCGGGGATAGGTTGATGGCTTCGGTGGGTTGTGGGAGGTTGCGGGAATTAGCATTTTTAAGATACTGTAATCTAAGAGAATGGAGGTAGGTGCACATGGTAGGGAATGTGTATAAATCGTTTATTGCTTCTATTCGAGTTTTAGGTCCGAGGCTGTGCGCGAGTCGAATGGCGTGTTGGTCTAGTTTTAGTATGTCTAGGTAGTGTATGGGATGGGCTGCAATCCAGGTTAGGGAGGCATAGGTTACGATAGGTTAGACGAAGACTTTTTTAGTCCCCAGGTTTGGCCTTTCAACCAGCGTAAGAGGTTGAACCTGTTGTATGCCTTTTTATAGATATTATTAAAGTGTACATTCCATTTTAGATTGTTTTGGAACGTGATACCTAGGTATTTCAGGGTTGAGTTTTCTGTAAGCGGTTGATTATTAAGTGTGAGGTGTATTTTGTTAGTGGGTTGGTACCTACGGTTACCGCTTCTAAAAACTATAAATTGGGTTTTGTTAACGTTAATTTTGATTTGCCAAAGATTTAGCCATTTTTCGAGTTGGTGAAGATAGGGTTGTATGCGTGACTGAAGGGAGCGATTGTTGGATCCAAGGGCGAGGATTGCCGTGTCATCTGCGAATTGATATAGTTTGAGTGGGGGTGAGGGTTGGGGAATGTCTATACAGTATAGGACGTATAATAGGGGGCTTAGAGGGCTGCCTTGTGGTACTCCAGCTAATAAGGGAAATTTATATGATAGGGTGTTGTGGATGGTTATTTGAGTACTATGTCGGTTGAGGAAGTTGGCTAGGAAACAGATGATTGTGATAGGTAGTGGTAGATGTCGCAATTTAAAAATTAGTCCTGAGATCCATACTTTGTCGAATGCTTTTTCTACGGCTAAACTGATTAATGGGGCTCGTTTCTTAGGTGGGAGATATGCTGTAAGAGATGCTGAGATATGAAAGAGGTGACCTTGTGTAGAATGTTGTGGGCAGAAACCTGCTTGTGATTGTGGAATATGTTGGAGGGAATTTAAGAAGGAATAGATTCTACGGGCTAGGATGATTTCTAAAATTTTACTTAGTACTGGTAGCAAGCTTATTGGACGGTATGAAGTTATCTGGGAAGGTAGTTTGTTAGGCTTTAAGAATAGTAGGATTTTCGCATGTCCCCAGTGGGGTGGAAAAGAACCTGTTTGTATTATAATGTTGTATATATTGCATAGTATTTGAAGAAAAAGGAGTGGTGCTTCTTTAATATGTCTATACGTAATTTGGTCGAGGCCAGGTGCAGTGTTCTTTTTGTATTTTAAAAGCTTGTGTATGTCTTGTACTGTGATTGGTGTGTTGAAAGGGTGTTGTTGTTCTATATGTGGATGGCGGTCGAACGTGGTGTGTAGTGTTGCTTTAGTGATGTCTGTGTATTCGGTTATTGTTTCATGATCTGGATGGTAGAAATTGGGGTCGGTAGAGGGTGAAAAGACTTGTCTATAGTAATCTGCGAAGAGATCAGCTTTTGTTTTTGGGTTATTGGGTGCGGAGTTGTTGTGTATTATTGGATAGTGAGGAGATGATTTTTTAGTTTGTGTGAGTTGTTTCAATTTAGTCCAGTATTTACATGAGTTGGTTGTATTGGATAGTTCGTTGCAAGTGTTATTCCAGGCTTTTCTTTTAATGGCTTTGATAAATGAGCGTGCGTGTCGTAGTGTTGTTCTGTGTTCCCGAAGAGTGTTGGGGTCTCGTGTTTGAAGGTAGGCTTTGTATAGGTCATGTGAATATTGTAGTAGTTGCAGGGCTCTAGGTGGGAGTGGTGGTTTTGAGGGGTGTGAAGTATGGCGAGGTATGTGTAGTTGGTCTGCAGTGGTTAAGGCTGTTTCCAGTTGTTTTATTGTGTTGTGTAATTCTTCTTGATTTGTCAGTGTAGTAATATTTTGGATCATGTCTGTGATAGTTTGTCTGTAGGCTGACCAATCAGTGCGGTTATATTGTCGTACTGGTGGGGGTCGTTGATTATGTTGAAATGGGTTGGTTCGTAGGTTAGGTAGTGTTAGTATGCATGGTATATGATCACTTCCAATAGATGGTAGCATGAGTATATCACTATTGTTTGCTAGTGTTGGTGAAAGGATTATGATGTCAGGGGTGTTATTGGATATAGGTCGTGTGGGGGAAGGGAAAGGGATGTCCACTCCCCGGATGTCATGCAGAATTTGTTCATAAATTCTTTTTTGAGCGCTATCATATGATGTGACGTTAAAGTCTGCCATAATTAAATAGGTTGTAAAATTTTGGTTAATATATTCTACAAATTCATTAGGTGGGGGTGACCCTGGAGGAATGTAAATGGTAGCTATTGCGATATTCTGATTGCCGATAGTTACTTCAATTATTAGGTTTTCTGTTTGGTATTCTTGTAATTGATGGTAGTGTATTTTTGACGGATTTGATTTGTGTACACTAATTGCTACCCCTCCACGGCCCCTGTTAGGGCGGTCGGAGCGGGAAAATGTGTGATTTTTGATTTGTGGTTTTTGTTTTTTAGTTAGAAACGTTTCATTAAAGATTATGACATCCGGGTTGTGTTGGTCGATCTGTAGTTCAATGAGCGGTCGATTGGTTCTTAATGAGCACATATTACCATAGTAGATTTTCACTTTTTAAAGTAGTGGAGTTGGGTTTAGTGGGAAGAATGTGCAGTGCATTTTAGATCCTGAATACGTGGCATCCAGATGAGTCTGGAATACCAACCGAGCCGCTAATTGAACCTGATCGAGTACATGGGCACGTTGGAAAGGTAGAACATTCTGTAGGACTAGGGTGATGAATCTGAGGATGTTCTCCGTGGAGGGTTGAGGGAGAGTAGAGGTAAAGGTTGGGGTGGGTAGGTCAATGGGTGTTATGGGTAAGATGGTTTCAGGTTGGGATGGGATGGGTTGAGGTTTGCCCCTACATTTGGCGGAAAAAGTTGGGTGGTTTTCCTGGCATGTACTACACTTCGGTGAAGCCTTATTAGTGCAGCTAGCTGATGAGTGATTACCATTGCAGATGGCGCACACTTGGTCTCGGAAACATGGCTGGTTGGGTGGATGGTCGTATCCTTGGCAGCGTTCACAGCGTCTACGTTGTGGCAGGGATGACCTTGACGGCTCCACACGGTGACGTTTGGCGTAGATGAGGGCGCCATTCCATAGCAGCTGGTCCAGGGTTGAGGTGTCACGTGACAGGATTCGAATTAGTGAGGTTGGTCTTCTGTCGTTCCTGATGCGTATAATTTTTAAAATTTGCAGCCCTTGTTGTTGTAGTTGGTCTGCAACCTCGTCCTCTGAGTAGCTACGTTCAACACCGTATGCCACAACTGATAATGTGGGCGCTGGGCGCGTAGATGGTGCATTGCGCCTAGGTTGTACAGCCATATTTTGGGCTATGGTGCGCTTGCCGAAGTGTTCTAGTCCAATAGAGTTGACCAGAATGGAGTAGAATGGCCTGGAAGTCTTGATGTTATAGTATTCCTTACTTCTTTGTACTTCCAGATTACATTCCTTCTGCACGTTCGGTAGGAATCTTGTTATTATGGAGTGGATGGCCTTTGGCTGGTTTTTGTCAGGGTCCAAATGCTTTAGTTTAATTATATAGAATTGAGTTGGTATTCCTGTACCCGTAGCAGTTCCGCTTCGAAGCCTTACTTGGTTTGGTAGTGCCGGGTTCCGGGCAGCTTCTGCGTAGCTCAGAGTAGATAGAGGCATAAAGCCTGGTGAGCGGTTTTCAGCTGGTGGATGGAATGTAGCCGTAATGTCAGCTGTATTGATGTTAAGCGGCGACATGCCACTTGGTGATGGGTTTTCATTGGAGAACGGGGTGTATGTACTCCCCGTTGATACACTTGGCTCTCGTTGAATAGCTCTGCGTTTTCTATCCTCTGGGCTTGGCGAGTCCCTGTCGATTTTCCTCCGCGGCATTCGAATGGTTTCGTCTTCCATGGATGAGGCTGGGGATACAGAGCGATCTCTTATTGTGGAGTCGAAACTTTCAGGGTGACGGGTGGTGGCATCTGGTGTTCCTCTTCCGTATTTCTTCCTCGCTCCGGTTGGAGTGCGTTTGGCGACCTCTGGAGTAGTTGGTCCGTATTTATTCATGGCACCTTCTGAATCCGTCGCGCTTGAAGCGACCTCTTTGGCTGGCTGGTTTAACTTCATCTTGGTATTCGCGAAGGCTGATGAATCCCCTGGTGGCGGAGTTTCATACCTCGTTGGATCATATCCCGCAGCGAGAGCGCCTGGTTCTTTCTCGGCTCCCTGCTGCTTATTTTCATTCTCTAGTTTCTTCTTAGTTCCCGTATTAGTTGCCATCTTGACCACTGGACTAGACAGCGCAATACTGACTTGAATTTAATAATAGAGGCCACTGACTACACTACTTGGAGCTACAGGCAGTGCCAATGCTCTAGGCGAGACTAAATCACTTTTGCAAAAATTGATGCCTGCTAGACCATCAGATGAATAGATTTTGATTTCCAAAGGGAACCTGAAATATTTGTCCTGAATGAGTAAATGAGTAGGTGTGCTAGTTACCAACCGAAGAGCCCAAATTGGCACACTGGGGCAAAATGCTGACAACCAAGAATGAGTTAGCTGAAAAATGTATAATGTCCAATAGCAGACCATTTATACTGGAATTATTACTTCAGTCACATGAAAAGGACATGAAATTCTATACACTTACAGGATGAATGGACAATTTGTGATTGACCAAGAAAAACTTTATCATCATCACTGGAACCTAACAAATCAAAATACGCTTTCTAGTACACAGGTGAAGAAATCCCGGATGCTAGGTCGCCGCGGCATCTGTGTTTTTGCTACTGGCGCCTAAGTTTCGGCCCCGGGAAAAATATCTTTTTCAGTTTTTTCATACTTTCTTCTCCTGCTCATCAATCTACAACATATGACATGACACTGAACAAGCTTAAAACAACTCCATGTCCTTCTCGAAAATAAATAACTGCAAGACCACAGAGAATATATGTTTATTTCTCGGCACAGGATCATAGATGTATATCCATGAATGAGAGACTTAGAACAAACTACAGTGGACAGTTGACGTGCATAATGCAAGTGGCCCATATCTATTACAGCAGCAGAGCCTTTGATGGGAAAACTGAGAATTAATTACTTCCTAGTCACATGTAATCAAAAGTATACTTAATCTGTGGAAGTGTGTTACATTTTAGTAGTTCTACACATATCCTTTGTTACTGGTGGTAATACAAATGCATACAGTAACGTAGTTCCTTGAAACAGTTATTATTATTAAGGTTTTAATAAATGCAGATGAGAGAAAGTAATACTGAGATCAACACTAAGGCCGCATGCACACCGAACGCACTTCGCATAGGGTGTCATGTGTAGCGTGAAATGCTGTGCATAGCGCAAGGCGTGCTTGCTGTTCACACCGAAAACTCTACGCCGTGCTCTCAGCTTAGTTTGGCGCAAGGCGTTTTAGGGTGGTCACAAATTAATGCCATTATCCAAGTACACTAGAAACAGTTTACTGATGGATAACAGTTATCTAAAATTGAAAATTAGAAAGAAGAATCAAAAGTGCGTTCATTAATTTAATGAAGAATGAATTAATTTCGGAGAATTCCATCATTTGTACAGAGATGCAAGATTTTATCGTGATAAATTTTATGATTACTTAAGAATGACAAAAAATACCTTTGACCTTCCAAACCCTGCAACTGCAATGTGGCGACAAGTAGCAAAGAAGTATTGGGAGAAATTCAATTTTCCCAATTCTCTAGGAGCACCGGGCAGCAAACACGTCGAAATTAAATTTCCGGCTAAATCACGCTCTTTATATAATAATTATACATAGCATTCAGCAATGTTGTTACACTTAGCATACACAATTTACCGTCGTAACAAAAGTGGAGTAAATGTGTAACAAATATAATTCATAAACAGAAATATTTACTTCCAAGCCCACTACTAGCCTGCAGAGCGATATTCTTCATGTCACCACCCTCCATGGGAAAAATTACAACCTGATGTTACAGAGTTTGGGAGATTCTACGCACTTTGTCACAAAGTGTTTGACTACATGCCTAAATGGTTACCGTACTGGCCTTTGGTCACAGGAGTCCCGGGTTCGATTCCCGACAGAGTCGGGAATTGTACTCAAAATTTGTAAACTCCATTGGCACGGGGGCTGGGTGTATGTGTGTATTCATGATCATTTCATCCTCATCACGACGCAGGTCACCTACTGGCATCGATTCAAAAGACCTGCACCTGGCAAGCCGAACTTTTCCTCGGACACTTCCGACTCTAAAATCCATATGCAATTTCATCCTGTCACAATGTTAAGCCCAGTAAAGTGTGACAGTAGAAGTAATATTACTGTATATGTTTACTGTAGGAATGCAATAAAACTGTTGTAGATAATTAAGTCCACTTATTTTGCAAAACAGTTACATTTTTTTAGTTTTTTGGTGTCTTGGGTTCCACATTTCTTCTCTTTGAAACACTGCATGAATAATTTCTTCTTCCACAGCTTCAGAACCAGCTAGGTAACGCTAAGCAATTAACCAACACTGCGCGTTGTCTGGCGCTTCGCTTAGCTGTAAGATAGGCGTTCAGTGCAGCAGAACGCAGACGGTGTGAACACCTGGCTTAGGAACAAAGCACTGGTTATGCTTAGCGTGACGCTTAGCGTTGAGCAACAAGTGACACACTATGTGAAGCACGCTCGGTGTGCACGCAGCCTAAGTAGCGCAATTTCATTATTTATAGGTAACAGGTCAGCGAGATTCTTGCTGGCTCCTAAATTCAGAGAAAATTTCTGCACCCCTGGTCTAGTAGACATCCAAAATGATCTCACAAAAGTCAGTATTAACCCACTGGCAACTACACGGACTATGTACAGAGTAAAAATCAACTCATACAAGTTCACACCCAAACAACCGATGGCAAGAAATCTGAAACTCAGAAACACGTTGATATAAGACAGACCCATACCAAATGGATAAGTTAGTTCTGGGAAAATATGAAGAGAAGAATATGAAGAACAAGAAAACCAATGCTAACTAATGATTCTATGTGCTCCATAGGCGGCCAAACACATAATATATAAAAAATAATGTTATTGGATTAACATCCCACTGACTACATTTGTGATTTTTTGAGATGCTGAGGTGCTGGAATTTTGTCCTGCAGGAGTTCATTTACATAGCAAGAAATCTGGCTGGCATATTAGAGCACCCACAAAATTAGCTGGGATCAATCCCGCCAACCTGAGATCAGAAGTTCTGCAATGTACCAACTGACCTATCTAGCCCGGTAATAGAAAGAGTGGAATCCGTGTTAACATGATAACGGAAAAGTTAGTTCTCATACCATTTGAAAAATAAACTCATTGAAAAAACAAAAAACATCACACTCTGAGGAGGAGTAGTCGTTTTGCTGCCAAACATGTCATGCTATCACAAATAAAGCACATAATCAAATATTTAGCTGAACGGTCTTGCTGCCAGAAGCCATGAACATGCTGCCTCTCATGGCTTATGTAGAGGCTCGCAGAGACTACTTGTATGTAGTGAAATACTGCTTTCGGTGGAAAGCTTGCCGGCCCCTTGATATGTCTCCACGGCGTAACTGAAGAGTTGTTACCAATAAACAGAGGCTATCATAATATTATAATAATTTACATCAATATTATCAAGCGCGAGACTATATAGTCATACTGACAAATCGTCTGTGACCTAGGCCGATCTGACAAAACTGATAGGGCGTATTGGTACCAGCGGAAGCATGAGGGCATTCACACATAGCAATTGGGCTCAGGAGGCCCTTGACTGATGAAAAGCAAGCATTGCTTGATCCACTGACAAGCACATGCAGATCCAACTATTCTAGTACCAGCATTCCAAGCATAAGCATCATCATCATCATCATCATCATAATCATCATCATCATCATCATCACAGGCCTCTGTGTCTGCCTGAATCATTTCCAGGCGCTTGGCTGAAGCTCACAGCACCCATTACATCTACTTTTGACACCTACCCATTGTAACAGCAGTTTACACTGCTGTCGTGAATGTCAAACCTGGACTGCTATGGACTGTTATTGGGATGTCTTTAGTGATGAATATATGTTCTCTTCGTGTACATTGTGTCTGAAGGCCTCATCGTGAGCGCCTCAATCCTGCCTTTGCTGTGACGTGACACACTGCCAATCCCGCAGCTGGTATGTTGGTCTGGGAGGCAATCACATATGACAGTCGCTAACTAGTACTGATATGAAGGATACTGACAGCACAGCGGCATGTGTAGGACATCCTGCAGCTGCATGTATTCCCTTCCACAGCAGGTCTTCCAGCTGCATAATACTAAACCACATACAGCAAGGGCATCAGGGAAATGCCTGCACGATACCACACTTCCATGACCTGCTTGAACACCAGATTTATAACACACAAAACATGTCTGGGCCACTTGGAGTGCCAATTTCAGCAGCCTAGGAGTTTACATCATACAGAAGACCAGATGCAACAAATATGGAGAGATATGCTACAGGATGCCATATGAAACCTGTATGCCTCCCTAACCACTCATATTACTTGCAGTATCCAAGCTAGAGGTGGGCCTGCAGGACACTAGTCTCCCATCAAGTAATCTTGTTTTCTACAATTAATCAATCCTTTTGCTCCAATATTATAACCATTTAAATCAATATTGCAATCAGGCCCACACAAATTAATTTTCATGTGATTCCAGTAACTACTACTTGGTTAGTGATATATATTTTTTCTCTTTTTTTCAATTTGCTCTACATTGCATCGTCATAAATAGGATAGGAGAGGTCTAGGAGGGGGAAGGAAGCGATCACGGCATTAACTGAGGTACAGCCCCAGCATATGCCTGGTGTGAAAATGAAAAACCAAGGAAAACCATCTTCAGGCTGCCAACAGTGGGGATGGAATCTTTTCTTTTTGACAAGGAGTATATATCGAGTGTTACTTCCTTTGCGTTAAGATATCCTCTTATATTAATATTTTACCATTTTTTAAACTGAACAATACGGTTTTCCTAATTTCATGACAAGAATGTTTTGATGTAATTTAAGAATGTTTTGATGTAATTTACATAACAGGTTTTCGTGGAACTGACTTTTTTTGTTTTTTGGAATTAAATACATATAGGCAAGCAAGATTAGTGTTGTAGTGGGTAGGAGATAGGGATCTGCACTCAGATGGCCTTCACTTAAACCGCAATGGTACATATAAGTTAGGAAATTTGTTTGGAAGGGTAATAGGAAGGTACATTCGGGGAAACGGGGTGGCCTAAGGAGCCGTGATAAGGGAACAGGGAACTGGAAATCAAGTAGGGATGACGTAAAAATGATAGTGTTGAACTGAAGAAGTATTGTAAAGAAAGGAATAGAATTAAGTCATTTAATCAATATATATTTACCAGATATTGTAACAGGAGTTGAATCATGGTTGAGAAATTATATAATGGATGCAGAAATTTTCTCATGGAACTGGAGAGTGTATCGTAGACATAGGATAGGAATGGTGGGAGGGGGAGTATTCATTCTGGTGAAATAAGAATTTGTAAGCTACGAAAAAGTTCAAGATGAAAAAATATGAAATTCTAGGTGTAAGGCTCATTTCTAAAGATAATAGGCAACTTGATATCTATGGAGTGTACAGACCGGGAAAGGGTAGCGCTGACACGGATTCAGAATTTTTTTATAAGATAATCAGCTATGTCGGAAACAAAATGGAAAAGAATGTGATTGTAGCGGAAGGTCTGAATTTATCAGATGTCAATTGGGAAGGAAATGAGAATGGCAGGAAGCATGACTAACAAATGGCAAACAAGTTAATATGGGAAGGACAGCTGTTTCAGAAAATGATGGAACCAACTAGAGGGAAAAGTATTCTGGATGTGGTGCTGGTAAAACCAGATGAGCTCTATAGAGAAACCGAAGTAATAAATGGTATTAGTGATCATGAAGCTGATTTTGGCATAGTTAAAAATAAATGTGATAGAAAGGAAGGTCTCAAAAGTAGGACTATTAGGCAGTACCATATGGCTGATAAAGCAGGCATGAGGCAGTTTCTAAAAAGCAACAATGACTGGTGGAAAATGGTAAATAAAAATGTAAACAGACTCTGTGAGAGGTTTAAAGCAATTGTTGAGGAATGTGAAAATAGGTTTGTACCTTTGAAGTTGGTCAGAAATGGTAAAGATCCACTATATTATAACATAGAAGTAAAAAGACTAAGAAGGAGGTGCAGGTTGGAATGAAATAGAGTTAGAAATGGTTATGGAAGTAAGGAGAAATTGAAGGAACTTACTAGGAAATTGAATCTTTTTTTTTGCTAGGGGCTTTACATCGCATCGACATAGATAGGCCTTATGACAACGATGGGATAGGAAAGGCCTAGGAAGGAAGCGGCCGTGGAATTAATTAAGGTACAGCCCCAGCATTTGCCTGGTGTGAAAATTGGAAACCACAGAAAACCATTTTCAGGGCTGCCGGAAATTGAATCTAGCAAAGAAGGCAGCTAAGGATAACATGATGGCAAGCATAATTGGCAGTCATACAAATTTTAGTGAAAAAAAAAAAGTGTATGTATAGGTATGTTAAGGCAGAAACAGATTCCAAGAAGGACATTCCAGGAATAATTAATGAACAAGGGGAGTGTGTATGTGAGGATAACAATGACATCTATATATAAAATAAGAGTTTTGTCTGTACATTGCTCAGAATTTGAAAATAATGGTATTTCTGTATCGGTCATGTCCATAGTAACAAGAAAATGCACTTTTTACTTTTCCGTAATTTCTGTCTGTCTGTCTGTCTGTCTGTCTGTCTGTATGTACACGCATCACGAGAAAACGGTTGAAGAGAATTTAATGAAAATCGGTATGTGAAGTCGGGGGATGAGCCTCTACAATCTAGGCTATAAATCATTTTCCTCACGCTGAGTGAAATGGTAGTTTAGGGGAAGGCCTAAAATTGAATTCTCAACTATTTATGTTATTAGTGGTCTAATGAAAATCGGTATGTGAAGTCGGGGGATGAGGCTCTACAACCTAGGCTATAAATCATTTTACTCACGCTGAGTGAAATGCTAGTTTAGGGGTAGGCCTAAAATTTAATTCTCAAATATCGTTGTTATTAGTAGTCCTATGTTGATGAAAATCGGTATGCAAAGTCAGGAAATAATTCGCTATAGTCTAGGCTGTAAATTATTTTATTCATGCTGAGTGAAATGGTAATTTAGGGGAAGGCCTAAAATGTAATTCTCAAATATTTCTTATTAGAGGTGTAATCGATGAATGCTACATAACTAAGGTTATATAGTATTAAATTTCCTATTATTCATGTCTTATACATTGTTACCGTACTGGCTATGATCACAAAGATATTCATGAATTTGGATTTTTGTTACTAAGTCCATATCAGCGCCGAGTAACGAGAAAATGGGTAAACAGTATTTAATGAAAATCGGTATGTAAAGTCGGAGAATAAGAAACTACAGTTTATGGTATAAAATATTTTACAAATCACAGAGTCGAAAGAAAACTAAATGTGAAAGCCTACAATATAGAAAGCTCATAACATTGATCAACAATAACATTACATTGACCATTGTTTGTCGTGATGTGCTTTGTGCCTTCTGTTGCCCCTCATCTCCGGTAGATAGGATTAATGCTGCGTACAGAGTATATTTTATTTGATTTACGTTGCACCGACATAGATAGGTTTTATGACGACGATGGGATAGGAAAGGGCTAGGAGTGCCTTAGGCCTTAATTAAGGTACAGGCCCAGCATTTGAATGGTGTGAAAGTGGAAAACCACGGAATACCATCTTCAGCGCTGCCGACAATGGGGTTCGAATCCACTATCTCTAGGATGCAAGCTCGCAGCTGTGCACCGCTAACCACACGGTCAACTCGCCCAGTCATACAGAGTGTAACAGCCTGTCTGAATATTGATGGGAAGTAGCTAGGGAGTTAGAAAACTTTCTTCTTTAGCATGCCATTCCCCTGGTTTACAAATTTTCTGATACTACTGGTACATAACACACTGGATCATCATAGCATTCGGGCTATTCAATCCAAACTCTGAGGCACTGATTGGAATGAACAGTGTGCATATTTAGCGGAATAATGGCAGATGAATGTTCATGGCAATCTGCGGCCTGGTCATCCCAGCTCTGGAACTTTGGACTATTAGATTGGCACCGCAATCTAACCGCAGCACTGTTCGTTAAAAGTGATAAAACGTGCGGCTTTCCATTTGATCGAGTATTTTATATGATAGCATTGCTTTTAATCGTTACATTCATACTTACGTTTTTGTAATGACCTATGTTGACTTCAGGTTAGGAAAACCACAAAGTCAGTCTTTCTGAGAATCCCGTAGCGAAGCACGGGTACATCAGCTAGTTTACAATAAGATACAAAATATGAAATCTAGAAAAGCAGCTGAAATTGATAAGATTTCTGGGGATATACTAAAGACAATGTGGGATATAGTACCATATCTGAAGCACTTATTTGATTATTGTTTGTTTGAAGGAGCTATACCAAATGAATGGAGAGTTGCTTTAGTAGCCCCTGTGTATAAAGGAAAGTGTGATCGACATAAAGCTGAAAATTACAGGCCAGTAAGTTTGACATACGTTGCATGTAAGCTTTGGGAAGGCATTCTTTCTGATTATATTACACATGTTTGCGAAATTAATAACTGGTCCGATAGCAGGCAGTTCGGTTTTAGAAAAGGTTATTCCACTGAAGCTAACTTGCAGGATTCCAGCAAGATATAGCAGGTATCTTGTATTCAGGAGGTCAAATGGACTGTGTCCCGATTGACCTGTCTAAAGCATTTGATAGGGTGGATCATGAGAGACTACTGGAAAAAACGAGTGCAATTGGACTAGACAAAAGAGTGACTGAATGGGCTGCTTTTTTTTTTTTTTTTTTTGCTAGGGGCTTTACGTCGCACCGAAACAGATAGGTCTTATAGCGACGATGGGATAGGAAAGGCCTAGGAGTTGGAAGGAAGCGGCCGTGGCCTTAATTAAGGTACAGCCCCAGCCTTTGCCTGGTGTGAAAATGGGAAATGCTGCATTTCTAGAAAATAGATCTCAGAGAATTAGAGTAGGCGAAGCTTTATCTGACCCTGTAATAATTAAGAGGGGAATTCCTCAAGGCAGTATTATTGGACCTTTATGTTTTATTATATATATAAATGATATGAGAACAACAAGTGGAATCAGAGGTAAGGCTTTTTGCGGATACTGTTCAAGTCAATCAGTCACTACTGCATTTAGGGCAGTCCCTCAGGTGGCAGATACCCTATCTGTTGTTTTCCCAGCCTTTTCTTAAATGATCGCAAAGAAATTGGAAAATTATTGAACATTTCCCTTGGTGAGTTATTCCAATCCCTAACTACCCTTCCTATAAACAAATATTTTCCCCAATTTGTCCTCTTGAATTCCAACTTTACTCTTCATATTGTGATCTTTCCAACTTTTAAAGACACCGCTCAAACTTATTCATCTACTGATGTCCTCCCACGCCATCTCTCCACTGACAGCTTGGAACATACCACTTAATCAAGCAGCTCGTCTTCTTTCTCCCAAGTCTTCCCAGTCCAAACTTTGCAACATTTTTGTAACGCTACTCTTTTGTCGGAAATCACCCAGAACAAATCGAGCTCCTTTTCTTTGGATTTTTTCCAGTTCTTGAATCAAGTAATCCTGGTGAGGATCCCATACACTGGAACCATACTCTAGTTGGGGTCTTACCAGAGACTTATACACCCTCACCTTTACATCCTTACTACAACCCCTAAATACCCTCATAACCATGTGCAGAGATCTGTACACTTTATTAACAATCATATTTATGTGATTACCCCAATGAAGGTCTTTTCTTATATTAACACCTAGGAACTTTAAATGATCCCCAAAAGGAACTTTCACCCCATCCACACAGTAATTAAAACTGAGAGGACTTTTCCTATTTGTGAAACTCACAACCTGATTTTTAACCCTGTTTATCATCATACCATTGCCCACCGCCCATCTCACAACACTATCAAGGTCACCCTGCAGCTGCTCACAATCTTGTAACTTATTTATTACTCTGTACAAAATAACATCATTAGCAAACAGCTTTATCTGTGATTCCACTTCTTTAGACATATCATTGATATATATAAGAAAACATAAAGGTCCAATAATACTGCCTTGAGGAATTACCCTCTTAGTTATTAAAGGGTCAGATAAAGCTTCGCCTACTCTAATTATCTGAGTTCTATTTTCTAGAAATATAGCCACCCATTCAGTCACTCTTTTTTCCAGTCCAATAGCACTCATTTTTGCCAGTAGTCTCCCACGATCTACCCTATCAAATGCCTTAGATAGGTCAATCGCAATACAGTCCATTTGGGCTCCTTTCCTAAACCCAAACTGCCTTTTGTCAAACCAGATATTAGTTCCGCAAACATGTCTAATATAATCAGAAAGAATGCTTTCCCAAACCTTACATGCAACGCACGTCAAACTGACTGGCCTGTAAGTTTCAGCTTTATGTATATCACCCTTTAATTTATACACAGAGGCTACTATAGCAACTCTCCATTCATTTGGTATAGCTCCTTCAACCAAACAATAATCAAATAAGTATTTCAGAAATGGTACTATATCCCAACCCACTGCCTTTAGTACATCCCCAGAAATCTTATTAATTCCAGTTACTTTTCTAGGTTTTCATCTTTTGTATCTTACTGTAAATGTAATTGTTATCATAGGTAAATTTTAATACTTCTTTGGTATTACTCACAGCCCCTATCTGGACATTATCCTTGTAACCAACAATCTTTACATACTGCTGACTAAATACTTCTGCCTTTTGAAGATCCTCGCATACACACTCCCCTTGTTTATTAATTATTCCTGGAATGTCCTTTTTTGAACCTGTTTTTGCCTTAAAGTACCTATACATACCCCTCCATTTTTCAATAAAATTTGTATGACCACCAATTATGCTTGCCATCATGTAATCCTTAGCTGACTTCTTTGCTAGATTCAATTTCCTAGTAAGTTCCTTCAATTTCTCCTTACTTTCATAACCATTTCTAATTCTATTTCATTCCAACTGGCACCTCCTTCTTAGTCTCTTTATTTCTATGTTATAATATAGTGGATCTTTACCATTTCTGACCACCTTCAAAGGTACAAACCTATTTTCACATTCCTCAACAATTGTTTTCAACCTATCCCAGAGTCTGTTCACATTTTTATTTACCATTTTCCAGCAATCATTGTAACTTTTAAAAAACTCCCTCATCCCTGTTTTATCAGCCATATGGTACTGCCTAATAGTCCTAATTTTAATACCTTCCTTTCTTTCACATTTATTTTTAACTACGACAAAAACATCTTTGTGATCTCTAATACCATCTGTTACTTTGTTTTCTCTACAGCGCTCATCTGGTTTTATCAGCACCACATCCAAAATATTCTTCCCTCTAGTTGGTTCCATCACTTTCTGAATCAGGTGCCCTTCCCATATTAACTTTTTTGCCATTTGTTGTTCATGCTTCCTGTCGTTCGCATTACCTTCCCAATTGACATTTGGTAAATTGAGATCACCCGCTACAATCATGTTCGTTTCTTTATTGTTTCCCACATAGCTGATTATCTTATCAAATAATTCTGAATCAGCGTCAGCGCTACCCTTTCTCGGTCTGTACACTCCAAAGACATCAAGTTGCCAATTATCTTTAAAGGTGATCCTTACACCCAGAATTTCATGTTTTTCATTCTTAACTTTTTCGTAGCTTACAAATTCTTCTTTCACCAGAATGAATACTCCCCCTCCTACCATTCCTATCCTGTCTCTACGGTACACACTCTAGTTCCGTGAGAATATTTCTGCATCCAATGTATCATTTCTCAGCCATGATTCAACTCCTATTACAATATCTGATAAGTATACATCTATTAAATTACTTAATTCGATTCCTTTGTTTACAATGCTTCTACAGTTGAGCACTAACATTTTTATGTCATCCCTACTTGATTTCCAGTTCCCTGTTCGCTTAACACCGCTCCCTAGGCCACCCCGTTTCCCTGAATGTATCTGCCTATAACCCTTGTAAACAAGTTTCCTAACTTATATGTACTACTGCGGTTTAAGAGAAGGCCATCTGAGCGCAGATCCCTGTCTCCTACCCACCCATTAGGATCTAGAAATCTCACTCCCCGTTTCCCACATACCCACTCCATAGTCTCATTTAAATCCCCAATCACCTTCCAGTCAGTATCCCTCCTACACACTATTCCACTGATAACAATCTCCGCTTCCTTAAACTTCATCCGTGCTTCATTTACCAGATCCCACACATCCCCAACTATGTTGGTACTTATACCTGCTTGCCTTACGTTGTTAGTACCAACGTGAAACACTACCACCTTCTCCTTTCCCTCTTCCTTCTCTTCTACTTTCCTCAACATCTGCCTCAACCTTGTTCCTGGATAACACTCTACCCTGGTTCCCTCTCCTCCACACACTTTCCTCACATGTCTAACGATGGAATCCCCCATGACCAGAGCCTCAACACTACCCACCTCATTTGAACCCCTCCCCTCCTGGTCAGCCCAATCTTCTCTCACTGCTGCAGAAACTACTTCCTCCTCCCTTTTCTCGCTCCCACGACCCTGTTCCACCTGTCTTTTCCTTTCCACTACACTACATTTCCCTCTCCTACCTTTTCCCTTCCTCCTACTTCCACACATATCAGCAACAGTTCCCTGTTCCTCATCTTCCTTCGGTTGTTCTACCTGCAGTGACTTGTACTGATTTCTCACAGATACCTGTCCTGAATTCTGATCCTGAACAGAGCCCTTAGCCTGCAATATCCTTCCCCTTAAAACATTAGACCACCTGTCTTTTACAATTCCCCCATTTCCTTCCCATCCCTCCTTTACACCTACTGTATCCTGTACATTATTTGAGGGAGGCCTACTTTCCTTCCTCTCCTCTGAAAAAATCCTAATTATCTCCCTCAAACTCTCCAACTCCTCCCTCATACTCCTTAATGTCTGGCCACATCCACAGTTCCTACACTTGCACTGCGTAGCCATTATTTACAGAATAATGGGAAGAAAAGGAGAAATAAAATAACTTATTCTGTGCAAATAAAAATGAAAGGAAAGAAATATTGCCTATACAATTGAGTATAGAGTAATAAATAAGTAACAAGATTGTGAGCAACTGCAAAATGACCTCGATAATGTTGTGAGATGGACAGCAGGCAATGGTATGTTGATAAACAGGGTTAAAAGTCAGGTTTGAGTTTCACAAATAGGAAAAGTCCTCTCAGTTTTAATTACTACGTTGATGGGGTGAAAGTTCCTTTTGGGGATCATTGTAAGTATCTAGGTGTTAATATAAGGAAAGATCTTCATTGGGGTAATCACATAAATGGGATTGTATATAAAGGGTACAGATCTCTGCACATAGTTACGAGGGTGTTTAGGGGTTGTAGTAAAGATGTAAAGGAGAAGGCATATAAGTCTCTGGTAAGACCCTAACTTGAGTATGGTTCCAGTGTATGTGACCCTCACCAGGATTACCTGATTCTAGAAATGGAGAAAATCCAAAGAAAAGGAGCTCGATTTCTTCTGGGTGATTTCCGACAAAAGAGTAGCGTTACAAAAATATTAAAGTTTGGGCTGGGAAGAATTGGGAGCAAGAAGACGAGCTGCTCGACTAAGTGGTATGTCAAAAACATATCAGATGTAAGGCTCTTCAGGCGTTTGCTCTATTAACAAGCGTTTCGTCTCAGGTCTGACACTAGACTCATCAGAGTGGGATGCGTCAGACCCTACCCACTGACGCTGGGGTGTATGCAGGTGAACTTATCAGAAGCCCTTATAAGAGCCACAGGGTATGTTCCGAACTGTCAGCGAAGAGATGGCGTGGAATGACATTAGTAAACAAATAAGTTTGAGTGGCATCTTTAAAAGTAG